>NC_089837.1:191619288-192286355 GCF_035609145.1 Eleutherodactylus coqui | reverse complement strand
CCCATGCTTTCTTCACTTGAGGCAGATTTGAAGAGGTGGCATCCTCTAACTCTCTCATGGTTTGGTAGAATTAATGTCCTAAAAATGGACTCTCTTCCTAAGCTCTTCCATTTGTTTCAAACTCTCCCTCTCAGTCGGCCTAGGTTTTATTTGTTCCGTGTAGGCAGGATTTCTCTAAACTTAATCTTGGGGGGAGGGGGGCTCTAAATGACATAATAATAATCTTTATTTATATAGCGCCAACATATTCCGCAGCACTTACAATACAGGGAAAATAACACATGACAACGGTTACATGAAGTAATCAATTGATGGAAACAGTAGGGGTGAGGGTCCTGCTCCAACGAGCTTACACACTACAAATAATGGGGAGATACAGGAGGTAAAGGGGCTAGAGATGTGCACAGTATGGCAAGGGGGAGAGTGTGGGATGCTATACACACAGACAGTGGTCAGGCCGTATAGTGGGGGAATCGGGATGACTGCAGGTGCTGGTTTATTACAGTTAGCAGGGATTGCAGTCTGTGGGACAGGGAGCATGTTTATCAGGTGGAGTACAGAGGGGTTCAGTTTAGGGCATATGGTATGCCTCCCGGAAGAGGTGCGTTTTTAAAACACACCTGAAGTTTAGTGTGTCAGTTATTGCCCGGATACTTTTTGGTAGTGCGTTCCAGAGGACTGGTGCTGCTCTGGAGAAGTCTTGGAGGCGGGAATGAGGGGTTCGTATTAAAGAGGCACTCGGTCTGATTTCATTAGCGGAGCGGTGGGCGCGGGCTGGGTGGTGGATTGAGATGAGAGAAGCAATGCAGGGCGGGGCGGTGCTGTGGAGCGCTTTGTGGATGAGGGTAGTGAGTTTAAATTGTATTCTGTATTTCACGGGCAGCCAGTGCAGTGACTGGCACAGGGCAGAGGCGTCCGAGTAGTGGCTGGTCAGAAAGATGAACCTGGCTGTCGCATTCAGGATGGATTGGAGAGGATAGTGTCTGAAGCAGGGGAGGCCGATCAGCAGCGAGTTGCAATAATCAAGCCAAAAGTGGATGAGGGCAACAGTGAGCGTTTAGCGTGTCCATGGTGAGAAAAGGGCTTATTCTAGTGATGTTCTTGAGGTGCAGCTGACAGGTTCGGGCGAGAGATTGGATGTAGATGGTGAAGGAGAGCTCAGAGTCGAATATGACCCCAAGGCAGCGGGCATGCTGTCTGGGAGTTATGGTGGTGCCACACACTGAGATAGAGATGTCAGGATGAGGTCAGTTAGTAGAGGGTGAGAACACCAGTAGGTCAGTTTTACAGAGGTTCAGTTTTAGGTAGAGAGAGGACATAGTGTTAGAGACAGCAGACAGACAGTCCGTGGCATTCTCGAGGAATGTTGCTGCATCTGAACTATAGTATACTAACTTATCACAAGGAGAAGGGGGAGTGGAGCTACCAATTTTCTTCTTATACCACAAAGCATTTGTCTGTAAATGTGTACTAGACATTTTCCACAATGGCTATTGGGCCCTTGGTGTTTTTTAGCTCCCTTGGGGTGCTGGTCAATGAGGTCTTGCCATTTTTGAACCGGCTTCTTCAGATTTTGGATAGCTTTGGGATTGATCTCGAGGCTGGGCCCAATCACTCCCCTTGTTAGTAATCCTGATTTTCTGACCTTACTCAACAGATCCAATTTACTGGCTAGTCTGGTACTCCCTTGCCTCATAAAAGGGGATGGATGTCTGGATCAGGTATATGTTCTCTACAGGAGTTATTAAGGGAGGCGGGCCCACTGACTGGGGTATGCTGTTAGGCACCTGTATCCCCAGAGGCACCTCTTTAAGGGAGAGGTACTATAAGGGTTGTGCTGGCTGGGATTTGTTGTACCACAGTGTTTCCAGCAGCACAGCTCAACAGGTGTGGTTGATTAAGCTGGCTAGGTGACGTTTGCTCCAGTGTCTGCTGGTTTCTCTCCTGCAGTGGGAGTAGTCTTGTGTTCCTGCTTGTCTGCGCAGTCTTCAGTGTGTTCAGTGTGAACTGTGTTGTGTTCTTTCTTGTTTGTGCAGTCTTTTATATCTTCTGTGCATGTGACTAGACATGAGGTGTCTGTGCAGTTTTCACAATCTTCAGTGTAAACAGTGGCATGCTCCTGCATGTCTGTGTGGCTCTTGGTACATGTGGTGTGAACTGTCTTGCTGTCGATCATTTACCATCTAGGGCTAGTTAGGTCCTTAGTTATCTTGGGGTTAGTTATCTTGTTTGAGTAGGGACCACAAGACCACGAGGACCCTTAAAGTGGACTCGCGGCTTAAGTGACTTGGCCAATCCACGAACTACTGTTTATTCGTGCGGGTATGCTGGTGAGTTTTTTGAGAGTTTTTCAGTCAGTGTTTTATGTCTGCTGCTCAATTATGTCCACTGTTTCCGAGTCCAGTTCTCAGTTCTGCAGTCCACAATTCATTAAGACTCTGCTGAGTGTTCATGTCCCAGTTTGACATTACATATGGTTTCAATATTTGCATAAATGTCACTACATTAATTCCCTTGGTCCTACACTACAATTACTAGTCCTGCCATCCCAATTTGTAAAGTTGTGCATATCATCTACAAATCCAATGGCCAAAATTTCTTTGGTGTATCGCATTGGTTTTCTGTTTTGCTTGCTGGGTTCATCTTGATGTAGCAATATTATATGTTATAATCATTAATATCTTTAAAAGGGTCAGTGATCCAAGGATTATTCCGATTGCCAGATTTTTTTCCCCCTTAAATGGGGAACATTTGCTTATACCTCATTGCTTTGTTTTGTTTTTTTGCTTTCCTGTGGATGAACATTGGGGGTAATAGGCTGAACTGGATGGACATATGTCTTGTTTCGGCCGCACATACTATGTTACTATGTTATACAAAGGGGGTAATCTTGCTACATCCCCCGTGCTGCTGTAAAGGACATCCAAGAAAGGTAGAATTTACTTACCTAATTCTTCTATCCTGCAGTCCAAACAGGTGCATACAGCTTTGTCTTGTCTTAATAAATGTTTTTCTTGAGTTGTCATATACATGTCAGAGGGGAGTGGCTGAGGATCTGTTATGCACTGAATTATTAACTCTTTGTATCACTCATCCAAACTGCAGTTTAGGGATTTAACCCCACATGTGTGTGCTGCTGTTTTAACTACAGAAAAAAGGCATTGTCTAAGTAAATTCTCTGTTTACTACATAATCAAGGGTGTCAGTAATGCGGACCACAACTATACAGGCTACTTATTTTCATTAAAAAAAAGTGGTCTGTTTCCCTGGCAACATGCAGTAAACAAGAGGGCAGAGGAATCAATAGCTGCAATATCTTGAGAAGAGAGAATTGTGGAAATGAACATCTTAGGAGTGATTTTTTTTTGTTTTGTGATTTTGAATATATTGAAATAGGATACCTGAGATGGGAACACACCTTTAGGTGAGCTTGAACCAAGAAACTAGCAACTCCCGAGGGATATCTCACTCCATACCGTTAGCTGAAAATTGCGCATTTGCATGATTTTTCAGCATATAGTTGTACCGTATAGAGCCACCCTAAGGGCTCGTTCACAGGGGCGTATGTGTAAAATAGGCAGGTCTACCCACAGTATTTTACACATTTACCACGCATACGCTCTGCTGGCAGAAGTCTGTAGAGACCGTGTATGGCTGCAAGTGCACTGCAAATGGCTGCGTACAACACGCTCACGGACATGTGCCTTGTGACCCCTTTATTTTTTTAATCCCAGCTATGTTCAGAGTGGGGAAGCGTATGAAAATGCTGCCCATACGCAATGCATTGCGTATGCACAGCATATCATACGCAGCCTATACCAATGTATAGGCCTCATACGCAGACAAATAGAGCATGCTGAGATTTATTTCTCTTGCGTATTGATACGCAGTGTCCACACGCCAGTGTGCGTGGATCAACCATTGGCTTTCATTGACTCCATTTACCGCATATTACCCACAGGATATAGGTGTGCGTAATACGTGGTGACAATATGCCCATATGAACTAGCCTAAGGCCGCCTGCACACGGGCGGAAATCCCGCCGCGGGATTTCCCGCGGGATTTCCGCCACTGAAAGTTTGCATGGGAGTGCATTACAATATGCACTCCTATGCAGACGGCCGCGGTTTGGCTTCGCGAAATCTCGCGCGGCAAACAAACTGCTGCATGTCCTATTTTTGTGCAGGGCTCGCACTCACCCGGCCGCCGGCTCCGGTCTGCGCATGCGCCGGCTGCGCGGCAGCCAGCACATGAAAAAGCTGGGGCCGCCAGGCGCGGGTGAGTACGCACTCGTCCCTGCAGGCTCTCGGGTCGGGTCCCGCGGCGAGAATTCTTGCTGCCGGATCCGACCCGCTCGTGTGCAGGCAGCCTAAATGCCATAAATATTCAGTGGATCATTTATAACAGAATGCAAATGGAAAATGTAAATCATTATGACCTATACAATCGTGATATTAATTAGTGGAGTAACCCCTTTAAGAATACAAAACGGCACATGTGTTTTTATATATATATATATATATATATATATATATATATATATATATATAACAAAATAGTAATAATACAGGAAGTCTTTTTATAATCCCCTACATATAGCAAGGGAACGGAAAAAACGGTTTCCTATGTATGTGGGACAGCTGAAATACTACTATAGATTGTAATATGATGGTATCAGTTATTAGTAGCACATTACAAAGATACGGTTGAATTTCAGGCCGATCAATCAAATAGAATCAGATTAAAGTGAGAGCAGAAAGAATAGGTTTTGTCAGTTTTCTAGGACATATTTTTCAAAGTGAAGGAAAGTAAAGGAATTCATACAAGGCATGCTGAAAATACAAAAGGAAAGGGAAAAATAAATGCTGACTACAAGCTATTGTGCTATACTAACACTGGCATGTACTAAATATTATTGCTGAAATAGTTTTAAATATATGCATACATATGTAATAGTTTTGTAATAATGTCTTTAGTACTAGTATTTGCTCTATATAAAGCTACTGTACTCAATGATTGACAGTCTAACATATAAACAAGTGCTTCTAATTTACCAAAGATTTTCATTCATCCCCCCCATAATCCAGTCAGTATGGGGCACCAAGACGTTTGGTCTACCACTTCTTTATTAATACTGAAAGAAGCTACTAAGTCTTGCTGTCCATGCCCTGGACAGCAAGAGTAACAAACAGAGAAGTCCTGAATCATATAAGACCGGATATATCACTGGAGGGGAAGATGACCAGACTCAGACTAACGGAGGACAAGATGACAAGACTCAGACTAACGGAGGATAAGATGACCAGACTCAGACTCACGTATTTTGGCCATGTAATGCAAGAAGAGCCACTAAAAAATCTATAATCCTTGGACAGATCAGTGACAAAAAAAGACCTGACCGCCAAAGGACACAATGGCTGATACTGTCAGAGCTGATACTGGCATGGATATCACACAGCTGAAGGAAGCAGTGCAAAACCGAAAAACGACTAAACGGCTAACAACAACCATAAGCTACTAACAGCTCTTATTTACACCCATTCAACAAGCAGCTCATTAGATGATATGCGCATTACCTCCATTAATACCAGTGTTTCTATCTCTTTATCCTTTACCCACAATGTCTTGACTGATGTGTTATATAAATTCTTGCTTGATAACAGACAAAAACCAATATAGATCCACAGGATTCATGAAACAATTGACTGTCTAATATTGAGTTGTGAAAATGTATAGATTCACAGGGAAGGAATTACAGTGGTATTTGAAAGGTTGTGAATCCTTCAGAATTTTCTATATTTCCGCTTATATTTGACCTAAAACTACATCTGATTTTCAGACAAGTCCTAAAACTAGATAAAGAGAACTAAATCAAATAAATGAGTCAAAAATATTAGACTTGGTTACTTATTTATTGAGGAAAATGATCCAATATCACATATTTTTCTTTTAAATCTACTGCAGCAATGTGACCAGATCAGACGTTGAATGTAGCAGCTCTCTCTCCTCTCCCTTAGTAAAAAGTTCCAGCACAACCTGAAGAACCAATCAGAAGGTGAATTACTTCTAGCCAATCTCTTTCTGTATCTGCAGCTGATAACATCTACATGGCCTAGCATTCCTCAGGCTAGTTACCATGACGCCAGCAAAAACTTTTGTGAACAGCACTGCCGTTGCAGTTTTCACTGACTGGGGCAACTAATCAAAAATGTGTATAGAGTGCTGACAGTACCTGTAACCTAATGTCACATTTTATCTTTTCATCCTCTTTAGGGGAATTAAATACAACTATTTGCATAGCTACAGTGTGTTTTCTAAAGTGATTTTAGCCAGACGAATTTGATACTGGTACATTGATAATAATTTTGATACTATAAGGTCTAACTTGAAGCTCTTTGACCCCATCTGGCATGTGATCACCACCAGAACGATTGTCTGACATGTCTTTGCTAAGCCCCATATTGCTATTTTTCTATGACTTAGCTGAACATAAGGATATATCTCTGGAAGTAGGAAAATGCAGATTAGTTTAGCTAAAAGATCAGACTGCAAATAATCCATCCTGTCCAGCCATTGTTTTCTTCCATGGGAGACATGGAGAGACAGTTGGGTTCTCCCCATTCACATTAGATTGTACATATATCCTATTAAAACCAATATAGATGTTCATTCAATAGGTCATTCAATTTTGTTTGTATATGTGTACATAGAGTACATATTACATATTAATTGTAGATATGACAACTAATATCTGTACATAGAAGTATTAGTTTACCATTACATTTATGTTGACCGATGTTACTTTATACTTTCATCTCATTTTTTAATAATTGCCTAAATGCAAGTCAGTTTCTTAAATGAACTGTTGAATTTACTAATTTAGCCCAAATTAGGAGGGGGGAACTGTTTGTGAACGAGTAAATAATTAATCAATGCTGCAACAGAAATAATTAATCTTTCCCTGTGTGATTTCCTGTTTTAACCTACCTTGGCAGAAACTACAGTCCAGCTGTCCTGTGATATTTCACTATAAAATTCCGAACAATTTGCCCAATTATAATAAGCCTTGCCAAAATGAACACACTTGTCATTGAATGTGAACTAGATTTACCTTAACTGCTTCAGATAATAAATAGCTGTATGTTTATTGCTTATCTACTTACATACTACATCTTTTATCCTGACACATACATCAAACTGATCTATAGTTTGATGTATCTAGATTAACCAGACAAGGACTCATTTGACCTACATACATGTCATTATAACAGGATAAATGGGGAACTACTGGGTAAAACTGACATGGAGAAGGACTTGGTGATTTTAGTTGACTATAAGCTTTACTAAAGCAATCAGCATCAGGCAGCTGCTATCAAGGCAAATAGCATCATGGGGTGCATCAAAAGAGGTCTAGGGGCACATGGCGAGACCATTGTTCTTCCTCTTTATAAGGCACTGGTCAGACCAAACGTGAAATATGGAGTACAGTTTTGGGCACTGGTACTGACAAAGGACATATCAGAGTTTGAGCGGGTATAAAGGGGGGCAAGTAAAGTAATAAATGGAATGGGTGGGCTAAAATACCGAGAGAGGTTATCAAAATTGGGGTTATTTAGTTTAGAAAAAAGACAGCTGAGGGGAAACCTTATAACTATATATAAGTATATCAGGGGACAATACAGAGATTTCTCCCATTATGTATTTATACCCAGGACTGTGACTGTAACAAGAGGGCATCCTCTACTTCTAGAGGAAAGAAGGTTTCTTCACCAACATAGAAGGGGGTTTTTTACTGTAAGAGCAGTGAGACTGTGGAACTCGCTATCTTAGAACACTGTGATGGCGAAATCGATAAAAGAGTTTACGAGAGGCTTGGACACTACATTACATGTAATAGTCACTGATTACTTCAGCGGGGTCGGTGATCCAGGAATTATTCTGATTGCCAGACTTAGAGTCAGGAAAGAATATTTTTCATAAAATGAGGAACATTAGCTTCTACCTCAGGGACTTTTTTGCCCTCCTCTGGATCAACATTACAGGGTAATTGGCTGAACTGGATGGACATATGTCTTTTCCCAGCCTTACATAATATGCTATGTTACCCATATGCTATAATGTCATCTATTAAACGGATATGTTTTTTCACAGTATGTCATTATATCCTATGGAAGACAGACGCCACGGCAAGGTCTTGGAAGACCTGTAATACCACTATTGTACACTATGTTTACCAACATAGTGTGGGCACAATAAAGATTTATTCTTTTATTTAACCCCTGGAGTGCTGCTCTCATACATACTTTGATGTTTACCAACATAGATGCTTTTCATGTTTATTACAACTAACAGTCTTTCAGCAAAAGGCATTTTTTGTAATTAGTTCCAAGAGGAAAATCCAGCTCAGCCAATGGTGAAACAAGAAATGTAAAAAGTACCTTTATTAAAAAATATGGAAAATTAGAGCATTGACCACAATACATAAAAAATGTCAGTTTTCCAGTGCATTTCCAGTGTAAACAGCATGCTTAGTCATAGCTACAATGATGCCCACTTGTAACAGTCACAGTCCTGGTTATTCGCACCGGAAACGCACCAGAAAACTAGCATTATTTATGTATTGTGGTCGGGTTTCTAATGTTCCATATTTTTTATATTTTTGTAATAAAAGGTAATTTTTAAATTTCTTGTTCTACCATTGGCTGAGCTGGATTTTCCCATTGGTGCTACTGATCTACATGTGGTTGGTCGAACACTTCTTTGCTATGTCCTTTTCTTATCACGTTAGTTGGTGAGCTGTAATTTCTTTTGTAATTTTTCTGTTGTTCGTGATTGTATTCCCACATGCGCTGATGAAGTTATAACATTTGGCAGGACCAGCAGGGAGTTCAAGACGCTGCCATGAAAAATGGTCTCCGTCAAAGAAAACTGATTTGTAATCATAAAAAAGTACGCCAAGCTGAATGTTGTGCAGTCTGTTAGTTGTCCATTTGTAGATATACCTGGCTTCCCATAGGAGAGGCTTCTACTGAAATAAATCTACGGACTTTCATCTGTCAGGTATTAGTGGCAATTCACTCTGAAACATTTTCTGTTCTGAGCAGATATACACTGATTCTCGCTGAAAGATCTTCTTGGAAAGAGAACAGGTCACTTACCACCTCTCTCTGCCCATTTTTTTATGTTTTATTGGATGGAGTAATAGTTTGTTCTATAATATCAGTGTTTATTATGAATAATTTTCTCAAGTTTTACTTGAAGTGACATTAATTTGTATATTACAAGAGTTTCCTGTTCCCTACTTTACCGTTTTCATTTCTGCTTCTCGAAACATATTTTCATTATAATTCTTTTATAGTGCGATATATTCTGTATTGCAGATCTACCTATATCAGTCTTTGCTTCAATGTGATCAACCCTTTTGTGTCTAATATCTATATGTTTAAAGGGGTATTCTGCGCTTTTTTAACTGATGACCTATCCCAGATAGGTCATTAGTAGTTGATGTAGTTGATATATATATGCATATACATATACATACTGGGGGATAGCTATTTAATGAATTTAAAAAAATCACTGGAATGGCTCTTTAAGTCTTTTTTTTACTGTCAAAACCCATTATCTTCATTTCGATGGCCACTTTCCCTGGGAATTTATTAATAAGGAATTTTAGAAAATTCTAAAAGGAACTGTAATAAACTGAGAACTGGCATTGGACATTTGTTTAATTTACTGGATGCACACTAATCCCAAAGCAGCAATTAATGTTCATTTATATATGCACATAATTTTACACATGTCATCTGTGAATGAGAGTCTGCTATGAGATAATGATAGATAATTCCCTATAACGGAACATAATGCTGATTTATTTAGAACAACATAATGCTCACATTCTGAGCAAAAATGGCAACCTGCACACATTTTACAGTCTTAAAAATGTCCTGTATATATTACACATTGTTACAGCTGGTGCTAATAAAAATGGCAAAAATAGTTTATTTAGTGAAATTTTAAAAATATAGAGCACAGTTGCCACCATTAGTGACCCTTGTCAAATGCTTGTTTAGGAAGTTCCTATTATGTTTCAATACATTTTTATTGAAATGTAACAAAAAGTAATTAAGAAGAAAAAATAAGCATAAATTATATCTGCAACATTTTTTAACAGAATACTTGGAAAAAGGAGGAGGGGAGGCAAATGAAGGGTATAATGAATGCAATGCATTACTCTGTTTATTCTAATAAGGAAGATGGAACAATATCTCTGCAGCATGACCTAGTGGATGGCAGCATTCCTTCAAATCAATGCTTGACCCTTTATACAGGTCTGTAGAGGAATGATTCGGAATTAAAAACCAAGCCAGAATCCATACACAGACAGCTGTTTCGGGTTTTAGCTCTTCATCAATATGCAGTAGGATACTTACTTGGCTAGTGAGAGACCTGTGATGTGGGTCGGGAGGAGTAACATCTCTCCTTATGGAGAGCACCAAAAAGGTGAGTAAGGAGACTTATAAGGCCATCGATGCTGCTCTGGATAAAATGCAAATAAGGAAGATGGAACAATACCTTTGCAGTGCCACCTATTGGATGGCAGCATTGATTTGAAGGAATGATTTGAGGGGGTAATTACCTCACATGATATAGACTCTATGCCTCTCTTAATACATCACAGAATTGTGTTTGCTTTTTGGCTGCTGCATCACATTGTTGACTCATGTTCAGTCTGTGATTTATTAGTATACATAAGTCTTTTTCAAATGTGCTGCTGCTTAGCCCAATTCCCCCCATTTTGTATGCGCTTTTTTCATTTTTCTTGCCCAGATACAGAACTTTGCATCTCTCCTTGTTAAATACCATTCTGTTCATCGCTGCCCACTGTGCAAGCTTTTCTAGATCTTTTTGAATCCTGTTTCTCTCTTCTCTAGTGTTAGCTATCCCTCCTAGCTTTGTGTCGTTAGCAAATGTGATCCGTTTCCCCTCAATTCCTTCCTGCAGATCATTTATAAAAATGTTGAACACTGGGCCCAGGACAGAGCCTTGTGGTACCCCACTTGATACATTCTTCCACTTGGATGTGCAGCCATTTATGACCACTCTTTGAGTACAATCACTCAGCCAGTTGTGAATCCACCTAACAGTTGCCTTGTCAATCCCATATTTGGTCATTTTTTCCAATAAGTATGGTATGAGATACTTTGTCAAATGCTTTACCAAGGTCAAGATATACTATATCTACCGCATTTTTCTGATCAGACTAGTCGGCGATTCTGTCATAGAAGGCCTCCTAAGACCCCAGTCACCCGTATTTCCTCAACTATTGCCTCCCTGTTAGTAAGAATTAGTTCCAAGATCGCAGATTCCCTTGTTTTCTCTTTGACCTTTTAAAAAAGACAAAGTTATCGGCAAGAGTGGATAAGAATTTGTTGGATCCAATACTTTTGCCTGAGAGAGATTCCCAACAAATGTTGTGCTTCTTTGAGAGCTTGGCCATATGATGTAGAAAGAGTTCATCCATATCTCTTGCTTGTCTAGGCGGCCTATAGTAAATGCCTACAATGGTATCCCTTCTGTTGTTCTCTCTTTGTATTCTTACCCAAACAGTTTCTACAGAACTACCGTATATACCGGCGTATAAGGCGACGGGGCGTATAAGACGACCCCCCAACTGTCACCTTATACGCCGGTATTCAGTGGAGAAAAAAAAAAAAATTTTATTACTCACCTCCCACGGCGTTCTGTCGCGCTCCGGCAGGATGTCGCTCGCTCCTCGTCCCCGGCGCAGCATAGCTTTCTGAATGTGGGGCTTGAAATCCCCGCTTCCAGAAAGCTAATACACACGCCGGCAGCCATGACATCATTGAATGGCTGTGATTGGCTAAAGCACACGTGGCTTCAGCCAATCACACTATTCAATGACATCATTGAATGGGTGTGATTGCTAACACGTGCGCCTTCAGCCAATCACAGCCATTCAATGATGTCATTGAATAGTGTGATTGGCTGAAGCCACGTGTGCTTTAGCCAATCACAGCCATTCAATGCTGTCATGGCTGCCGGCGTGTGTATTAGCTTTCTGGAAGCGGGGATTTCAAGCCCCGCATTCAGAAAGCTATGCTGCGCCGGGGACGAGGAGCGAGCGACAGCCTGCCGGAGCGAGCGACATCCTGCCGGAGCGCGACAGGACGCCGTGGGAGGTGAGTAATAAAATTTTTTTTTTTTACACTTTTTTTTTTTTTGTATTACCGGCGCATAAGACGACCCCCGACTGCAGAGCAGATTTTTCGGGGTTCAAAAGTCGTCTTATACGCCGGTATATACGGTACTATGCTCGGAATCTCTGTGGAGATGTAGGCTTTCCTAAAAACCAATGCAATACCTTTTGCTCTTTTATTAGGTCTGTTTCTTTTAAAGAAGTTGTATCCTTCAATCCTTGTATTCCAATCATGTGTATCATCCCACCATGTTTCTGTGATGGCTATGACATCATATTTATCTTCCTGTGTTAGGAGCTCCAATTTTCCTTGTTTGTTTCTCATGGTCTGTGCATTTGTTTAAAAACATTCTAGTTTGTGATTGGTGTCTCTTGCTCCTCTACTTTCTTTCAAAATTTTTGTCTGTGTTATGCCTTTTCCCTTCTAACAGCAAGGTTCTCAAATGTATTAATTAGCTGTATATTTTTACCTGGCCTTTCACCTCCCTTCCCAAGTTCTTCTAGTTTAGAGCCCTTCTGATGAGTGTAGCATGGTGCCTGCCAAATATTACACCTTACCTGTTTTTGTAAGGTGTAACCCGTCTCAACAAGCAGTCCATCATATAGGTAATTCACTCCATGGTCTAGAAATCCAAACCTTTGTTGACAGCACCATCAGTGTAGCCAGTTCACCTCTAGAATCCTGTTCTATCTTATTATTCCATGGCTATCCACTGGGAGGATGGATGAGAAGACTACATGTGCTCCTAGTATGTACAGCAAGACATGACTTTGCCCACAAAAAACTGTATTAAACACAATAAAGGGAAACAACCTTAATCACAAAAAAAGTCTGGGTATAAATATAAGCTACACCAAACCACTAAGTCCAACACACAAGACACAAAAGCATAAGAAATAGAATTTTATTAGAACTCAAGATTGCTAAACTTTTTAAAAAAACATCACATGCAGTGTCCATATAAACAGGTTCACACAATCTGGTAAATATTACATTTAGGCAAGCTAATGCATTGGCATAAAGAATATAGAAATATTCAGTCCTTATATATGCAATAATTCAATCCCAATATGTATAAAGAAAGGAAATATACTAATACTGCAAATATACTAATAGTGCGTTCCTGCGGCCGGCACGTGTTTCACCACCTAATTTCTCAAGGGGTCAATGAACATTGAACATAGGTGGGTATTTATCTACCAAACAATCAAGTACATGTGGCAAAATAGGTGCTTCACCCCTAGTACAGCTCAAATAGAGGGGTTACACCATAAGAAAATATGTTGGAGTCATCACAAGCAAGGCTGTAAACCACCCCAAGATACTAGGAAATGGTTGCGCCCATCCGATATCACATACAAGGAAGGAAAAAAGGAAAAGGGGAAAAATGTGCTAGTTAGATGGGGAAAATCGCCTGAAAAATCCTTGAATAAGTTTCAATGTAACTGTTCTCTCCTGAACACTTTGCACCTTTTCCTCCAGCAGACACACAAGCTTGCATTTCTGGAAGGTGAAGTTTGGCTTTTCCTCTGGAGGGCGGTAAACATATAAGGTAGCATATATTGCAGCTCATCATATGGCTCCTCTCCTCTTCCATGTTGTCAGTATATGTCCAAGATACATAATGTATCAGAAGCTAGTAAGTGTACAACTTCACGCACCAGCGACGTATGATCTGGAGATATCCTCCGAGCAGATAGACCTGGCAAAACACAGCAATGTTGAAATTGTGAACAGGGAATATGTAAATTAGCTTCCTGGAGTTCCAGTCTGTGGTCTGCTATAAAAAGCTTCACAAAAAAAGTAAGATATTAGCTTCCTCTACTTAACAGGAGTGTCTTCTATTCGCAAAAGTAATATAGCAAAGGCTGGGTTTGGTAGTAAAGTGAGTCCCTTAATTTTATGAACCAAGTAAAAACACCACTAGCCACAATAGAGTAATAACAAGCCACTCACAAAAAGCGTATTAAAGCAAGTTCTTTTTACCACTGGATCTTCAGCACTGACAGGAAGAGCCTGAGAACAACCTGTCCAGCCTTAGAGGATGGTAATATCATCAGACTAGAACTTTATAATGTACTTCCAAAAATTAGCGCAGAAGGATGTACTGTGGGCCCAACTGAAAGCTTTACTCCATTGCATCTTAGAAAAAGATTTGCCCAATTCTGACAACAGTATTTAAAAGCCCTTAACAGTGTTTAAGGATTCTAAACTGCCCCGTCTTGATAAGATCGCAAGGTGCTGTTTGATTGTCATGGCAACTGGGGGCCTTCTGAAAGTCCCCAAAGCTGCCAAGTGTTTCTACCTATTGAGGCCTTAGTCACACGGGCGTTTTTTTCCCGCGATTTGCGGATCGCATGACGGATGCGCATCCGCAAATCTCGTGACCGGGGCCGAAAAATCGCCCGAAAAAACTGCTCCTAGCCGCGTTTCAATAGAAACGGGCCGGAGCTGTCCAGCGCATTGAATTCAATGGAGCTGGCAATACAGCCGGCTCCATTGAAAGCAATGGGCTGCGGGCGATCTCACGATGAATTTTCGGGAAGGGCTTAAAAATATAAGCCCTTCCCGGAAATTCATCCAGAAATGTCTAAAAACAAAAATATATACACTACCGTTCAAAAGTTTGGGGTCACATTGAAATGTCCTTATTTTTGAAGGAAAAGCATTGTACTTTTCAATGAAGATAACTTTAAACTAGTCCTAACTTTAAACAAATGCACTCTATACATTGCTAATGTGGTAAATGACTATTCTAGCTGCAAATGCCTGGTTTTTTGTGCAATATCTACAAAGGTGAATAGAGGCCCATTTCCAGCAACTATCACTCCAGTGTTCTAATGGTACAATGTGTTTGCTCATTGGCTCAGAAGGCTAATTGATGATTAGAAAACCCTTGTGCAATCATGTTCACACATCTGAAAACAGTCTAGCTCGTTACAGAAGCTACAAAACTGACCTTCCTGTGAGCAGATTGAGTTTCTGGAGCATCACATTTGTGGGGTCAATTAAACGCTCAAAATGGCCAGAAAAAGAGAACTTTCATCTGAAACTCGACAGTCTATTCTTGTTCTTAGAAATGAAGGCTATTCCATGCGAGAAATTGCTAAGAAATTGAAGATTTCCTACAACGGTGTGTACTACTCCCTTCAGAGGACAGCACAAACAGGCTCTAACCAGAGTAGAAAAAGAAGTGGGAGGCCGCGTTGCACAACTAAGCAAGAAGATAAGCACATTAGAGTCTCTAGTTTGAGAAACAGACGCCTCACAGGTACCCAACTGGCATCTTCATTAAATAGTACCCGCAAAACACCAGTGTCAACATCTACAGTGAAGAGGCGGCTGCGGGATTTTGGGCTTCAGGGCAGAGTGGCAAAGAAAAAGCCATATCTGAGACTGGCCAATAAAAGAAAAAGATTAAGATGGGCAAAAGAACACAGACATTGGACAGAGGAAGACTGGAAAAAAGTGTTGTGGACGGATGAATCCAAGTTTGAGGTGTTTGGATCACAAAGAAGAACGTTTGTGAGACGCAGAACAAATGAAAAGATGCTGGAAGAATGCCTGACGCCATCTGTTAAGCATGGTGGAAGTAATGTGATGGTCTGGGGTTGCTTTGGTGCTGGTAAGGTGGGAGATTTGTACAGGGTAAAAGGGATTCTGAATAAGGAAGGCTATCACTCCATTTTGCAACGCCATGCCATACCCAGTGGACAGCGCTTGATTGGAACCAATTTCATCCTACAACAGGACAATGGCCTTAAACACACCTCCAAATTGTGCAAGAACTATTTACAGCAGAAGCAGGCAGCTGGTATTCTATTGGTAATGGAGTGGCCAGCGCAGTCACCAGATCTGAACCCCATTGAGCTGTTGTGGGAGCAGCTTGACCGTATGGTACGCCAGAAGTGCCCATCCAACCAATCCAACTTGTGGGAGATGCTTCTAGAAGCGTGGGGTGCAATTTCACAAGCTTACCTCAACAAATTAACAGCTAGAATGTCAAAGGTGTGCAATGCTGTAATTGCTGCAAAAGGAGGATTCTTTGACGAAAGCAAAGTTTGATGTAAAAACAATGTTATTTCAAATACAAATCATTATTTCTAACCTTGTCAATGGCTTGACTCTATTTTCTATTCATTTCACAACGCATGGTGGTGAATAAGTGTGACTTTTCATGGAAAACACAAAATTGTTTGGGTGACTCCAAACTTTTGAACGGTAGTGTATATATACTCACCTGGTCCCGACAGACGGAGTTCAGCGCGGCCGGCCGGCAGTTCTCCTGAACTGCTCTGAGTAGTATTCAGCAAATAGGTGCGATCTGCGAATTCTGTTCTATAATTTATCGGACGAGCGCATAAAAAGCGCTCATGTGTCCGATACCATTGCAAAGCAATGGTTTTATAAAATCGCCGGACGCATGCGCATGCGCAAATCGCGCGAAAAAACGCCCGTCTGACTGAGCCCTAAGACAGACCTGTGGTCTGCAGAATACCATATACAGCAATACTGGAGTACTGTAGTATAAGTTATAAGGGATCAACTGCCAAACACAATCAAACTCCAAAGTGTGTACTTCTCAGGCTTGCTCATAGATGTCATGCAATGGATCCCACAATTATACTGTAGATATGCATACAGTATAATAAATCATATACACCATAGCCCAATGCTGACTTGTTTCTTTTTATCTCAGTGTTTTTAAGGCATACATACACAATACTTTTTTCACCATAAAGTGCTTGTAGTCCATAAAGTGATTTAATTCATTTAATTTACTTCATTTTATGAAGTCATGGTTACTTAAGAATAACCGAGGAATAAAATATGTATACACATAGAGGAGCATTAGATTCTCCTTAGACTGCATGTACAGATTTCCCTCCTCAGAATCTGCCACCCCTCCTACTTTCCTCATTAAGCTTTTTACCTTTAAAGTTAAATCCCCTTTTTATTCAAATTTACCCCCAGACTGGAGGTTGCTGCCCCTTCTTAGCCTTAAAGACATGCTCCATGCCTGCAGTTCATGGCCGATTGCTTCTGCTGAGTAAATGCACACAGAGGTGACTTAGAGTCTTTTTAGTATATGCACTATATGGACAAAAGAATTTGGACACTGCAGAAAATTAGCAAATATGCAAATACTCTGGGGGTATTTCTCTGCACCCTTCCTCCAAAACATCACTAACTGTCTGTCCGCTGTCTCTAACACCATGTCCTCTCTCTACCTAAAACTAAACCTCTCTAAAACTGACTTACTGGTATTTCCACCCTCCACTAACTGACCTCATCCTGACATCTCCATCTCAGTGTGTGGCGCCACCATAACTCCTAGACAACACGCCCGCTGCCTTGGGGTCATATTTGACTCTGATCTCTCTTTTGCCCCCTACATCCAATCTCTGGCCCGAACATGTCAGCTGCACCTCAAGAACATCGCAAGAATCCGCTCTTTTCTCACTGTGGAGACGTTAAAAACGCTTATTGTCGCCCTCATCCACTCCCGGCTCGATTACTGCAACTCGTTGCTGATCGGCCTCCCCTGCACCAGACTCTACCCTCTCCAGTCCATCCTGAATGCGGCAGCCAGGCTCATCTTCCTGTCCAGCCGCTACTCGGACGCCTCTGTCCTGTGCCGGTCACTGCACTGGCTGCCCGTTAAATACAGAATTCAATTCAAACTCGCTACCTTCATCCACAAAGCCCTCCACAGTGCAGCACCCCCCTATATCGCCTCCCTCATCTCAATCCATCAACCAGCCCGGGCTCTCCGCTCTGCTAATGAAACCAGACTGAGTGCCCCTTTCATTCGAACTTCTCATTCCCGCCTCCAAGACTTCTCCAGAGCAGCACCGGTCCTCTGGAACGCACTACCAAAGGCTACCCGAGCAATCCAGGACTCGCAGAACTTCAGGCGTGCTCTAAAAACGCACCTCTTCAGGGAGGCATACCGCATTCCCTAAACAAACCTCTCTGTACTCCGCCTGATAACATGCTCCCTGACCTACTGACTGCAATCCCTGCTAGCCATCATAAACCGCTCCTGCAGTCACACCGTTTCTGCCGTCACACGGCCAAATGTCTGACCATTGTCTATGTGTATATCACCCCTCACTCTCCACCTCGCCATACCATGCACATCTCCAGCCCCTTTACCCTCTGTATCACCCCATTACTTGTAGTATGTAAGCTCGTTGGAGCAGGACCCGCACCCCTATTGTTTCCATCAACTGATTACTATATGTAACCGTGGTTCTGTAATGTTTGTATTTTGTCTTTCTGTATTCCCCCCTGTCTATGTAAGCGCTGCGGAATATGTTGGCGCTATACAAATAAAGTTTATTATTATTATTATTATTATTATTAAATACTGAGTTTGCCGAACGGTATGCTGGGAAGGGCATGGGTAAAATAAAAAGCTGCTCATTTTGTAATAATTATTCATTCATCTGATCGAGTACTTGTGGGACGAACTGGAGCGACAGGTACAACACCACCACCCACGTCCATCCTCACAACAATCTCTTCTCACAGCCTTATAAGAGAAATAGCGAGCTATTCCTGCCCAGGCCTACAGAGAACTTGTGGAAAGTATGCCTCGCTGTGTTGCTGCTGTAATACAAGCAAATGGAGGGCCGACACGTTACTAAATAGAAGAATACAGCACTTTTTCTGAAAAACATGCGGTGTCCAAATACTTTTGTCCATATAGTGTACACATAGAGGAGTGTTAGATTGTCCTCAGTATATACACGTAGAGGTGAGGTAGATTCTACTCCGTATACAAATCATTTCCCTAGGCTTTAAGGTTTCTGAGAGAAGAACTATCTCATGTATCACAGATTTTTTCATGCTTAGAATTGATTTTTGACGTTGCGACCCCTTTACTTTTCTTATTTAGGATGTTAAGAATGGACGTGGCAGATTTCATGTTTGGGAGGTTCAGATGTGTGTTATTAGTTACATTACAAAGGGGTGCACTTACTTTTGCACTTAACATTGAATAATCCAGTTGTGACCCCTTTGCTTTTCTTATTTAGGACCTACTGAATGATCGTACCAAATTTCAAGTTTGTATGACACCGCGAAGTTACATAACATAGGGGGTCACTTGCTTTTGCACTAAGAATTGAATAATCAAGTTCTGACCTCTTTACTTTTAATATTGAGGACCTAAAGAATGGTCGTGTCAAATATCAAGTTTGTATGACATCAGGAAGTTAGAAAATTAGATTAGGTACATTACATAGTGGTGCACTTACTTTTGCAAATAGCATTGAATAATTCAGTTGTGACTTTTTTTTACTTTTCCTAGTTAGCACTTATAGAATCGTCATGCCAAATTTCACATTTGTATGATACCGAGAAGTTACATTACATAGGGGGTCACATACTTTTGCACTTAGAATTGAATAATCCAGTTGAGACCCCTTTACTTTTCCTATTTAGGACCTAAAGAATTTGTATGACACGGGGAAGTTACATAACATAGGAGGTCACTCCTTTACTTTACCTATTCAGGACCAAAGTAATGGTTGTGTCTAGAGATGAGCGAGTATACTCGCTAAAGGCAACTGCTCGAGCGAGCATTGCCTTTAGCGAGTATCTCCCCCGCTCGAGACTGCAGGTTCGGGTGCCGGCGCGGGGGAACGGTGAGTAGCGGCTGTCAGCAGGAGGGAGCGAGGGGGAGAGAGGGAGAGAGAGATCTCCCCTCCGTTCCGCCCCGCTCTCCCCCGCAGCTCCGTGCCCGCTGCCGGCACCCGAACCTGCAGTCTCGATTTGGGGAGATACTCGCTAAAGGCAATGCTCGCTCATCTATAGTTGTGTCAAGTTTCATGTTTGTACGACACCAGAAAGTTAGAGAATTAGATCAGGTACATTACATAGTGGTGCACTTACTTTTGCACTTAGCATTAAATAATCGAGTTGTGACCCCTTTACTTTTGCAATTTAGGACTAAAAGAATGGTCATGCCAAATTTCACGCTTGTACAACATCGGGAAGTTACATAATATAGGAGGTCACTTGGTCACTAACTTTTGCGCTTAGAATTTAATAATCAAGTTGTGACTAGACATGAGCGAGCATACATGCTAAGGGCAATTACTCGAGTGAGCATTGTCCTTAGCGAGTACCTGCCCACTTGTAGAAAAGATTTGGGTGCCGGCGGGGGAGAGCGCGGGGGGGAATGGAGGGGAGATCTCTCTCTCACTCTCTCCCCCCCCCCGCTCACCCCCGCAAATCACCGCTCACCCGCCCGAATCTTTTCTTCCGAGCGGGTAGGTACTCGCTAACGACAATGCTCGCTCGAGTAATTGCCCTTAGCAAGTATACTTGCTCATCTCTAGTTGTGACCTATTTACCTTTACTATTTAGGACGAGAGATGAGCCAGCGTACTCGCTAAGACAAATTACTCGAGCGAGTATTGCCATTTTCGAGTACATGCCCACTCGTGCCAAAGGTTCAGGGGCTGGCAGGGGTGAGTGGTGAGTTGCGGGAGTGAGCATATGGCAGCGACGGAGGAGAGAGAGAGCTTCCCCCTGTTCCTCTCCACTCTCCCCCGCCGCCCCCCGAATCTTTTGGGACAAGCGGGCATGTACTCGAAAATGGCAATATTCGTTCAAGTAATTTGCCTTAGCGCGTACGCTCGCTCATCTCTATTTAGGACCTAAAGAATGATTGTGGCAAATTTCACATTTATACGACACCGTGAAGTTAGAGAATTAGTGGCGAGCCAGCCAGTCAATCAGTAAGTCAGTCAGTCAGTGAGGGCTTTCGCCTTTATATATATAGTTCACATGCCATCTGTTATACAAATATGAATAACTACAACTCATAGACACAGAAATAATCATCATAAGAATGCAACAACTAAGAAATTGATTAGGTTCATAAAAATACACCAAAGTTGCAGATCTCATTTAACCCTTTCGGGACCACTGTATCTACATGAAAAATCCAAAACGTATCTTTTTGAAGCAGTTAATTTTTTCTATCATCACGTCCTGTAATCTCCTCCCATGCTTTCCATTTTAGATCAAAAACCTTATGTCCCATTTCCAAGAATTGCCTCACTACCCCTGTTTCACCATAGAACTTCCCACCATTATCCCCCATTTCCTCCTGGTTGGCTAGCCTCTAAAAATATAATTTAATAGCAGATCAATGCTCATTCAGTCTAACTTTTACTAATTGATTAGTCTGTCCAATGTAAGACTTGCTGCAAGACACATCTCCCTGGCTACTGCAAGTGAAATAACCATTCACATTAATGTTAGTACCACTACAAGGAATGTGTACCACACCCCCTTCACAAGACAATTACAATTCTGCCATGACAAACATGGAAAAGTTCAATTTTTCCTAGTTTTTAAAAACATCTGCCTAGACATTTTCATAAAACCTTTATCAGTCCGCACCAGAGCATTAGCTAGTGATCTTTCCTATAAATCTAGGAACTTCTTGAAACAAATAGCCATATTTTGTGTCAGTTTTTAATATTCCCCAGTACTTGTAAATTATGCTCCTAATATTATTAAAATGATCATACTTTGAAATGAAAGTAAGAATATTTTCCTTCTTCGTTCTCAATTCTGACAGTGTCATTGGAAAAGCAAAAGTAATACTTCTAACTAGAGATGAGCGAGTATACTCGCTAAAGACAATTGCTCGAGCGAGCATTGCCCTTAGTGAGTACCTGCCCGCTCGAGACTGAAGGTTCCGGTGCCGGCGGCGGGCAGGGAGCTGCGGGGGAGAGCGGGGAGGAACGGAGGGGAGATCTCTCTCTCCCTCTCTCCGCCCCGCTCCCTCCTGCTGACAGCGCTACTCACCGCTCCCCCGCGCCGGCACCCGAACCTTCAGTCTCGAGCGGGCAGGTACTCGCTAAGGGCAATGCTCGCTCGAGCAATTGCCTTTAGCGAGTACACTCGCTCATCTCTACTTCTAAATTCTTTCTCTGGATACCCCTTTTTACAAATTCGTCAATCATCTAATCATCTTTTCTATCTTTTTCAATAATTCATCATCCTCAGTACGGATACATCTGGCCCTGATAAACCGACCCTCGGTATCCCCCTAAACGTCTGGGGTGCATGATAGTTATGCTACTGCAATAAATTTTTCTTATCAGATTCTTTAGAATACAAAGTGGTAGAAATTACATTATCACTACATCTAAATAGTGAATTTTTGCTGCGAGAGCCTCACTAGAAAACTTAATTTGTGACATTGGTTCAAATATTTCATAAACAATAAAAGTTCATCATTTGTCCATTTCCATAATATAAACATATCGTCCACATATTTCTACCACGTTTTGATTAGATTACCATACACCGAGTTGATAACAAACTTTTCTTCAAAATACCACATAAAAATATTAGTCAAATTGGGAGTCATAGGTGACCCTATTGAACAGCCTTGTCGAATGTAGAGCCAAACCAAAAATAATTCTTCTCAAGGATCATCTCCAATAATAGAATGGATCGAATCAAATGATTTCCACTTTCTCACATTTTTTTGCGGACTATCTGTATAACTTCATTGCCAGAAATATTTGTGTATCAACTTTGAATGTCAAGTGTGACAAATAACACCACATCGGACAAATCTATGGAATCAATTCTATCCAAAAACATGGTGGTATCTTTTAAGCACCCAGGTAGCTGAGCAACAATTTTTTGTAAAAATGTATCAACATTAACTGCTAGAAGATATAGCAGGTAATTCACCCTGGACACTACAGAGCATCCCGGGGAACACTTCATGTAATTTGGAACAAAATACAGGCACCATAGGATGCTCATTTAATAACACTCTTTTCACACACCAGTCTATAACTTCCATCTCTACTGCATCCTTCAGCAATCCATCAGTCTCCTTAAATATAAACATTGGATCAGAAGTCAGCTGTTTGTAAACCTGGAATCAGTTGTCGTTCTTCCTCATTACAATAGTCCTTTCATCACAACTGTTGCACCGCCCTAGTCTGCCTTTTTGATGATGATTGATAGTTTGATAACTGATCAGTCAATCGCTTTTTTCTCTTCTGCAGATAAGTTCATATATCCCCTTCGATGTCCCAGATCCCAACTTTGCATAACTTCTATCATAAACACATGTTGGAAAATCTCAGCATTCTTGCTACTCACATTCGGATGAATTCGATTTTTCATTTTCAAAGAAATAGTGAACTGGTCACACTCTAATATTTTACCATAACTAGATCCCTGAAAAACAAACATTCTCAGTCTTACAGTCTCTTAGATCTACAGAACCTGGGAAATCAAACATACAAGTCAACTGGGCAGTAAAGTAGCAATCCTTTCAGCCACATTGGAGGATCGGCAAGCACTTCCCATTGTTTTCAATGGCAAACTTTGCATCGAACTTGCGTGCACATCGCATGCCGCGCGATGTGTTTTCCTGTCCCATTGAAAACAATGACGATGCATTCCGAGGAACTTGAAAAGATAAGACAGGCAGCGATTCTTTTCCCGCACCACATTGCCTGTGTATATGACTCCTGAAAAGAATGGTGTTCATATTCAAACGAGATTTGTGCGTTTCGCAAAGCACATATCTTGAGTGAGTTTCTCAGTCGTGTGAAACTGGCCTTACATTAAATATTCCCAAGTAACTCTCCCATTACTTCTTCTGATTTGCAGCTCTTGTTGCCTTTTCGTGTCCATACACTTTCATTTGAAGAATCCGTTTCTTCCGCTGTTTTTCATTTTTCTAAAAAAAAAAGGTCTTTTCTCCTGTTATCATTGTTATCATCTCTCGGACGCACCTGTTCCCGCAGCCATCAATATCCGTCAAAGAACCATCTGAACTCATCAATTCTGTTTTAGCTCTCACACTTCTTTTAAATTTATGTTTTCCTTCTGCCCAGGTATATACTCAATTGAACAGATAATCTCCAGTGTCGCTTTCACATTTATTCAATTTACTTTCCTAAACAGAGGTCTTTAATCTTCCAATAGTTCCTTCCAACTCCTCATGAATCCGTTCACATTCAGCCACAAGTAACACTTTTATTAACTCCCGATCAGCTTTACTTATATCTGATGGCACGCTTACAATGGCCAACTGCAGGCAGAACTGACTCGGTGAGGGTAGATACGTGCAATAATAAAGAAGCCTCCTTCTTTTTTACATTTTCTAATTTTCTTGCATAATCAATGGCTGTAGATTCCTCCACCTTTACAAACTCCAAACCAGCCAGGTTGCGCTGCTGCAATATAGCGTCTCTCTGCTTCAGTAAATCCAAATGCTTCAGCTTTATTCTCAAATAGCTCTGACATTTCATAATGCCCACTTCGAAAAATGTGAAAAAATCATAGTCCAAACATAATCAAACTCCAAAGTGTGCACTACTTGGGCTTGCTCACAGGTGATACATGCGATGGATCCCATAATCACATATATGCACATAATAACTCCCCAACACCATAGTCCAATGATTACTTATTGTTTTATCTCATGGTTTTCAAGGCTTTTTTTGTCATATACTTTTGGTCGGGCAAGGTATAGTGGTAATATTTATTAATTTGTTCGTGACACCAGCCCTTACACCGGCCTAAATCAGCTCGGGGCAAAAATAAATAAAAAAGGAAACGAATAGAGATGAGCGAACGTACTCGCCCGAGCTTGATATTCGTGCGAATATTAGGGTGTTTGGGATGCTCGTTACTCGTAACGAGTACCACGCGGTGTTCCGGTTACTTTCAGTTTCCTCTCTGAGACGTTAGCGCGCTTTTCTGGCCAATAGAAAGACAGGGAAGGCATTACAACTTCCCCCTGTGACGTTCAAGCCCTATACCACCCCGCTGCTGTGAGTGGCTGGGGAGATCTGATGTCACCCGAGTATAAAAATCAGCCCCTCCCGCGGCTCGGCTCAGATGCCTTGTGAGTTAGCTGAGGGACAGTGGTATCGTGCTGGAGCTGCTGTAGGGAGAGCGTTAGGAGTTAGTGTAGGCTTCAAGAACCCCAACGGTCCTTCTCAGGGCCACATCTAATAGTGTGCAGTACTGTGTTAGCACTGTATTTTTTTTTTTTTTTTCAAAATTGGATCTGCAGAGCATTGCGCCCTGCAATAGGGACAGAAGTGGTGGTTAGGCAGGGAGAGTGCTAGCAGTGAGTGTAGGCTTCAAGAACCCCAACGGTCCTTTCTAGGGCCACATCTATCCGTGTGCAGTACTGTCCAGGCTGCTGTTAGCAGTGTTGCATTTTTTTTTTTCCTCAAAACCGGCTGTGCAGACCATTGCACCCGGCATTAATACTACAGGGATAGAATTGTGTAGGCAGGGCCAGAAGACATACATTATTCATTGA
Organism: Eleutherodactylus coqui; assembly: GCF_035609145.1. Classification (NCBI taxonomy): domain Eukaryota; kingdom Metazoa; phylum Chordata; class Amphibia; order Anura; family Eleutherodactylidae; genus Eleutherodactylus; species Eleutherodactylus coqui. The sequence continues at coordinate 192,260,798 of NC_089837.1, read as the reverse complement.
ATAGACGCAGTGTGGCTTTTCCTTTGAAAAACAAGGGAAAAAATTCTATTTCGCCTGCCTCTGACAGTCCTCAGGGCTCTGGGTACGTGTGTGCTGCGTGCAGAACGTTAAAAAAAATCAGACGCAGCCAGCTACGTTTTACTGCAGGCTTGCGCCAATTTTTTTCCTGCATAGGAAATCCCTGATCTGCTGTAGCCAATAACTTTGCATCACTGCAGTTCTCTGACACATTTGCAGGGCCACAACACAGTTATTAAACTTAGTAGTATTCATTGAATACACGCAGTGTGGCTTGTCCTTTGAAAAACTAGGGAAAAAATTCTATTTTAGCTGCAGGCTTGCGCCAATTTCTTTCCTGGCTTGGAAATCACTGGTAATACAGCATGCTGAGGGGTAGGGGTAGGCCGAGAGGACGTGGACGCGGCCGAGGACGCGTAGGCCCAAGTGAGGGTGTGGGCACAGGCCGAGCTCCTGATCCAGGTGTGTCGCAGCCGACTGCTGCGCGATTAGGAGAGAGGCACGTTTCTGGCGTCCCCACATTCATCACCCAATTAATGGGTCCACGCGGGAGACCTTTATTAGAAAATGAGCAGTGTGAGCAGGTCCTGTCGTGGATGGCAGAAAGTGCTTCGAGCAAGCTATCATCCACCCAGAGTTCTGCGCCGTCCACTGCTGCAAATCCGAATCCTCTGTCTGCTGCTCCTCCTTCCTCCCAGCCTCCTCACTCCACTACAATGACACATGCTCAGGAGCGGGAAGACTCCCAGGAACTGTTCTCGGGCCCCTGCTCAGATTGGGCAGCAGTGGTTCCTCTCCCACCAGATGAGTTTATCGTCACTGATGCACAACCATTGGAAAGTGGTCCGGGGGATGAGGCTGGGGACTTCCGGCAACTGTCTCAAGACCTTTCAGTGGGTGAGGAGGACGATGACGATGAGACACAGTTGTCTTGCAGTGAGGTAGTAGTAAGGGCAGTAAGTCCGAGGGAGGAGCGCACAGAGGATTCGGAGGAAGAGCAGCAGGACGATGAGGTGACTGACCCCACCTGGTGTGCAACGCCTACACAGGACAGGTCTTCAGAGGGGGAGGCACGGACAGCAGCAGGGCAGGTTGCAAGAGGCAGTGCGGTGTCCAGGGGTAGAGGCAGGGCCAGACCAAATAATCCACCAACTGTTTCCCAAAGCACACCCTCGCGCCATGCCACCCTGCAGAGGCCGAGGTGCTCTAAGGTCTGGCAGTTTTTCACGGAGACGCCTGACGACCGACGAACAGTGGTGTGCAACCTTTGTCGCGCCAAGATCAGCCGGGGAGCCACCACCAACAGCCTCACCACCACCAGCATGCGCAGACATATGATGGCCGTTCACCGCCTCCGGTTTGCACCGCTGCCTCTCCCCCTGTGCCCCAACCTGCCACTGAGATCCAACCCCCCTCTCAGGACACAGGCACTACCGTCTCATGGCCTGCACCCACACCCTCACCTCCGCTGTCCTCGGCCCCATCCACCAATGTCTCGCACCGCACAGTCCAGCCGTCGCTAGTGCAAGTGTTGGAGCGCAAGCGCAAGTACGCCGCCACGCACCCGCACGCTCAATCGTTAACCGTCCACATAGCCAAATTTATCAGCCTTGAGATGCTGCCGTATAGGGTTGTGGAAACGGAGGCTTTCAAAGCTATGATGGCGGCGGCGGCCCCACGCTACTCAGTTCCCAGTCGCCACTACTTTTCCCGATGTGCCGTCCCAGCCCTGCACGACCACGTCTCCCGCAACATTGTACGCGCCCTCACCAATGAGGTTAGTGGCAAGGTCCACTTAACTACGGACACGTGGACAAGCACAGGCGGGCAGGGCCACTACATCTCCCTGATGGCACATTGGGTGAATTTAGTGGAGGCTGGGACAGAGTCAGAGCCTGGGACCGCTCACGTCCTACCCACCCCCAGAATTGCGGGCCCAAGCTCGGTGGTGGTATGTTCGGCGGTGTATGCTTCTTCCACTAAAGCACCCTCCTCCTCCTCCTCCTCAACCTCTGTCTCGCAATCTAGATGTGTCAGCAGCAGCAGGACGTCGCCAGCAGTCGGTGTCGCGCGGCGTGGCAGCACAGCGGTTGGCAAGCGTCAGCAGGCCGTGCTGAAACTACTCAGCTTAGGAGATAGGAGGCACACGGCCGACGAACTGCTGCAGGGTCTGACAGAGCAGACCGACCGTTGGCTTGCGCCGCTGAGCCTCCAACCGGGCATGGTCGTGTGTGACAACGGCCGTAACCTGGTGGCGGCTCTGCAGCTCGGCAGCCTCACGCACGTGCCATGCCTGGCCCACGTCTTTAATTTGGTGGTTCAGCGCTTTCTGAAAAGCTACCCACGCTTGTCAGACCTGCTCGTAAAGGTGCGCCGGCTCTGCGCACATTTCCGCAAGTCCCACACGGACGCTGCCACCCTGCGCACCCTGCAACATCGGTTTAATCTGCCAGTGCACCGACTGCTGTGCGACGTGCCCACACGGTGGAACTCTACGCTCCACATGTTGGCTAGGCTCTATGAGCAGCGTAGAGCTATAGTGGAATACCAACTCCAACAAGGGCGGCGCAGTGGGAGTCAGCCTCCTCAATTCTTTTCAGAAGAGTGGGCCTGGTTGGCAGACATCTGCCAGGTCCTTCGAAACTTTGAGCAGTCTACCCAGGTGGTGAGCGGCGATGCTGCAATCATTAGTGTCACCATTCCTCTGCTATGCATCTTGAGAAGTTCCCTGCAAACCATAAAGGCAGCCGCTTTGCGCTCGGAAACAGAGCCGGGGGAAGACAGTATGTCGCTGGATAGTCAGAGCACCCTCCTGTCTATATCTCAGCGCGTTGAGGAGGAGGAGGAGGAGCATGAGGAGGATGAGGAGGAGGTGGAAGAGACAGCTTGGCCCACTGCTGACGGTACCCATGCTGCTTGCCTGTCATCATTTCAGCGTGTATGGCCTGAGGAGGAGGAGGAGGAGGAGGAGGAGGATCCTGAAAGTGATCTTCCTAGTGCGGACAGCCATGTGTTGCGTACAGGTACCCTGGCACACATGGCTGACTTCATGTTAGGATGCCTTTCTCGTGACCCTCGCGTTAAACGCATTCTGGCCACTACGGATTACTGGGTGTACACACTGCTCGACCCACGCTATAAGGAGAACCTTCCCACTCTCATTCCCGAAGAGGAAAGGGGTTCGAGAGTGTTGCTATACCACAGGACCCTGGCGGACAAGCTGATGGTAAAATTCCCATCCGACAGCGCTAGTGGCAGAAGGCGCAGTTCCGAGGGCCAGGTAGCAGGGGAGGTGCGTAGATCGAGCAGCATGTACAGCCCAGGCAGTGCAACAGTCTTTAAGGGCCTGGACAGCTTTATGGCTCCCCAGCAAGACTGTGTCACCGCTCCCCAGTCAAGGCTGAGTCGGCGGGAGCACTGTAAAAGGATGGTGAGGGAGTACGTAGCCGATCGCACGACCGTCCTCCGTGACGCCTCTGCCACCTACAACTACTGGGTGTCGAAGCTGGACACGTGGCCTGAACTAGCGCTGTATGCCCTGGAGGTGCTTGCTTGTCCTGCGGCTAGCGTCTTGTCGGAGATGGTGTTTAGTGCGGCTGGGGGAATCATCACGGATAAGCGTACCCACCTGTCAACCGACAGTGCCGACAGGCTAACACTCATCAAGATGAACAAAGCCTGGATTTCCCCAGACTTCTCTTCTCCACCAGCGGACAGCAGCGATACGTAAGCAATACGTAGGCTGCACCCGCGGATGGAAGCTACGTTCTCTCTCACCATCCAAAATGGGGACATTTCTGCTTCATCAATCTGTGTCTAATATTCCTCCTCCTCCTCCTGCTCCTCCTCCTGAAACCTCACGTAATCACGCTGAACGGGCAATTTTTCTTAGGGCCATAAGGCTCACTCATATAATTTTTCTAAAAATTTTTTATACGTTTCAATGCTCTTAAAAGTGTTGGAACTTTAACTTGAACCAATTTTTCGTTAAACTGGGCTGCCTCCAGGCCTAGTTACCACTTAAGCCACATTAACCAAAGCGATTAATGGGTTTCACCTGCCATCTTGGTTGGGCATGGCCAATTTTTACTGAGGTACATTAGTACTGTTGGTACACCAATGTTTTGGGGCCCTCACCTACAGTGTAATCATAGCAATTTGTATGTTCTTCGCCTGCACTCATGGTACAGAAGTGTGTGTGGGGTTGGCCTACACTTTAGCTACATAAATGTAACTTGGGCCTTTGCTATACTGCAGCTACTGAAATGGAACTAAGACTGCGCTCCCACTATACTGCTGCTTCGGAATTGTTCCTGGGGCCTGTGTAGGCTGCTACAATGACTTAAATGGAACTAAGACTATGCTCCTCCTATACTGCTGCTTCGGAATTGTTCCTGGGGCCTGTGTAGGCTGCTACAATGACTTAAATGGAACTAAGACTATGCTCCTCCTATACTGCTGCTTCGGAATTGTTCCTGGGGCCTGTGTAGGCTGCTACTATTACTGAAATGGAACGAAGACTGCGCTCCCACTATACTGCTGCTTCGGAATTGTTACTGGGGCCTGTGTAGGCTGCTACTATTACTGAAATGGAACTAAGACTGTGCTCCCCCTATAATGCTGCTAGTGATATGTTAGTGGGGCCTGTCGCTAATGCTACGGCTGAAATGTTACTAATTCTGGGCTCTGCCTATACCGCTGCTAATGGTATGTCTCTGGGGTGTGGAAACAGAGGCTTCCCAAAGACATGATGGCGGCGAGGCCATTTCCCACCAACGCTGTTACTGTTAAGGTGCATATAACCACGGACACGTGGAGAGGACACGTAGTGCCTCCAAAACATCCCCCGCCACGGCCCACTTAATCCTGGCCACATTCCGAAAACCAACAAAATAAAACCGCGCTACTAGGTCCGCAGTCACCACCACATTACCACCAACGCGGTTACTGTTAAGGTACATATTACCAGTCTGACTGGGGCATGCAGTGTTGGCCGGAGCCCACCTGCATTAAGCACGACATTACTACCTCAGCTGTGTTGGGCAATGCAATGGGATATTTCTATGTACCGCCGGTGGCTTCCTGGCACCCACCCATGCTGTGGGTCCACAGGGAATTATAAATGCATCTGTTTCCACTTGTAAAGATCCCCAGTCAGACTGGGGCATGCAGTGTGGGCCGGAGCCCACCTGCATTAAGCACGTCAATGGAGGGCCCTCAAAAATGATTTCAGGGACTTAGGGTCCAAGCTCAGGGCGAGGACCTCCAGGGTAGTTTTCTCGGAAATACTACCTGTACCTAAAGCCACACTAGAAACGCAGCAGGACCTTAGGGAGGTAAACAAGTGGCTCCGGAGTTGGTGTAAGAAGGAGGGATTTGGGTTCCTGGAGAACTGGGCTGACTTTGCGGTCGGCTACAGGCTCTACTGTAGGGACGGGCTGCATCTAAATGGGGAGGGTGCAGCTGTGCTGGGGGAAAAGATGGCTAGAAGGCTGGAGGAGTGTTTAAACTAGGGACTGGGGGGGAGGGCAAAATGAGAAATAGTGGGGTAGCCAGTGTAATTAGCGATCTGGGTCCAAGCAAAGGGAATGGGGGACGAGCAGGGGGTGGGGTTAGTACAGTTAGAACTGATAAATCAGCCATAAGTACGAATAGCTACAAAACAAATTTAAAAAACCAAAAAAATGATATAAATTGTATGATCACGAATGCACGAAGTCTGATCGGTAAAGTGGGCGAGCTTGAAGCAAGAATGACTGATGAAAGTTATGATATAGTCGGAATTACTGAAACATGGCTTGATGATAAGTGCGATTGGGCGGTGAATTTGCAGGGGTACAATCTCTTCAGAAGAGACCGAAGGAACCAGAAAGGGGGAGGAGTATGTCTGTACGTCAAATCGAACTTGAAGCCGAGGCTACGGGAGGATATAGGGGTAGGAGACGAACAGGTGGAATCTCTGTGGGTAGAAATACAGGGAGGAAAAAATAACAAAATCCTGATAGGGGTCTTCTATCGACCACCAAAAACAACAGAAGAAACTGAAGACTTACTACTAAGGCAGATAGATGAGGTGTCAAAACGAAACGAAGTAATTATCATGGGGGACTTTAATTACCCAGATATAACATGGGAGAACGAAACCTGCAAATCTCACAGGGGTGATAAGTTCTTGAGAGTAATTAAAGACAATTACCTGAACCAACTTGTGCAGGAACCAACAAGAGGGAGAGCCATTCTGGACCTAGTACTAACTAACAAACCGGAACGTATAAGGGGGCTGCAAGTTGAGGGGCACTTGGGGAACAGCGACCACAATATAATCAACTTCCAGCTGTCAATCAATAGGAAGCCTTATCAGGGAGAGACAAAGAAACTAAACTTTAGTAAAGCAAAATTTGATGAGCTTAGAACTACTATCGGTAACATTAATTGGGACAACATCCTCAAAAATATCAGTACGGAGGAAAAATGGGAAAAGTTCAAAAGGATCCTAATCACCTCATGTGAGCAGTTAATTCCCTTTAAAAATAAAAGAAACTCAGCTAAAAGGAAACCAATGTGGCTCGACAAGACGGTACGAGGGGCAATAAACGAAAAGAAGAAAGCGTTTAAACTACTAAAGCAACAAGGCAGCGAAGAAGCGCTAAAATCATACAGGGAAAAAAACAAAATATGCAAAGATACGATCAAAACTGCCAAGGAGGAAGCAGAAAGACGGATCGCAAAAGAGAGCAGAAACAACCCGAAGCTATTTTTCAACTACATAAACAGCAAAAGGATTTGCAGGGAGAGCGCTGGCCCTTTAAAAAACAATGCAGGAGAAATCATTGATGATGACGAAGGGAAAGCAAATCTACTAAACAGCTTCTTCTCAAGTGTGTTCACCAAAGAAAAGGAAACGCCACACGAGATGCAGGGGAATAAAACGAACCCCTCACAAAATATCTCATACCTAACGCAGGAGGAGGTGCGGAAGCGTCTAAAGAAAACTAAAATTGATAAATCACCGGGCCCAGATGGATTACACCCAAGGATACTAAAGGAACTAAGTGACGAGATAGCTAGGCCGCTATACCTAATATTTCTAGACACTATCAAGACCGGAGTAGTACCATTGGACTGGCGCATTGCCAACGTGGTTCCAATTTACAAAAAAGGGAGCAAAAGTGAGCCTGGTAACTACAGGCCAGTAAGTCTCACTTCAGTAACGGGAAAAATTTTCGAGGGGATTCTGAGAGACGCCATCGATGAGTACCTCAAGGAGATTAAGGGAATAACTCCTCACCAGCATGGATTCATGAAGGGTCGCTCATGTCAGACAAATCTGATCAGTTTTTACGATGAAGTAAGCTCTAAGCTGGACCAGGGAGAATCTATTGATCTTGTATATCTGGACTTCTCTAAAGCCTTTGACACCGTGCCACATAATAGGCTAATATACAAAATGAGGCAGCTTGGACTGGGCGATAACGTGTGTAAGTGGGTAAAAAATTGGCTCAACGAAAGAAAGCAGAGGGTGGTAATAAATGGTTTGTACTCTGATTGGACCACAGTCGCTAGCGGGGTGCCACAGGGTTCAGTATTAGGCCCCACTCTGTTCAACATATTTATTAATGACCTGATAGAGGGGCTGCACAGCAAAATATCAATATTTGCAGATGACACAAAATTATACAATATAATTAATGCAACGGAAGACAATGTGCGGCTACAAACGGACCTGGATAAGATGGGGGTTTGGGCAGAAAAATGGCAAATGAAGTTCAATGTTGAAAAATGTAAGACTATGCACATGGGCAAGAGGAACGGATGTCACAAATATTCACTTAGTGGGGTACCACTAGGGAAAAGTGATATGGAAAAGGATCTGGGGGTATTAGTGGATAATAGACTAAACTGGAGTAACCAATGCCAGTCAGCTGCTGCAAAGGCAAATAAAGTCTTGGGGTGCATTAAAAGAGGTATAGGGGCGAAGGACGAGAACATTATCCTTCCTCTATATAAGGCACTTGTCAGGCCTCACATGGAATACTGCGTACAATTCTGGACACCGGTGCTCAGGAAAGATGTCACAGTGCTTGAAGGGGTTCAAAGAAGGGCAACTAAACTAATACATGGAATGACGGGACTGGAATACCCAGAGAGGCTATCCAAATTGGGACTATTTACTCTAGAAAAAAGAAGGTTAAGAGGCGACCAAATAACCATGTATAAGTACATGAGGGGACAACACATGGATCTCTCCCGTGATCTGTTTACACCCAGGACCACAAAGGTAACAAGAGGACATCCGCTACGATTAGAGGAAAGTAGGTTTCATCACCAACACAGAAAGGGGTTCTTTACTGTAAGAGCAGTTAGACTGGGGAACTCTCTACCGGAGGAAGTGGTGATGGCAAAATCGATAGAGGAGTTTAAAAGGGGACTTGATCTCTTTCTGGAGAAGAAGTATATTACAGGATATAAATATTAGGTTAAGTGTCAATCCTGGTATACAGGCAGGTAGGAACTATTAGGGGTTGATCCAGGGAACAGTCTGATTGCCATTAGGGAGTCGGGAAGGAATTTTTCCCCCAAAAGGGCTAATTGGCTTCTGGCCTTGGGTTTTTTTGCCTTCCTCTGGATCAACACAGTAGGATAGACAGGCTGGACTAGATGGACAATGTCTTCATTCGGCCTTACATACTATGTTACTATATTACTACCTCAGCTGTGTCGGGCAATGCAATGGGATATTTCTATGTACCGCCGGTGGCTTCCTGGCACCCACCCATGCTGTGGGTCCACAGGGAATTATAAATGCATCTGTTTCCACTTGTAAAGAACCCCAGTCAGACTGGGGCATGCAGTGTGGGCCGGAGCCCACCTGCATTAAGCACGACATTACTACCTCAGCTGTGTTGGGCAATGCAATGGGATATTTCTATGTACCGCCGGTGGCTTCCTGGGAGCCACCCATGCTGTAGGTGCACACGGAGTTTAACCTACATGTGTCCACTTGTAAAGAACCCCAGTCTGACTGGGGCATGCAGTGTGGGCCAAAGCCCACCTGCATTAAGCACGACATTACTACCTCAGCTGTGTTGGGCAATGCAATGGGATATTTCTATGTACCGCCGGTGGCTTCCTGGCACCCACCCATGCTGTGGGTCCACAGGGAATTATAAATGCATCTGTTTCCACTTGTAAAGAACCCCAGTCTGACTGGGGCATGCAGTGTGGGCCGAAGCCTACCTGCATTAAGCACGACATTACTACCTCAGCTGTGTTGGGCAATGCAATGGGATATTTTTGTGTATCGCCGGTTGGTTCCAGGGAGCCACCCATGCTGTCGGTCGACAGGGACTTCACAATAGGGAGTTGTACCTGCCTGTGTCTATGAATTAAAAAGCCCGGTCTGACTGGGGCATGCAGAGACACCTTGACAGAATGAATAGTGTGTGGCACATAGGTTCCCCATTGCTATGCCCACGTGTGCAGCTCCTGATGGCGGTGGCACAGGATTCTATTTCTCATTGCTTCTGTACAGCATTGTGGGCTATCGCCCCACCCCTTTTAAAGAGGGTCGCTGCCTAGCCGTGCCAACCCTCTGCAGTGTGTGCCTGCGGTTCCTCCTCATGGCAGACGCACTTCTAAATAGACATGAGGGTGGTGTGGCATGAGGGCAGCTGAAGGCTGCGCAGGGACACTTTGGTGTGCGCTGTGGGGGGGAGGGGGGGCGGTTGGGCAGCATGTAACCCAGGAGAAGTGGCAGTGGAGTGTCATGCAGGCAGTGATTGTGCTTTGTTGGAGGTAGTGTGGTGCTTAGCAAAGGTATGCCATGCTAATGAGGGCTTTTCAGAAGTAAAAGTTGTTGGGAGGGGGGGGGGGGCACTCTTGCCGCTATTGTGGCTTAATAGTGGGACCTGTGAACTTGAGATGCAGCCCAACATGTAGCCCCTCGCCTGCCCTATCCGTTGCTGTGTCGTTCCCATCACTTTCTTGAATTGCCCAGATTTTCACACAAGGAAACCTTAGCGAGCATCGGCGAAATACAAAAATGCTCGGGTCGCCCATTGACTTCAATGGGGTTCGTTACTCGAAACGAACCCTCGAGCATCGCGAAAAGTTCGTCCCGAGTAACGAGCACCCGAGCATTTTGGTGCTCGCTCATCTCTACGAATCTAAAAAAAAGTCAGAAAATGGTTCCTTTCCTTTGGAGGATGGTGTTGGTATGGTACTCTTCATTGCTGGTCTTACGGTGGCAAGAGGGTACTCCAGGAGACAGGGATAACAGTAAACCAAAATAACAATTTATTTTTTTTATAGCAGTCTTCAATACATTGACACTTCGTTTCATTTCCTGAGGTAAATCACCTGTTATATAAGTACAGGAACCACATCTGCACACTACACTTTTCTTTCTGTTTCCCTCTTTCTGGCTTTGAAACTTCTCTTTTAGGTTATTTCTTTCTCTTATTGTCAATTAATCTTTTCTTTTATATCTCTCTATATCAATTATCTCTTCTAATTCTTTGCTCTCTCTCCTCATTTTCTTAGTACTCACACCGCTGCCTCCTTGCCACACTGGAGGTCTTTCTCTCCTGCTCTGGTCTTTGCTTCCTCTCTCTTCTCCGGCCTCTCTCTAACTCTCTTGTCTAACTGCCCACTGTCTCTTACACACACTTGAAATTATCTTCCCATGCAGGCTCTGGCACTGCTGAGAAAGCAACACACCAATCACAGGCCTGCTATTTCCTGACTATCCTGTCCTCCAATCAATAAGCTATTGCTGGGTGTTACTCAGGCCAATGGGAATCAGCGAATGGGCAGCCAATCAGGAATGCTGCAGGTTCTCAGGCAGATTATGTAGTGAGTAACAAACTTGCAATGAACATCTTAAAGGCATATACACTCATTTAAAAAAAAATAACCACATTTTTATTGTAGTGCCCAAACAAAACTGCAAACTATTTACCTGTCTGTATAAACAGGCTGCATGATTGAACTCATGCAAGCAATTTATCACTATGGTGTCTGTGATTTATTATAAGTGATCAAATGATCATAAGTTGACGTCCCCTATAGGAACTAAAATTAAAAAAAATTTTTTAACTACTATAAACAATGAAGGATAATAAAAGTTTAGACCCGTACTTATAATTAAACAAAAACTAATGAAAAACAAAAATTTGGTTTTGCTCTGTCTCTAAAAGTTTGGTCTATCAAAGTAACAAATCATTTATTTTGCCATCAGAAAAAAAAAACAAAACACCACAACTGCGCTTTTTTGGTCCGCCTATTTCCAATACATTTTTTATAAAAAGTGATCAAAAAGTTATACAAACTCCAAATGGTACGAATAGAAACTACATGACGGCTCTCATGTAGTTTCTATTTGTACCATTTTGGAGTGTGTATAACTTTTTGATCACTTGATCAAAAACAAACCTTCACATGTAAGTATAAAATTGTTTGAAAGTAGTACAAAAAACCTATATAAATGTAATATTGTATAGAATAAAGTTATTGTATCATTTTTGCTGTAGTTTGTACGACCCCCCCCCCCTTCTCCAGATTCACTCAATTTCACTCCACTTCAAAAATGTTTAACGTTTTTTAGTACATTATACGGTACATTAAATATTACCATTGAAAAACACAGTTCATCCTGCAAAAAAAGGAAAAAACTAAAACTGAAAAACAAAGGGCTGGGTAATTAAGGGTTAAACTACTGAACAACTCATGTAAGACTTTGTGGTGGATTTTGGTGTGGATCCATTTCAGCGTGGATTTTGACGTGAATTTCACCCTGTCATTTAAAAACGTGCTATCTGTACGGAAAATACAGAGCAAAAATTGACATGCTGAGGATGTAAAATCTGCACCAAGATCAATTTACGCTGAAGATTTTTTCAGCAACCTGTGGAATGCGATATCTCAAAATGCTGTGCACTTTGCTGCTACTGTAATATGCTGCAGATTTTCCACTGCATAAAATCCTCAATGTATCTGCCCCGTGTGAACAATACCCTAAAGACGACGTGCCAGCATGATCAGGACATTATGGGTGTTCAGAGAAAATGACAAGGGTGAATGTAAGAGAGGGAACTACAAATTACAGCATGCCAAAGTCGTTACTGTGCGATGTTAGAAGATATTATATGTCCCCTGTTCGTAAGGGAACTACAACTCACAGCACATCAGGCTCTTTTTATGGGAAGTCAGTAGGTATAAGAAGAGAGAACTACAACTTCCAGTGTTTTTCTGGCTATATGATCTCACTCAAGACTTCATCATCATAGGAAGTCTAGTCTGCTGAGCTCCACCCCCTGTGACATCATCAAATGTCCATTTTAACTTATCCTCTACCTTGCAGATTTTCTCTTCTTCTGTGTGTCTTAATCATAGAATAGTAGAGTTAGAAGGGGCCTCCAGGGTCATCTTGCTCCCTCTCCTCCTTCCCACTGGGTGCGGCCCTGAGGCAGGAGGCTCAACTTGCCTCAATGATGGTATGTTCCTGAGGGACATTATTATTGAAAGAAAGCCATGGGGGACATTATTACTGAATGGAGGCCATGAGGTGCATAATTATTGTTTGGAGGAGCAGTAAAAATGGCACTTACGACTTGATCCAAAAGTTTCTAGTTCTATTATGTTTAAGTAACACATTTCAACCTCTATGTAAGAAATTCTACAATGACCATTTCAACGAGGTTTTGTGCTTTGCTTATTATTATTTCTGTAACTACATTGATAAACCTTTTTCAATGAAAATGAAATGTTCAAAAAATGGCATTTACTATGTGGGGCCTACAGAGAGCATAAAAAGGGGATGTAATTACTATGTGGGGCACTGTAGATGGCAAGATTGTATAGAGGTTTGGAAAACAGACACAGGGACTGGAAAATTGAGGAGTCAAAGATGTTTGTGTGTCAGATTTTGCATAGACAAGTTGGGACTGGGAGAAGTCATCATGGCAGTCTGGGAAAAATAGAGAACAAAAGGGAAAGTAAACAACCCCAGCCAGAGGGGACATCACCTGTGATCACTGAACATAACTGTACTGTAATCACTTATACAGTCTACAGAGTAGTGTCTGTGTAGCACTAGTATGAACCGCTATATGATCACTGTGTAAGGGTAATATTGGTCTTCGTGTACTGCTTTTTCAGTAACACTGTGAAAGTATTATGTGGCCATTCTCTAGGGGTTTAATTTGGCCCTTATAAAGCATTATAAATATTTATCTTTGTAGTGGTCATTCAGTAACGGCACAGGGGTATTATTCGGTCACCAAGTGGTGGTAATATGTGATCATGGTGTAGCTGTATAATTTGCCCCTTATATAGTGTTATAATTGGTAATGTTGGTCTTGGTATAGTGGGGTTTGTTCAATGACAGTATGGAGGTAATTATACGGGTCATGATGACTGCAGTAATATTGGGAGTGAGATTTTACTTTTAAAAAATAAAACAAAAAATGTTTTCATTTTTTTTAACTGTGTGCGATTGTTTGTTTAACCCGCACCAGAATCCAACCCTGTGCCCGGCCGGTGACCCTGCATCCCTGTCATTTTCTTCTTTCTTCTACAGTACAACCGTCAGACATGTGCAGTACAGACAAGTCAGCCGGTGACACTGGTCCGGCTACCTTTCCGCAATGTTAATTTGTGGAAGGCCCGCGGGTCGGATGGCTTCCGTTGACTTCAATACGAGACATGTCAATTTCCGACAGAAGAGATAATTATTCAGTGTATGTAAAAAAATGATGCCTATCCCAGAGAATAAATATTTGCTTTACATTTGACAGCTTGTGAAATATTGACTTATGTTTTTCTACTGCTTTCGGTTTCTAGAAATATTTACGTTTCCCCATAATAATCTGATAAGTATAATCAAGTAGTTTATATACTAGCGTTGCCAGTATTAGAAATATTTTCTAACTATATTTCTTACTTCGACTAATTAGGTTTCATTTATTGAAACGGTGTAAAAAACTGTTTGTTGTACATAATAACCAATCATAGACATTCTTTTAACATTCTGAGCATTCTCAGAGTGCAGAACACATGCTCTGGCTGTTCATCAATGTCAGGAACATCTCTTTAACATTCTCTGATTGTGCTGGCTGGGTTGAAGGCAGAGCATCAAGTATGTATAAAGCCAATTCTCGGTATTATCTATGGTGTGATCTGACTGGTCAGTACTGGAGTGGATGGAGGAGATGCAACCTCTACAGGCATCAGCTGGATCATGGACTCTTCAGCAGGTCACATGGTTAACTCTATGATGTAACAGTTGAAACCCCCCAGTATTTTAAGTTGGATTATGAAGAATGTGTATCTAATTTGTTTGACATTCATCAAGGCATGTGGGAGCCTATGAAGAACAAAGAAACAAATATACAAACACATTTTCACTTTTCTCTCTCTATGTAGATATAAGCCATTATTGTACATTATTAATCTATACGCCAACTATATTGGCAGTTATTGGCCTAAATACAGTTTTGAACACATAATTTCAAATAATAATGTTTTTTTATGAATTATAAATTGTGCTGACTTCAGGTCCCCGGAGAAAATCCATTAATATAATTTCTTTCACTAAACAACTCATTGTTGATAAAAGTCCACGCAAGCAAATATTAAATGATTAATGAGCTGCTTCCTTGGCACTTTCCCCATATTAACTATTAGCATTCATTCCTGTGTGCCAGTGTAAAGACAATGCTTTATTAGACTATGGAGAGTGCTGGGTTGTCAGGCAATGTAAAATGAACAACATGCAGTCTCAGCCCTGATGAATGTCCTTAATTGGGAGACAATAAAATGACACTTATTATTACTTTTCCGAATAGCTTCGTCATCACATGTCTGGATTAGGACACTGATCTAATATTTCAGAATAGAAACTCAAAGTAAATGACATGATTATTATTTTCTGCTATTGCCTGCAGCTTGCCATATCAACTGACATTTATATATTTAATATCCTGCTTCTCAAATTAAAGTGCATGTTCACATTTGAACACCATTTTACATTTTTGATAATCAGAAATCATCTGTAACCTGCAGTGAAACCAAGTGTTCAATTCCCCTGCATCACCATAGTGGAAATGATACAATACGTGGACTGTCAGTGTAATGCTATTAGCTCTAAGAAAAAGCCACCGGAAAATCGTGACCATGTAAAGCATTGGATTCCATCATTGCGATTTTTCCATGACCTATCTTTGACAAAAATCGCAGGGAGCTGCCATTGATTCCTGTGGGAGTTGAAATAAAAGGGAGGGGGATTGAGTACACCTGGGTCCGGCGCTCGTTGAAGAAGACAAATGGCTCCATTTAGCTGAAGAGAGCCATTCTGCTGACCGACGCTGCAGCCTTTTTTTCATGCAATGCAGCCGTGTGAGGGGACAAAAAAATGCTAACTCCCTTTGGAATTAGATTACGTCGATGCAACTTTGCTTGAAAACGTATCGCTTGTGTGAGGCCTAAGTGAAAGATGCTTCTTTGATTGATGGATATCCTGAACAATAGACATCCTCTCTTTTAATTAAAAGGGTATTTGAAAATGAATTTTACAAACCAAATAACCGATTGCAGAACGGTGAATTCAGTGAATTCTGCTCTGGAGTATTATGAAGCCTAAGTGATGACAAAATCATACATATATGAGATTGCATTATGGCTCACAATATGGCACGCATAGTGGAGCTGTAATTACATACCATAACGTGGCCACTTGGGTGAAGGTGAAGTACTACAATAAACTAGACAAGTCACACTCAAATTGGTTTACTCAAGATAGTTCCTCCTTATTTTATATTAACAAATAAACAAGGGAGTTTCTGACATGCGCAGTAAGGCTGGGTTCCCGCAGGACGGAAATCTTGCAGAAATCTTGCAGCTTGGCCGCACTGAAAAGCATTTCATTGTGGCTTTCTCTCCCCATAGAGAGGAGTGAGGTTGCAACGGAAAAAAAAAAGAATTGACATACTGCGGCTGTCAATTGCCGTCAGTCGCATCGCCGGTTCCGCCCAGGCTTGGCTGTGATGGATTAGCTGCCCAGTGAGGGCAAGACTTTTGCACAATTTCGTCCACATGGCTGGCTAATCCCAGGATTAGGAGCCACAGGCAGATTTGCCGAACAGAAATTCCCACACTGAATTTCCACAGCAAATCCAACCCGTGTGAGCCCAGCCTAAGTGATTGCAGCAAATATCTACATATATGGTATGGTTCTTGTCTTGGAGAGAGAGCTGGTCATCTGTATTCAGGCAGAGTTTTTTTCCAAGCTGCATATTTCTTAATGATTAGCAGTCATCTTCATTAGTCTGGAAATAGTTTTATGTCTCATAGCACTTGTGATCCGTGTCTGGCTATGTCTCTTATTATTAGTTTGTGCAGAGTGTTTTCCTGTTAAATGAGGAAGCTGTAGGAGAAAATCTCCATGTGAGCAGAAAAATAGACATGGAAAATTACTAGTATAGGCCTATATGAAACGACGGATTTAAGCATACAAAATGCTTTCATATTGACTCCTCTAACAGGTTTTTCCTCTAAAAACACTGAATTCAGTGCTTCAAGGGGAGAACATCTGATTTCTGGCATGTGATGGAGCAAGCTGAGATTTTTTTAATGTTGCTTTCTCATTATGCGTTTATCACATTCAAGACCCATATATATATATATACTTATAGATTGATAGAGACAAAGATTAATGCACTCTAACTAGCTTTTAAATTAAGCTCCAATAAATAAAATAAGTAACTCCCCACAGCTCAATCCACAGCCAATTTCTTCACTATGCTGACCGCAGGTCCTGGACGTTCATTTCCTCAGTACAGCCTGTCCAGACACCGCCACAGCAGTGATTAAGCTTGAGAAAGGCCAAGATGGCTGAAACGTCGCTTATCTGTGTGTGATGGAGGAATAAAATTCTATATGGAATTGCACCGCTGATGCTGCTGAAGTTTTTTCTTTGTACGGCCACAGCAGTGATTAGAGTGGGGACCAATGTCAGATTATAATAGGGCCCAAGACTCCAGGGGGGCCCACAGCTGTCGCACTCACACCTTTTGTAATCCACACTGCTAAACCTCTAGCTTCAGGTACAGGAAAGGGTTAAGCAGCCTTCCACCTCTGATGCCTGCGATCTTGCTCCAGTGTGTAGTAACTCTTTTAATCCCTTTCTCTCCATGCATCTGAAGAGTGTAGCGGCAATGAGGGATCCTTTCACTACTGGGGTGGCAATGGGGGACCCTAATACTACTGGGGCAGGAATGCAGGACCCTATTACTACTGGGGTCACAATGGGGGACCCTATCCCTATTGGGGTGGAAATGTTGGACCCTATTACTACTGGGGTGGCAATGGGGGACCCTATTACTACTGGGGCAGCAAAGGATGATCCTATTGCTGCTGGGGTGACAATGGTGGGGTGCTATCACTACTGGGGCTGCAATGGGGGACACTATTACTACTGGGGCCAAAATAGGAGACACTATTACTGCTGGGGCTAATATAGGAGACACTATTACTACTGGGATCGGAATATGGGGTTGCTATTATTACTAGGGCAAATATAGGAGTCGCTATTACTTCTGGGGCCAATATAGGGGAGGCTATTACTACTGGGGCCACCAATCTAGGTCGTCACTATTACTGGATTTGCTGTGGAATTTACAGTAGCTGTAGCAGCAAAGTAGATGAGATATTAAAAATCTCATCCATACACTGTGGAAAAAATCTGCATAAAACCCATGCAGATATTGACATGTGGTGCGGAATTTAATTTTGCAGCATGTTAATTTTAAATATATTAATAGCCCATCTAGTGCTCCACTGTTCCTCCCTGTTTTTTTTTTAAACAGCCCTTTTTTTTTAATAACGACTAGTAAAGAGAAAAATGTGATGGGTATAGGCGCACCATCACCCTCATACCTCACGCAAGCGAAATTCTTTTAAAGATCATACAAAAACGCATTGCGACAATTATTGCACGGGAACTGCCCGATGTTCAAGCTAGCTTCTGCAAAGGACGTGGCACCAGAGAACAAATTACGAATCTGTGCTTGGATCATGGAGAAGACCCGGGAGTATCAAGAGGTGTTTTATCGACTACAGCAAGGCATTTGATTGTGTCGAACAGGACAAGTTTTGGAAATGTATGAAGCAAATGGGCTGGAATTGTGTGAAATCATGTGCATTTTGAAATGAGGTACTAGAGATGATTTAAAAAATATATCTTGTCAATATTAATCTTAATCCCAGAATTTGTATATCGGGTATTGTTGATGGGCTTGATGGACATACTCTTCTAAATATTCAGAGAACATTGTATCAGGCACAAAAGCTGATTACTGCCTGTTGGATGCAGACTGCCCCCCCCCCCTCCGAGTAGGAGATTTTGTTGTAAAAATAAGAGCAGTTATATCTTTGGAAAGAAAGGTGTATCAAAATAGAGGCTGTTTTTACTAAATGTGGGAAAGAGACTCCGATATATATGTAATGGATAGTTCACATCAAGTACTGGTTGCACTTGAGGTGAGAAGGTCGAGAAGAGTTTTTTTTTCTATGTGCCTAAATATATTATTTTTTATGCGGGGGGAGATTATGATTTACTTAAATACTTAAATATAATTATGATTGATTGTATTGTTTGCGGTAAAGGTATGTTCTATGTATATGATACTTACACATCTATAAATGTTATTAAATTAAGTTAAACCATATATACTCAAGTATTAGCCGACCCGAGTATAAGCCGAGACAATAAGTTTCACCACAAAAAGCTGGGAAAACTTATTGACTCGAGTATAAGTCGAGTTGTACTCAAGTATATACTAGGTAAAAAAAACCCTCCATACTCACCTCCAAGCTGGCGTCTGTGTCTGTGCGACAAGCAGCTTGAATTCTCCCTGCTGTTATCCCCCGCCATCCTCTCTGCTTGGCTCTGTCAGTGCTGTGTAAGTAAGCGCTGTGATTGGATTGAGCACCAATCACAGCTGGCGCTCGATCCAATCACAGCACTTACTTACACAGCATTGACAGCAGGGGATTTGAAAGCCGAGCAGGAAGATGACAGCGGGGAGAATTCTAAATCAGCTTGATTGGCTGTGAATGATCGAGCACCGGCTGTGATTGACTGACGCTCGATCCAATCATAGCTCTTACTTACACAGCGCTGACGGCGGGGGATGACAGAGCCGAGCAAAGAGGACGGCGAGGGATGACAGCGGAGAGAATTCAAGCAGCCTGCCGCACCACCACCGGAGAGACAGAGGCTGGCTGGGCGGTGAGTATGGAGGGCTTTTTTTAAAGCCTTCCCAGACTCGAGTATAAGCCGAAGGGGGCTTTTTTGGCACAAAAAAAATGTGCTGAAAAACTAGGCTTATACTCGAGTATATACAGTAATTAAAAAAAAATATATAATTTCAATAAAAATAATTTGATTAAAAAAGCACACCCACATGTCTGCATGTCAATTCACAAAAATTAATTTTATTAAATACAGAAAATAGCGATAATTAAAAAAAATAATAAAATAAAGCCAAATCTTCAAAGGAGTCTCCTGTTTTCACTAGACTTTCCTCAGTTTGAATCACAGGTCCCTCAATGATTTAATCATACAATGCATTAAGGTTCCTGGTAGCATTCTGTCTCTTGTCTTAGTCAGTATTCTGTTCCTCATACTGAAACATCTTTCCCCCGAGGATGTCCTTATGGGAATGACAAGAAAGATTTCACAGATCATTTGAAACTAGCAATATCCCTTAATTAAAGGGTTTTCAGTGTCAAAGATTCTTGCCAATTGACTTTCATTTGCTTTTGCATGTTTTACTATGAAACATGGACTTCATAAAAAAATTGGATTTCAGGTCCGTGAGTACAGCTTTCACATTAAGTATCGGAAAGTTGAAATAAAACTTTGATGCTTTGTAAATCTATTAATGACTGAAAGGTCCCAAAGTGACTTGCAAGTATATCAATTAATCTGTCGCTGAACCAGTCTTTGATGACGCTATTACACCATTCATTCATCCCTTTGAACTTTTTCTTCGCATCTTCATCAGTAATCAGGCACAGTTTAAATCCGAACTTTTCCATTATTTTACACTAAACATTTATTTGCAAGTCACTGTTGATGTTTCCACGCTGCTTAACGGTGCTTTCACACCTGCACTCAGGATTACGCTTTCTTGCTCCGTTCAGGGATGGAATCTCCGGACGAAGGTTTCAACACAAATGTGAAACTATCCTTACAATAGGTAAAGGATGCCTGATGCCCGACACTCGTCCCCGCACATACACGCTCTTGTGCTCCTGCACAAGATGAAGAAATCCTCTGTCACAGCTCTAACAGCTGTGGCAGGGGATTGTTTACTACCCGCGGGGAGTTTCTTTGTCACTGAACACTGTAACAGTGCTGTCAGTGTTCAGTGACAAGGGGACTCCCCGCAGGAAATATTGACACACATCACGAACCTACGGTGCACAAATGTCCTATGTTTTGTAGGTACGTGCGTTTGCACACCTGTAAAACACGGACATGGGAACACACCATAGGGAACCAATGGTTCTAATAGACGCGTGGTTTTGTGTGCACCTATGTATTCACATGCACACGCTCGTCAGAAAGCACTCTAAGTTAAAGAGTGTTCATGCTTTCCTAATTTCCCATTTTTCCTAAAGCTTTTTTAAAAGATGTGAATCGACTGGTTATAAACATCCCACCTGTCTTTTGCAGAACGTTTACATAATTGTTTATGAAATTTTGGAATAGTTTACAAAATATACCTCCTTTTTCTTCACTATATGCCAGCCAACTATTTTTATGTTTCTACTGTTTATTATAGTGGTATACTTCTAAGGGCCATGTCCACAAGCGTGATTTAATCGCGTATTATGCGTGCAATGTATGCTTGTGTAATACACCGTGAATAGAGTCAATGTAAGCACATTGATTCTCATTGAACCATTGACATTAGTAAATATACATTGTATGTAAATAGGCGTGTGAAAAAGATCGCAGCATGCTCCATTTCACCACGTATCATGCGCGTACAGCCGTATTCTCTATGGGTAGCATAGTCAATGCTGTCCATACGTAATACATTGCTTATGGGCAGAGTTGCATATGCCATGAGACGGAGCGGGAAATTTTAAATAAAAAACAAGAAACAAGTCACACTGTGCATGACAGCATGTGTGAGCTACACTGTCATGAGCAGGGCACTTTTGCTGCCCTATGCGGCGATAGACAGCTCACTGACACCACAGCTGTATAAGACTCCATGAGCCACGCAGCATTTTACGCATACGCCTATGGACATGAGCTCTTTGTCAGATGATTTCACAGGATGCAGGTTGGATGATCTAACCACACCTTAATTTTCAATGTTTTTCAATCTAATTGACTGAATAGATAGTGATGGACCTGCTCCCTCAGTTTTATTTACTAGGTCCTGCTGCTGCAACACTGATGTGAGAGCAGTAATATGTATCCATCTTGTATCCATCTTATATACTTCAATCTGTTATATCATAAAACTTATAATTTTCCATAACTAGAGCATTCGAGACATAATATCTTAGCCTTGCCGAAGTAGTACAATAAATCCAGACTAATGACGTTATCAGCACCAGTTTTCCAAGTATATGTTCTGTTTTACTTAACACTATGAATTGAGATGCAGTACTAATAAAGGGCAGAACGATCTCAAATACACCTAGCTGAGTGTGAGGTGTCTTAGTTCTGTGAGGTACTTCATCTCATAATTTTAAAAATTTAAAATCCCAAAATATACCTGGAGCATAGGTATTGTGGTAACAAATTTGGCTCCCAATATGAGGCATGACCAGAATCTCACTCCAGATCCCAGCAAATAATTCAATGACTTTCTCTTCTCTGGGAAGGACAGAGAGCACTCTATAAATATAAGGTAAGAAACCTTATTTCTTAAAAAATTATCTATCCTTCCCTGAGGTTGTGATTATCCCCCTGTGCTGGCTAAGGAGGGAACTACTATCGTGCTTTGAGATCCATGTCAATGAATCAGACAGAGGTATATTTTAGGTGTGGTTGAGTGATTGCTGTGTGAAAGAATGACGGGAACGTGATTTTGTTGGTTAATATATATAGATATAAGAAACTTCTGTCTTTCACTTCCAAATGGAGAACTGGTGTGCCTCATGAGTGTGTAGTGTCATATTGTCTCGCAAGGCAAATAAGAAAGTGATCTTCCATAGATACTGTTCACAGACTGTACTCATAAGTGACTTTAATGGAGAGAAAGGAGATGTACCTTCTGGCAGATTACATGTCAGACCTGATTGCTCTTATCAGCTAAAGCTGTGGAATTTAGTAATTGAAAAAAGAGAATATAGTCCTTTTGGAGAAGTGCCAATCTATTGCCCAGGAGAAATAGTAACCCATGTAGATGATGGATATTGTTTTAACTGTTGTGAGATGGGATTGGAACTGAGGATTGCACTACTGATAACTACAGCATTGCTGTTTTTGTGATTTTTGTGTTCTGGGTAACTTAAAAAGTTATTGGTCACCTGCTTATTCCCTGGAATAAGTACACTGTCAAATGTACAGTATGGAATACTGCCAAGGGTGCAGTGTTTAGAAGAGTGCCGGCATAATATAGGCTTTTCCAATTGCGACCAGACAGGACTTTGAACCTGTGTCCAAGATTGTGAGATAAGCATATTTGGACAGTTGTACAAATGAAAATCGGGAATGTGTTGGGTTCTGTGGATCATCAGCAGCATTGGATGACCGATAGTGGACAAACACATCAAACTACGGTGAGTAAGACCTTTCTTACCCGTGCTTTGTTCACCATCTTCCGTTCTATGTAATTATGGAGTCAGTTTCTACTAGCCAAGCTTTTCCATCTGTTTAAGAATGAATAAATGTTTCTGCTATTTGTGTAGTGTAGATTTGCAGTTTGTAAGTGGGGGTGGGGGGAGCTTTGTTATATAGAGTCTTGATTAGAGAGGGTTAACGGTTTCTTGCTTCGCTTCAAAGATAAAGGAGGGGCTGTCAGCTTCAGATAACTGTATAAGAAATTGTATTACTGGTGCATAGAATTATGCACAATGAATCACACAAAGAAATAAGCACATTACATAGGTGGTTTGAGAAAGGATATAGGTGATTTGAGGAAGTGAAAGGTGGACGTTGGATAGCAGATTGTGATGAAAAAAAATGAAGTGAATTAAAGTGTCTCAGTAAGTGTATGCAGAAGAAAATTGAATTGAAAAGATGTTACAATGAGTAAAGAGTGTTGGAGAAACTGTAGTCCAGATTGATCATTGTATCACATTTTCTGGGAGTGCCCTCAAGTTCAAAAATTCTGGAAAGATGTATTTAACGACATTCAAAAAATAATGGGCATTCGTGTGAGGAGTAGCCCACATTTGGCACTTTTACTGCTGGAGAGTGATCTTATCCCTAGGTTACATAGAAAATAGACCTGTCACTTCCTACTGATGGCGAAACTTATCATAGCTAAAAAATGGAAAAAATGCTCCTCTCCATGCATTAAAGATTTACTATACGTTTTGGCAGATCATTATATATATGAAAAAATACATGCCAAGTCTAACGACAACCTGAATAGCTTTAATTCCATGTGGAATCCTTGGCGGCAATTTTAGGGTATCAGTTGATTTGAGTAACTGTTGAACTGAGTTGTATGTTAAAACGTTGACATTTTTACATTAATAAATATTATTTGGAACAGCCAATTTCAATTCAATGCAAATGTACAAGACAATGCGAATTATGTTGTATGTGACCTTTTCTAACTGATTAGCGTAATCTAATTGTCTATTTGAGATGCAAGATTGAGGTCCAGTTAATCTTTCTTCTATGATTACTAGTTGTTGTAATGCTGTATACAATAATGCAAAGCTACCATTTGTATTATGAAAAGCAAATAAAAATTATTTGGAAAGGAATTGAAAGGATGTTTATGTATGGACATTTAAAGTTGCCTGTACAAAATATGTGAATCAAATATGTGTGAGGGAGGACCCGTGTATATGTCATATATGAGATGTGTACTCTCAGAGCACTTGACCTGAAGTGCGAAAGATAAGCTCTAAAAGAGAAGAAACCATGTATATGATCTAAAAGAAAGCCAGACTACAACAAGTGGAGCTAGATGATGTATTTTACAAAAGGAAGTGAAGAAGAGTACGTAATTGTTTTGCCTCTCCTCAATACAGTCTAGCAAAGAAAGAAAAAAAATGTTTGATATACACAACACAAGTACATGGTATTTTCAAAACATTGGGTTCTACCTATTTGAATACTATTGGAGTATGATGTTAAAAGGACATAATTAGGTACTTGACAGACCTGATATGTGCATTGCAAGCAGAATTAAATTAAAGGAGATGTCCCGAGGCAGCAAGTGGGGTTATACACTTCTGTATGGCCATAATAATGCACTTTGTAATATACATTGTGCATTAATTATGAGCCATACAGAAGTTATAAAAAGTTTTATACTTACCTGCTCCGTTGCTAGCGTCCTCGTCTCCATGGTGCCGACTAATTTTCGGCCTCCGATGGCCAAATTAGCCGCGCTTGCGCAGTCCGGGTCTTCTGTAGTCTTCTATGGAGCCGCTCGTGCCAGAGAGCGGCTCCGTGTAGCTCCGCCCCGTCACGTGCCGATTCCAGCCAATCAGGAGGCTGGAATCGGCAGTGGACCGCACAGAAGAGCTGCGGTCCACGAAGGCAGAGGATCCCGGCGGCCATCTTCAGCAGGTGAGTATGAAGACGCCGGACCGCCGGGATTCAGGTAAGCGCTGTGCGGGTGGGTTTTTTAACCCCTGCATCGGGGTTGTCTCGCGCCGAACGGGGGGGGGGTTTAAAAAAAAAAAAACCCGATTCGGCGCGGGACATCTCCTTTAAGGGAAAAAAAGTACTTAAAGAGTGTCACATTCCCAATCTGGATAGATTTATGGCAACAGAGACCTGCCCAATCAATCCATTAGGGCAGATATACTTACAGCGATACAAGCAGAAACTGAATATATTTCTAAACATATTTAACCAACATTTGTGCAGTTCTTATGTTTATACATTGTAAATTTCTTCCACTATTTGCAATAAGTTTTTACGCAGGTACCAGAGGTGTTGTGAGCCTTCTTATTGTCGAGATCCCTCCTGCAGACATGAAAATTCTGCATTAAGCACAAATTAGAAATCCTTTAACTAACAGATTCACTAAGTATAAGTCTGTTCTGCCAGCACACTCACATTACAATCAAAATAGTTCTAAATACTGATTTATTACTTCTGCTGAATTTGAAAAGCGGGCAGGTAGAGGCAGCAGGGGCAGACCATGAGATTAAACTTCTAGAGCATGATTGTCTGGAATTAATGTAAGTGAAACTTGGGGTTATGAAAATGTTTAAACTTCCATTTCTAATGCAGATATCGTCAATGCCCCCTGCAGATATAGTCCAGCTTATTCAGGTCCCACATGCTATGGGTAACTAGCAAGACAAATATTGGGAAACCTCCAATCCCACCTGTTTTGGACAAGCTAAAAGAAAAGGCTGGCCTCTCTGCATGCCCCAGAACCCCTTAAGTCCACACAGGAGGAGGCCACCATTGAAGTAAAAATTCATGCCTTATTACAGGCTGGGGCAATAAAATAAACCACATTGAATCCTGCTACATTACTTTTGCTGGATTCAAACGGGGGAATTGGACATAGTAATCACGGAGCAGCCTGAAAATACTCTGTATTTTAAATCACTAGGGCCCACAGAACAAGATGTCCTATGTCAACATGATTGCATTGCCCTTATGATGCAGGAAGCTGTTGGATTTGAGCATGATAAAGATAAACCAATTGCTAATGCATTTTGAGGTTTTCTTAGATGGTTCCAAAAATCATGAAGATGGTGTTAGGTCTGGTACCTGTGTCTGCTGCCCTTTTGCTATTCCAGGCAGACATGGGCATTGCTCTGCTCCTTTCATATGAATATACTCTTTGTTTCTGTTTTCATCCAGCAATGCACTAGTTAACCCTGCTCAGGTGTTCATAGCTCAGTTGCAGCTTAAGTGGCAATTACCTTCCTATTTAAGGTAGCTGGGGACACCCCACTCTTTCCTTAGTATTGATGTATGTTTGTTCCATACATCAGCATATCTAGGTCACCAGTCCCTGACGATTCTATCTGTGTATCTACATCAGTATCTGTTTATCTTGTATGCTCTTTGCTTTGTGCCTCAGCCTGTGTGCATCTGTTCATTTTCTCCCAGTCTTTTGCATCATTCCCATCTCCTTGGTATGTCAGTCCTTTTCTGTGTTCTGGGTTTCCTGTATTCACATCATCTTCCCTGTGTTATGTCAGGGATAGTCGGCACCCATGTTCCAGTGTGGGGCCGTTCTTATCAGGACACTCGCCCTGCTTGTAGGTAAGGGCCTTCCCATCTTCCAGCTTAGCTAAGAGCAAGTTACCCACCTTAGTCCCTGCTTCTGTACCTCTGACCTCTGGGGTCAGCTGCCAGTCATACCAAAACTGGTCTAATAGCCAGGTTTGGATGGTTAGCACAGTAGGTCCACACCCTGAGCCCTAACAATGAACAAGCAGAACAGGTTATGCAGTGGTAAAGTGTATAGGGGAAAAACCCACTCCCTTCCTGGGATGTCTTCTCAGGAGGCCAGAGTTGATGGCACTCACTGCAGTGTGTAGACTGGCATAAGGCAAGACTGTTAGTGTCTACACCGACTCGAGGTATGCTCTGGAAATTGCATTTGAATTTGCATCCTTGTGGTGTTAACTCTTCCCAAACAGGTGGTTGCCATAAGGCTCTGGACTCACACCAGAGAAGTAACTCTTGAGGCTCTAAAGAACCAGAGAGTAGATGCAGCAGCCAAAGCAGCAGCCCAACTCCCCTTGGCTGAGGTAACGGCTGTTAACCTGATTGCACCTGAAATAGGTGTGGATATCTCTCTGTTGCTTAAATTGCAGGAACAGGCCATAAAGGGAGAAAAGGAAGAGTGGAAAAAGAGAGGAGCGAAAACAACAGTGATGGGGTTTGGAAGAAGGGTCCGCTCCTGCGCCTCCCCTGCATGCTCTAATCCATGATGCCACATCTGAGCCATGGGAAACCCATCAATCCAAAGAGGTAATGTGTGATATAGTGTCTACTGTTTGGATTGCCCCAGGCTTCAACACTGCTGAGACCCTGTTGGTTCAGGCTTGCATGGTATGCCCACATCACAACCAGGGCCAATTGGTCAAGATACCTCCTCGTTGCAAGACAAGGCCAGACTATCTGTTTCAGCCTACTGCAGATTGACTGCATACAGCTACCAAAGGTAGGTGTTTTAGAGTTACGTTAACTAGAGTCATGGCTTGTAAAATAAAATAAATAACAATGCCAACACCAGAATAACGGCTCCATAATAGGCCAATACTTTCTTCAGGCCCAGCACAAGGACCTCACTTCCCACGAGTGCTTTATATCAGGAGTTTACTGTAACTTATAAACGTATATTTTCCTTGATTACAGATCCAGACTCAAAAGAGGAGTTGCATAGTTTTGCTTTCATGTGACTGGGTTGTCCTCAAAAGGACATATTGAAAAAGAAAGTTTGGAACTGAGATTTCATGAACCACACCAGATCCGGTTGATGACTGCCACTTCAGTCCAATTGGAAGGAAAAGACAGGTGGATCCACACCAGCCACTGTAAACGAGTCTCCATCCAAAAAGAAGAAGAAGAAGCAGAAATATCCGCTAGAACTATGCATATCCTTTTAGTTATGGACATGGTACTATGGGTTTGGGGCTTGAGTAGTATGTTGAAAAATGATTGGGACAATAAGTTTGTTAAACATCATGAAGCACTTGTAGCATTGGATAATGCAGAAAACTGAATAATTGTTAAATATGTACTTGTACCCCTACATTATCCTCCTTTACGCAGTTTGTGGCTATATCACTCACTGTGGAGGAGATCAGGTCATGGTCTAATAAAATTCTTGGTACCCCTGTGTTGTCATTGTAATTATCATGGCCTGTATACTTACCTCCATACTGTCACTCAACAAAACCCATTATACCAAGACCAGCATTAGCAAAAATAACACTATATAAGGGCCAAATTATAACATCACACCATAATCACAAATTACCACTAAAATAGATTAATACGAACATACTGTCACTAGATAAAGACCACTACAAAGATCTCTACTACCAATAATAACACCATATGAGGGCCAGATAATACCCCCAGACCGTGAACACATTATACCACCAGTGTTGCTGAAAAACAACACTATACAAAGACCAATATTACCTACCCCCACAGTGACCATATTGCAATATATACTAGATCTACACAGGCACTCTACAGACCATATACATGAGGACATGGTGACATTCCCTCTGACTGTGGATGTTCACTTTCTCTTCTTCTTGATCTGGTCCAAACTGCCATGACTTCTGCCGGTCATAACTTGTCTCTGCAGAATTTGACAAAGACATCTTTCACTGCTCAATTTTCCAGGGACCCAGCTTCATTTTCCAAACTTCTACATAATCTCCCCAGGTAATAGTAATGCCATCTGAGGTGATCCACACAGTAATATTATCTCCCTTTTTGTGCTGCCTGTTGGCCCCATATAAAAAGTGTCACTTTTCATGCCATATTCACAGTAAAATTGCCCCCATTTAATAATGCTCCCGTTATGCCCCCCCTCAATAACAATGCCCCAAATAAGCATCCACATAGGCTTCCACTTAGTAATAATCCACGTCACAGGCTTCACTCAGTAATAATGCTCCATATAGGCCCCCACTCAGTAATAATGCCTCATGTAGGCCCCCACTCAGTAATAATGCCTCATGTAGGCCCCCACTCAGTAATAATGACTCATGTAGGCCCCCACTCAGTAATAATGCCTCATGTAGGCCCCCACTCAGTAATAATGCCTCATGTAGGCCCCCACTCAGTAATAATGCCTCATGTAGGCCCCCACTCAGTAATAATGCCTCATGTAGGCCCCCACTCAGTAATAATGACTCATGTAGGCCCCCACTTAGTAATAATGACTCATGTAGGCCCCCACTCAGTAATAATGCTCCATATAGGTTCCCACTCAGTAATAATCCTCCTGGCTGGCTCCAAGCAGTAATAATCCCCCTCACAGGCTCCACTCAGTAAAAATATCTCATATAGGCCTCCACTTAGTAATAATCCTCCTCATAGTCCCCCACTCCGTAATAATGCCCTAAGCAGGCCCCAGTCTCCACTCAGTAATGGTGCCCTCATAGGTCCTAGCTCTCCCACTCAGTAGCGGTGCCAGTTATATTTATTCTGAAATTTTTTTTTCACCCGTGTCGCTCCTCCCATTTCCAGCCTCTGCAGTCTACGCCCAGCCGCAGTGCTCACATGCCAATTTCTGGGTAGGTGACACATCACATGAGTAACCTTCAGAATTCACCTTTTCTCAATAAGAGGTGAATTCCGCACAAAAATACATGATAAAACCCACACCAAATGGTGCAGGTTTTGAGGCAGACTTTCCATTGCTGATCTGCTGCAAAATATCTGTTGCGGACATTCCGCAACAGACGAACCTCAGTTGGACCCGGTCTTAGGGTATGTTTACACGTCGTGAAAAATCCATAGCATTTCCGCAAAAGACATAGAGTAAATATGGCCCAATGTTGTGGATTTTGATTTATAATCAGCTGCGCTTCTGCAGCTGGTTTCAGAAAATACCGGATTCTCTCACCACTAAAGTCTTGGCACACTTGGCACCTCCATTAAGCACCTGGCGGCCTCTAGGGAGCGCAGCACTACTGTTCAGGTGATGCGAAGGTAGCCAGCAGCACTGTGCTCACTAGTGGCCAATGGATGCCGGGTGTACCAGAGGAAAAAAAAATCATATATCGCGATAAGCCATGCCCCTTTTTGGTAGGGGTTTCCCAAGGCTGAAAAGGTTGGGAAACACTGGCCCAGTAGTAAAGTTTTGGTTGATTGCATAGAATAGCTGAGTTCAATTCCTAGGTGAAATCTTCCTTGTGTTATATATATTTCTTATTTATAGTGCAATCTTGTATTATTTATTTATATTTTTGTATGATTTTATTTAATAAAGGGATATAGTTTAGGCCTCTCTCACATGGGTGTGAGCTGCACATGTATCTCTCGCACATGAGCATAAAGCAAGTACGCAATGACATGCGTACTTGCTGAATGCTGGCAATCCCCATACACTATCTTGGCCAAGATATCATCATATATGAGGTTCCAGAGACTTAAAAAAAAGAATGATTGTGGGATAACCCATTTACTTTTCCATTACGATCTGGTATTCACAGATACTTTCTACATAAACAATATTATTTTATTTAATACAGACAACTGCAAATGAAAAGCTCTTTATGCAAGGTTTTTTCTTGTACAGCCAACCTTTAAAAAAGCTATAAACAGCAACTGTAGAAAGATTAGATTTTATAATTATGGTCCGTTAATTACCTGGTAAAATGAAAGCATATCAAATGGAAAAGTCACCACATTACCATCAGGCTTATAACCCAGAAAACTGACTGCTTGCCATAGCTCCCAGCAGAGGCTTTAAATGTACCACGAACAGTGACAAACTGTGATTAATTACTGGGTTGAAAACCAATTTGCTTTAAATAGTGCTAACACTTTGAATTTCATTTCTTTCACATTTGCTCTTTTGGAAGGCAGGCCTTATCTACCAATATAGCAAATATTTTTTCCCAAGCTATGCATTTGACTGTTGATATACTACACTCCGGTATATTTTATCTCTGTCCTCAGAAAAATAAATTGGGAGTGTCATATATTTCTATTGTACAGCTTCTCCAAGGTTCTCTTGAAACTACATAATAAAATATGAAGACAGCTGTGAGTAAATGAATTTGATACAAGACTGACCTTAAGCAAGCAATTGTGGACTTGAATTAACTTTACAAGAGACCTGCCATCTTCCCACATCTTTATACTCTAGGAGCCCACATTTCATTAACAGATCATTTATATCTGTTGATCATTTAATTCTCCATGTCAGCAAATAATTGGTTCACACAAATCTATTATATTATGATTAGGGAAAGGGACTTGCTATTTGTATAGCGCCAACTTATAACGCAGCACTTTCAGGTAATTTATTACCCCCAGCAAGCTGGGTACTCAATTTACTGACCTCGGAAGGATGGGAGGCTGAGTCAACCTTGAGCCGGCTACCTGAACCGTGTGGGTATTGAGCCTGCAACCTTCAAGTCGTGAACGACAGCTTGGGACTGTTGTCTTAAAGGGGTTCTGACATGAATAATTTTTTTATGCTTTAGCAGCCATTGTTCCCTGGTCTGCTTAATGGACCCAGAGAACCCATGGGTTAATGGCTGCTAAAGCATAAAAATCTTATACTTACCTGTTCTCCTGTTGTTGTTGACATCGGGGGGTCATCTCCCGGCAGCATATTAGCACTTTCTGCTTAGGTTAAGCAGCCTGACTAGAGCCGCCTGATTGGTGCACGCTGTGCAGTCACGTGGTGCCGAAAAGCCAATCAGGTGGCTCTAATCAGCAGCGCTGCTTAACCTAAGCAGAAAGTGCTAGTATACCTCCCGGCAGGCAGTCTTCTTCCTACAGCAGCCGCGCCGCTCCGGGATCGCGCGCATGCGCAGTGGAGAGGTGCCCTCTGACAGGAGTCAGGACGGGCTGCGTCTCCACTGCGCATGCGCAGCACTCCGGAGTTCAGCCGGACGGACGGGCTGCCCACAGCAAGCACTGCTTGTGACGTGCTTGCTGTGGCGGTCCGTCCGTTGACCTCGGAAGTGCCTGACGGACGGACCAGAGCAGGAAGCGGTCTTTTTGACCGCTCCTGCTCTGCTTTAAAGGCACAGAAGAAGATTCCGGCTGGAGGGGACATGCCTGGCGATCGGGCCAGGCCAGGCAAGGCGAGTACAATTTTTTTTTTTTCATGTCAGAACCCCTTTAACACTCACGAGGCCCTTGATTAAAGAGGTTGTTGTTACGTGTGCTGCTGGGATCTGTAATACTAGAGTTCCTAGCAGCAGAGCTCCACAGGTGAAGAGTAATTGAGCTGGCTGGGTGTGGTATTCCCCAACAGCCAATCTCTTTTAGCCTGCAGCACATATAAACTCAGCTCCTGTCAGTAGTTGAGGCTGGTGTTTGTACTGTTTGGATATCTCTGTTTTGTTTCCCACTCAGAGCTGTTTGCAAGTTGGTCTGTTGTGTCTTTCTGCTTCCCAAAGACGGTTTGAACACCTGTAGTCCTTTGGACACATGCAGCACCCCTTCTCCCTTCCCCCGACAGGTGCGGCCTCCAAACATCTTGGGTCTCTCTCTGTGTGTCAGTTGATGGATCCCTGACACAGTTCCCTATGTCCACAGGGTGGCTGACTGTCTATCCCCCCTGTATGAGGACACTTGGACTGGCTGTGAGTTTCATCTGTGTGCATGTGAGCTTTGGGTGGAGTCTGTGTGGTTTGCCCTATATGTTGTAGTCTGCTGTAAGCCAGTGACTGTAAAGCCAGTGCCCTGTTGTCTGTCCTGTGCAGCTTGCTGTGTGACTTGTGTTCTGTTGTCTGTCCTGTGCAGCTTGCTGTGTGACTTGTGTCCGGTGCCGCTGGACTCCTGGTGTAGGGACTAGCGGTATAGCCAGGAGCCGTGAAGTGGCCCACTAGCTTCCACGTTTTGATCAAAATGTCAACTAATACCTGGTATTTATATATAGCTTATCACCTGTTACTAGTGGTTGCATTTTGGCTGCTGTATGCTGTTTTCTGGCTCTGTGTGTCCTATTGTTCTGTACCTGTTGTGGTGGCAGGTGTATGTGTCCTGTTCTGGTGGCGTGGTTCCTAGGAGCAGCTAGGGCCCAGATCCGAAGACCATTGGGCCACCCTGCATCAGGGAGATGTCCCCGCTCAGGTAGGGCCATGTCATCCTCCTGTAGTTCAGGGCCAGTTGTCTGAAACCCGTGTGTATGCTATAAGTCACGATCGTGTGGGCCCTGTGCTTAGCTGGCCACATGATCGTAACAGTTGTCTCCTTTAAATAAAGTGATGGCATCCTTCTTAGGATCCCCTTATGTTAGTCAAAGATGAAATCTGACACAAAGCATCACTGTTGAGGTAATACACAAGTGAGCAACCACTTTAATTACATGAACTTTGCAGCTTGATACTAGCACATGCTCAGTCCCCATCACCAAGTATATGATATAGCCTACCAGATTGCCCCGATACTGCAAACTTGTAAGAGGGGTGAACGAACTACCTTTCTCTGTAGATCATGATCTGTTATCTATCCTCTTGACAGTGATCTCTCACGTTATGTACAATGAGCTTGGGATGTTATTTTCATCTTACAGTACTCTTTCCCGAGCATACAATGTCTCACACAGTCTGGAACTGTGACATATGCACTTTGTTGGAAAATCAGGCCAATCAGCATGGGTATTATACTGCTAAAACCCCTGCATTACTGAACTGTATGCATTCACTGACTGTCTGGTAGTGACTCTCTTCAGTACATTGTGGTACTACACGTTCTGTGCTGCTCTTCACCTGTGGACACAGGTGAGGGCAGCTCCATGTGATTTTCTGGTACACTGTGTACTGTATAGACCCTGAAGAAGCTCCTGTCCTCTACATAGAAAGTGATTTAGAGTAATTTTACATCTGTGTTGGAACCTCTGGTCAGAGGTTCCGTGGCAGATCCAGCACAAAACACCAGAAGGAAAAGCACTGCATACAGCACTTTTTCTTCTGGCGGGCAGCTGACTGGAAAGCAAATAGACCCCTTTATAGTCAATCAGGTCTGTTCGGCACTGCTCTGTTCCGTCCTGAGACGTAGCCATTTGGCCACAGGATTCCCCTGTCCTGTTATCCGAGTGGAGGAGGAAAGCGGAAGCCCTGATGCAGATGTGAAACCACCCTAAAAGCTTCCAGCAGCTATTTCTGACTGATTTCCACTTTATATGTATGCTGAGGGAACATTGTATAAGTTGAAAGCTTCTTCACATGGATCTTGTTTCTTTTGCTGAGGGACTGCTCAGATACTCATTTATTTATGATATATATATGTATATATATATATATATATATATATATATATATATATATATATATACACACACACACATATACACACACACAAACACCATATTTTTTGCTCTATAGGACGCACCTGATGATGAGACGCACTTAGGTTTTAGAGGTGGAAAATATTTTGAACTCACTTGGGGACTTTAGGTAACAGTGCGTGGGATAGTACAGGGCAACAGAGGACCACTATACTTCTTTTACTTTCTCTTCTACAACAGGAGTAGTGGAGCTCTGTAACAGCGGCGCTCATGGTATGGCGAGTTAAAGGGAATAAGCTAATTGGTGGAGGCAGGGAAGTAGCAGCAGTTCCCGCTGGCGCTCAACACCAATCAGCGGTATATTATGACAATAGTACACTACGTATAGTAGTGCCAGCCAGCTTGAATTTTGGCACATTCGTTTTACAAGACACACTAACCTTTCCCCCCCATTTTGGAGGGGGGGGGGGAGCGAGTGTGTCTTATAGAGCAAAAAATACAGTATAAATACTTATATATATGTGTGTGTGTATATGTATGTATGTATATATAGTGGCAAGTTGGGGTCTCCTTTCCACGGGATCGCCCACTTTGAGAATGGCCACCTCACACAAAATATGCCCCACAATAGACGTTTTTCTTTAAATCTGGCCCCTGACAGCCTTTATTTACAGCATACAAGGAAATTATATACAGTCCACAAAAGC
Source organism: Eleutherodactylus coqui (assembly GCF_035609145.1). Taxonomy (NCBI): domain Eukaryota; kingdom Metazoa; phylum Chordata; class Amphibia; order Anura; family Eleutherodactylidae; genus Eleutherodactylus; species Eleutherodactylus coqui. The sequence goes on along the minus strand of NC_089837.1, from coordinate 192,225,946 downwards.
AATAGGGTTCCCAACCCACAGGGTCCTGTCACTAACCCCTCCTGGGGTGTCTGGAGGGTGTTTTCTTCCATCAGACCAGGTGACAGGCCCAACTGGTTCACACTGGACCTCAGCTTGCAGCCTGTCCTGCACTGCCAAGCTGTAACTTTCCCCTTTGCTTCTGGCAGGAACTGGCTTAAATGCAACCATTTCCTGCTACAACCATCAGGTGTTAACCCTTACTTCTACTTTCCAGGTTTCAGACTGCTTGACTAGCACACTCTGCAGGTCATTCTGATACAGCACTACTACATATCCCCCCTTTTATATAGGCCATATCACACTTTCTTTTGGCCCTCCAGGGTCAAAACTCCCGGCTTGAGGGTCTCTCGCCCAAACTGGCACTTTCTCAAGCTCAATTTCTTTATGTTCTCTAACACTAAGAATACTTTCATTTGCTTGAGCCGTAACTACCTTCACATTTTCTTTAATGTGTACATCATTTGCAGTAGGAATGTCGCTCTGTTCCTCACTTACAGCATGGCTGGCTTTTCCCTTATCCTGCATCTCCACTGAAACAGCAACTTCCTAAGCTTCCATATTGGATACTTCACATTGTACATCACTCATCTGTTCAATTGTTGCAGGAGCCATTTCTTCAGACTGCACTTATTTCCATCTGTGTGCCCTCTATCACAGAGATACTTTCATTCATTTGTACAACTTCCTTATTCAGGACAGGAGTAATTTCTGAGGCCTTTTTCCTAGTCTCTGCTACTTTAGTGGCCTTCTCTGCTTCAGCAGTTTCACCTTCCGCCTTCTCCTTCTCTCCCCCTTCAACGTTTGCTCAACTCTCACTCGCTCAATGTCTTTTCTCTTGTTTACAGAAGTGATTTCTTTCCTCCAGACTATGCCAATCTTTACAAACTGTTCACCTGTAGCACCCAGGTCACTTTCACATAATTTGGTATGCTTTACCACTTGTGTCTTATTTTTACAACTCTTCATTCCTGCCACCGCTTGTTGGACCACGCCCTTGCATATTTCTTGTACCAGAGTTCACTTTCCAGCATTATTATTGGGAATCTTCCACAAGACCTTCTTTTCTTTTACTTGCTGTCTAAACTGGGTTCTAGACCAAACTAGTCTCTGAACCCTCTTTTCAGCATCATGACACTGTGCTGCCCAGTGTTTTTTCTTTACGCTTAAATTCTTTGTGTACATTTGGAACAGCACCTTTTTCTCTGACATCAGTTTCAGGGTGTATGGCAAAGTTAACACTTAAGTCTCTTTCTTACAGACCCTTTCTTCAGCACGCTCACATTTAGTGGCATATCTTGTGGACCTGATTTTCTCCTCAGTAAGCTGCTGTTCACATATTTTCTGAGTTTTCCTCCAGTTGGACACAATCTGACATTGGTGACCAAACTCCACACTAATGTCTTCTACTTCCTACTGAAGACTCACTGTAAACTTCAAGTTCATCATAGATATCAGTTTGAAGAACAAACAGCTGATTTATCGATTCCACTTCTTCCAGGACTTCACTGTCTTGCTGTTCAGCAGTGACCCAGCATGCAAGGTTCTCATCTGGTTTTTCTTCCCGAACTGACACCTGCGCCTAAAGTGTTGCAACCTGCTCTGACAGAATCCTCTTTGTTTCTGCATCTTCCTCTACCTTCTTGAGGAACATACTCCTCCCATCTTCCATTGTCTTCAGGTGTGCACTAAGACCAAGCCTCTGCTGCGCCTCTTCTTGCATCAGCCTCTCAGACTCCTCACTCTGAGCTTCCAGCTCCAGCTGCAGTCTGTTCGCCTTCTCAGATAATGCTGTCTGCCTTCTGTCACCTTCAGTGACTTTTACTTGTAGCTCTTGGAGCTGCATCTCTACTGCCTTTCTCTTACATTCAAATTCATGTTTGTCTTCCAACAACCCCTTCACTTTTTGGGTCAGCTCAATGCACTCTTTTCAACGTTTCTTTCACCTTTTCAGTTTGCTCCAACTGCTTTGACAGTTCCCCCATTACTACAGCATGACTCCGTTCCAGCTCCTGGACCTGGGTTTCATGTAGTTCAGCTTTCTAATTCAATCTCCTCTGTAGCTGGGATACCAGTCTATCATGGAGTGCTTCCTGGTTTTTCTTGTAATCCGGTAATCCGGTATGTCTTTCAAGATCTCTACTTGCTTCTCTGCCCAGCTGCAAGCAGCTTTCTCCATTTCCAGCTACTCCTTGAGCTCACCTATTTGGCACTCCAAGTCACCATTTTTCATTGCTAACTGCATTTTCAACTCTGCAACTTGATTCTGCAAACCTGTAGTTTGATTACGTGCATCTGTAGAAGCTGTTTCTAACTTGCAACACGTCATCTCAAACTCTAGGGTTTTCATTTGCAGTTTCTTACAGTCCTGTTCACACTGCACAGATTGTGCCTCCAGACATACTCTGCGATCAGCCTCATCTCTGAGGTCTTGTATTTATCCATCTCTTTATGGGCTGTTGAAAGCTATCTCTCATAATTCTTTTTCTCACTTATTATTTCTTCTAAGCTCTGTTCACATTGAACATTATTCTGTTCCAGCAACACTCGGTGATCAGCTTCCTCCTTAGCCAATCCCTCAAGACACTCATTCTTCTTTAAAAGAGAGCTGCGTTCTCTGCTTTCAGCTGCTCAGCTTCCTGGAGAATACTTTCCTTTTCTATCAGGAATTGTCCTGTCTGCTTCTCTGCTAACAGCCTTTGCCTCTTGGCCTCTTCTCCAAGCAGACACAAGGTGGCCCTTTCTTTTTCCAACTATGCATCATATCTTTTATTAGCAGTTTGCCATGCTTCCTCAAGAAACTTTATGTAAGCTTGCATTGGTGCAGATACCTCCTGAATTTTAAACAAGCGTTCTCTTGCTGTCTCACCCTGGACCTCAGGATCTGCCCTGACAACCTCATTTGTCTCACTAGCAGCAGCTTTTCTCTTTCTTCTTTGCACCTTTAGTACTATCTGTCTTCTCTCTCGCTAAAGGCATAGTACTACTAACTCCAGCATTTCTAGTCCTACACACACTATCTTCATTATTTCTCCCCTCTTTCACTATAGGTATATTTGCACTGACTCCCACATGGGCGTTGGCTGCACTCCTCATTGCAACCTGTTCACACTGTAGCTTTATGTGGGGAACATTTCTATCCATATCATACACGGAAAATATCCCACAATCCTCCACGCACATTTCAGAGTTAAAGAAACGTTTCTGCAACAGATTATCCATACTACAGTTATTGGACTCCTTTTAACCCAATGCAGATACTGTAGTTTTCCTAGTACCCTCCTGCAAGGAAAACATTTGGTTATGCAACAATTTCCACACATCATCTGCAATAGCGTCCTTGGACAAATCCTCACCAAATGTCTCGTTACATTGTGAAGCTTTTGCTGAGCCATCCTGCACATAAGACATTCTATTAGTCATTTTAGGGGCCTCACCACTCCATGAAGTCTTCTCTGGATATTTGTCCCAGTCTTTTGGCGGGGACACCTCCTGTTGTGTCCTCAAAGGCCTGCAGTTAGTTTCCAACACAGACCAGTGGGGTTTTACTGGCCACTTTGCCACTGGACATCCGTACATGCAGCAGTCCATTTGCAAACACCCCCAGCATGGCTCTTTGTGGTTGCCTCCAGCACCACCCGCCATCTTGACTTCTCAGTCTGACATAAACAAACAAGTTCACCAACTTGCCTCGTAGACGTCCTCTTCCTGGTCCTCTGTTGCCCTCCATGGCAACCGCAATTCTTCGTCCTTCTGGCCCTTTAAATGGTGCTCCAGCAGAAACCGTATATTCGGCCTCCTGGCCCTTTAAATTGCATCCAGCAACAACTGCACACTCGGCATCGTGGCCCTTTAAATGCTGCATGCAGCAGCACTGCTTCCAGCAGACATCCACTTCACATGCTGCTCCTGTGTGCGCCACTCCAGATCGTGCCCGCATCCTCCACCATATGTGGCAAGTTGGGGTCTGCTTGCCACAGGATCGCCCACTTTGGGATACTGGAATGGCCACCTCACACGAAATATGCTCCAGCGACAGAAGTTTTTCTTTAAATATGTCTCCTGACAGCCTTTATTTACAGCATACAAGGAAATTATATACAGTCCACAAAAGCAATAGGGTTCACAACCCACAGGGTAACAGGCCTGACTGGTCCACACTGGACCTCAACTTGCAGCCTGTCCTGCACTGCCAATCTGTAACTTCCTCCTTTGCTTTTGGCAGGAACTGGCTTAAATGCAACCATTTCCTGCTACATCCATCAGGTGTTAACCCTTACTTCTACTTTCCAGGTATCAGACTGCCTGACTAGCACACGCTGCAGGTTATTCTGATACTGCACCACTACTATAAATATTTTGAACCAAAAAGGGCACAGTGTCTTATTTTCAGCGCGCGCGCGCGCGCGGGGGGGGGGGGGGGGGCGTGGACCTTATACTCACCTGGTCTTTGGCGGTGCTGCGGTAAACTGCGTCCTCCTCGTCTCACAGCTGAGCTTCTTCCTGGTGACAGGGCTTTGAATATCCCGCCTCCAGCTTGGTGCGCTGTGATTGGCTAAATGAGCCCCAGCCGGCCAATCACAGTCGGTGCCCGATGAGCTAATCACAGCCACTCGGTGAATGACATCCTTATATTCCTTATATTTCAGGCCTCCCGCGGAAATCGGGGAAATCGGGGTGGGTCCTATTTTCTGGGAAACACGGTAGGTACAACAAACTTGTAAGCTGTAGCAGGGTATCTCTGTACTGCAAGTGCAATAGTGTCTCTGCATAGTATGGAATAAAATAGTTTCTTGCTACTGATAGAGGTGCTCTGTGTATTTGGCAGGGGTGGCTGAAGCAGCAGGTGAAATCATCTGTTTTATTCTACCTGTGTCAGTAAGCGTTTTATGTGGCTTCGTCGGCTCCAGGCTGCAGCAGCAACATTTAGCTGCTTTGGGGTGCAGGACTTCTCACTTGGCTGTAAGACGCTCACACTGCCTCTGTTGGAGTTACTGCTGCTTGGGAATACTTGGAGTCTGGCAATGGCAAGGCTGCTGGCAAACTAGTCACTTACTGGCAGTTAGTGGTAGTAGATTGTGTAGTGGTCCCGTGCATCAGATGGTAGCATATATCGGCCGATATACGCTCGTATGAATAAGCCCTTAACTTTATTTTTTTACTGGGGAGGCAATGAAAAAAAGCTATTTCACCATTGTTTTTTTTTTTATTTATTTTTACTGCATTCACCATGCGGTATAATTATCATGTTAGCTGTATTTTATGGGTCATTACAGTTATGACAACAGCACATTTGTTCTGTCTTCTTACACGTTCGCACAGCGTGCAGTCCGACATTCAGCTTAACCATTTCTGTCTTCCAAATAAGCAAACTGTTCTTCTTAATCTGACAGGTTTATTGGTTAACAGATCGTAGCATACAAGCGTGCATTTGATGCGATTGAGGCTTGTGATAATGCGTGGATTGATTGATTGGTAAAACTATAAGAATACAGATAATTTGCATACGTATGATGCATAGGAAACACTACATAACATTAACATGGAGGTACATGGCAAAATGGCTGCTACATATAGTGCTGCATGGCTAACTAAACAGTTATAACTCCCTGAGTAACAATACAACTGACCACTAAACAGGTCTGCATAACATTCTGTCTCTGAAACAAGGGTAGTTTTCTTACCAGATATGCTTTTACAAAGATGGTGGATTTTGAAGAGGAGAGAGCAAAGATAGGTCTGTCTCTGACTGGAAGTTCTGGCTGAAAGTTCCTTCTTCCCACAATGCCTTGCAGACTACCCATAATACATCACTCTTTATGATAGAAAAACAAGTTGTAATACATTTGTAACACAGCTAGATGGTGCTGTAACCACTAAACACCTAGAATGGAATGTTATGTAGCTTCGGTTTATGTGGGGCAGAACACTCCCCGTCTGACGTCAACGGACGCCACTATTGGGTCTTTCCGGTGAAAACAACAAAACAAGTTCAGTCACTGTCCTGAGGAATAGTTTGCCTTCCCCAGGCTTCCACACTTTGACCTCGAACTTGCGTACCTTCCCATCCTTGCTCGGGAATGTGTTGGTGATGAGTACGAGCAGATTTGTGACGTGATGATGCCCGGGAATTACCATAGGATGTTTCTCCTTAAATTCCACTTGGGCTGCTTGTAGGCGACCTCTTATTCTTAGGGACCCATCTTGGTCAATGATGGAATCAAGCTTCTTCAAGGCGCTGTCCTTGAAGACTGTTTGGCCTTTGCTGAGGTAGTCTATTTCTTTAGCATAACATTCATGTTGTATAGTGCGATTTATTATACTCTTGGCTCTGTCCAGATTGGTAGCAGTAAAGGCATATTTGCAGTGATGCCAACCCTTGCAAGGTCTTTGACTCACAGGTAATGTCGACCTATAAGACTGAGCTATATGGCTTAGACAGGCTATAGCACGAACGAGCGACATCCAAGTGGAGAATCTGTTGAAACGATGGGATTTGAGTTGGTGTTCCAAAGTCACCATGCACAAAGCAGATACTTCAGGTCGGATTTCTTCATTGGTATCTGGGTTTACCAATTCGAATGAGTCGGATCCAATGCTGCAAGACGTTGAACGGTACAGAAATGCAGGACCCGTAAACCAAATTGTATTCTTAAGGCCACCCGCTGCTACAGATTTAGTTGCATGATCTGTCGGATTATGGTACGTAGGAACATAGTGCCATTGCTTGGGACAAGTGGATCTCCTGATCCTTAGCACCCTATTGCTGACATAGACGTAAAAGCGTCTGGTTTCATTGCAAATATATCCTAAGACTACCTTGCTGTCTGTGTAAAGTTCGACTTCCTCAATTTCCAGATTCATTCCTGATGTTATAAGTTCAGCCAACTCTACCGCAAGCACAGCAGCGCATAGTTCCAGTCTGGTATAGTCATAGTTCCAGTATAGTGTGCTCGCGGAGTGGGGCCAGTTTGGCTCTGCTCATAACAAACCCTATATGGCATTGTTCCTTGACGTCTATGGTCTTTAGGTATGCTATGGCAGCAATCGCCTTGACTGATGCATCACAGAAGATATACAGTCTTTGCATCTTGACTTCCGTTGAAGGCACGGAAACATATGGGCGTGTCACATGAAGACTGGACAAAGTTTCAAGAGACTTTCTCCAACCTGTCCACATGTCTTTTTTCTCCATGGGAAGCGGATCATCCCAATCAGACGTCTCTGTGGTAAAGTCTCTTAGCATCATTTTTCCTTGGATGGTAACAGGTGTTACGAATCCCAGAGGATCATATAAACTGTTTATGGTAGACAGGACCCCTCTGCGTGTGAAAGGCTTTTCTTCCTTGCTGATCTGGAAGGTAAATGTGTCCGCCTTTAAATCCCAGAGCAGACCAAGGCTCCGTTGCATGGGAAGGGAGTCTGTGCTAAGATCCAAGTCCTTTAGATCGCTTGAATGATCTTGGGGTGAGAAGGCCTCCATTAACTCACGGCTGTTAGAGGCGATTTTGTGCAACCTCAGATTAGATTGAGCGAGCATTTCTTGAGCTCTTTTCAGGAGATTGATTGCGGTCTCGTTCGTGGGTGTAGACTTCAAGCAGTCGTCCACATAGAAGTCCCTTTCTACAAAGGACCTGACATCAGACCCGTATTTTACTTCACCCTCTCGGGCTGAGTGTCTGAGACCATAGATGGCAACTGCAGGGGAAGGACTGTTTCCAAAGATGTGCACCCTCATTCGGTACTCTATGATGTCCTCGTTAGAGTCGTTGTTGCGGTACCAGAAGAACCTTAAGTAGTTTCTATGTTCTTGCTTGACGAGAAAGCAGTGGAACATTTGTTGTATGTTGGCCATAAATGCTACAGAATCCCTGCGGAAGTGGAGGAGTACCTCTAGAAGTCTGTTGTTGAGGTCTGGACCGGACAGTAAGACATCATTTAGCGAGACGCCTTCACATCTTGCACTCGAATCAAATACTACCCTTATCTGTCCTGGTTTTTTGGGGTGATAAACGCCGAATATGGGCAAGTACCAACACTCCTGGGAGTCTTGGAGCACGGGTGCCACTTCTGCGTGGTTGTTATGGAATATTCTTTCCATGAAGGTGAAGAAATGTTCTTTCATCTCTGGTGTTCTCTGGAGTTTGTGTTTGAGGGAAATAAATCGGCTGTAGATGAGTTCTTTGTTGTTGTCATACACTGATGAAAAGTGACTGCTGTAAATTCAATATTCCTAACCCACTTCTAAGGTCTGTAGCTCTGGTTCTGTAAGTGCTACCAACATGAGTTGTACAGAAGAGGGAAAATTTATCAAAGGGCTTGTAAAGGCATATTTTCTTGTCCAATCTGACATCCCACGTGGGAAACGATAATAGCATGCTTAGCTGGACAGTTGCAGAGGCAACCATCTGATGTCAAATATGTTTAGTGCATGGGTCCTGGTAATTAAGACCCAGGGTTGATTCTTGCTGGGCATTGGATGGTTGTCTCTGCAACTGTCCAGTCTGGTGTGTAGTTACAATCTGATGTCAGGTCAATTGCTGCTATGTTTTTTGGGAGGAGGGTTGAACAAAAAAACCCCAAACAATACAATAAGTGGTCAAAAACTCAAATATTTCCAAATAAAACCTACCACTCTCCCTGCAAAATGCAAGCCGTTGCACAGTTTTATCAGCACAAAAATAAAAAGCTATAGCTCTTAGAATATGGCAACAGAAAAGGTAAAGATTTTTTTAACAAGTTTTTTGTGGAAAGAAGTTTACTACTCTCCCCAGAAAATAAAGCTTCATTATATGATACGTACCCCAAAGTGATTCTGTTAAGAAATATGACTTGTCACACTACAAATGGCTCTTGGAATGCAAAGTTACTTAAGTTTAATTGGTGGGGAAAGGGGTGCAACAAACCGAGTTAAAGAGCTATCTCCATCCCGGTTTCTCATAGTCATAATTGGAAATTGCTGCTATAGTTATCGGTGACTTATTCAACTATATAGAGCCTATGAGGACATAGGCAGCAAATAAGCACTGATTTTTGGTGTCCAATAATTTGCTGTTAAACATGACTTGCATAGATGACATCAGTAATGACATCACAACAGGTTTCACCAAGCTATCAGACTCGAAAGAGCAGTATTCAAAGTGTTCCACTGGGAAACATTTTTTTTACTCTTTTCAATGAGTGCATATATTATATTACAACTAATTTGGCATAGCTAAAGTAGCATGACTTTATCCATCAAATGAAATTCTTGTGTTCAGAAGTAAAATATGTAATAAGCAATGACAGCACAGTAAAATGGTTTGCATAAAATGAATTTATATATAATAGCAATCTGCGTGAACAGCTGTAGCATAATTACATTGTGCAGTTTGTTCTGAAGTAGATCTAATTAAAAGGTGGCAAGGATATTGGGTTTAATAGTAATGCACTGTGGTTATCACATGATATCATGCACAAAATTGTGTCCTTTCTCAGGGCCATGATATCAGCTGTGTTAGCTATCTTACTTGGTTCTAGGACATATTCGCAAGGTCATATATTTTAGAAGAGAATAGCAAATTTGACATTGATATGTCCAATAAAATATTTGCTTCATATAGCATATATGGTTTCTGAATGGCTGTAACTATTCAAAACAGGGCAAGGCCAGGTTCATACTGTGCACTTATGTTTGGTTTGCACTCATAACCTGTACTACATTTCACTTGTATGTTAATTTAGGAGGCACAGATGTGATACTGATGTACAATCCGACATCTGAAGGGACACCCAGAGTACATAGGAAGTGAATCCTTATTTCTCACCTGATATTAACACTATTGTCTGAAGTTATCTCCTTCATCAAACAAAAGAACCAGGAAATATATTTACTTTCACTTTGGAAGGGAGAGGGGCAGAGGCGTAACTTGAAGCTCCCGGGCCCCGATGCAAAACCTGTAACAGGGCCCCCAACTATAATGCTTTATTCATAGTACTGGGCTCCCTATATGGAAAAGAGAGGCCTTATGGGCCCCCTAAGGCTCCTGGAGCCGGGTGCAACCGCATCCCCTGCATCCTCTATAGTTACGCCCCTGGGGAGGGGAGAAAGAAGGTGTTAGTAGGGTTTATCACAGCTGCATTCCTTTGGGTATCCAATTACACAGTGTTTATCATCTTGGAGTGGATTAGATACATAGCTCAGCAGATGGTATGTAATATGGATAGAAGAAAACATCTTTTAGTAAACTATATTTTACGCATAAAGGAAAAGAAGTTAAAAAGGCTCAATTAGTATGCAGTAAGCTACATTGCATTTGAAAAAACAGAACAATATATAATATGCTTCGGTCTTTGGGCTGATAACTGAAACAATAGCTTCTTATAAGTCCTTGTACCGTATTTTAGGTATGATATAAATATGCAGGTATTTTATAAATATAATGTTGTGAATTATAATAGTGCTTTTGCTGCAAACGTCCTCCTAAGATCAGTTTCATGCACACTGGTTTTATGTAATGTACTTGTATACTACTTTATACAATGTGTATTACTACATATTGGCTGATGTAGCTGATGCTAGGGAAATGATCAGCTGACTTCAACTTTCCTCAAAATCATCTGTTTGATGGGATTTCAGGAGCTTGTACCTATGGCAGTCAGATGTTTACTGCAGTGACTATTGTATCAATGCTGCCCTCCAGGTTTAGGACAGAATTTTGTCCTGGGGTGAAAGGAGGTAGTTATACTACCTTCTATTATTCTTCTGCATTGAGGCCCAACTGATCCACTGGTTCTGGGTCTAATTTTCAGCTATTCAAAAAGGCCGATGCAATTTTCAGACTACTGAATCCCATAGTGCATTGGTAGTGTTAGACTACCAATGCATTTTACCTGCTCTTTAATTGGCCAGCACTGCCTTTGTGAACAGTGCTGACCAATCAGAGAGCAGTGCACAGTGTGCATTAGGTAGCTAGAAAATCGCAGTGGCCATCCTTGACTGCTGAAAGCAGGATCCCAAACCAGTGGATCAGAGAAGAATGACAAAAGATAATATACCCCACCCTCCAGTCCTGGGACAGAAATGTATCCCAAAACCAACTGGTCACTTTAAAGGGATTGTCTATGAAGAGACAACCTTTTTAAGGATGGAAATGTATTGTACTCTATAGGTACTATTACATGAAAAATTAAAAAGAATAGGTTGTTTATTGTTATTGCGCCAAGCTACCTTCCTCAAAGCCCTCTTATAGAAATAAATATTAAGAAAGCTTGTTCCAGTTAATATCGTATTAACAAACTGTTAAAATGCACAGTGTGGAGTGATGAATGATAGCCATTAAGTGTAGCTAGATGCAAGAAGCTTAGCATTTCTTAATTACTGGTATATTAGTAGTAATAAATGCCATAAAGAGAATGCATTCCCAGTCTACTAAACGAGATCTGTCCCTCCACTCTATTTCTTTAAATAACTTCAAACTATATGCACATTTATTTCACACTTATTGTATATATTGCCTGTAATATTGTCTTAGGAAAGGTGGACACAAAAGGTATACATGGGTGAATAAGCAATGGTCTAAGCTTGTGAGAGTCAGACACTATTCTGGAAAGGATATTCAGACACACATAGCACAAATGAGGATTGGTACGATACAGTAGATGTTAAATGCAGAGATACATAGATATAAGGGTTGCTTTGCAAGAGGGACTGGTGTTTCAGTTACTCGAAGACTCTGCTACCACAATTAAGGGTGCCACCAGACCAGCAAACCAATGGTCTATCACATATTTACACTTGCAGACGGTGCCAGTAAAAGGTTTTTAGCAACAATAAAGATAGTATATTTATAGTACTGTGGGGGGTCACAAGGGGACCCATCAGCTGATGCTGTCTGCTTCCCAATCAGTTTAAATCATGCGAGTATACTCGGAGAAGACATAAACTGATACCACCAGCAGCGTGTGGATTCAGAATGAGTTCTGGTTTATTCAAACAAGTACATTAGATTATATAGACCATAGACCATTGCCCAGGCAGGATGGGCGTATCCCACAGTTACCATATAATAACAAGAACACATTCCTTCTTAATGAGCTAGTATAAGGAGAAAACTTGAAACAGAACATCTTGTCATTTTACCACAAATGTCCTTGGTACGCTAAGTCCGGGGAAAAGGACAGATAAGCGGACCTTGGATGTCTGAGACAAATTATTTCCTGACCACCTGGTTCCCGCTTTCACTATCTAAAGCATACATTTATTTTTCTTACTATTTTGGTAGCTTAAAAACAAGATTAACCCCTTACAGTACTGACGTAGTATAACCTCTGCTGGAGGTTCTGGAATAGGAAGCCCCTCACCATGTGGAACTGGTCTCCATGCAGAGGGAATGTTGGGGTAGAGTATTCTCCACTTCTTTTGCTTTGCTATCCTGCTGGAAAGAGGAGGAACCAAGCAGAAGTCATTTGTGGTTTCTTGGCTCTCATGGGGACTGTAAACAGCATTGATGGTCTTTTGCCATTCAACCACTATGAGCATTGTGTTGTACATGTAGCACAGCATATATCCGGGGCCCAAGGCTTGTCCTGGTTGCCAATCTTCCATCTGAAGTAAAGATGATATGCTCTCTTCACTTGAGAAGTGATACTTTTCTTCTGGTTGGCAAATGCTACTTCCCCACAATTATAGCAAAAATTGTCCAAGGTATTAATGCACTTTCAAGGCATTAGTGTTCTGTATTTTAACTAAATGGATAAAATAATAGTTTTATGTAACAGCAGCTCAAACTGTATCTCATAAAGTCTAAAATATTTTAAATGCTCAACCTTTCCGACTGGGCTTTATATTAGTGATTAGGTGTTGATATGTACATTGGTACTGTGGGAGTTAACATGGTGTACTGGTTATGTTGGGGTTAAGTGTGAGGTAATGAGCTCAGAGGCAGTGACTGATCACATGATGGTGACATCATAGGTCCTGTAAGCACACGGCTGCTGTCTGGCTCAATCTGTAAGTGTAGCTGTAAGGATAATGTTACAGTCCTACTGGATAAATTTACATAGTGAAACACAGAAAATGAACTATATGAAGTATCTTCTAAATGAGAGCCAATAAAAAAAGTTCATGGTCATATTCGTGTTTAGCACACCAAGATGCTACAGATTAGGACCTTTTTGCGTCAGTAACAATTTCAGTGTTGACCAGTGTTTCAGCATCCACAGTGTTCCCCTCACCTCCGAATACTTTGCGCTAGCAGCCACTAGTGAGCGCCACGCCACCAATCAGGTTATGCAACTTCCGCATCCACTGACCAGCGGCACTCACTGGTGGCTGCTGGGTGAAAGGCTTCACTGCCAGCTTTGCACTCTTGGTGCTGGCAGTGTGAAGTATTCCAAGGTGAGGGGAGCACTGTAGATGCTGAAATCAGCTACAGATATGCAGCTGATTCCTAGTCAAAATTTGCACCAATGATGTGGATTTTTGCATGATTTTTGATGTTGAAATGATGCTAATTTTTCCACGGAATTTAACGCTGCAGCATTTGGGCTGTGTGTGAACATACCTTGAGACAAGCATTTGACAGAATTTTTAATGCCATCCAGCAAATCTGAATAACACTGGACCTCTGGCTTAAAGAGGTTGTCCACAAATATAACAAATGTGGCCTGTGGAAACCTACCGTAGTACAGGAGAATGCATCTCTAGATTGGAGGTGGAAGGAGGGTGGGGGCACGAAAGAAGCCTAAAGCCACACTGTTTGATCCTCTTAGGCGGAATGGTTTTAGGCTCCTCCCCCCATCCTGCCCACTGGATTACCCCTCCTCTGGTCTAGAGATGCATTTATCTGTGATAGGACAGGTTTCTGACAGGTTGTACGGATGAAGGCTATAGTGTTAAATTCCTATACAACATCTTTAAATTTACACATGATTAAAAATGAAAAGGTTATGCAACTCAGAATCAGTAAGAACTGCTCACTACAATACTCTATTCTATCATAGGGAACCTGTTGTCGTCCTGTTCACCATTCACATCCCTTGTAGAAGAGAAGTGTGCGAAGACTCTCAGCTAGTTCCGCTTTCAAAGAAACTACTTTTGAGTTACTTTTGTGAACACTGTGTTTTATGAAAGGAAATTAAGACCAGACTCAGTTGGGGCTCCCCATATTTAAAGACTCCGCAGCTGCAACAGAATCGGCTTCTTTGGTAGATACTTCTTTTCCAAGGCTGGCATGAATTCCAAGACCCAATGGAGCCATTCAGATAATCAACATGCCAAAGATAGCCGAGTGCTTGAACTTTGCTATCTCTGGCAGTTGAAATGAAAGTAGCAGCAGCATCCATGAGCAACCACCGCTCCTTTCGTTCTCGGATGGCTGTTCTTGGTATTGGCAGCATTCCAACGATTGAAACCCTACCAATCAGTAAGTTATCCCCTATATTGTGGATGGGGAATAACTTACTTTTGTGGGACAACACCATGAGGTTCACCCAATTGTTAAGTAATATTCTTCTCCAGAGAATTAATAGAAGAATTACTACTAATTAATATTTCGATCCACACTTTCACTAGCATATTCTATGTAATAGATTGTTTTTCTCCTGACAGAGAACATTTACAGGAATCTAAATTCACATAATGTACCAGCAATGTCTTTCACTTGTAACATGTTTGTGAAATGTACTCATTTAGAGGAAAATGTCATGTAATACATAGTGATGTAGAAGCAAAAGGTTAACTAAGCTATAAAACAGTACAGAATATGCACTTTAATTGGTATTTGTCGTTTTCGTTATACAACCGATCTCCTTAATTGCAGTTAGTGACATGAAGACTATAAGCCGAGTCTGATCACTCACTGAGATCTGCTGTTAATGAACCTATAACAGCAAGAACTGTGGAGAAGAGTTTCATCATTCTGTATTTTGATTAGAATCAGTTAGAGCTTCAGACTTTCCTTATTTAAGGTACAATGAACAAGGAGAAATATGTTATCACAGGCATTTACAGAGTTAAACTATAAAAGGATCCTAATCTCTTGGCAGGCTCCATGTATTAATTATTAAAACAGCTATTTGTATCATCATCTAATATTTCATTGGTTGAAATGTTAATTATCACAGATGGATATTTTGGGCACAGAGAAAGGAAATTAGATTTAACAATAGCTCTTTATATGTTATCATGTCAGCGCTTTTGTGACAGTAATTGTAATATTTCCTATGATGACCTCTAGTGGTCAAATGTTTAAAGGAGACATTGCATGGTGCTACTGCTTCAAGCCTAAGGGCCCGTTCAGTCTTATTTTTGTTTGTGTGTTGTCCATGTATTGTATGCACAGCGCACAGACCCATTATAGCGAATTAGGCACACACAGGCACCTTTTCATACAGTCTGATGGTCTATGACATAAATTGCAGCAGGTCCTATTTTCATCCATATCATGGACAAGAATTGGATATAGAATGTCCACTGCTCACAGGAATCTGAGAGCACACGGATGTGTGTCCATGTGCTGCCTGCTGCAAGCTGTGCCTGAAAATCTTGGGTGCAACTGACATACTTCCATGTGAATCTGGCCTTAGGCCGCCTTTCAGACGAGCGGGTCGGATCCGGTAGCGAGAATTCTCGCCGCGGGACCCGACCCGAGAGCCTGCAGGGACGAGCGCGTACTCTCCCGCGCCTGGCGGCCCCAGCTCTTTCATGTGCCGGCTGCGGCGCAGCCGGCGCATGCGCAGACCGGAGCCGGCGGCCGGGTGAGTGCGTGCCCCGCACAAAAATAGGACATGTCGCGGTTTGTTTGCCGCGCGACATTTCGCGCGGCCAAACCGCGGCCGTCTGCATAGGAGTGCGTATTGTAATGCATTCCTATGCAAACTTTCAGTGGCGGAAATCCCGCGGGAAATCCCGCCGCGGGATTTCCGCCCGTGTGCAGGCGGCCTTAATCTATTTTTTTTATACGATTATAGCACAAAAGACAACTAAAATGTAGTAATCAATGAAAGTTTAAAAAAATTTTTTTTTTAAATACTGAACTGAGAAATGGATGATAAATGACTCATTTAGTACCAGTAATGTAAGCTCAGCAATAGTTATAACTACAGATCTTTCAGACTTGTATACTATGGGGGACATTTAAGAAGGCTTCTATGCCAGTTTTCTGGTGTAGAAAAGTCATAAAATTTGGTGTAAGGGCTGCTTGCCTTTTTAGACTTCTATGCCAACCCCTCCATTTTCTCTAAATGTTTGTGGGGCTTGTTGGGAGGGGGCATGGCCACCCACAACCAACAATTTACACCCGAAACTGGAATCAATTATGCCAGAAATCTATATTTGTCAAGGAGCATGTTGATGTTGGGGACGCGTGGAATTCATGAAGAGGCAAAAGAGACATGCACCTCTTCATGTATTCAGCGCCCTGTGCACCCAAGAAAATTGTTATATATATATATATATATATTTGTAAAAAGCTGTAATTGGACTGCAATATTATATTACAATGTAAGTTTAACAAACACATTTACATAAAGTCTAAAACCTCCGTTTTTAGCAAATCTCATAGAGGTAGCGTTGGAAGGGACCTCCAGGGTCATTGGGTCCAACCGCCTGCTCAGTGCAGGATCACTAAATCATCCCAGACAAATATTTGTCCAGCCTTTATTTGAACATTTACACTGAAGGAGAACTTACCACCTCCTGTGGTAGCCTGTTCCACTCATTGATCACCCTCACTGTTCGAAAGTTTTTTCTAATATCTAATCTGTCTCCTCCCTTTCAGTTTCATCCCATTGCTTCTAGTCTTTCCTTGTACAAATGAGAATAGGGCTGATCCCTCTGCACTGTGACAGCCCTTCAGATATTTGTACACAGCTATTAAGTCTCCTCTGTCTTCTTTTTTGCAAGCTAAACATTCCCAGATCCTTTAACCGTTCCTCATAGGACAGGATTTGCAGACCGCTCACCATATTGGTAACTTTTTCCTGAACTTGCTCCAGTTTGTCTATGTCTTTTTTAAAGTGGGGTGCCCAGAATTGGACACAGTATTCCAGGTGAGGTCTGACTAATCTAGATCTAATCTAGACTCTATGCTTCTCTTAATACATCTCAGAATTATGTTTGCCTTTTTGGCTGATGCATCACATTGTTGACTCATGTTCAGTCTATGATCTATTAGTAAACCCAAAGCTTTTTCACATGTGCTGCTTAGCCCAATTTCTCCCATTCTGTATGTGCTTTCTTCATTTTTCTTGCCCAGATGTAGGACATTGCATTTCTCCTTGTTAAATACCCTTCTGTTAGTCACCACCTACTGTTTAAGCTTTGAATAATCTCTCTCCCATAGTGTTAGCTATCCCTCTTAGCTTTGTTTCGTCGGTAAGTTTGACCAGTTTCCCATCAATTCCCTCATTTAGATCATCATTTATAAAAATGTTGAACACTGGGCCTAGGACAGAGCCTTGTGGTACCCCACTTTGATACATTCTTCCACTTGGATGTGCAGCCATTTATCACCACTCTTTGAGCCAGTTGTGAATCCACCTAATATTTGCCTTGTCAATTCCATATTGTCATTTTTTCAATAAGTATGGTATGAGATACTTTGTCAAATGCTTTACTAAAGTCAAGATATACTATATCAATGGCGAACCTATGACATGCATGCTAGAGGCGGCACGTAGAACCCTCCCTACTGGCATACACCGCCATCAGCCACTCACCACTTTAGTGAAAACCGTCAGGGGCCGCATCTCCCCTGCCGGCATTCACTCAGCTGCGTTGCTAGGGGGTATTACTACTGAGGTACGCTGTAAGATGTCACTATTAGACTGGGAGCCGCTGTGGGATGTCACTATTATACTGGGGGACGCTGTGGGGGGGGGGTCACTATTATGCTGGGGGCCGCTGTGGGGGGGTCACTATTATCACTAGGGCCGCTGGGGGGTGTCACTATTATTGCTCGGGTCATTGGGGGGGGAGGGGTCACTATTACCACTGGGGTAGGTTGACAAAATGGGCAGGGCTGTTTCAAAATAGACAGGGTGCAGGTTTTGATTGCCAGCAAATGCCAACATGTCAGGGGGCGGGGCATATCATGACTTATGATTTTACCCCTGTCGTTCTAAAAATAACAGCTTTTTGGATACGGAAATGCTGCAGAATTTTCCACAGAAATTTCCGCTGAGTACATTCTGCAGCATTTCCACATCCAAAAAGCTGTCATTTTTAGAACGATGGGGGTAAAATCATACATTGTGATATGTTGGCACTTTGCGATAAATAAGTAGGTTTTGGGGTGCAGTTTAGGCACTCGGTCTCTAAAAGGTTCGCCATCACTGTACTATATCCACTGCATTTCCCTGATCAACTCAGTCAGTGATTCTGTCATAGAAGGAAATTAGATAAGTCTGGCATGACTTGTTTGGTACAAACCCATGCTGCCTCTGGTTAATTGCTCCATTCTCATCCTAGTACCTGCATGGATGCTGTTTAATAATTTGTTCAAAGATCTTTCTCGGTATAGAAGTCAGGCTCACAAGCCTGTAGTTTCCTGGGTCCACCTTCTTCCCTTTTTTGTAAAAAGGGACAACATTTGCCCTTTTACAATCTTCTGGGACTTCTCCTGTTCTCCAGTAATTTTCAATGATTATGGCAAATGGTTCAGCAATTACCTCAGTTGCTTCCTTTAGTATCCTAGGATGTAATTCATCTGGACCTTGAGATTTTAATTTAATTAAGTTAGCTATGTGTTCTCTCACCATCTCTCTGCTTATAGATAGCCTGTATTATTTTATTCCCCCAATAGCACGGGTGTTACATCTACTTTGTGATGTTGATATTACATCTACTTTCTCAGAGAAAACAGATACAAAATAGCAATTTAAAAGTTTGGCCTTGTCAGCATCATTCTTAACCAATTTATTGACTTTTCTTTGACTTTTGACATACCCCCCTTCCCCCCCAGTCCTTTTTCATTGCTTTTGGTCTCTGTTGCAAGCTTCAATTCATTATTAGCTTTTCTGACACTTGCCCTACAGTTTCTGCAGACCGCATTATATTCTTCTTTAGATATTCTCCCCCTTTAACATTTGATAAACATATTTGTCTTCCTTTTAACATGTGTGCAAGTTCTGTAGTCTTCTATGCTGGTCTCTTTAAATGCTTCCCATTCTTCCTTCTTTTAGGAATTGTTAACGATTGTGCTTTGAGAATCTCATTTCACAATATTTCCCAACCTTCTTGGACATTTCCATTCTTAAGAACATCCAGCCATTGAATCCTTCCTACCCTCTTTCTGAGTTCATTAAAATCTGCCTTTCTGAAATCCAACCTTGAAGTCTGAATTTTCTCAGGTCTTCCTTCCCTTTCTATCCAAAATTCAAGGATAGCAGGATCACTGACTCCCAAGGTCCCAGCCACATGTACCTCCTCAACCATTCTCTTCTTGTTGGTAAGAATTAGATCCAAGATAGCAGATGCTCTTGTTTTAGCTTCGACTTTTTGGAAGATAAAGTTGTCAGCAAGTGCAGAAAAGAATTTGTTGGATCCATTACTTTTACCTGAGAGAGATTCCCAACAAATGTCTGGATAGTTAAAATCTCCCATAATCACTATGTCATGCTTTTTTGAGAACATCTGATGTAGAAAGAGTTCATAAATATCTTCTTCTTGTCCAGGTGGCCTATAGTAAATGCCTACAACAGTGTCCTTTCTGATGTTTTCTCCTTGTACTGTATTCTTACCCAACAGTTTCTACAGAACTACCATGCTCTGAAGCTTTAATCTCTGTGGAGATGAATGTTTTCCTAATATACAATGCACCACCTCCTCCCATTTTTTAGGTCTGTTTCTTATAAATAAGTTGTGTCCTCCAAGCCTTGTGTTCCAATCATGTGTATCATTCCACCAAGTTTCTGTGATGCCCATGACATCATATTTCTCTTCCTGTGCTAGGAACTCCAATTCTCCTTGTTTGTTTCCCATGCTTTGTGCATTTGTGTAGAAACATTTTAGTTTGTGATCGGTGTCTCTTGCTCCTCTACTTTCCTTCTGAGTTTTTTGTCTTTGTTCTTTCTTTCCACTTCTAATAGCAAGGTTCTCAAATGTATTAATTAGCTGTATATTTTTACCTACCCTTTCACTTCTGACTGTACCAAATTTGGCATGCCATCCAATACTCAAAATCTAGTACCCTATTTCACACCAAACAATGACTGGGCCAAACAAGATTGTAGATATTTTGTCTCACTATTTTGAAGATTTGTGTGAGGGATAAAGGGACACATGTATTAAGTCTAGTAGACTGGGCAATATATGTGGCACCCTGCTAGAATAGGCAGCAGCTAAATAGTTAAAGTGTTTAATATTATACGCTTGTATGTGCAAGATTCTTCTAATCACCCCCATGCTTTGTTCTCAGGGTAAAACTCTTAATTTGATCTCTCTGCTAGAGATGAGCGAACGTGCTCGGCCACGCCCCTTTTTCGCCCGAATACCGCGATTTCCGAGTACTTCCGTACTCGGGCGAAAAAATTCGGGGGGCGCCGTGGCGGCACGGGGGGTAGCAGTGGGGAGTGGGGGGGGGGGGAGAGGGAGAGAGAGAGGGCTCCCCCCTGTTCCCCGCTGCTAACCCCCGCACCGCCACGCCTCTCCCCGCCCCCCGGCGCCCCCCGAATCTTTTCACCCAAGTACTGAGGTACTCGAAAATGGCGGTACTCGGGTGCGTAAGTACTCGAAACGAGTATGGTCGCTCATCTCTACTCTCTGCCTTCTCTTGAGGAGCAGTTTCTCCCCTCCCATTGATTAAAAAAGAGAACTTTAAGCCCCACTTTTCATTCCTTAGGCTAGCGATCACTTTTATAAGTTTCATTCTCTTTATTTCATCTCCATTTCTTAGAATTCACATGTCTGAATAATATACCGTTAACCCACCTCTTAAGGTGTAAACATATGTTAATCATTAGAGTTGTAGCCTATCATGAATACCTATCACTTTTAAGGGTGTATATCTCTGCTGATTGTGTCACTTTCTGTATATGGGCAACTTGATACTATAAATATTTTAGAGTATCATCTGATACCACAAGACACTGGTGACTGCCTTTATTTCTTTCTGAGCTCGTTAAAACTTATTCTACTACCAATTTGGAATCAGAAATGAGAGGGTTAAGGACGTATAGGTCCAATGACTATCTCATAGGAAGAAGTCAGGCAAGTCATAGCAGCATCACATAATGGTAATTCTCCAAGCACTGATAATATTCTGTGGTGAAGCTATAAAATACTTCAACCTGATATAATTTTGCCCCTAACCTGCTTATTTAAAGTGGTTTACAAGCAGAACTGCAAAGTAGACTCTAATGGAACCTAAGACGATACTTATTCTCAAGCCTCAAAAAGATCCCATCCTTCCTCAATCGTACTGGCCAATCTCTCTTTTCATCCAGGATTATAAATATCTATGTAAGGGTTTATTGACACGAGCGATATTCTCGCACAAGTTTTATGCAATGCGCACAAAACTTGTGATTATGAAATCCATTCTTTTGAATCGATTCATTCACATTAGTGAGTCTTTCATTGCAGCATCACTGTGAAGGAAAAGAAAAAAATCGTAGCATGTTCTATCTTTGGGTATTCCCACGGAACGTCTCGCCCATTGTTTTCAATGGGTTCCTAAAAGACATTGCATGTCACTTGCATGCTATGCGATGTGATGTTTCCCATTGAAATCAATGGGAAACACTTGCCATCCTTTGATGCGCGTGAAACAGGTGGCTGAGGACTGCAATTTCACAGAAGTAATGCAAGGCGCTTTTGAATCAAAATGCTTTGCATCGCTGTCAAAAATGCACGTAGGCATATGCGATATCGGGCTGAGTTAATATATCCATAGATACTGTCAAACAGATTACAATAAATTCTGCCCTCACTCATTAACACTCTTCCCGATCAGGTTTGCTGATCACTAGATACGGCTATTTAGTTCTACATCCGGCAGGAAGCGGGGCATGGAGCTTGTTAGAAATCCATATAGTTAACATTTATTGGCAGCTGGGCCGCCCTCTCTGCAATGAGCCGCCCTAGGCATGTGCCTTGCAGTGCCTAATAAGAAACATGGCCCTGCCTTCCGTAAGTCTCTAATTCTGAGGACTTATATACTACTATTTGCCTAATTAGACTTTACTACTTCCCACTTTGCTATAAATACGTGGCACAATGATGAGCCAAGTCTTACCCCCTACCCTTATTTTATCATCCATTAAATATTCACATGCTTTCCTCCCCATGTCTAGATTCACTAAAATGCATTTCAAAACACATCACAAAGCATATCTCACACCTCAATAAGGCCACACAACGGGGCTTTACAGTATTTCACAATGCTTTAAGTGTGGTGAGGCAAAAGCTGCCCTTTATCACTGCCTGTGGAATTACCCACACATTCAGCCCTCCTGGAAGTCCACGCCTTTGTCTCCAATCACTTAGTACCATAAGCGCCATTTACCTCTGCTGGGCTATTATTAGTTGGGTTAATAAAAGTAATGGTGTTATCTCTGTTAGCAATATTAAAATTCTTCATGTGTCAGTTGTAGCAGTCTGCAAAGCCATTCTTCAGGTTTGGAAACAACCCTAACCACCATCCTGGAAACTATTCCTGATAAAGCATAAAAAATAGCAACTGAGGCCACGGGGGTTTGTAGTGGATGCATAACTCCCTCACGATGACCTCTGGATGAAGGACCTGTGAGGATGTCAGGGTCATGTGATCAGGGGCAGAGCATGTAACTCCATCACTGGGGATGAAGGACCTTTGGTGACATCATCATCATGTGATCAGGGGCGGAGCATGTAAGTCACTCACAAACCCACTCACTCACGGACGCACAGGTCATCGTTAGTATTTTGTTTGGAGAAGGGTATTGGAGAAAGAGATGGCCTAATGTCACTGACAAGTCGGAAGCAATATGTTAAAACTGGTTATGGTTATTATTACATTTTACAACTGTAATCTCATTTTCATGCACTATGACAATATTTTTTATTTTGCTATTTAATTACAAAATGATAATACAACCATCAGTAAAAAAACAGTTTTTTACTCGATACATGCCGTGGATTTTCACATCCATAGCATGCCCTATCTCTTGCGGATTTGTACCAGAGAATGCAATGAATGAAATCTGTGGCTAAATCCACACCAATATCTGCTATAAAATTACACGTGCAGATTTCAGGTTGGTTCAAAAAAACTTTTTTTTTTTTGCTGTCCGTAATGTGGAGCCAACATTGTTCTCTGAGTCTATTTACATGGGCATATAAAATAAGCATATATTTTTATTACAGCATGCACTATTTTTATCCATTTTGTGGATGGAACATGCTTATTGAAGCCAATGGAAAGTGTTTAAATGGACACTAATTTTTCATACAAGTAATGCTCATTTAACAGCCATTGTGTGCATTATCAATCTTGTAATATACTCGTATTAAAAAAGATGTTGTTTTACCCCTACAAATCAAGTTTGAAGTGTCTGCCACTAGGCGTTTTCCCTCCAGCAGCTTTTCAATCCATTGCCTCTTGTTAGGCACCTGTCTAGTAATGGGGGACACTGCTGGTTACTTCATGCATCTGATACTGCATATATCCAGATGTTGCTTTGCAGGGCTATACATGGCAGCATGGGAAGTGTGGGAGAAGAAGTTCCTGCAGGTACAGCACTAGCATAATGGCTGGTTTAGGACATGCCACCACCTGTAAATGGATTGCAGACAGCAGGGCGGCACTAAAATAGGGGAACCTACACAGAAAACTGAATTGATAGAGCTCAAACTGGGTACAAACAGCAGCAAAATGGTGGCTATTGATGATATAGAGTGCTTATGAAAATTAGGTATACTGTAAAATACAGTGCATCTGTATTGCATCCTTATTTGCATCCATATTTGCATTCATTGATTTTATTTTCTATTGCTTAAAAATGTTATCCATTTTTTCACAATAGAAAATACCAATGAATACAAATGTACTTCTGATGCATCCTGCTGCATCATACGTCCGTATTGCAGATCTGTATTATGGCCGTTTTAAATTAGGCTCATGTGAAACAGGTCTTGCAACTATGTTTCTTGGTAATAGCAAAAAGAAACAACTTTTTAGAAACAAATCTAACCTGTTCCCTTCGAACAGCCCCATAGATTAAGTTATGGGGCGGTTCAGGAAGGTGATTGGGAGCCAGGGGATGTATTTATGCTCCCCCATTTTTGCACTGTATGTAGACCAGTGAAGTCCGGCATGGTCTGAAAATTGGACATTTTTTACACCGCTGTGTGCAGGCACTCTCATAGCACAATGTTCTTAAGAGTCAGATTTTCGGACCTGTCAAGGGACTTGACTGGAAGAAACAGGGGAGCAGATGATTATAAAAAAAAAAAACACCCCTTGTCTCTCCGTCTAAACAGCACGATAACTTAGTTTATGGGGCTTTTTGGTGGCGACTGGTACCCTTTAATGTGAAGTAGACTGATAATTGAACAATCGCCTAATGCATGATCACCATTTTGCAGATGCATGCCTGCAAATTTTATTCCATATTGGATTTTACAGTAGCTTGAACTGGCCATACATGGACAAAATGCTTTTTGGAACATTGTGGAAATGTTTTTTCAGGAAAAGTCTTTTCTTCAACCAAGGGCTTAACTAAAGGCTCAGGGACCCATAACTTGAAGATTCGGGGCCCCAATGCAAAATCTGTAACAGGGCCCTCCAACTATAATGCTTTATACATACTACTAGGCTCCCTATATGGAGAAAAGAGGCCTTATGGGCCCCCTAAAAAGACAAAAAACAGATATGCACCTGTTTCAACTATCGATGAAAAATTTCAAACACGGACAACTTTTTTTTCCAGATAATGACAATGTGTCATACGTCGCCTCAAATCACTGGTCTACAAAAAAACCACCTATTTTTCTGTTACAAGAATAAAACACACTGTTTCTGGAAGATAATTCTTCCCTGAATCCAGATCTCATTTCAGAATTTCTGTATCAGCCTCAGTTTTTATGTGATAATGGTTTTGTAAATGCTTGCGTCGGCGTATGTAGCTATTAAATGTATCTGGCAAAACGACACACTTCTGCTACAAGAGTTCCAAAAAAACCTGTCAGTTCACAAAGAAATCAACGATATAAGCAACATAAGACTGAAGAAAAGTGAAGAAGTACTGCTTTCAGATGAATTTTGCTAGAATCTATTAACAAGCGCCACTCATTTACAGTGAAATCATGGGCAAGCGTCTCCATAACGGATTCGATGTCACTACAAAAGACCATGTTACCTTCCTAGGAGAAATATAAAAAAAAAATAGCATGTCTGTTACGAAAAACATTCACTTTCGTATCGCAAGAAAAAAAGATTCCATCCTTTTAATCTCGAACCTAAATGCTCAGCCTGTTGCTTCGACAAATTTAAATCACGAGCAAGATTATTGAGATCCCATTGAGTCAAAAAGTGGAGCTCATTTGATTCCCAGAGGTCCTGAAATGTTGGCTCGGTATACATATCCCCTTCTCTGTCTTCTGCATGTTCGTCACTGTATTCATCTATCACATTCTCAGGAGGCACTGGTACTGGCAATTCCTCACTGTGACATACAGGTCTTCTAGCAGATGGTAAGTTAGGATATTGCGCAGTTTTCCTTGTTTTCGAGGTGATTCCTGCTATTTTTGTCAGATAGTAATAACAGTCTGTTGTGTGATCCATTGGTTCCCTCCAATTCATGGGAACAGCAAAGGGCATGTGACGTGTTCCTTTTAACCAGCCTGTCAGGAGTGTAACACATATCGAACAACAAATGTGGGGAGCCCATTTGCGGTCCTGTTCACCAACCTTACACCTGAAATATAGTTCGGAGCACTTTTTTACTAGAGGATTAAGTTTTTGTTTTCGCGATCTCAGAGTAAACTCTCCACAGTTATAACAAAAAGAAATTGGGCTATTTGCACAGGTACGAGGCATTTCTTCTGAAGTGACACAAAACACAAACCTTCACAAACATAGAACTACAAGCAGTCACTTCCAACAGCAATTGTTGACTGAACTCTCAATGCTGAGATACAGGTGGCAACTGACGCAACAGAACATGTTTGTACATGTTCCAGCACGACTCATGGGCCAAATCTCACTTATTTCCTGGTGGTGGCTTTCTAAACTAAGGCTTTTATATTGTAATTCCTAGTATATTTCAATTGTTTTTCAACAATTACAACTGCTGAATTAAATTAAGCCACAGCAGAATACCAAAATGCAGCGTTTTCAAGGATTTCTATAAAAAGGGTAGCGTGTCACAAGAAAACTGAGCCCGATAGGCAAAAACTGATTTCATTTTCGAATTCAGCACCCATGACTTAGATAAGAACACCATTCACATTCTTTGTAACAAAAAAGTTTGTGGGGGGCTGGAAATAGGCTGAACTAGATGGACATTTGTCTTTTTTTCAGCCTTGCATACTATGCTACCACTAAGGCTTTGTCCTAACTAGTGTTTTTTGTCAAAAACAGATCATGATAGATCAATCCACAGTTCCTATTAATTTCTATGATTTCCAGTTATGACTCCTTTGGCTCTTTACTTTTGCAGCACATGCTCCCTCATGACAGCCGTAGAGGCCCTCCATGATGGCCACAGATTGCCACAAAAGAACTACAGTGCTCTCATAAAAGTTAGAAGGAAAGTGCCTCCCAAGTATTCCATATACATACACCTCCTGGAGAGTTTCAGATGACTCTATATCTGCCACTGTGTTCCCAGCAATTCCAGCCACATATGACTCATGATAGCCAGAATGACCCTACAGCCACAGTTGAAAGTCACAATTACCCCATACAGATACAGATCAAGGTCAATGGTTGTGAATGCTTCCCTGCTAGTTAATTTTGCTTTGCATTGGCCTTTTAAGAACATGGATTCAACTGAAAGTGACAACAGCTAGCTCAAGAAACGTGTAGAACCATGCAAAAGACCTAGGGCACATGCCCATGCCTAATAATGCCAGTGGTAGAATTGGTCTTTAGTAATTCGTTTTAGATTCATAGTACAAAAGTCACATCTATGATGCCAAAAAGTGTATGGTATTATAGGTGAGGAGTATAGCTGCTTGCTGTTTTAAAAACCATGAAACAAAAAAAAATAAATTATATATATATATATATATATATATATATATATAATTTTATTTTATTTTTTTGTAGAAGGCCATTTGATGCTCTCCAAGCCTACTGAAATGTACTAAGATTTGTAATTCTGCTGCGGTAGTGATTTTAGACTAGGACTCACACAGCAAAAGTTGTCATTAGCTTCAAACTAACATAGGATAATTGAAAAGGCTTTCTACGCCATTTTTTCAGTAGAGTAGTACTTATAGAATTTTCTAAAATGCCTTCAATAACATTTCTTATGACTTCCACTTTCACTCCACTTAACATTCCATTTTGTCACTGTCGGTTCCTCTGTTGTAAATTGCCAGTGAAATAACGTAGACATTTAAATAGAAGTCCTTTGGAATACCACAATATTGAAGCTGCTATTAGTCTCCACTTTGCTTGAAAAGTAAAGAGAGTGTGCAAGAATAACACTGAAAAGATCAAAGTGATGTATGTCCTGATGCTATGTACAGTCAATGCGTCCATAAATTAGAATGAGAAAATGAGCCTGATGGAACCCGGGGACCTAGAACAGTAACTGCTCTCCAGTGCCCGCACAGCTAATTGAACTGAACCGCTGGTAACTTTCACCAGGCTAATTCTCCGCAGTCTGAAGGAAGGAAATTAATTATGAGAAAATTGTAAAGCTCAACTTTATTTCCTCCAGGCACAGTAAACACTGTATTGGAATCTGGAAGCGTACCAGGATTACAGGAACTGGTAGATACAAATACATCCTATGGGCAATCTAGGTACAAATGAGTACACAGATTCTGTGATTCTTCCAGGCGTCTATTCAACGTCTCTTAAAGTACCAAGAAAAGTGACTTTATATCTGCAATTTCTAAAACTGAAAACTTATATTGATGCTGCTTGTTAGACTGGCACAGCGGGTAACCTTGGGGAGGGAGGCATAAGCCAGAGTCTGTTTTCTCTCTCCCTGTTCCTGCACAACGTAATTCATCTATCTCTGTCTGAAATAATCATTTTAAGCTCCACAGAGAAAGGATTAATTAAACCTGGAAAGGGTTGCATGCCCATAGTTGTGTACAAAATCTATAAAAGGGACAGCCATGATGCATTGGCACTTTTCCTAAATGTACTAGTTTCTTTGAAGTGGTGGAAAAAGTGGCAAAGACTGCCAACCTGAAAGACGAGGATCAGAGAGGTACCATACCTCTATTGTCATGTTAAGATTAACAAGAAATGAATCCTGGCGCCGTTTCTTGGACCTCAAAAATAAGTAAAGCCCATATTTGACATGAGTATATATCAAATATTGTTTATCTCTGTTCTTAATAACATATCTGCAACAAGTGCAAGGCTGATATTTTACTATAGCTATCCTTTGTTCCCCCGCTGGAGCAAAGTTTTGTTCCATTGAACTGTGCTGTATCTGTGTTGCGGATAGGCCATCCATAGTTTACAACTGGACAACTCTTTAGCCCTGTAATACTACACCTTCTTGGACAGACATTAATACTACACTAGATTGAATTTTCACCCAGTCTGCTTTTTGACATAAAAACAATAAAAAATATATGAAGATGATAACTTTCTTTCTCAAAGTTGTTGTACAACAATTGACAACTGTATCGTCATACATGTATTTAGTTTTGTTGTAATAAGAGAAATCAAATTAATAGCGCTCTGATGGCACCAGTTTGAAAATTTGATTGAGTAAATTTTCTCCCAGTGTAGTATTCCAGGGTTAAAGTGATGTTCTGGTCCTGGACAAGCAAGGATGGCCAAACCGCTCTTCCTGACTACCTGATGTACAGTGTGCATTAGTATGCATCGTTAGTCTAAGATACTACACTTGCTTTCATTGACCAGTGCTACCTATGTGAGCAGCACTGGATAGTCGTGTCTTAGACTACTGATGCATACTATACATAATGTGAATCAGGTGGTCAGAGATGTGGTTCGTCCGTCTTTGTTTGTCCAGGACCAGAGGGTCACTTTAAACCCGCATGGGCGACAACGCTATCACTGGGAGAAAATTGCAGCGATATTGCATCTGTGTTCTGTGCAATATCACAGCGTTTTCTCGTGGCAATATCACAATTTTGTGTCACTATGAAGTCGCACGTGGTGCTACAAAGTTGCGTGACTTTGTAGCACCATGTGCGAGGATTTTCAGGGGGGAGGGAGGGCTTGAAATATAAGCTCTACTCCAAAAATAAGCCCTAGCTGCAGTAAAAAACAAACAAAAAAAAATAATACATTGCCTAAGAAGTGCTGTCATCTCCGGTGCGAGTCTCCTCTTTAACTCCGGATATTGTCTTCAGTCTTCTACCAGCCCTTCCTGGATTGGAGGATCAAATTCCTCACCTCCAGGAAGAGCTGGCTGTGATTGGTTCACGAGCGTCATGACTCAGCCAATCAGAGCCAACACTTGGTGAACCAATCACGGCCATTCATTCAGTTATTGAATTGCTGTGATTGGTTCATCAAGTGCTAGCTCTGATTGGCTGAGGCACGGTGCTCCTGAACCAATGATAGCCAGCCCTTCCTGGAGGCGGGGATTTTGAGTGTCTACAAAAACCATCAGGAAGCACTTACAAGACATTGGGATATGAGCCAGACATCTAGCAACAAGTGTTCCATTGACCTCATGCCACCGCTCTCAAAGGCTATCATGGTGCAGAGCAAGATGCCAATGTAGGCTGGAATGGAGCTCTGTCGTCTTCAGGAATATGTTCTGCTTTTGTCTCGGACGCAATGATAGATGGAGATTGGTCTGCAATGCCATGAAGAGGCCTTGACGAGGGAACGTTACACTGGTCCTAATCCTGGGATGGTGTAATAGCATGTTTAGGTGTGTAAGTGCATGTATTTCTGTGTGTGGCACTCATACTCGATACTGAATAAATCAAGATGTTTTGAATATTTTGTTTCCATTTGTTATCATTTGCATATCATTAACATGTTTATTGATCCCATGATTTTCATAATTCCATGACTTTTCTTTTTTGGCTGCAATTTCAATGATAAGGAGTGTCTAAACTGTAAAGTAAAGTTTAATGGTGAACATATCATTTGATATAGGCCTAGATATACAAAATACAGACATAGAAGCTGTACCAGACTATAAAGCCTTAGGAACTTGTCACACGCAGCAGAATTGATCCACAACATGCAGCGAAATTTGCCACTACGAAAATACGCATTAAAATCTGCATGACTAAATTAATTCTGCATCAAAATGCACACATTAGACATACAAATTCTGCTGCATGCTGCGGAACAGTTTCGGGGCCCAGGTGCTTTAACCCCTTAAAACCAGAGGATGTACATTTTACATCTTGGGTATGCAGAGTTCATATGGAGTGGAATCGCAAGATGATCTAACTCCATACAAGGCTGGTGCTGGTTGTCTGTGATAGCAGACGCCCACAAGAGCTGCAATCAGAGGCAAGCTTTCATAGACTGCCTGTCAAAGTGTGGTATGATGTAATTAAATTACACTGCATGAGCGATCAAACGACTGCAAGTTCAAGTCCCCTATGGGGATTAAAAAAATGTAAGAATAAAGTACGAAAAAAAAGGATATAAAAGTCTAAAAAAACCCTTTTCCTGTATTTGGTATCGCCAGGTCCATAAAATTCAATCTATCAAAGTAACACATGATTTATCCCTTAGGCGAATGTCATTAGAAAAAAAAAAAACAACGAATTGCACATTTTTGGTAATACCATCTTCAAGAAAAAAAAATTAATTGCGTAAACTTGTTTTTTTGGGTTTTGTTTTTATGGCATTCACCATTTGGTAAAAATAACATAATTTTCTTATTTGGAGCAGCACGATTACTACAATACCAAGTTTATTGCGATTTTTTTTTCTTCAGTTTTTTCTATTATTTTTTAGCACATGAACACATGTTTTTGCTGAAAAGCAATTGAATATCACCGCATTCTAGGAACCATAATGTTTTTATTTTTCTTGCTTTTGCAGGAAGAATTGTAGCTTTTATTGGTACCATTTTGTGGTACATGTGACTTTTGGATTGCTTTTTATTGCGTTTTTTGATAGACAAATGAAAAAAAAATCAATTGTAACATTAAATAACTAATTATTTTTCACTTTTTGTGTCATTACAAACACAGTATTACATATGATGTGTTGGTTTTTGAAGCATTTGTTTGGTATTTAATTTACTTTAAAATATATTAGTTAACAAAATGTGTATTCTTAAACTGAATTTTTATTAAACTTTATTGAACTTTTATGACAATGTAATAGGCCCTCAAGGGCACTTGAAGATACAATTCTTCGATCACTAGAACAGCACACTGTATTACTTATGTAGTGCATTCTACTATGCCCATGACATCAGCTTATTAAGCTCTGATGGAGGCAGGGTCTAATAGGTGGAGTTACATAGCAGACATGAAGTCCTTTGTCAGGCCACCAGCTGCCATTGGAACTCATTGGTACCTTGAGATTGCTCTATTGGGGGCTGATGAATGACAGAAGATGCCCCCTGCCCCTGTCATCTGCTTACATGCTGCAGTTCCTATTGAATGTGGCATGTAGGTGGTTAAACTGCAAGGATCTAAAGTTTATCTGTTCCTGGCAGTTGGAGCAGGAGCCTGGCTGTTAACAGCCAGGCAAGCCACTGATTTAAAAAATGTACATGCAGGTTTAAAGCCCATTAGTGAGGTCGGTAAAAAGGCATATTGGAGGTCACTAAGGGGTTAAGATAAGTCACTGTGGAGATGAAAAAATTTGGTAATGCATTTCATGATTTTGTCTATTAAGTGAATGCTCGGAGTGTTTAGTATGCATTGGCTTTGTTAGTTACAGAGTTGGCTTGAAATAAACACATATGTCCATTGAGTTTAAGTATTCATATTTATAAACCTCAAATGATCGATAGGAAGAAAAAAAACACCCTTATAAGGCATAGTCCAAAAGCCGAGAAATTCCTTCCCTACTGGCAATGGGACGAGTGCCTAGAACAATGTTCTACATTGTTTTAATAACTGTAGAAACTTGTATATTTTGTATTTGAAAAAAACATTCTACCTTTTCTTAAATACATGTACTTCTTCTGCTATTAGTTCATCTAGGAGAATAGTTTGGTTCATTACAGCTTAGTAGTAAAGAAATAGTAATATACACAATATATACACTACTGGTCAACAGTTTTAGAACATCTCAGTGTCTTCAATTATTTTTTATATAATTACTGTTCTAGTCCAGCAAATAACGGGAAATGGTTCAAAGGTTCAAAAGTAAGTTAAAAACATATAAATATTAAATTTTAACCTGAAATGCAACAATAGTCTGAATTCATAATTTTAACCAAATGGCTTTTTTCAGGGAACACAACAAGGACAACTGATCTGCAGTCCAGAAAGAAAGTTATGGTTTGAAATTGGATGCAAACTATTCCTGCAGGTGTCTCAAAGTTTGTAGATTACTTTCAAACCCCTTATTTTACATAACCAGTATTGGAGCATACTGCATTGCAACACTCTCTAGGGCAGGGTTTGGACAGATCACATTGCTGTCATTACTGCAAGAAAAAGTTAATTAACCAAAGACGGCAATTATAAACCCTTAGAAGTGTAAGTCTGTCCTACAGAGAAAACTAAGGTGGCAGTCAGTACAGTTTCCTATACTATCAATAGACACTTGGAAACTGGATAGGAAGAGGTCTGGCAGACCACAGGCCACTACAAAATCAGATGACTGTTTTTTGAGAGTCAAAAAATAAACCAAGTTTGATTCCTTCTGTGAAGAGACTTTAATCTTCAGGTTTGACAGGTAGAGTATCAGTAAGAAAACCACAGCTAAGATCGCATTATAGAAAAAAACTTGTCTGGGCCAAGCAGCACCTCCAGTGAACGACTGAAGAGTGGAAGAAGATCTTGTAGACTGAAGAATCAAAATAGGACATCTTTAGTGGATCATGCAGGGTTTTGTATGCAGTCAAGTAGGTGAAATGGATGGTTCCTAAGTGTGTGACACCAACTGTCAAACATGGAGAAGGAAGAGCAATGCACTGGGGCTCTTTTAATGGATCCAAAGTTGGCAACTTGCACGAGGTGACTGGCACACTGGACTAAAAGGGCTACCACAGCATTTTGATTTTAAAAAAAATCTAGATTTCATTTGGTGAAACAAAGTTAATCCATTATTTCATTCATCTTAACTCGTTTATTTGTTCTATGTTTTCATTTCAAAGTACATTTGAAACAATAAACTGTGTAAATATCAATAGAACTGGAAAAAATGAGTTGTTCTAAAACGTTTGATCAGTAGTGTATAATGCTAATAAATAATATCTAAATAGTAGAGATGCATTTTAACTTTTTCATGGATAAAAGAAATTCACAGCGATAACTTTACATCACTTGTATTCTGTACTTCAAGTCTCCTAATTTATGACTGGGAGTGACCTTTTCAATGCAGCATCATCTTTGAGACAATCACCCAAAATTTCAAAAAATGGTCTTCAAAAAAGAAAGGATCCTAAATATCTAGGATTAGAAACAAAAGAACAGTGCCTTGTGTAATGGATATATCTATTGTAATACATCAAATACTCTTTAGTGCATAACATAGAGGGACTCACCTGGTGCCGAGCAGGAGTTCCTCAATGAGGAAAAGCCCACTCACACCTTTAAGTCCTGGTTCACTGTGTATAAGTGGTGTCAGCATTTGAATCCCATTCTGATCCAGAAGATGCAGAGAAGCGTACAGGAGTATATGCTCACTAGTCCTCAGTGGGCATATGTATATATCAAAGTCTGAAAAGTTAGAGAAAAAAATACTCGGTGGGTCGGGATAAAAAAAGTGGTGCTATAGCTAAATCATTTACCAAAATTTATTAGCTATAGACAAAGTTAAGCATAATACATAAATTGTATATATGTGTATATAATATATATATATATATCTATCTATCTTACAATTACGATAATGCTATCAATTAATAACATTAACGTGTGTCTTTTTTCCAGCAGGTTTTTATATAGGTGTCATTGATGCATTTTAAGAAAGGAAACTAAACATATATTTTTATAATGAAAATTTTATGCAACAATATTTCTTTAAGAGAACAACCAATAATTTGCAAAGAAAGTCTATAATATAAGCTTTATATAAGGTTGAAAGAGCTAGTAATACTACATAAATAGAATCACTGCTTCATTACAATGGAGTGAACTCAATATGTCTAAAGATGTGGAATCAGTTTTGATGCCGCACAGCTACTGGAGTGAGATTGCGACAAATTTGACAATTTTTTCTTATTTCCTAAATCTGAAAAACTAACTCCACTCAAAATCCACCTCTTTTTCTAGAAATGTAGTAAAATAGAAGTAAGAAGTGTGTAAATGGAAAAAGCCGCAAAATTTTAGAGCAAAACCCTGCTTGCAAAAACATTTGAAACATTCCAACAACAGAAAAGTACCACACAGCCCCCTGTGTCCTTAAGGACTGTTAGTAAGTTGTCAGATGATTATACGGTATTTTTGGCGTTTGTTTACTGCTAGCTATGATACCTAAAATATTCCAACTACCAGGGTTAGTGCCAACCCATTATTTAGAGGTATTTGCAGGAAGCATATTATATTAGCAAGTTGTAGATGTATTTATTTTACGATTTGTTTAGTAAAATGTTAGTGGAAACTGAATCTGAAAGATAGTGACTGGTAATGACTGATTAGTGGAATAATCGATTTATGTCAGAATTGGACCAATTTCAGCCAAATCATCGTGATTCGGGACTGCTGATTCTGGCTCCCATTAAAGTCAGAGAGTTTAAATCGAGTTCACTAATTTACCCTCCAGAAGGTACTTAATGCAACCAAAGCCCCCATATTGCATGGCAGTATAGCCACACATCTGAGGAACACTATGCTCCTCCCAAAAATGGGCAAATATAGGGTACAGTGCTGTAGGGAGTCACTCATAGCACAGGGATGTCACTGAAAACAAAAAAAGGCTCACATAGGTTCTCCTAGATCAAAGATTATGTGTGCTGTTTGTTTAAAAAGCAAAAAACAAATTCTACCAGCTAAAGAGAACAGCCAAGCACAGGCCTTCGCCAAGAAAACGTTGTGGAGCTACAACTGTTCCCTAGACTTGAAAAAAATTGTTTTAGGGAAATGAGGAGGAGGAAACATGGCAGAAGCAGGAGAAGGAGATTAGCACCACCACCACCATGACCATAACCTTGAGGACATAGTCTACTCCTTGTGAAAACATGAGAGCTATAGCTCCATATTTCCGTATTGACATATTTTTCCTTTGGAAGGAAGTAGGAGGGAAAGCAAGGTGGAAGCAGGAGAAGGACAGCAGTATCAGCAGTAGCACCACTACCATCAACAGCACCTTGAGAGCAGAGTGTGCTCTTCATAGAAATATAAAAGCTATAGCTCTGTATTTCCATATTTTTCATTTGGATCAGGGGGAGTAGTAGGAGGAGACATGGTGGAAGCAGGAGAAGAACAGCAGCAGCACAGTGTGGTCTTTGATATAAATCTATGCTCAGTCATATGTGAGTAAAAATTGCCAGTGTGCTAACTAATCAGTGGAATGTGCCGAAGTCAGGTGAAATCATCGCCTGGTTCATTTTTATAAATGTTAGGCGATTCACATTGTCCGTTGACAGGTGGATACATTTGACAAAAGCCTCTAACAGGCCGAAACGTTGCAGCTTCTATATGTTGGAGGAATAAAGATTTTGTACAATTCTTAAATGAGTTCCCAAATGCTGATCCGTCCTATCTGCTACATGGTAACTATTCTGAAGGGTCTTTAGGTCCGGACCTGGCTTACGGGCTAGTGCACCGCATTACAACATCCCGCCACTCGGTGATTATAGTGGTTGTGCTGCTGTCCATTACATTATTATTAGCTGGATACATTTATCAGTTATAACATCCCCAGCTGTGCCGAACACCCTTAGCACACTGGAAACGGCACAGGCAAACACCTCTAAAGCATGCTATGCAAGCTCTGGCCATTTGTCTAGTTTAGACCCCAGAAGTCAAAAGGGACCAAAGTCATATCCATGCAAGAGTTGGCATACTCTTGGATCATCAGAGATAAGTGATACCTGTGACTGAGTCCTGTACTGTGCTGTTGCTGCAGGCTGAAAAAAATATACCTAACTCTGTTAAACTTCCCCTGTCACCATTGGGGGTGCTGCTGTGGTGGTTTCCTGCTTGTCCACCATGAGCCACAGAGCTGTGATCCATTGCGGATGCACCCCAACTCTCATAGGGAGATGCTCTTCTTAAGCTCCTTAACAGACTATCCTGAAACTACTGCATTTTGAGATCCCTCTTTATTGCTGGAATGAGATTTGTCATTTTGACCTTGTAGTGGAGATGAAGGAGGGTGGCCACCAAATAATGATGTGATGTTTTGATGGGGGCTATGCAAAAGTCCTTCTGCAAGTACTGCATCATAAAGGCACTCATTTGCATCAAAGTGCCTAAGTGCTTCGAGTCAGGCTTTAGTGTACCTCTGGCTGGTGCCACCATCTGCATAGAATAGCTGGGGTTAGTGATAGATGGAAGCAACATTGCGTAGCCCCTCCCCTGCCTCTGGACCTATATTATCACCCTCCTCTTTTTTTCTTAATTCACAAAAACTCACCAGCATCAACTAGGCCGTAATCCCAGGGCAGCATGATATGTGAAAACAGAAAGCCATGGAGTACATAGATGTAGCTTAACTATCCTGTGCTTAGATGAATAATGGTTGCTGGTAAGACAGTTCCTACATTATATCTGGCTGGTCATGTGATGTAGGCGTTCAATCAAACTGCTGCCTATATGCAAGATAGAGTACATATTTGGTGACATTGGCTGCTGATTGGCTGCATGCTGTCCTCTGTAGCAGGCATTATGGGAAATTTAATTTTCCTGAGATTTTTGACAAAAATTGGGTTAGACTTACCCGTTTCAATTTTGCTGAAATTGGGATGATTTTACCTCCTGGCCAATCATGACGAGCAACACTAATAGCTGCAGGAAGAGCTTAAACATGCTTTGCTGCATGGTATCATTGCATAAATTAATGGGAAATTAGATTTTTAGGGTAATGGGAAATTAGATTTTCTCTTCATACTTGAGTTTTTCTTTGTATGGGAGCAGTTCTCAAGATCATCACAAAGACTCCTCAATAGCTGAACGAGGCTGCACTTTTTCCTTTTATAAACATATTCCATACTTACAAGTAGTGAAAGTGACTTCTCTTAATATTTCCTGAAACTTATATTTGGAGTTTTCATACAATGCTCTGTGACCTGAAGGCCAAATTCACACAAGCGTATTAGGGCTGTATCTCTGCATCCCTAATACGGAAGTGTGTCAGAGCTCGAATGTGGGGTTTACTGGCTCAAACTGTCATCATAGAATCCTGGTGGTCAACGTTTTGGGCCAGTAAACCCTGTGGTTGGACCGGGCCACACATCCATATTACAAACTCAGAAATGCAGCCATAATACGCCTGTATGAATCTGGTCTTATAAGATATAATAACTATATTATAGTTATTTCTATAATATATCTATCTTCTATGCTAATGCTTTTCAAAGGTCATGTTTTCTAGAAAACTATCCTTATAACAAATTATACTGTCCTTGACAGGCTTAAATGTGTCTGTTAAGGGCTTTAAAGGCAAGGTGACACACTAAATAAAATATGAGTGGCCCAAGGCTTTTTGGCATATGCGGGGAAACTCGTTTCCAAAAACCAGTCTTGTTCACGTAATCTCATAAATGGCACTAAAATTATTGTTTTCAAACTCAGTGATTTATTTCCTAAGTAAAGACACTGCTATGAAATGATTCCTCCTCTGTTTGCCTGCTGTGTTTAATCAGAAGTTGAACATTTATGTTTTTCCATGAAAACTACATTTTGTTACAGCATCATACCACTTACATGATGGAGTGAACGGGAGATTTTGTTGTTCAGCTGCTCAATGATAGCAATTACTATGAGCCCAGTTTCACACATCTACTGACTTGAACTCACAACATCATAGATCCTTATGATGTTCTGTGTTCGGGTTAGTAGACCCGTGGTTGAGCCAGGACACTAATCCATATTAAAATCAGAAAAATGACCCCGGAATACACTCCTGTAAAACTGGCTTTAGGGTATGATTAAACAGGGCGGAAATACTGCAGAATGTCCGCAGCATAAAAATTTCCACATCCAAAATAGAGTCAAAAATCTGCACTTCCACATCACCTGGCCAGCAACACCACACTCAGTACAGTCCAACACTGGCAGCCGAAGACTTCAAAGATGAGCGCGGTATCTTCTGAAATCAGCAGCTGATTTTCAGTCAAAATCCGCAACTATGGTGCAGATTTTGACTCTGTTTTGAATGCAGTAATTTTCCGTGGAATTTTCTGCCATGGACATTCCACAGCATTTCCGCCCCATGTAAAAACACGCTTAGGGCTTAGACACCGCGCGTTTTGACGCACAAATTTTTGAACGCATCAGTTATCCATTCAAAAATTCGTGTGACCGAAGCGGGCATCAGGGCAGTGTTTATCTGCTCAAAAAGAGCGCTGCCTGCTATCCCCTGCTGCGGCTGTGACAGCTGCAGCAGGGGATTCCTTGGATGTGAAACCCCTGGATGCTCTCACATCCAGGGGTTTCACCTGTAGTCAAGGGGGCCGGCAGCAGCTGTGGAAGCCCCCATTGACATACAGAAAACATTGCGATCCTCTGCTACAGCTGTGACAGAGGATTTCGTCATCTCCGCGGAAAGTCCCATTGTCACTGGACACCGTGACAGCATTGGCAGAGGATCACGATCTTCACTATATGTTCTCAATGGGGTTGGCGCTGCTGCCGCTGGCTCCATTGAGCGCAAGGTGAAACCGCTGGATGCGATAGCATCCAGGGGGTTCACGTACACAGAATATCGGTTTGCCGTAGGCGTTTTTCTGCATGTAAAATTTGCACATGTGACCGCTGCTATTGAAAAGCTTTTGTTCTATCTAGTGCTAATTTTTTGATGCGCGGAAAAACGCCTATTACAAAAGCCCATGTGACTGAGCCCTTAGGCTGTTTTTCATAAAATGGCTACCTTCATTCGGAAACACAACATCTGGTTCGCGGCTCAAATCCACTGAAGTGACTGGGCTGAGAAGCAATAATGCATACTAAGACTAACTTCACACAGGCAAGGGCAATGTCGGGCCCTGGATCAAGGCCCGATATTGCACTTGCCATCTATGTGGTGGAGCGGGGGGTAGCAATGGGGAACAGGGGGGAGCTCTCTCTCTCCCCCCCCCACACTCCCCTCTGCAACCCCCTGCTCACCCCTGGCCCGATTAGGCAGTTACTCGAAAAAAGCGATGCTCGATCGAGTAATTGCCCTAAACGAGTACGTTCGCTCATCTCTAGCTGCGATGCAAGATCACACAGCCAGATAGAACATGCCGCGATTTGTTTCTCGCATAGCACTGCGGTGCTATGCAGATTAAATTTTTTTTTTTTAATCGCTAATGTGTATGACCCAATTCAAAAGAATGGAGTTCCTATTTGAGCGAGATTTGTACGACTTGTAATGCACAAATCTTGCATGATTTTCTTGGCCGTGTAAAGCTGGCCTAACTGCCGACAGGTGTCATTTTTTGAAGAAAGCATGTTTTACATATCCTGTATAACCTGTTGAAGTGAATGAATTCCATTTTCCTGGCCCCTGTGATCCCAGGAGAGCCCTTTGTTACTGTTTATACTCTGCATCCAATGGGCGGGTCTGTTTACTCTGCTATGCAGATTACCTGTGCTGGCTGTGTAGCCCCTCCCCCCAGACACTGATCACAGGTCCTGCTTGTAACTTTCAGCATTGAGCTCTTCTGACCAACCATGCAAAACCATTGTAAAGTACAGCTTTCTTCACCAACTCCTGTGTTTCCCTGCACTTTCAACCGCCCTCTCCCACAGTCATCTGATGAAAGATGAGTGATGCCCACTTCTTCCCTAAGTGCTACCCTTACTCATTCTCCCTTCTGTATCCCCTGATACACCAGTCCCTGTGTGCAATTTAGTGGAAATAATCCACTAGTAAATCATTCAGTATTCGTTTGGAGTTGTTTCAGCTTATTTTTTGCATACACTTACATTTAGCAGCTATTGTTCTGATAGTCACTTCAAAAAGTTGTTGAAGCATACAAACAACTGTTGTTGGAAAGCTTCTACACAGAGCGCTTATTGTTCATTAGTTGTCCCTCAAGACCACTCATAGACTAAATCCATGCAAATCCTTTTGCAAGTCGTTCAAATAATGACTGACTTTACACCAGACGACTTTTGATCAGCCAGCAATTATTTTTTTTGTT
Organism: Eleutherodactylus coqui; assembly: GCF_035609145.1. NCBI lineage: Eukaryota > Metazoa > Chordata > Amphibia > Anura > Eleutherodactylidae > Eleutherodactylus > Eleutherodactylus coqui. The sequence goes on along the minus strand of NC_089837.1, from coordinate 192,185,410 downwards.
GAGGTGAATCAAAATGACTAGTGAAGAAATTATGACTCTTCAGTATATTGGTTGCCGAGCTGACATGGAACAACTGTCATTTGCATTCACTCTTTCGAGCAATTATTATTTGGACGTCAGTCATCCTATAAAAAAACCCCTAAAGCACCATAACAATCCACCCTACAGCGTATGTACAATGTAATCCAAGTTTGATAAATTTACAGCCCCCAACATAATCCACAACAGAAATGTGAGGCAAAGATTCCTGCTACAATTTTTTTTGCCAGATACAGAAGCTCAATGTAGATGTTGGATCACAAGATCAACATTGAAATGTAAGGTCTCCCCCGAAAATAAGACCTAGCTAACCTGCCCCCCCAAAATCACTACTTACCTGGTCCGCGGCATCCCAATGGTGCCCGGTGGCACTGTGGCAAACTACAGAGTCCTCCACATCTGCCATCTCAGCTTTTCTGGTGACGGGGCTTTGAATACCCCGCTTCCACCAAAGCGAGCGCTGTGATTGGCGAATTGAGCTCCAGAAGCCAATCACAACCGGCGCTCCATGAGCCAATCACAGCCATTCAGTGATGTCATTGGGACGCCGCGGACTAGTTGAGTATAAGGCCTTTACCTGAAAATAATACACTGTACCTCTTTTGGGGCAAAAATTAATATAAGACAGTGTCTTATTTTCGGGGAAACCCAGTAGTTCTATTAAAAGAAAAATCTGCTCGGCCAGGAAGGGCTGTTTTCCTGCTCCCCCAACAGAACAGGAAGACGGAAACCCCTAGTGCTGATGTGAACAAGCCCTATAGCATGTAATTTCATGTTACACATGCACCTATCCATTATACATACATACACATCCACTCACGTGGATATAATATAAACTCAACTGGATATATATATAATACAATTATCCATAACGTTACTGACAACTGATAACATTGCTGACAATGGTCAACTGTCAGTAACTTTATTAACAAGTGTCAGCAAAGTTAATGACAACTGAGACATTGCTGACAATGGTCAAATGTCAGTAATGCTGCTAACAACACTCAGTAACTTTGCTATCAACTGTTAGTAATATTGCTTTTTGCCAAAACCATTGCTGACAACTGTCAATAACATTGCTTTTTGTAACATTGCTGACAACTGTAGTCACTGACAACTGCCAGAAACCCTACTGACAACTGTTACCAACACTTGTGCTTTACTGTTTTGTAACTATTGTTTATGAACAATGGAGAGATGGCCCCTAATCTTGCGACTGTACATGTGGACATCTCCAAATGGCCTCCATTGAAATCAGATTGATTACATCCTGTGTAATCATCGTTGGAGAAGTTCAGTCATGGCATTAAAAACCTTTCCTGGCGCCAACTGCGGAACTGATCATGAACTTCTTGGTGCTAAGATCAAGAATAATTCTGTAGAAAGGTGCTCCATTGAGTAAATTTGACACCTCTAAAATCATATACTATTGAGGTAGCAAACCAATTCGAACTGCTTGACACACCAGAAAAGCATCCAGAAGAGCTATGGCACAATATACAGTCCACAGTTATGGAAACATCCAGTAAGCATCTCACCTATAAGGAACAGGAAAAACAACGCTATTGGTTGTCCGAGTAAACCCTCAGAATAGCTGATAAAAGAAGAGCAGCAAAGGCAGCCGGCAACAAAGACGAAGTTCGGCAACTAAATGCCGATTTTTAGTGAGCGGCAAGGAAAGACAAGGAAATGGACTGGAATGAGCATTGCAAACAACTCGAAGCAGAAGCCATGAAAGACGATATGCAGGGCCTATTCTCACAGGTCAAGATGGCCCGAAAACCTTTCTTGGCACGCAACGGCACAATCAAAGGAAAAAATGGGAAGGAACTGAATGACCAACAGAGTATCAAGGATAGGTGGAGGGAACACTCAGAGGAACTATATGCCTGCAACCACATATTTGGACCATTGCATGAGGTGGAGCCTGTGGACTTGGAGTCCTCCATTATGGAGTAAGAAGTGGTTATGGCAATGAAGCAACTAGCCAAAAATGAAGCGCCATGTATAGATAACATACCGGTAGAGCTATTGCTGCCAGTACCAGTGAAAACCATCACAGCGCTGTGCCAGGCAGTATGGGCATCCACACAATGGCCACAGGACTGGAAAAGATCTGGCTTCATCCCTCTACCAAAGAAAGGCAACTCCCAGAATTGCTCTAACTACCGAATAGCCCTCATTCTGCATACAAGCAAGATCCTTCTCAGAATTATACATGAAAGACCAGTAGTTGATCAGTAGTTGAAGCGGCACTCCCTGATGTGCAGGTAGGATTCCGGCGAGAACGTGGCACCCACAACTATATTGCAAACCTGTGATGGACCATGGAAAAAGCTTGAGAATACCAAAAGAATATCTACATGAGCTTCACCAACAACATCAAGGCCTTTGGCTGCGTTGACCATGACCAGCTATGGCAGGTCCTACAAGAGCTGGAGTATCGGCACATCTAGTCAAGCTGATAAAATCCCTTTACACCAATCAAGAAGCCTCTGTGGGAACACAATATGGGACACAGATTAGTTTGGGATCAGCAAAGGAGTCCAACAGCGCTGCATCCTCTCACCCTTCTTATTTAATCTATATGCGGAATTGATCATGCGGAAAATGTACCGAGACGAATTGGAAATCATGGTGAAAATAGGTGGAAGAAATATCAACAATCTCCGTTACGTGGATGACACAACTCTGCTTGCAGAAACAGAAGCAGGTCTGAAGTAGCTGATATGTAAGATTTAAACTGAAAGTAAAAAATGGGCCTCTACCTGAATTCAAAGAAGAAATTATGGCAACTGCAAAAAATTGCCAAATTCAAATCAAAATCGACAATGAGGCCATAGAATGCGGGTGAGACTTCATCTTCCTTCGCTCAAAAATTGAGCAGTCTGGAGAATCTATGCCAGAGATAAAATGTAGGATAGCATTGGGGCGAAGCACGATGATAAACATGGACAAAATCTGGAAAAGTAGAGACTAAATGCAGGGTAGTGCAAACCATAATTTTCCCCATAGCCATGTATGAATGTGAAAGCTGGACTGCAAAAAAAGCTGATAGAAGGAGGATTGATGTGCTTGAGCTGTGGTGCTGGCGAAAGCTACTGTGTATACCCTGGACGTTGAGAGTAACAAACAGAGAAGTCCTGAATCGTATAAGACCCGATATATCACTGGAGGGCAAGAGGACCAGACTCAGACTAACGGAGGACAAGATGACCAGACTCTGACTCACGTACTTTGGCCATGTAATGTGAGCAAAGTTGCTAGAAATATCTATAATGCTTGGACAGATCAGTGACAAAAGAAGACCTGGTCGCCAAAGAACACGATGGCTGATACTGTCAGAGCTGATACCGGCATGGATATCACACAACTCAAGGAAGCAGTGCAAAACCGAAAAACATGGAGGGAGCTCGCCTTTAGGGTCGCGGAGGGTCGTCAACTACTAAACGGGTAACAATAATTATGATCTTATAGGGCTCGGTGGCAGCATTTGCACTTGCTATGTGAACTGTAATGGGGCTCACACAGCAGCAGAGATATGTTCGTGCATGTGCAGTCTCTGCAGCAGGGGATGAAGACTGTGGTGATGAGAGGAGCGCATATGCCACATGGGGTGTAGTGTCACCATGTTTACAGGGGGTCACTGTTTTGGGGCTGTCTCACCCCACTATTAGTTCCATTTGAGAAAAAAACCCAACAAATACATCCATTGAAAATGGAAATCAAACGCTGATGTGAACGAGCCCTCAGAAACACACTGCAGATTTCTCCATGCAGATCTATGGAAATGTTTAATGAGATGTCTAAAGATTTGGATTTTCCTAACACATATACACTGTATTTGTCTTCAGAGAGATCAAAGGCATTTATGTTATTTATGTTGCATTGATTTTCTGTAAAAAGCCATCATTCACTTATATTTAGAAATCTCATTTACATGCTCAACAGCAGTCATCTCCATTCTATTTTAAACAGTACTAAAATTATTTTTCTATTGAGCAACACTTTTTAAAATCATCTTGGAATAAACCAGGCACTGAAATATCTTCCTGCATTACCCCCTCATTGACTGTAAAGTTCACATTTAGAGATTAGCGAGCACACTCGTCCGGGCTTGATGCTCGTTCGAGTATTAGGGTACTCGAGATGCTCGTTACTTGAGTCGAACACCATGCGGTACTCGAGTCAATTCCATTTCCTTCCCCGCATGTTTAGCGCCATTTTCTAGCCAATAGACATGCGGGAAAGGCATTACCACTTCCTGCTGTGACGTGCCAGCCCTATTCCACCCCACAGTAGTGAGTGGCTGGCGAGATCAGGTGACCCCCGAGTACTTAAAGTGGTCCCGCCCGCGGCTCACCTCAGACACATGCTGGCAGAGGTTAGGGAAAGTGCTGCTGCTTATACAGGGATAGTGTTCAAGAACCCTAACGGTCCTTCTTAGGGCCACATCTGACCGTGTGCATTACTGTTGTGGCTGGCTGGGAGCAGTGGTGCACCATTTTTTTTTTCATCTCGGGCTGTGCAGGCCATTTCAGCGATAGTGTTCTCAGTCTGCAGTGTATTATGCAGAGTTTAGAGAAATAGCTGCTGCTGATATAGGGAAAGTGTTAGAGTAGGATCCTGTCTTCAAAAACCCTAAAGCTCCTTCTTAGGGCTACATCGGACAGTGTGCATTATAGTTGTGGCTGGCTGGGAGTAGTAGTGCATCCATTTTTGTATTACGCATCTAAGCCAGTTCCCAGCCTGTCAGTAATAGCGTTCTCAGGCTGCAGTGCCGTACAACCAGCTCTCACCGTGAAACTGCTCTCTAACATCTCCTAGCCTACTGCAAGCGACTTCATTTATACCGTTCTGTGTCTGCAGTGCATTAGACAGAGGTCTCACCGCTAAACAGTACTATAATATTTCCTGGGCCACTGTAAAGTATTTAAGCTCTGCCGCTGTGCAGAGCGTCTCACAATACCCTTTCCTTGGTGGGGTATTGTCTCCATTATCTACAAGTCTCTGCGAGCAGTAAATTACCCCTAGGTGTCAGCACAAGACAGCGGGTAAATTTTTTCAAGTCACAGTATAGAGCCTGCGCTATCTACAAGTCTCTGTGTGCGGTGAATTAAGCCACAGTTGTCAGTGCTGTACAGAGGGGTAATTTATTTGGGCCCTGCTCTATTCTTAATCCGCCATGAAAAGGAGTAGGGGTAGGGGTCAAGGACGTGGATGTGGACGTGGACGTGAACGTCCAAGTGAGGGTGTGGCCACAGGCCGAGTTCCTGGGCGTGATAAATCACAGCCGGCTGCTGCGGGATTAGGAGAGAGGCAAGTTTCTGGGCTCCCCAACTTCATATCACAATTTACGGGTCTGCGTGGTAGACCTTTATTACAAACAGAGCAGTGCGAGCAGGTCCTGTCGTGGATGGCAGAAAACGCGTCCAGCAATGTATCGACCACCCAGTCTTCTACGCAGTCCACTACTCCCGGCCTAGGGACGGCAACTCTGAATCCTCTGGCTGCTGCTCCTCCTTCCTCCCAGCCTCCTCACTTCATGAAAATGATATATTCTGAGCAGGCAGACTCCCAGGAACTGTTCTCGGGTTCCTGCCATGAGTGGGAAAAAATGGTTCCTCTCTCACCTGAGGAGTTTGTCGTGACCGATGCCCAACCTTTGGAAAGTTCCCAGAGTCCAGGTGATGAGGCAGGGGACTTCCGGCAACTGTCTCAAGAGCTTTTTGTGGATGAGGATGATGAGACACAGTTGTCTGTCAGTGAGGTAGTAGTAAGGGCAGTAAGTCCGAAGGAGGAGAGCACAGAGGATTCGGAGGAAGAGCAGCTGGACGATGAGGTGACTGACCCCACCTGGTTTGCTAAGCTTACTAAGGACAGGGCATCAAAGGGGGAGGCAAGTGCAGCAACAGGACAGGTTGGAAGATGCAGTGGAGTGGCCAGGGGTAGAGGCAGGGCCAGAGTGAAGAATCCCCCAACTGTTTCCCAAAGCACCTCCTCGCAGCAAGCCTCCATGCAGAGGGCTAGGTGTTCAAAGGTGTGGATGTTTTTTAGTGAGAGCACGGATGACCAACGAACACTGGTGTGCAACCTGTGTCGTACCAAGATCAGCCGGGGAGCCAGCACTACCAGCCTCACCACCACCAGCATGCGCAGGCATATGATGGCCAAGCACCCCACAAGGTGGGACGAAGGCCATTCACCACCTCTGGCTCACACCACTGCCTCTTCCCCTGTGCCCCAGCCTGCCACACAGATTCAATCCCCCTCCCAGGACACAGGCACGAGCGCCTCCCGGCCTGCACCCATACCCTCACATCCAGCAATGTCTCTCAGCGCAGCGTTCAGCTGTCGCTAACACAACGTTGGAGCGAAAGCGCAAATACGCCGCCACCCACCCACACGCACAAGCTTTAAACGTGCACATTGCCAAACGGGGGCTTTCAAAAACATGATGGCGGTGGCGGTCCCGCGCTACTCGGTCACCAGTCACCACAATTTTTCCCGGTGTGCCATCCCAGCCCTACCCCAGCACGTCTCCCGCAACATAAATCGTGCCCTCACCAATGCGGTTACTTGGAAGGTCCACTTAACCACGGACACGTGGACAAGTACTGGTGGGCAGGACCACTATATCTACCTGACGGCACATTGGGTGAACTTGGTGGAGGCTGGGACCGAGTCAGAGCCTGGGACCGCTCACGTGCTACCCACACCCAGAATAGCAGGTCCTACCTCGGTGCTGGTATCTGCGGCGTTTTATGCCACCTCCTCCAAACCCTCACCCTCCTCCTCCTCCGCCTTGTCTACCTCTCAATTAAGAAGTGTGAGCACGGTAGCGCGCGGTGCGGTAGCACAGCGTTGGGCAAGAGTCAGCAAGCCGTGCTGAAACTAATTAGCTTAGGTGACAAGAGGCACACAGCCCCCGAGCTGTTGCAGGGTCTGACAGAGCAGACCGACATCTGGCTTTCGCCGCTGAGCCTCCAATCGGGCATGGTCGTGTGTGACAACGGCCGTAACTTGGTGGCGGCCATGCCTGGCCCACGTCTTCAATCTGGTGGTTCAGCGGTTTCTGAAAAACTACCCCCACTTGTCTGACCTGCTCGGCAAGGTTGCGCCGCGTCTGCGCACATTTCCCCAAGTCCACCATGGACACTGCCACCCTGAGGACCCTGCAACGTTGGTTTCAGCTGCCAGAGCACCGACTGCTGTGCGACGTACCCACACCCTGGAATTCTACGCTGCACATCTTGGCCAGGCTGTACGAGCAGTGTAGAGCAATAGTGAAATACCAGCTGTAACATGGGCGGCGTAGTGGTAGTCAGCCTCCGCAATTCTTTACTGAGGAGTGGGCATGGATGGCAGATATCTGCCAGGTCCTTGTAAACTTTGAGGAGTCTACCCAGATGGTGAGCGGCGATGCGGCAATCATTAGCGTTACCATCCTGCTGCTTTGCCTGCTGAGAAGTTCGCTGCAAAGCATAAAGGCTGACGCTTTGCGGTTGGAACAGGAGATGGGGGATGACAGTATGTCGCTTGATGCCAGACCACCCTAATGTCTATATCTCAGCACGTTTTGGAGGAGGAGGAGGGGGAAGAGACAGCTGGCCACACTGCAGAGGGTACCCATGCTGCTTGCCTCTCATCTGTTCAGCGTGTATGGGCTGTAGAGGAGGAGGAGGAGGAACCTGAAAGTCATCTTCCAAGTGAAGACAGCAATGTGTTGCGTACTGGTACCCTGGCACACATGGCTGACTTCATGTTAGGCTGCCTTTCCCGTGACCCTCGCGTTAGACGCATTCTGGCCACTACGGATTACTGGGTGTAGACCCCTCTAGATCCACGGTATAAGGAGAACCTTTCCACTCTCATTCCCGAAGAGGAAAGGGGTTTGAGAGTGATGCAATACCACAGGGCCCTGGTGGAAAAAGTGATGCTAAAGTTCCCATCTGACAGCGCTAGTGGCAGAAGACGCAGTTCAGAGGGCCAAGTAGCAGGGGAGTCACGGGGATCAGGCAGCATGTCCAGCGCAGGCAGGGGAACACTCTCCAAGGCCTTTGCCAGCTTTATGGCTCCCCAGCAAGACTGTGTCACCGCTCCCCAGTCAAGGCTGAATCGGAGGGAGCACTGTAAAGAGACGGTGAGAGAGTATGTAGCCAATCGTACCACCATCCTCCGTGATGCCTCTGCTTCATACAACTATTGGGTGTCAAAGCTGGACACGTGGCACGAACTTGTGCTGTACGCCCTTAAAGGGGTGGTCTCGCGAAACAAAGTGGGGTTATACACTTCCGTACGGCCATATTAATGCACTTTGTAATATACATCTTGCATTAAATATGAGCCATACAGAAGTTATTCCACTTACCTGCTCCGTTGCTAGCGTCCTCGTCTCCATGGTTCCGTCTAAATTCGCCAGCAGCTTGCTTTTTTAGACGCGCTTGCACAGTCCGGTCTTCTCCATTCAGCACGAGCCGCTTCAGTGTGCTCCCCGCTACAGCTCTTCTGCGCATGCGCAGACGAGCTGTCACTGCTCGGGAGCGCGCTGGAGCTGCCATTCTGTACCTTCCTCTGTTAGAGGAAGGTGCAGAGCTGCCGAGCTGTCCGGAGAAGCCGCCCAGCTGTCCCGCCGTCCAGCTGTCCTGGTAAGTGATGGGCCGGGGGGGCTGCCGCTGCGCCGGGCTGCGCCGGGGGGGGGGGCTGCCGCTGCGATGGGGGGGCTGTCGCTAGGCCGGGGGGGCTGCCGCTGCGATGGGGGGGCTGTCGCTAGGCCGGGGGGGCTGCCGCTGTGATGGGGGGGGCTGTCGCTAGGCCGGGGGGGCTGCCGCTGCGATGGGGGGGGGCTGTCGCTAGGCCGGGGGGGCTGCCGCTGCGCCGGGGGAACTAGCGCTGGGCCGGGGGGGGGGCTGTCGCTGGGCCGCGGGGGCTGTGATGGGGGTGACGGTTACCTTCTGCCTGGCGGTGGGTGACAGGTCGGCGGTGTTCACTCCAGGGGTCCGGTCGGCGGCTGCGGGGCGTCTGGTTGCCATGGAGACACAGCTGGTAGCGTCTCGGGAGCGCGCACGTCGGGCTACAGCAAGCGATGCGAAAAGAGCTGGCGGCCATCTGGGGAAAAAGTTTTATAAGTTGCTGAAACGCTGGAACGGTAAGTAGAAACCAGCTAGGAAAGTAATTTACAGGGGTAATTAGTAATGTATGTTTAATTAGGGGGACTGGGCAAAAAAAAAAATTCACTGCTTCCTCGAGACATCTCCTTTAAGGTTCTGGCCTGCCCTGCCACTAGCGTCTTGTCAGAGAGGGTGTTTAGTGCAGCTGGGGGAATCATCATGGATAAGCGTACCCGCCTGTCAACTGCCAGTGCCGACATGCTTACACTCATAAAGATGGACAAAGCCTGGATTTCCCCAGACTTCTTTTCTCCACCGGCGGAAAGCAGCGGAACCTAATGATTCTTTTCTCTGCAACAGGAGAAAAAAAGCATTCTCTATCACCAGAAAAAAGGGGGGAATTAGCTTTGTCAATCACTCTCGGATATTATTACTCCTCCTCCTAAAACAGAATGTCATCACGCTGAACTGCCAATTTTTCTGCGAAAAAGCTCTGTTTATATTTCTTTTTACAATTTTTCAAAGTTTCAAAAGTATTGATACTTTACCAGAAACTAATTTTTTTTCACAGGGCTGCCTTCAGGCTCTGCTACAAATTAAGCAACAGCGAGCTGTATCTTTAAAAAATGTTTATGGGTTTCACCTGCCCTCGCGGTTGAGCAATTTTTCAGGGGCGCACTTGTACTCTTGGAACACCAATTTTTCTAGCCCTCGCCTATACTGTTATCTAACTAATTCTTCCGGGCTTCGCCTACACTCACGGTTCACCAATGTTTCAGGGCTTCGCCTATACTCTTGCTACAGAAATTTTAGAGGAGTCTGCCTATACTTTTGCTACAGAAATTTTACTGGGGTCTGCCTATACCTTTGCTACAGAAATGTTACTGGGGTCCGCCTATACCTTTGCTACAGAAATGTTACAGGGGTCTGCCTATACTTCTGCTACAGGAATGTTACTGGGGTCCGCCTATACTTTTACTACAGAAATGTTACTCGGGTCTGCCTATACTTTTGCTACAGAAATGTTACTGGGGTCCGCCTATACTCTTGTTACAGGAGTCTGCCTATACTGTGGGTGCACAAAGACTTCCAATCGCGGTGTTTTACCTATCTGGAACAAATGCAGTGACTGACTAGGGCAGAAATGTGGGCTGAGGCCGAGGTCCTTGGCCGGGTGAAACTCTGCCATGTTTGGGCACTCTGATTTCTTCATGTGTAATACCGTCTTTGAGTTTTATGGGCTCGCCTATGCTGTGGGTGCACAAAGACTTCCCATTGTGTTGTTTTACCTGTCTGGAACAAATACACTGACTGACCTGGGTAGCGTGCTGAGTGCAGATGGCTTTTGCATTGCGTTGTTCAGCTATCTGACACCTACATAGAATGAATTGTGTTGGGACACATGGATTTCCCATTGCTGTGTAACTCACTGCACCCTGGGTCACACAAGGTGGAGGCTGGTACCTAGCCTGAACCAGGGCCTGCTTACATGCTTCCCACACAGAGTATTGCGGGTCCTACCTCAATCATGGTTTCTCGAGCTAATTATGCCACCTCCTCCTCCTGTTTGGGGTCTGGGGATCAGTGTTGGTCGACATGTATTTGCTCTCGTGTTACCACAGTTATCTGAAACACTGGTTTGGACCAATCAAAAGAAGCTTAACTGAATTAATGAGATGTTCACAGCTGTACTAGCATCGGAGTCCGTTTTATGCCCATGATTGCTGAAGGTGTGGGCAGAGGCCGAAGTCCTGGGGGAAATGCAACTGCATCAGGTTTGGCCTGTGGAACTTCTTTGTGGTTCATCCAGTCTTTGGAGCGATGAAAACAACTGTAACTGATTTAATGAGACGTTCACAGCTGTACTAGCATTGGAGTCCGCGTTATGCCCACGATTACTAAGGGTGTGGGCAGAGGCCGAAGTCCTGGGGGAAATGCAACTGCGCCAGGTTTGGCCTGTGGAACTTCTTCGTGGTTCATCCAGTCTTTGGAGCGATGAATGCAACCGTAACCAATTTAATGAGACGTTCACAGCTGTACTAGCATCCGAGTCTGCTTTATGCCAATGATTGCTGAGGGTGTGTGCAGAGGCTGAGGTCCTGGGCGGAGTGAAAGTCTGCCATGTTTGGGCACTGTAATTGCTTCATGTTTAATACTTTCCTTGGGTTTCATGGGCTCGCCTATGCTGTGGGTGCACAAAGATTTCCCATTGTGGTGTTTTAGCTATCTGGCACAAATACACTGAATGACTTGGGTAGGGCACAGAAGGCTTGTAACTCACGGCACCTTGGGTCACACAAGGTGGAGGCTGGCACCGAGCCTGACCCAGGGCCCGCACACGTGCTTCCCACACAGAGTATTGCGGGTCCTACCTCGGTCATGGTTTCTCGGGCTTATTATGCCACCTCCTCCTCCTGCTTGGGGTCTGGGGATCTGCGTTGGTCGGCATATATTATCTCTCATGCTACAAATTACCCCAGTTATCCGAGATACAGGATTGGAGCATTCACAGGAAGCGTTAGTGATTTCATGAGACTTTCACAGGGTCACTGTATACCTGTGGTGGTTACTTTTGCAACACCTCCTTCTTCAAACCAATCTTTGGTGTTAATATGTGCTGCTGCATTATGGAGATATGTAAAAGTGCTGGCACCTGAGTCCCCTTTATGCCTACGTTTGCGGCTCCTGACAATTTTGTGACGGAGGTGGCACAGGATTAGAATGATGATCCTACGTCAATCTATCATCAATTCTCAACAGCATTGTGGGCAATCGCCCACACTTTCAAAGAGGGTCGCTGCCTGGCCCTGCCAACTCTCTGCAGTGTGTGCCTCCGGCTCCTCCTCATCCGGTACGCTCTTATAAATAGACATGAGGGTGGTGTGGCTATGAAGCGAGCGTGTGGCATGAGGGCAACTGAACACTGCGCAGGGAAACATTTGTGTGCGCTGTGGGTGCAGGGTCATGCGGGGGGGGGGGGGGGGGGTTGGACAGCAATGTCAGCATGTAACCCAGGAGAAGAGGCAGTGGTGTCACTTGCAGGCAGAGATTGTTCTTGGGTGCAGCTAGTGTGGTGCTTAGCTAAGGGGTGCCTTGCTAATGAGGGTCTGTCCCAAGTAAATTGATAGGGGGGTGACCGCCAGGCTCTTGCCCCCATTTTGGCTTAATAGTGGGACCTGGGAGCCTCAGATGCAGCCATGCATGCTGCCCCTGCCGTTCCCTATCCGTTTCTGTGGTATTTCCATGACTTTCTGATGTTTTCTGGTGTTTGACAAGTCATCACCTATATGGAGCATCGGTCCCATACAAAAATGCTCGAGTCACCCATTGACTTCAATGGGGTTCGTTACTCGAAACGAGCTCTCGAGAATTACGAAAAGTTCGACTCGAGTACCGAGCACCCGAGCATTTTGGTGCTCGCTCATCTCTATTCACATTTAATGAATCGACACATGTAGTCCCTATGGACTAGTATTAAGGACCTGTAGGCACTCCCTTTGCTGGCACTTGGTGTCTTTGTATGACATCATAATTCTAGCAATATTTCTAGAAGAGAATCCTTTCATAATCAAACTATCAATGGACCATTTGCATTGAATCAGTGAGACAAATACTCACAGGAATACAGTATGGGCCCATATGTTTGTATGTGCACTATATTGATGTCTGTGTGCATGAATGCATCATATCAAATCAGAAGCACCACATGGGCTTATAGCAGGATGCCCTCAGGAAGATGCCCTATTGATCACTGTAGGGACAAGGACTACATGCAAATAAAGGGGAGAGAAAATGAGGGTGCTGCCATTATCGACTCATACAAAACGAATTACCAATGGGCACTAATTCCCATTTTTCATGTTGTCAAGTCATAACAGTACAACTTGACTAATACTGGAAAAATTGCTTCACAAACTTTAGAGTCATCATGATAAAAGGGGAGCCTGTTTACAAATTCCCTAGGAACAACCAGTTTATTTTCTGCTTCTTCACAGTTGTCTAGAAAGGTCTTTAGGATTTTTATTTACGTCCTAGGCTCAAAACATTTCATCCTGCCCTGATCCTGGCTTCTGGACCTCCTCAATACCCATTGTGCTGCTAACTGCTTTGGGTAGCATCTCAGTGTTCTCTATGGAGAGATAATATTTCCTATCCTCTTTATTGCTTTCACAGAAAAAGTCTTAACTATCCCCCAGCTCCCCTTCAGAAAGTACTAACAAAACATCAGAAAACACAGAACTAGATTATAGTTGAATACAAGGTCTTTTAAGTGCCCTAGAAGCACTCACACTATGAGATCCCAGCAGGCAGGGCCTGGAAGGATGTCTTAGAATCTCCAAACTAGCAGAGACAATCTGTGACTATCCTGCGCTCTTATATAATTTTTGTACTTTTTGACCTCTGATTCCTGCTCAGCGGGAAGAGAAGAGCACTTTGAATATACTATTGGCCCATTTTGTCAAAATTTCTGCCTACTACATGCTTTGAATCTTACACCTTGAGTTGTGCCAAGTGCCCAGACTGTGAAGCGACCTGGCAAGGAAGTGCCGGCAGTTCTCCTCCCATCCTCCCAATAGTCAGACTGCGTCTCATGATTTCCAAGAGAGATTTGCAGTCACGCAAGATACTCACCTTCAGGAAAACTTATCCTCAGGTTAGCAGTACCTTCAGAACACCAGAGGCAGCAAACTATATTGAAACAAGCTGCTGTGGTAAGAGGGGAACTTGGTATATTCCCTGGAGCTGCAGTCCTGGCTTTGGAGTAGCTGGTAGACCTATTATTTCGGTAACTTGGAACCCCCTGGAACTAAAACATAACATCCACAGAGGCTGACAAGACAATCAACCCCATTCCGCAAGATCCTTCATTTCTTTATTCCACTTTTACTGTGCAGCCTGTTTTATTTGTTAAGTAATCTTTCAAGACTGTCCTGTTTCTTAAAGGGCACTACCCTAATTTTTCTGAGACCCATAATATCATGGTCTGCATCTTTATTTCACAGAAGCCCCCTTTTCCTATTTATAAAATAAGTGACTGTGCTATATTCTTACAAAGATACTCATTTTTTGTCTAAAAAAAAGAGCTCTGTACATTAAAAGGTTCTTTATTATTTAAAAAGTCACCATCCCAATTTTTTAGGAGAACTCAACAAAGCTTACTGTAACTAGCATCTAATGTTCAAAAATCCATTAAGCAAGCTCGTAAACCTAGTTGCCCACCCTCCCCCTTGTTTAATTAAACTGTAAATTTCAAAGGATCATACATGCTTTAATCCTAAATGTGAGTTTAAAAGAGTCCTGCTGTAATGTCCGTGTGGCACAGGAGCCCCACGCTCAGCATGGGCACAGGGTGATGTTCACACTGAATGCAAGTAAAACACACCATGAAGTGCAGGACAGTGAGCACCACTCCAGGTAGATGAAAAGAACCTGTCCCTACGAAACAGGGAAGTGAGGAGTCCCTGCCTTCAAGCACAGTTATTGTCCTGATAAGGACAGCCTCGTTGGCTTCCTCTGGGCCCTGAGTATCCCTATAGGATCCCCTGGAAAGATGGACTGCCACAGCAACGCAAACAATAAAGGTAACGAAAAACAATAGAAAGGATAAAGCAACACTTAACTGAAATGGGAGCTTATCACCCAGGCTAGAGGAAACACACCAACTCCAAGCTCTCCTTTAGTGAACTGAATAACCAGCAAGGACGAAACAGCGGAGTATAAGAATAAAAAGCTCTCCACACCTGCTGATAGGAAGAGTAAGTAGAGAACCACACCCCAAACCCTCTTCTAGGTATGACTAATAGTCAGCAAGCAATTATGCAGCATGCAGAGAGATGGCAAAGCAATCTCTGCACAACATGCATTAACCCTTGTCCTGCATAGCAACAGGGCGACAGGTCTGACCCTGTATCATGGCCACCAAGCCACGACGCTGTCGTGACTGACATACTGCAACACCTACACTAAGGCTTTGTTACTTCAATTGACTTCTGTTTATCCAGCATTCTTGCATAGTCAAAATAGTACAAAAGTCTTAAAGGAGATGTCCAGTTGTAAACTATTAATGGTCTATCCTTAGGATGGCTCATCAATTGTAGATCAGTGGGGGTCTGACACCCAGAATCCTCACCAATCAGCTGTTTGCTGAGCTGGTGTCCTTGTGCAGTGAGTTGATTTCTGCATGAAGTAGTGGCAAAGAATAGTATTACAGGCAAGGTTTCAATGGAAGTGAATAGGAACTTTGCCTGTAATATCAAGCTGGGCCATTGCGGCTGGAATGAAGATGATTACTTCCTGCAAAAATCAGCTGTGTATAAGCGCAACTGCTCAGTGAACAGCTGATCAATGGGGCTTCAGGGTGATGGACCCCTGCCAATCTACTTCTCTCTGGCTTATCCTATGGATAGGCCTTCAATAGCTTATAAGGGGACAACCCCTTCAAAGGTAAAGGACAATCCTCCAAAGGGAAAAAAAAAACTATATAGAAACCTAATTTGTCTATATAGGCTACTTTCAATTCTAAAATGGCACCGTCACCTCCAACTAAAACATCTTCACAGAAGCTACCAGCAACAGAAATCCTGTCTTACAACTCCACCTGTCAAATGTGATCTTTTGAATCTTCTCAAATGAAAAAGCCAACATCTTTTCATGGGCCTCATGTCCACGGGAAAAAATGGATTTAAAAAATCCATCCCGGTCTCCTGCACGTGTGATCCCTGCCATAGGGAATCATTGGGCACCCGCAGGTAATTAAACACCTGCGGATGTCATTTTCCCCAGGTGTGCGGATTGCACGCGCGGGAAGACACCTGCAATATGCTCCATTTTCTATGATTTTCCCATCAGAACGCTTCCACAGCTTCCATTGAAGCCAATGGAAGCTGTCCGATCCACAACACAACCGCGGATGACATTGTGGCTGTCCTGCGGATCCTCGAGAAAGCAGGATTTTATTAATTTTCCAATTTTATTTGTGTACATTCTTGTTTTTATTTTTTGACACTTTTCTGTTTCAATTTTTTATTACAGCATATTGCCATATTCTTATATTGTATTGATTTAAATTTATAATTATTATGCTCCCTCAACTTTTACTTCCATTCCTCCCCTTATTTGTTTCTGTAAATATCCTTATTGTTATCTTCATCTCCCAGCTGTACTGATGAAGAGGCCATTTGTCTCAAAACACGTTTATTGCTGGTATTCATGAACTAAAGTGCATTTACCATTTCTGGATTAGTCACAAGACTATTATTGGAGGGCTACGCCATGTACTAGGTGTTTCTGTTTTCACTAGTGGATATACATTAGTCTACCCAAAAAGCTGTCTAAGTGAGGCAACCACCTGGTTGACACCACCTTCTTCTAATTGCTATTACAAATTAATGTTCATGGTTCCAATTGAATCTTAGTAAAATCATAAGGCACCCCCTTCGGATCTCTCCAGCCACCATTTCTCTCATGTGGTTCATATAAGAACGACTGCCTGTTTACTATGAATGGAGGTAAAAGGTTGAAAGCAATCTCCTGCTCGCTCTGCCTCCATTCACTGAGCGATAAGCGCAGGAGCAATTATCGCTGGGACGAGTGCCTGACAGGCGTCCCGTGTAAAAGGACCTTAATGCTCACCAGTAATTGTGATAGGAGTTTTCTCATTTGGACAAGGCAA
This sequence comes from Eleutherodactylus coqui, assembly GCF_035609145.1. Classification (NCBI taxonomy): domain Eukaryota; kingdom Metazoa; phylum Chordata; class Amphibia; order Anura; family Eleutherodactylidae; genus Eleutherodactylus; species Eleutherodactylus coqui. The sequence continues at coordinate 192,168,589 of NC_089837.1, read as the reverse complement.
TTATCTCTTCTTTTAACCGTTTGGACCAGTCTCTTGACTTAGCAATATTGCTAACATGCAATAAAACATCAAAAAACTGTAGCCAATCCAGGTTTTTAGTGTGTTTTATCTCAAGCACACCAGATGACTAATAAAGCTGTTGATTAGTTCTGCTTGAGAGAACAGCTGATTGGCAAATGTGGTTAAATTATTAGGAGACTTCAGTAGTCACTAAGGCTGCATTCAGACGAACGTATATCGGCTTGGTTTTCACGCCGAGCTGATATACGTTGTCCTCGTGTGCAGGGGGGGGGAATGGAAGAGCCAGGGGCAGGAACTGAGCTCCCGCCCCTCTCTGCCTCCTCTCCGCCCCTCTGCACTATTTGCAATGGGGAGAGGCGGGCTGGGGGCGGGGCTAAGTTCTGAGAATTAACCCCGCCCCCGGCCCACCTCTCCCCCATTGCAAATAGTGCAGAGGGGCGGAGAGGAGGCAGAGAGGGGGCGGGAGCTCAGTTCCTGCTCCTGGCTCTTCCTTCTCCCCCCCCCTGCACACGAGGACAACGTATATCGGCTCCACGTGAAAACCGAGCCGATATACGTTCGTCTGAATGCAGCCTAAAAGTGACATTTTATGCTGAGTTTGAAGAAACCACTTGTTATATTAGTTGTGTTGAGCTATTTAAATTGCTTTTTTACCAACATCCAAAAGTTTGCAAATTTGGCAACTAAACTCAACAATGGAGGGTTACATAATTTTGATTGCAAATAAAAGGTACTGGTGCCTGTATGAGAGACATAGATTTATTCCCATAGACTCAAGTACAAAAAGCATGCCAATGAAGCTTAATTCAGACTACTGCTTTGCAAAGGCTCTAGTGTGATAGTTAGTCTTAGAAGGGGCAAGAAAAGAATAGCTAAGGGGTTAATGTGTGGAACTCCTTAATAAATCTTGTGCAAAACTCTAGTTTTGAGTGTAATTTTTTTTAAAGGGACCTTGTGTCCATAGATCGAGTGGGGTGGGGATGGAGGTAATATTACTTGCCATCCTCCTATCTCCCAGTTTGTCTGCTTTTTCCTGGTGGCCTACTTTATTCTTCCAAGATGGCTGCTATGCTCCTGTCACTATTTGATAAACACTGTGCATTGGTAGTTAGACATGGCATACTCTTTTGAAATGCATGCACTGTTCATGTGATCAGTGTTGGCCAATCAGAGCAGTGTGTAATTCCTTAAACCAGAGACGTAACTTGAAGTTTCTGGGCCCCAATGCAAAATCTGTAACAGGGCCCCCAACTATAATGCTATATTTATAGTACTGGGCTCCCTATATGGAGAAGAAAGGCCTTATGGGCCCCCTAAGGCTCCTGGGCCCAGTGCAACTGCATCCCCTGCATCCTCTATAGTTACGCCCCTGCCTTAAACTACCAATGCACCACTAGTGTTCAGAGTGGATCAAGTAGTATAACAATAGTAGTGGCCATCCTGTAAGAATAAAGAGGGTCCCCAGGAATGAGTTGATAGGAAGCTAACATGGGAGAAAGAAAGGCAGCTGATGATATACTTTCCCCCTCTCTGGTCTCTGAACAATTTTTTCCAGAGACTGTAGGGTTGCTTTAAATCAGTCAGAAATTGTGGCATTAAATTTTTTTAAATCATGAATCATTGATATCTTCACTTGTGAGAAAGTAACTGTATTTGAAGACAATAACTAAGGTTTTGATAAAAAATAGGTTATTTTTCTAACAAAGTGTTAAAATGTGTTCACGTAAACTGTAATGAACTCCACACAAAGCGGTGAGAAAATTGGATGAAGCTTCCATATTGAAGTGCAGCTATATAGTAGTTATTTTACCTACATGTACTGTTAAAAGACGGGCTCATGATGTCAAGGACTCCAATAGAGCTGTGTCATTATAGGGTTTTCACTATGGAGCGCTAGATGGGGCTTAATTATCTGTTTCTTTTACATCTGGCGCATTTAACATCTAATGTTTGGAGATTAGGAAGGGATAATTATTAGTGAATAAAACACAGCACAAACTTCAAAACTTCAGAACTATCTCTTACACCATAGAAAAGTAACTTCCAAGAAAACTAAGGATCTGCATGCATATTAACCCTTTCCAATCCACTGTCTGATGTCTAAAGACATTATGATTTAAGGCTGTACAGCTCCGATGTTGGAAGACGCCTGTCAGGGTTTTCTTACTGTATATTGCCAGCCTCTCTGCTGTCGGAGCCTATCCAACATGTCACCTCATGCAGTACTGGCTTTAGCCAGCAGATAGCGCCGTTGTATAACGGCAGAAAAAGAGTAAGCCCCCTAGGAAAACCAGGATACAAATTGAATTGGAAAGGGTTAATGATATTAATTAATGCTTGGGCTCTTCTTCTTAACCTTCCTAACATTCCATTGTACAACCAGATAAGGAATACCACTGCTTTAAAGGAGTGATTTGAAGCCAACATTAAAGGAGTGTCTTAAGTCATTAAAAATATGTCATATGGTATGAAATAGTTACAAACAAGGAACTAAGACGTAAACACTAGAGATGAGCGAACGTACTCGTCCGAGCTTGATACTCGTTCGAGTATTAGCGTGTTCGAGATGCTCGTTACTCGTGACGAGTACCACGCGATGTTCGAGTTACTTTCACTTTCATCTCTGAGACGTTAGCGCGCTTTTCTGGCCAATAGAAAGACAGGGAAGGCATTACAACTTCCCCCTGTGACGTTCAAGTCCTATACCACCCCCCTGCAGTGAGTGGCTGGCGAGATCAGGTGTCACCCGAGTATAAAAATCCGCCCCTCCCGCGGCTCGCCACAGATTTGTTCTGACATAGAGGAGGGAAAGTGCTGTTGGTGCCGAAGCTGCTATAGGGAGAGTGTTAGGAGTATTTTTGGCTTCAAGAACCCCAACGGTCCTTCTTAGGGCCACATCTTACCGTGTACAGTACTGTGGAGGCTGCTTTTTGCAGTGTTGCACATTTTTTTTTTTTGTATATCGGCCGTGCAGAGCATTGCGCCCTGCAGTAATTATACATACTCCAGGGCCAGTAGTGGTGGTGAGGCAAGGACAGAAGACATATATTGTGAGGCAGGGACAGAAGACATATATTGTGAGGCAGGGACAGAAGACATATATTATGAGGCAGGGACAGAAGACATATACAGTGTATATAGGCAGTGGGCCTTTCCAAAAACATTTGGGGAAAAAAATCTATTTGGGCTGCCTGTGACTGTCCTCAGTGTTCTGGGTCTGTGCTGGGTGTAGTTGTCCTCCTAATTCATACGCAGCCAGCTAAGTGTTACAGCAGGCTTGCGCAAAATTATTTCCTGGCTCTGTGTTGGCTGTTACATCACATTCCAGTCCACAGTGCAACAGTCTGCAGTTATTTTACATACTCCAGGGCCAGTAGTGGTGACGCAGGGACAGAAGACATATACAGTGTATATAGGCAGTGGGCCTTTCCAAAAACATTTGGGGAAAAAAATCTATTTGGGCTGCCTGTGACTGTCCTCAGTGTTCTGGGTCTGTGCTGGGTGTAGTTGTCTTCCTAATTCATACGCAGCCAGCTAAGTGTTACAGCAGGCTTGCGCAAAATTATTTCCTGGCGTTCCGTAAGTGAAGTCAGCCTCCAACCACAGGCCAATAAGCGGCACATTTAATTACAGCATTCTATTTCTGCACTACTGGTAATACACCATGCTGAGGGGTAGGGGTAGGCCTAGAGGACGTGGACGCGGGCGAGGACGCGGAGGCCCAAGTCAGGGTGTGGGCACAGGCCGAGCTCCTGATCCAGGTGTATCGCAGCCGACTGCTGCGGGATTAGGAGAGAGGCACGTTTCTGGCATCCCCACATTCATCTCACAATTAATGGGTCCACGCGGTAGACCTTTATTAGAAAATGAGCAGTGTGAGCAGGTCCTGTCGTGGATGGCAGAAAGTGCATCCAGCAATCTATCGTCCACCCAGAGTTCTGCGCCATCCACTGCTGCAAATCAGAATCCTCTGGCTGCTGCTCCTCCTTCCTCCCAGCCTCCTCACTCCATTACAATGACACCTTCTGAGGAGCGGGCAGACTCCCAGAAACTGTTCTCGGGCCCCTGCTCAGATTGGGCAGCAATGGTTCCTCTTCCACCAGAGGAGTTTATCGTGACTGATGCCCAACCTTTGGAAAGTTCCCGGGGTCCGGGGGATGAGGCTGGGGACTTCCGGCAACTGTCTCAAGACCTTTCAGTGGGTGAGGAGGACGATGACGATGAGACACAGTTGTCTATCAGTGAGGTAGTAGTAAGGGCAGTAAGTCCGAGGAAGGAGCGCACAGAGGATTCGGAGGAAGAGCAGCAGGGCGATGAGGTGACTGACCCCACCTGCTTTGCTACGCCTACTGAGGACAGGTCTTCAGAGGGGGAGGCAAGGGCAGCAGCAGGGCAGGTTGCAAGAGGCAGTGCGGTGGCCAGGGGTAGAGGCAGGGCCAGACCGAATAAGCCACCAACTGTTTCCCAAAGCGCCCCCTCGCGCCATGCCACCCTGCAGAGGCCGAGGTGCTCAAAGGTCTGGCAGTTTTTCACTGAGAGTGCAGACGACCGACGAACAGTGGTGTGCAACCTTTGTCGCGCCATGATCAGCCAGGGAGCCACCACCACCAGCCTCACCGCCACCAGTATGCGCAGACATATGATGGCCAAGCACCCCACAAGGTGGGACGAAGGCTGTTCACCGCCTCCGGTTTGCACCGCTGCCTCTCCCCCTGTGCCCCAACCTGCCACTGAGATCCAACCCCCCTCTCAGGGCACAGGCACTACCGTCTCCTGGCCTGCACCCACACCCTCACCTCCGCTGTCCTCGGCCCCATCCACCAATGTCTGTCAGCGCACTGTCCAGCCGTCGCTAGCGCAAGTGTTGGAGCGCAAGCGCAAGTACGCCGCCACGCACCCGCATGCTCAAGCGTTAAACGTGCACATAGCCAAATTTATCAGCCTGGAGATGCTGCCGTATAGGGTTGTGGAAATGGAGGCTTTCAAAAGTATGATGGCGGCGGCGGCCCCGCGCTACTCAGTTCCCAGTCGCCACTACTTTTCCCGATGTGCTGTCGCAGCCCTGCACGACCACGTCTCCCGCAACATTGTACGCGCCCTCACTAACACGGTTACTGGCAAGGTCCACTTAACAACGGACACGTGGACAAGCACAGGCGGGCAGGGCCACTATATCTCCCTGATGGCACATTGGGTGAATTTAGTGGAGGCTGGGACAGAGTTAGAGCCTGGGACCGCTCACGTCCTACCCACCCCCAGAATTGCGGGCCCCAGCTCAGTGGTGGTATCTGCGGCGGTGTATGCTTCCTCCACTAAACCACCCTCCTCCTCCTCCTCCTACGCAACCTCTGTCTCGCAATCAAGATGTGTTAGCAGCAGCACGTCGCCAGCAGTCGGTGTCGCGCGGCATGGCAGCACAGCGGTGGGCAAGTGTCAGTAGGCCGTGCTGAAACTACTCAGCTTAGGAGATAAGAGGCACACGGCCCACGAACTGCTGCAGGGTCTGACAGAGCAGACCGACCGCTGGCTTGCGCCGCTGAGCCTCCAACCGGGCATGGTCGTGTGTGACAACGGCCGTGACCTGGTGGCGGCTCTGCAGCTCGGCAGCCTCACGCACGTGCCATGCCTGGCACACGTCTTTAATTTGGTGGTTCAGCGCTTTCTGAAAAGCTACCCACGCTTGTCAGACCTGCTCGGAAAGGTGTGCCGGCTCTGCGCACATTTCCGCAAGTCCCACACGGACGCTGCCACCCTGCGCACCCTGCAACATCGGTTTCATCTGCCAGTGCACCGACTGCTGTGCGACGTGCCCACACGGTGGAACTCTACGCTCCACATGTTGGCCAGGCTCTATGAGCAGCGTAGAGCTATAGTGGAATACCAACTCCAACATGGGCGGCGCAGTGGGAGTCAGCCTCCTCAATTCTTTACAGAAGAGTGGGCCTGGTTGGCAGACATCTGCCAGGTCCTTGGAAACTTTGAGGAGTCTACCCAGATGGTGAGCGGCGATGCTGCAATCATTAGCGTCAGCATTCCTCTGCTATGCCTCTTGAGAAGTTCCCTGCAAAGCATAAAGGCAGACGCTTTGCGCTCGGAAACAGAGCCGGGGGAAGACAGTATGTCGCTGGATAGTCAGAGCACCCTCCTGTCTATATCTCAGCGCGTTGAGGAGGAGGAGGAGGAGCATGAGGAGGATGAGGAGGAGGGGGAAGAGACAGCTTGGCCCACTGCTGAGGGTACCCATGCTGCTTGCCTGTCAACCTTTCAGCGTGTATGGCCTGAGGAGGAGGAGGAGGAGGATCCTGAAAGTGATCTTCCTAGTGAGGACAGCCATGTGTTGCGTACAGGTACCCTGGCACATATGGCTGACTTCATGTTAGGATGCCTTTCTCGTGACCCTCGCGTTACACGCATTCTGGCCACTACGGATTACTGGGTGTACACACTGCTCGACCCACGGTATAAGGAGAACCTTTCCACTCTCATACCCGAAGAGGAAAGGGGTTCAAGAGTGATGCTATACCACAGGACCCTGGCGGAGAAACTGATGGTAAAATTCCCATCTGACAGCGCTAGTGGCCGAAGGCGCAGTTCCGAGGGCCAGGTAGCAGGGGAGGCGCAGAGATCAGGCAGCATGTACAGCAGAGGCAGGGGAACACTCTCTAAGGCCTTTGACAGCTTTCTGGCTCCCCAGCAAGACTGTGTCACGGCTCCCCAGTCAAGGCTGAGTCGGCGGGAGCACTGTAAAAGGATGGTGAGGGAGTACATAGCACGACCGTCCTCCGTGACGCCTCTGCCCCCTACAACAACTGGGTGTCGAAGCTGGACACGTGGCCTGAACTCGCGCTGTATGCCCTGGAAGTGCTTGCTTGTCCTGCGGCTAGCGTCTTGTCAGAGAGGGTGTTTAGTGCGGCTGGGGGAATCATCACAGATAAGCGTACCCGCCTGTCAACCGACAGTGCCGACAGGCTTACACTCATCAAGATGAACAAAGCCTGGGTTTCCCCAGACTTCTCTTCTCCACCAGCGGACAGCAGCGATACCTAAACAATACGTAGGCTGCACCCACGGATGGAAGCATCGTTCTGTATCACCATCAAAAACGTGGACCTTTTAGCTTCATCAATCTGTGTATAATATTTATCCTCCTCCTCCTGCTCCTCCTCCTGAAACCTGACGTAATCACGCCGAACGGGCAATTTTTCTTAGGTCCACAAGGCTCAGTCATATAATTTTTGTAAACAATTTTTATACGTTTCAATGCTCATTAAAGCGTTGAAACTTTCACCTGAACCAATTTTTATTTTAACTGGGCTGCCTCCAGGCCTAGTTAGAAATTAAGCCACATTAACCAAAGCGATTAATGGGTTTCACCTGCCCTCTTGGTTGGGCATGGGCAATTTTTCTGACGTACATTAGTACTGTTGGTACACCAATTTTTTGGGGCACTCGCCTACAGTGTAATCCAATTAATTTTTTGCCCACCTGCATTAAAGCTGACGTTACATCAGCTGTGTTGGGCACTGCAATGGGATATATTTATGTACCGCCAGTGGGTTGCAGGGAGCCACCCATGCTGTGGGTCCACAGGGAGTTGTAACTGCATGTGTCTACTTCTAAAGAACCCCAGTCTGACTGGGGCATGCAGTGTGGGCCGAAGCCCACCTGCATTTAATCGGACGTTACCTCAGCTGTGATGGGCACTGCAATGGGATACATTTATCTACAGCCGGTGGGTTCCAGGGAGCCACCCATGCTGTGGGTGCACACGGAATTCCCATTGCGGAGTTGTACCTGCCTGTGACTATTTATAAAAAAACGCGGTCTGACTGGGGCATGCAGACACCTTGACAGAATGAATAGTGTGTGGCACATAGGTTCCCCATTGCTATGCCCACGTGTGCAGCTCCTGATGGAGGTGGCACAGGATTGGATTTCTCATTGCGTCTGTACAGCATTGTGGGCTATCGCCCCGCCCCTTTTAAAGAGGGTCGCTGCCTAGCCGTGTCAACCCTCTGCAGTGTGTGCCTGCGGTTCCTCCTCATGGCAGACGCACTTATAAATAGACATGAGTGTGGCGTGGCATGAGGGCAGCTGAAGGCTGCGCAGGGACAGTTTGGTGTGCGCTGTGGACACTGGGTCGGGCAGGGGGGGGGGGGGGGTTTGGGCAGCATGTAACCCAGGAGAAGTGGCAGTGGAGTGTCATGCAGGCAGTGATTGTGCTTTGTTGTAGGTAGTGTGGTGCTTAGCTAAGGTATGCCATGCTAATGAGGGCTTTTCAGAAGTAAAAGTTGTTGGGAGGGGGGGGGGCACTCTTGCCGCTATTGTGGCTTAATAGTGGGACCTGGGAACTTGAGATGCAGCCCAACATGTAGCCCCTCGCCTGCCCTATCCGTTGCTGTGTCGTTCGTATCACTTTCTTGAATTGCCCAGATTTTCACAAATGAAAACCTTAGTGAGCATCGGCGATATACAAAAATGCTCGGGTCGCCCATTGACTTCAATGGGGTTCGTTACTCGAAACGAACCCTCGAGCATCGCGATAATTTCGTCCCGAGTAACGAGCACCCGAGCATTTTGGTTCTCGCTCATCTCTAGTAAACACCATTCCACAGCCAGCTCTGTTCTCACCATGGGTCTTTATTTACAAACTGCAGTGCTAATGTGTCTGTATACACGTCAATCACGGACATTAGTAATTGGCTGTAGTGATCACGTCTGTATACATATACATCACTGCCATAATTTGTAAACAAAGACCAGAAGTGAGGAAGGGGGTGGCAGCGCTGAAACAACGGGGGAACAGAGCACTGAATATACCTTTATTTGTTGTTTTTAACCATTTCATGCCATGTGTTACAATTCTGTATAACTTGGAAAGCCCATTTAAATGCTTGTAGAGGATCAACTGGCTGAGATTCGGATTTCTGTTTCTGCAGAAGATTTGCATTTAGTTGGGCTAATACACATGTGGATAATATTTTACGCACAAAAAGAGAACTCTAAAACTTGGCTTTTATTAAACTAAATTAAAAGACGGGACTTAAGGACAAAATAGACGGAAAACATCCAAAAACTACTCTCCACAAATAAAGAATGGGAAGATACCAATTTTAAGTAGTAGATAACGGGTAGAGCCCAGATGTAGAAATAGCCCTGGTATGACCTAAGGGGTCATTCACTGACTAAGAAGGCGGGTATAACACTAATCTACCAGTTTTAGGGTTCTCCTTCTGTGAGTAACATATTGAGTTGAGACCACTCTGCCTTGGTGATAACTATGTGGATAACATGGTGCAGATTCTATGTCTTATAATTCTACTCACTCACTCTCCTTCTAGGTCCTCTCCCTAAGGAGAAAAGATAGCATCCTAGGCGTCTCATTAGCCAATGGTTTGATTAAAAACATTCTACCATTTTGTGTACACAGCTCCTATGCAGACTCAGGTATTTCATGGTCGCAGACTATCAATAAACCTATGTCATTTGATCTTGCAGTCTTTTGCTACTCGTTTTCATTCCTCGCTCTTACATGATTTCTTGATGTAGATATAACTGATTTGAGGCTTCCTTCACACATTTTTTGTGTCCTTTTTTATCCTAGAAGACAGTTCCTAAAAGAGCAAGCATTTTTCAATTTGCTGCATTCATTTTTGCAGATAATATCTAGCTGCTGTTTTTTAGTTACACCGTTTTAACAAGCATTTTAATGCTATTTTTCATGCCCTATAGCGAAGCAGATGCAAAAATGCTAGAAAATGCCAGAAAAAAATGCCAAACCTACAGCCTGGTGGTATTGCCAAATTATGCCACTGACCCAAAGAACATACAAAAAGTCAAAAGAAATGTCGCCAAAAGAAAAACAAACTGTTTGTAGTGCATTTCATTTTTCGCTACATCTAGAGGTGCCATTTTTTACCTGAAGAAATATGGACAAGAAGACAAAAAAAAGGCACAAAAATTCTGTCGTTAAAAAAAACAAACAGCAAAAACTACTGTTAGGCTGGGTTCAAACCGGATTGAAATCAGGCAGAAATCTCACGGAAATACCACACAGAAATACCACAAGATTTCCTCCGGTAGAAATGCAGGTTCAAAACCTGTGGCCTTTCGCTGCGGGGTTTAGAGTGGCTTTGCTGCCTGCATTCCGCTGCGGCCATCTCTCCCCAAAGAGAAGAGGGAGGCTGCCGCGGAAACAGGGACAGAATTGACATGCTGCATCTTTGAATTCCATGCGGCATGTCAATTTCAGCAAGGCTTGGCCGCAATGGATCAGCCGCAGTGTGTGGATGACATTTTTGCAAATCTCATCCACTTTGCTGGCTGATCTCGGGATTAAAGTAGCAAGCGGTATTTCCGTGCAGAAAATCTGCACGGAAATTCCGCGGCAATCACGCCCCGTGTGAACCCAGCCTTAAGCATTTAGTTTGTTGTGCATACAAATGCAGCAGACTTTACATCTGTTGGTTGGCATGCTACAACTATATTTCTTGTATGTGGGGCATATAACAGAATCAATACTGCAGAGAACTATGTGACATATGTCTGATTAGTGGAGCCTGACTACAATCAATCCCATGGTGTGTGCTTCTCATTCCTGGCTGAAAAGTTGCTTCACATGCACAGTCACTCTGTATGAGACCAGTTTCAGACGAATGTATTGTCACATGTCCGTAACATTAATCCATAATATGGACGTGTTACAGAAGACATTGCAACTTTATGTTATTAGTATTTGTATTTACTCTGTATTTGCCTTCATTGGTTTTATTTTCCACTACTATTTTACTACCACATCTGTAAAAGTCAAAGTAACAAAGTATTGCATTATTTATCACACATAGTGGATGGCATAAGAGACAAAAAATACTCAATGCCAAAAAGTCACATGCATTCCAAAATGGTACCAATAGAAACTACAGTACATCCCGCAAAAAAATGATCCCTTGCACAATTATGTGAATGGCAAAATAAAAAAGTTATGGCTGTCAGAAGACGGCTGCAGAAAACAATTTCAGTTATTTCCAAAGATATTTTAGATTTTAAAAGCAGCACACCAAAAAATATATAAATTTGTATTGCAGTAATCGTACTTTATTCCATTTTATTCTACTTAGAATTTTTTAAATATTTTTCAGTACATTATATGGTACATTAAATAGTACCATTGAAAAATACAACTCATCCCGCAAAAAAAACAAGCCCTTAGGGTAGCTTCACACGAGCGTGTGAGTGTGTGTTCATAGGTGCGTACATATGTGCGCACCTCTGTACGCGCAAAAACACGCGTGTATGAAGGTCCGTGCATTGCCTTCAATGGAGCCGCGGCTGCTGCTAGTGGCTCCATTGAAGGCAATGGTCTGCCGCCACCGCTGAATTGCTTTTCAGGAAAGAGCTTTAAATATAAGCACTTCCCTGAAAAAGAAGAATTTTAGTGTAAAAAAAAAATACTTACCTGTCCCAGAAGCAGCACCTCAGCCAATCAGAAGCAGCTTTTTCATCAGCAGGCGAGGATGTTAACCACTTAATGACGAAGCCTGTTTGCGCCTTAGTGACGGAGCCAAATTTTGGAAATCTGACATGCGTCGTTCAACGTAGTATAACTCCGTAAAGGCTTTACATATCCAAGTGATTCTGACATTGTTTTTTCGCCACATGTTGTACTTCATTTAGGTGGTAAAAAGAAACCGATATAATTTGTGTATATTTATTAAAAGTACCAATATTGGAAAAATTTTAAAAAAATTGTCATTTTTTCATATTTTCAACCGTAATATCTCAAATATGTTCAAGCATACTGTACAAATTTTTGATAAGATATATATTTCCATCTGTTTACTTTATTCTGAATGCACACTTGAAAAACTTTTGTGCTTTTTTTAACCATTTAGAGGACGTACAAATTTAACATTACTTTTCAGCATTTTGAGGAGCACTTTGTTGTTTTCCTGCACTAAGCCAAGTTTGCAAAGGCTCATGGGTGTCAGAATAATAGATACCCCCACAAATGACCCCATTTTAAAAACTACACCCCTTAATGTATTCACTGAGGGGTGTCATGAGTATTTTGCCCCTACCAGTTTTTTTCAGGAATTAATTCAATTTAGAGGAAAAAAAATAAAATGTCATATTTTTGCAAATATGTCATTTTAAAGACATATTTTTTTCCTATAGTGCCCATGAAAATGAGGATTTACACCCCAAAGCGGATACCCCTGTTTCTCGCGTATTCAGAAACATACCCATTGTGGCCCTAATCTTATGTCTGGATGCACAACGGGGCCCAAAACGAAAGGAGTAGTCCGTGGTTTTCAGAACATAAATTTTCCTTGAAGGCGTTTTAGGCCCCATAGCACTTTTGTAGAGCTCTTGAGCGGCCAAAACCAAAGAGAACCCCCACAAGTGACCCCATTTTGAAAACTAGACTCCTTAATGAATTTATCTAGGAGTGTACTGCCCATTTTGACCCCACAGTTTTTGAATGAATTCAAGCAAAGCAGAAGGAAAAAATTGTGATTTTTGTTTTTTTGTCAATTCTGTTGTCAATTCTAAAAACAGCTTTTTTTGTACAGCACACACATGACTGAAGCCTTGCACCTCAAAATGGATACCCCTGTTTCTCCCGTGTTCAGAGACATACCCATTGTGGCCCTAATCTTTTGTCTGGATGCACAACGGGGCCCAAAATGAAAGGAGTAGTCGGTGGCTTTCAGAACAAAAATTTAGCATGAAGGTGATTTAGGCCCCATTGCCCACTTGTAGAGCCATTGAGCGGCCAAAACGACAGAGAACGACCACAAATGACACCATTTTAAAAACTAGACCCCCTAACAAAATTAGTGCTCTGTTCCCCGGTTGTTTCAGCGCTGCCACCCCCTTCCTCACTTCTGGTCTTTGTTTACAAATTATGGCAGTGATGTATATGTATACAGACGTGATCACTACAGCCAATTACTAATGTCCGTGATTGACGTGTATACAGACACATTAGCACTGCAGTTTGTAAATAAAGACCCATGGTGAGAACAGAGCTGGCTGTGGAATGGTGTTTACTAGAGATGAGCGAGCACCAAAATGCTCGTTACTCGGGCCGAAATTATCGCGATGCTCGAGGGTTCGTTTCGAGTAACGAACCCCATTGAAGTCAATGGGCGACCTGAGCATTTTTGTATTTCGCCGATGCTCGCTAAGGTTTTCATGTGTGAAAATCTGGGCAATTCAAGAAAGTGATGGGAACGACACAGCAACGGATAGGGCAGGCGAGGGGCTACATGTTGGGCTGCATCTCAAGTTCACAGGTCCCACTATTAAGCCACAATACCGGCAAGAGTGGGCCCCCCCCCCCAACAACTTTTACTTCTAAAAAGCCCTCATTAGCAATGGATACCTTAGCTAAGCACCACACTACCTCCAACAAAGCACAATCTCTGCCTGCATGACACTCCGCTGCCACTTCTCCTGGGTTACATGCTGCCCAAACCTCCCCCCCCCCACAGCGCACACCAAAGTGTCCCTGCACAGCCTTCAGCTGCCCTCATGCCACACCACCCTCATGTCTATTTATAAGTGCGTCTGCCATGACGAGGAACCGCAGGTACACACTGCAGAGGGTTGGCACGGCTAGGCAGCGACCCTCTTTAAAAGGGGCGGGGCGATAGCCCACAATGCTGTACAGAAGCAATGAGAAATATAATCCTGTGCCACCGCCATCAGGAGCTGCACACGTGGGCATAGCAATGGGGAACCTATGTGCCACACACTATTCATTCTGTCAAGGTGTCTGCATGCCCCAGTCAGACCGCGGTTTTTAATTCATAGACACAGGCAGGTACAACTCCCTATTGTGAAGTCCCTGTGGACCGACAGCATGGGTGGCTCCCTGGAACCCACCGGCGGTACATAAAAATATCCCATTGCATTGCCCAACACAGCTGAGGTAGTAATGTCGTGCTTAATGCAGGTGGGCTTCGGCCCACACTGCATGCCCCAGTCTGACTGGGGTTCTTTAGATGTGGAAACAGATGCATTTATAATTCTCTGTGGACCCACAGCATGGGTGGGTGCCAGGAAGCCACCGGCGGTACATAAATATATCCCATTGCATTGCCCAACACAGCGGATGTAACGTCAGTTGTAATGCAGGTGGGCTAAAAATTCATTTGATTACACTGTAGTGTAATCACTGTAGTGCGAGGGCCCACAAAAATTGCTGTATCAACAGTACTAATGTACATCCAAAAAATTGGCCATGGCCAACCAAGAGGGCAGGTGAAACCCATTAATCGCTTTGGTTAATGTGGCTTAAGTGGTAACTAGGCCTGGAGGCAGCCCAGTTTAACGAAAAATTGGTTCAAGTTAAAGTTTCAACGCTTTTAAGAGCATTGAAACGTATAAAAATTGTTTAGAAAAATTATATGAGTGAGCCTTGTGGCCCTAAGAAAAATTGCCCGTTCGGCGTGATTACGTGAGGTTTCAGGAGGAGGAGCAGGAGGAGGAGGAGGAGGAATATTATACACAGATTGATGAAGCAGAAATGTCCCCATTTTGGATGGTGAGAGAGAACGATGCTTCCATCCGCGGGTGCAGCCTACGTATTGCTTAGGTATCGCTGCTGTCCGCTGGTGGAGAAGAGAAGTCTGGGGAAATCCAGGCTTTGTTCATCTTGATGAGTGTAAGCCTGTCGGCACTGTCGGTTGACAGGTGGGTACGCTTATCCGTGATGATTCCCCCAGCCACACTAAACACACTCTCTGACAAGACGCTAGCCGCAGGACAAGCAAGCACCTCCAGGGCATACAGCGCGAGTTCAGGCCACGTGTCCAGCTTCGACACCCAGTAGTTGTAGGTGGCAGAGGCGTCACGGAGGACGGTCGTGCGATCGGCTACGTACTCCCTCACCATCCTTTTACAGTGCTCCCGCCGACTCAGCCTTGACTGGGGAGCGGTGACACAGTCTTGCTGGGGAGCCATAAAGCTGGCAAAGGCCTTGGAGAATGTTCCCCTGCCTGCGCTGTACATGCTGCCTGATCTCTGCGCCTCCCCTGCTACCTGGCGCTCGGAACTGCGCCTTCTGCCACTAGCGCTGTCGGATGGGAAGTTTACCATCAGTTTGTCCACCAGCGCCCTGTGGTATAGCATCATTCTCGAACCCCTTTCCTCTTCGGGAATGAGAGTGCAAAGGCTCTCCTTATACCGTGGGTCGAGCAGTGTGTACACCCAGTAATCCGTAGTGGCCAGAATGCGTGTAACGTGAGGGTCACGAGAAAGGCATCCTAACATGAAGTCAGCCATGTGTGCCAGGGTACCTGTACGCAACACATGGCTGTCTTCACTAGGAAGATCACTTTCAGGATCCTCCTGCTCCTCCTCTTCCTCCTCCTCAGGCCATACACGCTGAAAGGATGACAGGCAAGCAGCATGGGTACCGTCAGCAGTGGGCCAAGCTGTCTCTTCCCCCTCCTCCTCATGATCCTCCTCCTCCTCCTGAACGCGCTGAGATATAGACAGGAGGGTGCTCTGACTATCCAGCGACATACTGTCTTCCCCCGGCTCTGTTTCCGAGCGCAAAGCGTCTGCCTTTATGCTTTGCAGGGACTATCTCCACCCACCACACACGTACACAGAACGCTGAGGACTGACAGAGGCAGGGCACATAGAATGTTTCCCTTTTTTTTAAAAAGAAAAGGCCCACTGACTATATTCAATCAGATAAGATATGTGTTGCACAGAAATGCAGTTATATGAAGTGCAGCACAGCGGTTACTTTTCCCATGCAGGAAAAAAATTGGCGCAAGCCTGCAGCCAAAATAGAATTTTTTCCCTTGTTTTTCAAAGGACAAGCCACACTGCGTGTATTCAATGAATACTACTAAGTTTAATAACTGTGTTGTGGCCCTGCAAATGTGTCACAGAACTGCAGTGATGCAAAGTTATTCGCTACAGCAGATCAGGGATTTCCCATGCAGGAAAAAAATTGGTGCAAGCCTGCAGTAAAACGTAGCTGGCTGCGTCTGATTTTTTTAACGTTCTGCACGCAGCACACACGTACCCAGAGCCCTGAGGACTGTCAGAGGCAGGCGAAATACAATTTTTTCCCTTGTTTTTCAAAGGAAAAGCCACACTGCGTCTATTCAATGAATAATGTATGTCTTCTGGCCCTGCCTACACAATTCTATCCCTGTAGTATTAATGCCGGGTGCAATGGTCTGCACAGCCGGTTTTGAGAAAAAAAAAAAAAAATGCAACACTGCTAACAGCAGCCTGGACAGTACTGCGCACGGATAGATGTGGCCCTAGAAAGGACCGTTGGGGTTCTTGAAGCCTACACTCACTGCTAACACTCTCCCTGCCTAACCACCACTTCTGTCCCTATTGCAGGGCGCAATGCTCTGCAGATCCAATTTTGAAAAAAAAAATAAAAATACAGTGCTAACACAGTACTGCACACTATTAGATGTGGCCCTGAGAAGGACCGTTGGGGTTCTTGAAGCCTACACTAACTCCTAACGCTCTCCCTACAGCAGCTCCAGCACGATAGCACTTTCCCTCAGCTAACTCACAAGACATCTGAGGCGAGCCGCGGGAGGGGCCGACTTTTATACTCGGGTGACATCAGATCTCCCCAGCCACTCACAGCAGGGGGGTGGTATAGGGCTTGAACGTCACAGGGGGAAGTTGTAATGCCTTCCCTGTCTTTCAATTGGCCAGAAAAGCGCGCTAACGTCTCAGAGAGGAAACTGAAAGTAACCAGAACATCGCGTGGTACTCGTTACGAGTAACGAGCATCCCGAACACGCTAATATTCGCTCGAGTATCAAGCTCGGACGAGTACGTTCGCTCATCTCTATTTTTTAACCTTTTTTTTTTTTTACTTTTTACACTTTTTTTTTACTATACATGATCACTGTCATCCATTGGATGACAGTGATCATGTCCCCAGTGCCAACCCTCTGCTCCGGGCTACACATTGCAGCCAGGAGCAGAGGGATTTTAAATTTCCTGGAGCTCGAGCCCCTCTGTGCACGTCCCCGATGTCAATCATCGGGCGTGCATGCGGAGAAGGGGACTCCGGTCCCAGAAGACCGGGACACCGCTGAGGACCGGGGGTGAGTATTTTCACCTCCCCTCATGGATCCAATCCATGAGGGGAGGTGAAACTTTACTTTTTAAAAAACTTTTAAAACTTTTTCGCGATCGCCGCTATCCAATGGATAGCGGCGATCGCGGGCCCGGGGACCGCTCACAGCGGGCACCCGGTAACACCTCCTGGTTCCCGGCTACCTTGAGGAGCTGGGAGCCAGGAGATTTTAAATTTGCCGGGGACTCCCGGGCTTCTGCGCATGCGCGTGATGTCATCGTATGTCGCGCATGCGCAGAAGGCCGGCGGCGGGTCCGGGAGGACTAGATCTTCGGGGGACACCGCCGACAAGCCCGGTGATTATTTTCAGCTGCTCTGATGGATCCAATCCATCAGGGCAGCTGAATATCTTACTTTTTACACCTTTTTATTTACTTTTTTGCGATCGGCACTATCCATTGGATAGCGCCGATCGCAATACCGGGGGGGGGGACTGCCCACATCCTGGGATGACAGCTCCAGCTGTCGGCTACCTGCGGGCACCGACAGCATGGAGATGTCACGTCCTCAGGCAAGTGGGCATTAATCCAAAGAGGTTGCATAAAACTACGTCCTCTAGGATTAGAGCCCACTTACTGAGGACGTAGTTTCCCGATGGGGCAGTCGTTAAGGGGTTAAATCCCCACCTGCTGATAGAACCGCAATACAGAGCTGGGGACAGCGCAGAGAGGACGCTGCTGATCCCCAGCAGCTGAAGGAAGGTATGATTTTTTTTTTTATTTTCAACACCACGTTTCCTTGTTTCTCAGGAAAGGGCTTATGTTTAAAGCCCTTCCCTGAAAAACAATTGCAGGATGCTGGAAGCTGGATCCCCTACTGCAGCTGTCATCTGTGACAGCTGTGGTAGGGAATCCTTTATTCCCCGCAGGGATGAAGAATTCCTTTGCTGCATCTGTCACAGATGTGCAGGTGCAGCAGGGAATTATTTTTCCTCGCGGGGATGAAGGACACATCTTCCACATGCGGCAGAATGCGTTCTTCATCCTCGCAGGGACACGGCAGCAGCGGACAGGTAAGTATTTTTTTTCTTTTTACACTAAAATTCTTGTTTTTCTGGGAAGAGCCTATGTTTAGAGTTCTTCCCTGAAAATAAATTCAGGGCTGCCGACAGACCATTGCGTGCATTCCATATGGTGCATGCATGTCCTATCTTTGCAGGCACATGCCTGTAAAGCACGGAGATGTGCACGCACCATAGGGAATGCAATGGTTCTAATAAAAGCGTGTTTTTGTGTGCGCGTATGCACGCACAAAAACACCCTCGTGTGAAGCCAACCTTAGATAGTTATGTTGATGAATAAGTAAAAGAGTTAGGATTTTTTTAAAAGGTGTGAGGAAAAATTTTTTTTTAAAAAAAGGGTTAAATTCAATTTTGGGTTTGGCTAAAAAACTGCATATAAAACTGCAACAAAAAAAGTTTATAAAACCACCCTAAGAGGAGGAAACAGAATAAAAAGCTTATCCAGTAATCATGCGTTAAATGTCCTGCTGCTCCAGTGCAGAAGCTCTGGTCATGAAAGCTTCTGCAGTAATTATATGCTGTATATCAGTCAAATGAATGTTACAGCCTATCACTAGCTTCAGTGGTGATACTGCTATGCACGACATGTGACCAGTGAGGCCAATGATTAGTGGCAGTGTTCGAGTGAATGAACTGCACTGGAGCAGTGGAACATTTAACAAGTGAGTTACTGCACTGCATAGCTTGTTATTTTAACCTATTCCCTGCCCATAGCCAGTTTATTTAAATGTCTCGAAAAACACCTTTAATCCCTTAATGCCACCGGGCGTAAGTTTATGTCCTGTCTGCAGGGTACTTAACGCAACAGGACGGAAGCTTACATCCCGTGGATGGTGAGCAATCAGAAGCTGAGTCCGCTCTATCTCACAGCGGGAGATGGCTGCTACCGATAACCGGTCTCCCACTGCAAGAGTGGGGGTACATAAGGACAGCGACCCCAACTGTTATACCCCTATATGCTGTGATCTATGCTGCGGACCCCCGCGATGTAATCTATTAAAAAGTATATATCCTGCGCATCAAAAAAATTAAAAACAAATAAGGAAAATGCTTATTTTGTTTGTTTCACCTCCAAAAAACACAATAGATGTGATCAAAAAAGTCATATGTACCCCAAAATGGTACAAACAAAAACTAGAGCTTATCAAACAAAAAGGAAGCCCTCAAAGAGCTCCGTCCATGGAAAAATAAAAACGTATGGGACTTTGAATGCAGCGATGTAAAAATAATTATAATTTGAAAAAAAAAAAGTTTTATTGTGCACAAGTGGAAACCCTTAAAAAAATTATAATATTTTTGGTATTGTCGTGATCATACCAACCCACAGAAAAAATGTATTGTGTCATTTATGCTGTATGATGAACGCTGTAAAAAAAATTAAAAAACAATGGCAGAATTGATGTGTTTTCTCTCCCTGTTCTAAAAATAAATAAAAGTTTTACAATACATTATATGCACCCAAAAATGGTACCAATAAAAACTAAAGTTCGCCATGCAAAAAAACAAGCCCTCATACGGCCAGGTCAATGAAAAAATAAAAAGTTAAGGCTTTTGAAAAGTGGAGATGAAAATCCCCCCCAAAATCGTTGTGTCCTCATAGCAAAATAGACCATGTTCTTAAGGGGTCAAAG
Source organism: Eleutherodactylus coqui (assembly GCF_035609145.1). Taxonomy (NCBI): domain Eukaryota; kingdom Metazoa; phylum Chordata; class Amphibia; order Anura; family Eleutherodactylidae; genus Eleutherodactylus; species Eleutherodactylus coqui. The sequence goes on along the minus strand of NC_089837.1, from coordinate 192,148,779 downwards.
GGGTCTTTCCATCTCAGAATTTTACTTTTCTGTAACTCCCATTCACTTCTAGGAAAGTTACAGAAACTTTATAGCACAGCCTGCTTAGCTGTTTCCATACGCCTGGCCACTTGGCCGCCAAGTACAGAAAAGTATTTCCCTCTCTGTCATGATTGGAGGAGATGGGAATATCCCTTTAAGCAACGTATTATATAACAAGCAAAATTACTAATGAGGCAAGTTCGCACTTAACAAAATTCTGATCTATCCGTGGGGTAGGACACATAAAGTATTTTACCATAATCTTAGCAAGAACGACAGCAGGAATATGAACTATGTTAAAGCATATATACACTATAATATTCATTCTAATATTCTGTGTTACAGAAATATAAAATCTGAATTTAATTAAAATACATATGTATTATTCTCACTGTCTATAGTCTCAGGAAAAGCACTTTGGGCCATTTGCAGATCACTAATGCAAAATAGATCATAATGAGTTCCCATCAGGAATCATGTGCTTTAAAATAGTTTAAAACAACTCAGAAAGTTGTGGAAATGATCGAAAATGTTCTGAATTGAAAATTGCATTTCTACTGCCCTGAAACCACAGTTGCAAAGGTCAAATGTATTAGTCGGATTTTTTTTGCATTTCCCATTTGAAACATGTTTTGAAAAATCTTGTAAGATACAGTAACTACCGTAAGTATATTACGGAAGTATAGCTATAAAATGTAAGCTATTTCACCTATAGTAAATAAATGTCTTGCCACTCTAGGCCTCAAGAAAACCCAATAGGTGATGTTCTAAAGATCTTCTACAGAAAAAATGGCTGTGGTAACTATCCTGACAACTTGCAACTGTTGGAAGTACTTGTGGACTGAAGAATACATGTTTTACTTTTAGTTTGTTCTTGTTTGTTCAATATATTCAAAGCCCTGCGGAATAAGATGGCGCTATACAAGTAGAGATTACTATTATTATGTACACTTTGTCAAAAAAATCAAGCACCTAGCAGGAGTTGTCATTTTGCTGCAAAACTCGGCATGCAGTTACATCTCAGGCAGATATGCACATCATTAGAGTTGTGGCATGATTAGATGAACTGAAGCCCTGCAAGTGGTTCCAGCCTTGGCCTATAAAAAGCTCTTAGAGGCTACTTGCATGTAGTGGACCTCTTTTTCTGCTTGTGTAGAGCTTGTTGACCACTAGATGCCTCTGCAATGAAATCAAAGAGATTTCACCCAGTTAACAGAGTTTGAGGGATGCGCATTATTGGAATCCAAAAAGCTGGATGGTCATATCGACGAATAGCTTTTCACCCGGGCCGTTCTGTGACAATGACAGCTCAGCGATATGTTCAGGACATCCTGCAGCCACATGTGTTGTCTCTCATGGGGCTTCCAAGAGGCATTTGTCAGGACAGGGTCTGGGATAATGGAAGTCCCTGAGAAAACCCGCAACCCCTGTCCCTGCCTACTTGCCCCCCTGGGCTAACCCCCAGGGTGACAACTGGGCGGCGGTCCCTACACTCACTAGGGAAGCGGGACACGGGAAAGACAAACAGACACTGGAGACAAACAAACAGTAGAATGGTCAGACTATCTGGGTCGGCAATAGGAGGGCACGCGGTACAAAGGGGTAAGGCAAAAACGAAGTCAAGTCCAAAAGCAGAAGTCAGAAAGCCAGGGTCACAACAGGAGTCAAAACAATACGCGGGTTCAGCTGGAGACCAAACTAACACTGGCAAACCTGGAAGGAAACAGAGACATGCTGTCAGAACTGGGGCGGGGAGCCTGACAGCAGCAGGACCCAATCAATGAGACACTGGGAGCACCGCCCGCAGCCTTGCTGAACAGATGGATACCAAGAAAGCAGGCTTGGTAGTCATGGAGATGGGGACGCGCGGGACGGCACCCGCTGCGTCCCTAGCAACCCGGCGGTGACCAGAGTTACAGCGGCCAGGGGATATCACTAGAACCGGGGCTCCCCTGCGCCACACTTCTGCAACCCGGGTGGTAGGACTGGCAGTGCGGGCACAGTGGCCCCGAGAGTTGCCGGTTCTGACAGCATTTTCCAGTAGGATAATGCTCAGCTGCACACAGCAAGGCTATCACATAACTCTTGAAGTTGATGTGTTGGAGGCAAGAAGAATGAGTACGGATCTGAGCAACTTTGACAATGGTCAAATTCTCATGACCACTGGATCAGAGTATCTCCAAAACTAGAGCTTTTATGGGGTATTTCTGTTATTCAGTGGTTAGTACTTACCAAAAGTGGTTCAAACAAGGACACTGAGTGAATAAGACCATGAGCACCAAATACTCAATGATGCACATATGGAGTGAAACCTAGCCCAAATGATCAGATCTCACAGAGGAGCTACTGTAGAACAATTTGATGAAATCATTAATGCTAATTATGATAAAAAGGTGTCAGAACAAACAGTGCATTGCAACTTGCTGTGTAAGGGGCTGCATAGATGCAGATAAGTCAGAGTGCCTACAATGGACATGTCAGCCTTAGAATGGGACTATTGAACAATTTTTTTTACATTATGTAAATAGTCAAGTTTGGGTGTGTGTGGGGTAGAGATGGTACCAGGATGCACTATGGGAAAAATACAAGACCATTGGGGCGGTGTGATGGGCCATGTTTTGCTGTAAAATCTTGGGTCCTGGCAATTATATGGATATTAGTCTGATACGTTCCACTTACCTAAACATTGGTGCATATCAAATACACCCTTTTATGACAACAATATTTTTGTTTTGCAATATATGGTTAAAATTGATGTTTGAGTTACATTGGATACACTTTCATATTGGACAATTTCCAAATATACTTTCATGTTATGCAGGAGTGATTTAAAGCTGGAGAAGGGAAGCATCAGAGAATCCAACTTATCCACCTTTCCCTCATACTCTCCTGCCTCTCTCCTCTGCCAATCCATTCATTGGCTACCCGTTATCCACAGAATCCAATTCAAGAGTTTATCAATGACATGCAAGTCTTCCCAAAACCATCCTCATCCGTACATTTCTTACATAATAGTCCGATGCCTCCCCATGTGTAATCACTGATACTCACAAGAACTCTTTCTCTGCTCCCCTCTCATTTGCTCCTCACACAGTTGTGTCCAGGATATCTCCCATGCGTCACCTTAATTCTGGAACTTGTTAGCTCAACACATCAAATTCTCCACCTTCTCGGAAAGCACCTGAAAACCTACCTCTTCAAAAAAGCCTACAATCTGCAGTAACCCTGCTGCACCACATTATGAGCAATTTCTATCCTTACCTACCATCTCCTTTCCCATCACTTGTAGTCTATAAGCCCTGGCAGGCCGGTTCTCTTTCACGCTGTAATGACATAACTCAGATACACATATAAGAGAAAACTGAAATGAAAAAAAGCGTTACCCAGTTTTTCTTTACTAATTCAATTTTAGCTATGTATTAGAGTAATTTTACAATAAAAACAAAGTCAAGTATTAAGTACTTTTTGCAAATTACTTTCATTATAATGAATATAACATTTGTTCCCATCTAAAAATGAAAGGGGAGCTCCAGCTGAGTATAGATGATGAGCTTGTACGAGCAAGAAAACCATCACAAACATTTACTATAGAAATAGAGACAGTGAACATGCATCAGACGGGGTCACCCCTGTGCCCTTCTTCCCATACTTATGAATAAGTTATTCAGCCTGGCATAGAAATAGAGTTTTTGGGAACATATTGTTATAACATTTATTTTACTAATAGTTTTTTTGTGCAATGAGCCTTCTAATCCTTCTAGACTTTAGTAGCAATTAGAAAGTCCAGCACTGTATGTGACAAATCTAATGGACTGTGCTGCTGCATTTAGACATCATTGATTAAGTAGAGAACTGAAACCCACTGTCCTCATAAAACGTGTAGTTTACCCAGATCCCAGTAGAAATATGTCCATTTACTGACTCAATTTCTTTAAAGGAAATGCTGTACAGTTACGGGACATTAGTGTAAGTACACTGCTTCCTGCATTAATAGTAACATTACAGGAATGCTTGTGGACATGCCGAATGTAATTGAGCACTTTAGAAAGATAAGGTACAATTGTATATTGTTAAAGGCATGTATTTAAATAGGGAAAGCAAGCATGTCTAATGCTGCTCATGCATATAATATTACTGTCCTTTATTACTGTCCAATGGTCACTCGATGGAAAATTGTGTGGGAAAACAAGGGTCAGATATGTTGTCAGAATACAATCTGGGTCTGATAGGGGCTTGTCTTCCTCTACCCACTGAAAAAGCCAAGCCAAGTATTCATGTTTAGGGGAAGATCGGAAACAATCTTATTTGGCTAGAAGCTATCTTATATATAAGTGCTCCAACTTCATTCACTTCATACATCAAACTTTCAGCTTACAGTATAGCTTATAATATCACATAAAGCAAAGAAATAATAGGAAATCATTTCAGTGGTAAATCTAGTTTCATGACTCTATATTATGTGCATCAACCCTTTTTTTTACACTCCAGTGTAAAACCTCATCTGACATTCAGAATTCTCCGCATAGCTCCAATGTCGGGCAAGGTCCTACACATCTATTTACACTGTACCGGGCAACACTCTGATGTCGGAGGCTGTCCAGCACATGTACTTACAGTTACATGTACTTAGAGTCCCTGCGCTGTTTTGCCAGAGGCTGCCTGGCGCAATGACATAATGCATTATGTGATTGTGCAGGCAGCGTGTCTTCTGCTGATCCACCATTTGAGAGGAAAAGATGGCAGGGATGGAGAGAGCCAGTGATGAGGATAAAGCAAGGTGAATTATGGAGTGGAGTGTGGGTGAAGGAGAGTTCAGCAATGAAAATGGTCATGATGAAGAACATGTTACTGTTTCAAGGATAATACTTCCAGTGATGCTGAAACTAGTGATGAAACAGAAAGTGGCGATAACTTTTTACCTGTTACAGCTAGATGGAAGGAATATCATGATGGTAATCTTATACAGTTCCCATACATAGTGGCACAACAATGACATAACAGGGATTCATTCTTCCACGAAGTGTTTGCCCAAAAATGGAGCTAGAATATTTCCAGCTGTTTTCGCAGATTAACTTTTTGGCGAAATTGTGGCGGCAACAAATCTGTATGCAGCAGAAAAAATTCAAAAAATGACTCCACTGCCAAAATACTCAATATGGCACTACTGGAAGGATGTTCCGCGAGAAGAAATGAAGGCGTTCTTTGGAGTCATAGTGAATATGGCTCTGAATTGAAGTAACATTTAGTGGACTATTTTACCAATGAATGACTAGACCAAACCCCATTCTTCAAGGATGTTTTCTCCGCCTCCGTTTTCTACAAGTATTTTGGATGCTGCATTTAGTTCTTCTTGACGCTGCGCAAGGTAGTGTGAGTCCCCGAACGTCAGTAATTAGATCAACAAGAAATGCAAAGAACTGTATGTCCCAGGAAGAAATGTGGCTATAAAGAAAGCACACAGTTGAATTCAATTGCTAGAATCCAAAGACCCTACAAAGTGGGGCCTACAAATTTTTTGCCCGTGCAATTCTGAAAATAGCTATATATTTTCGCACATTCCCTATTATGGCAAGACTAGAAAGACTTATTTAGCCTGATTTGCCATTTATGTCTTAGATTATGGTTCATTTGACGCAAGGCCTGCAAGGCCAAACAAGTGGTGCAGGCTATCATAACTTCACTGACAGATTCTACACAAGCCCTCAACTTGCTCGTGAATTGCATTGATTGAAAATGCATATTACAGGAACACTTATGGCTTCTACAAAAGATTTTCCTAGTGAACTGAAAAAGAAAAAAAAATCAGGAATATCAAGTATGTGCCTATGAATGTAACTATTATGTCCCTCAAACACAGTCGGTCACTGCTTATAGGAAGAAACAGACAGTTAAAATTGAAAAACCCACCATTGTTTTGGACTACACAAAGTTTATGGGAGATGTGGACATAGCTGATCAGTACTGTGGATGGTACAGTTCTACCAGAAGATCCTACAAATGGTGGAAAAAATTATTCTTCTGGCTGATAGAAATTGCAGTTGTGAACAGCTACATCCTGTATTGCTTAGATAAGAAGGAGAGGGCCCCAAAAATGCTGACCCACCTTTCATACAGGAAAAACCTCATCACTCAGGTTTTGGGCAATGTGAGGAACACAAATACGAGAAAGAGGGGAAGACCATCGATTTTGGAGGCTGAGGATAGACTGAATGGGAAGATGCATGAAAAATGAAAAAAATCCACAAAGGATTGCATGGTGTGTAGCAGAAGAAAAGAGGAAGGAGAAGACACCAGTTTTGACTGCGAGACATGCAGCAGAAAGCCTGGATTTCATCCTGGAGATTTCTTAAAAAAAGGCCACGCTCTCAAAAATAATAAATTATAAACAAAACCAAACGAAAACATTTTATTTTTTGAAAAATTGGTAATAAAAACATCAATTGAGTTCATTTTTATGTGTTTCTGTTGAGTTATTTCAAGTAATATACAACGCTCTTTCCCACTCAAAATAAATAAGAGTTAGGGAAGGTGTGGGTTACAGGAAAATTGGATTGGAAAGGGTTAAAAAGGTTGAGTATAATGTTGAAAAAGGTCAAGTATAATTGCATTAGTAATCAGCCTTGAGTTAAGTTATTCGTAATCAAAGTAGTCCCAGCTGACCACCATTTAATAATGTTAAATTGGCCTGATTAAAAAATACAAACGTAATGGTGTACCCAAAGCATAAACTTTCATGGATAGCCAAAATGAATTTGGACACACATATGAGTTAGTCCTTAGAAACCTTTTACATGGGACAGAATAGGCTGCATGATGCACTGCTAGCCATGGTAAATTGCGCACCAAAATCCGCTTTGTTTGCTAATACTGTCTAAAATTAAGACAGCGGAAACTTAGACTAGAAAGTCTTAAAATGCACCAGGTTTATCACAGTAGCTTTGCTGAATGATAAATCTGTCAAATTTTTTAGTCTGTCTAGTCTAAGTTTAGGTCACCTATTAGCTTAGTTTATGCAAAAATTGCCATCAGAAAAATTGTCCAAAAGTGTTAAAAACACATAGCAAATGTTGTGCAAAGCTTAGGACAGTTCTATGCACCATGCTATTTACTTCCCTTTGAAATCATAAGATCTCCAGCAGTGCCATCAGCTCAGAGCCGTCAGAAACCCATAAGACTCGGGTATATTCATCTAATGTTCAGAGATGTCTGACCAGAAGTGTTGTTCATTGAAGAAATGGGGCCAAAAAGCCATTCCTTCAACATGGAAGCAAGGCCAAGGGACTCAACTATGCAAGAAAACATAGGAACTGGGATATAGAAAAATGGCAGCAGGTGCTGTGGACTGATTAGTGAAAATGTGAAGAATTTGGCTGTAAAAGAAGTCAGCGTGTCTGGAGGTCCCTTGCAAGTTTGGGGCTGCATTTCAGCAAATGGAGCTGATACTTATCTATCATGCAATACCATCAGTGAGGCATCTGATTGGCTCCAAACTCATTCTGCAGCGGGACAATGACCCCAAGCATACAGCCAATGTCATTGAGAACTATCATTAGAGTAAAGAAGAACAAGGAGTCCTGGAAGTGATGATATGGCCCCCACAGAGCCCTGATCGCAACATCATCAGGTCTGTCTGGAATTATATGAAGAGACAGAAAGATTTGAGCAAGTCAACATCTACAGAAGATCTGTGGTTATTCCTCCAACAGGTTTGGAATAAGCTCCCTACCAAGTTACATCAAAAACTGTATGCAAGTGTATCTAGAAGAACTGAGGGGGGGGGGGGGGGTCACGCCAAATATTGATTTGATTTAGATTTCTATTTTGTTTATTCACACTGCATTTTGTTAACTGAAAAAAATAAACTATTAACTCTTCTGTTTTTGAAAGTATTCTAAATTTGCAGCATTTTTTGTTGCCTAAAATGTTTGCACAGTGCTGTACATATTAAGAACATGTCAGCAGGCTGCAGGCCTTTCCTGCAGCTACCACACATAGAACCTGTTCACACCACAAACAGACAGAATGAGCACAGAACAAGACTGCTCACACCAGACTACAACAGGTAGTGCATACAACATGGACTCCACCCAGAGCTCATATGCACATAGATGAAACTCCACAGCAAGACTAACAGTGTCCTCATACCAGGGGGAAACACAGTCAGCTACTGAGCTGACATAGGAAACTGTGTCAGGGATCCACCAACTGACACACAGACGAGACATAAGACGTTTGGAGGCCGCACCTGTCAGGGTAAGGGAAGAGGGGGTCTGCATATGATATAGACAAGGACTACAGGTGTCCAAACTGTCTTTGGGAAGCAGAGAGACACAACAGACCAACATGCAAGCAAAGCTCAGAGTGGGCACAAAACAGATACATCCAAACAGTACAAAGACCAGCATCAACTACTGAGAGATGCAGGTTTTTATGTGCTGCAGACTACAGGGGATTGGCTGCTGGAGAATACCACACCCTGCCAGCTCAATTAACCCCAACCTGTGCAGGTGTGCTTCTGGAACCCAGTAGAACAACAGATCCCAGCCAGCACAACCTAACAGCCTTTTCCTCCAACACTGTGGGAGTTAATCCTCTCCAGTGCCTCCAGCGCAGCTGAAAACTAATAAGCTGTTACCCTTCTATTTAACTGAACCCGAGACACTCCTCTTTGCCTGAACTTTGGTGTTGTTTGTTTCCTGCTCCCAGCTAGCTTTTCTGATCTTGATCTACCATGTACCGACCCTTGCACCTGTTTACCAGACTTACTTGAACTCTGCCTGCCTAGATCCTCGGACTTATCACCTGGATTTCGTTTATATATCACCTGCTCCGACACAATATCCGTGTCCTGTTTTGGCCTATGTTGTAGAGCATTGCACCAGTGTCGCCGACCCATGTGTGTCAGACGCGAACTACACCAGGACTATCCCAAGAGGTAATGTCTTGTTTGGTTCCCTGCAGCGGAGGCCAAATCCCAGTACAGGGGGTAAAGGATGAATACCGGGGAACCATCAGTATAACGCCCTTATGGTTAGCCTAACCTTAAACCTTTTAGTTGTCACAGTGGGTCCACACTCAGTGGTCTTAACACCTCCTCAATAACGGGCACTGCTGACTAAAAATCCACTGGGGCAGGGCTCCACTTTGTTATATGAAATCAGAGATACTCGAACGTATAAAAAACCTGATTCTTCTCTTATCAAAATGAACACAATACATTTGAATAAAAAAATAATCTGGCTTGTTCAACCATCTCTGCTTAATAGAACAAAGTGGATTCCTACTTCAGTGGAAACTTAGAGTCAGCAGAGCCCATTATTGAGGAGGACACAATAGTTACCTCAACTCTCCTGACCCTGTTGCCTTCTCAGCAATGGGAGATATCGCCAGACAATGCTGCAGCTGACCAGAAATATTTTTGCAGAGCCTCTATTGCTGTTGTGCCAACCAATGCATGTCCACATTGTGTATTTTTCAGCCATCTTCATCATACAATATTTCACTAGAATTTCTTTTTACAACAGTAATATCAAGAAATTTTTCAAAGTGTACCATCTTGATTATACCAAAACATTTCTCTTGTCTATATACTTAGTTTAGCAACAATCTACAGATTTTTATTTATGAGATCAATAAGGTTTATCAATTAACCGTACATTATGTTTAGCTTTTTTGTGACAACTGTAAAATTGGCTGATTATTTTACTTTCTAAGCAAATCCCATAGAGATTGAGAGAGAGCTTGTTAGGACTGCCAAATATAGAAGTGCTGCCTATTGTACATCAAGTAAGTAGAGAACCCAGGGGCTTAGTCACACATGGTTTCCAAAGTCCAAGTTTGTGCAAGCAAGCAGCTGAGGAAAATTCATGATTAATTGTCTGCCTAGGAGCCAAGGCTTCCCATTGACCCAAGCCTCCTTACAAATAATTGTTGAGTTCTTACATTGGGAATGCAACTTATAATGTTTTATGAGATGGACATAATGTTATTTCATAGTACTTTGTACACTGGCTGTTATTGATATGTCAAAGTAAATAACAGAAATATCTGGCAATTATTAAATTGAACTATGTGGATACCAAGCCATTTATACTTTGTAACCAATTTACTATTGTAAGAGTTATCTAGCAGTTCTTTCTGCACATTAGACCTCAGGATTAATACAATTCACTTGACTTCTGGACATTATCCCCCAAAGTTAATATAGTTCACTTAAAAGACTCATGAAATGGTCGAAAGCCGAGCAGGCTAGCTAGAACCAGGGGCAGGGGCGTAACTATAGAGGACGCAGGGGATGCGGTTGCACCCGGGCCCAGGATCCTTGGGGGGCCCATAAGGCCTCTCTTCTCCATATAGGAAGTCCAGTACCATGAATAAAGCATTATAGTTTGGGGCCCCATTCCAGGTTTTGCATTGGGGCCTAGGAGCTTCAAGTTACACCTCTGACCAGGGGGCATGTGAAATGAACTAATATATGCAAATGTCATAGAAGACCTTGTTCATGATTTGCAACAAATGACGGAAAAAAATGCTGTACTTATATTACTTACGATAGTCGAACAATTATTATCACTGCTTTCCATGTCTCTATATAGACTACGCAAATAATAAAACACGTCAGAAGAGCTTGGAAACATCACTTGAGTGTTTCTCATTGTTTCTTCTCTGATGCACCAAAAAATAATTAGACATACCTGATTGATAAGGCTATGATATCCCTTGAGTATCACCTAAATTGAATTTATACTCTAAAAGTATATAACCTTCACAATCATGGCATATAATAAATGTTTCATATAACCACTTAAAACATGCCAGTTGTAGGAGGCAGGTTATTAAAAAGGAAAATCTCTTTTAAAATGACTGGAGAGCTGCTATGAAAATATAACTAAGAATTATAGTGGAAATGTACTAATAATGTTTGCATGGTGGCTTCCAAATATATCTCTACGTTTAAAGCTATTCCATAGCCATTTATATCTTATCCCAAAACCAAAAAAAAAAAACTAATTTAATTGATGGGGATCTGACTGCTAGGACTGCCACCAATCACGAGAACTGGGGTTCCATATCCACCTAAGAGACTGGCAAAATTAATTGAGTGAAAGCGCGCATAATCGGTCACCACTCCATTCATTTTAATGGGAGTGCTGAAAATAGCATAGTTCAAGCACTCAGCTATCTTCAGAGCTCCCATTCTTTACAATGACAGCACCGGAGATTGTTGAGTGCTTGCACTCAGCTCTTTTCGGCACTTTCATTGAAATGAATGTAGCGGTGGCTGAGCTTGCCGCTTCTGTTCCATTGATTTTGCCAGTTTTTTAGGGGGATATGGGACCCTCATAATGGTGATTGGTGGGGTCCTGTGGATAGGACATAACTTAGACTTACCGGAATACTCCTTTAAGTCTTACTTTAATAAAATATTTAGCTTAGCTCTTTAAAGGTTATGGACACATTTTGCTATGAACCTTTGCCCTAATAAATATTACATGTGCTGTATTTAAAAATTGCTAGCAAAATTTAATATAGAGAACATAAATCTTACCTCCAGTTCATACCATTGAGTACTCATGTACCACATCTCATAATCCAAAATGACTCACTCGTATACAAATTAACATGCCAATCTCCAATTTGTATGTGTTTATTATCCCATGACGTGGCATAAAATGAGAAGTATGTACCATCTCCTGCATGTACATCCAAGTAGTGACGTGCAGCTCCAGAGGATTGTGGCATCTGTTTGGCAATATAGAAAAGATTAGCTGCTATTGTTATTTTGTGCATGTGTGTCGTACAGCTATGTATCTAATATGACAACATTTACAAGATATACAATATACCACAATATACCATATTCTGCAGTAGAGATGAGCGAGCACCAAAATGCTCGGGTGCTCGTTACTCAAGACGAATTTTTCGCGATGCTCGAGGGTTCGTTTCGAGTAACGAACCCCATTGAAGTCAATGGGCGACCCGAGCATTTTTGTATTTCGCCGATGCTCGCTAAGGTTTTCATGTGTGAAAATCTGGGCAATTCAAGAAAGTGATGGGAACGACACAGCAACGGATAGGGCAGGCGAGGGGCTACATGTTGGGCTGCATCTCAAGTTCACAGGTCCCACTATTAAGCCACAATACCGGCAAGAGTGGGCCCCCCCCCTCCCAACAACTTTTACTTCTGAAAAGCCCTCATTAGCATGGCATACCTTAGCTAAGCACCACACTACCTCCAACAAAGCACAATCACTGCCTGCATGACACTCCGCTGCCACTTCTCCTGGGTTACATGCTGCCCAACCCCCCCCCCCCGGCACGACAGTGTCCACAGCGTACACCAAATTGTCCCTGCCCAGCCTTCAGCTGCCCTCATGCCACGCCACCCTCATGTCTATTTATAAGTGCGTCTGCCAGAGGAAAAGCAGGCACACACTGCAGAGGGTTGGCATGGCTAGGCAGCGACCCCCCCCCATAAAAGGGGCGGGCCGATAGTCCACAATGCTGTACAGAAGCAATGAGAAATCCAATCCTGTGCCACCTCCATCTGGAGCTGCACACGTGGGCATAGCAATGGGGAACCTATGTGCCACACACTATTCATTCTGTCAAGGTGTCTGAATGGCCCAGTCAGACCGCGGTTTTTTATAAATAGTCACAGGCAGGTACAACTCCGCAATGGGAATTCCGTGTGCACCCACAGCATGGGTGGCTCCCTGGAACCCACCGGCGGTACATAAAAATATCCCATTGCATTGCCCATCACAGCTGAGGTAATGTCGTGGTTAATGCAGGTGGCCTTCGGCCCACACTGCATGCCCCAGTCAGACTGGGGTTCTTTACAAGTGGACAGATGTAGGTTAAACTCCGTGTGCACCTACAGCATGGGTGGCTCCCTGGAACCCACCGGTGGTACATAAATAAATCCCATTGCATTGCCCATCACAGCTGAGGTAATGTCGTGGTTAATGCAGGTGGGCTTCGGCCCACACTGCATGCCCCAGTCAGACTGGGGTTCTTTACAAGTGGACAGATGTAGTAACAACTCCCTGTGGACCCACAGCATGGGTGGGTGCCAGGAAGCCACCGGCGGTACATAAATAAATCCCATTGCATTGCCCATCACAGCTGAGGTAATGTCGTGCTTAATACAGGTGGGCTTCGGCCCACACTGCATGCCCCAGTCTGACTGGGGTTCTTTACAAGTGGACAGATGTAGTAACAACTCCCTGTGGACCCACAGCATGGGTGGGTGCCAGGAAGCCACCGGCGGTACATAAATAAATCCCATTGCATTGCCCATCACAGCTGAGGTAATGTCGTGCTTAATACAGGTGGGCTTTGGCCCACACTGCATGCCCCAGTCTGACTGGGGTTCTTTACAAGTGGACAGATGTAGTAACAACTCCCTGTGGACCCACAGCATGGGTGGGTGCCAGGAAGCCACCGGCGGTACATAAATAAATCCCATTGCATTGCCCATCACAGCTGAGGTAATGTCGTGGTTAATGCAGGTGGGCTTCGGCCCACACTGCATGCCCCAGTCAGACTGGGGTTCTTTACAAGTGGACAGATGTAGGTTAAACTCCCTGTGGACCCACAGCATGGGTGGGTGCCAGGAAGCCACCGGCGGTACATAAATAAATCCCATTGCATTGCCCATCACAGCTGAGGTAATGTCGTGGTTAATGCAGGTGGGCTTCGGCCCACACTGCATGCCCCAGTCAGACTGGTAATATGTACCTTAACAGTAACCTCGTTGGTGGTAATGTGGTGGTGACTGCGGACCTGGTAGCGCGGTTTTATGTAGTTGGTTTTCAGAATGTGGCCAGGATTAAGTGGGCCGTGGCGGGGGGATCGTGGTGGTGCTCTCTTGTTGTGTCGTTAAAGGTGAAATTCTTGGACTGCCACCAGACGGACCAATGCAAAGGTATTTGCCAAGAATGTTTTCATTGTTGGAGGAGGAGGGGGATGTTTTGGAGGCACTATGTGTCCGTGGTTATATGCACCTTAACAGTAACAGTGTTGGTGGGAAATGGCCTCGCCGCCATCATGTCTTTGTGAAGCCTCTGTTTCCACACCCCAGTGACATACCATTAGCAGCGGTATAGACAGAGCCCAGAATTATTAACATTTCAGCGGTAGCATTAGGGACAGGCCCCACTAACATATTTCTAGCAGCAGTATAGGGGGAGCGCAGTCTTAGTTCCATTTCAGTAATAGTAGCACTCAAGACAGGCCCCAGTAACATTCCCATTGCAGCAGTTTAGGGAGATAACAGTCTCTTTCACATTTCAGTAGCTGCAGTATAGACAAGGCCCCAGTTACATTTATGTAGCTAAAGTGTAGGCCAACCCCACACACCTTTCTGTACCATGAGTGCAGGCGAAGAACATAGAAATTACTATGATTACACTGTAGATGAGGGCCCAAAAAAATTGGTGTACCAACAGTACTAATGTACCTCAGAAAAAATTGGCCATGCCCAACCAAGATGGCAGGTGAAACCCATTAATCGCTTTGGTTAATGTGGCTTAAGTGGTAACTAGGCCTGGAGGCAGCCCAGTTGAACGAAAAATTGGTTCAAGTAAAGTTTCTTTCAAGAGCATTGAAACGTATAAAAATTGTTTAGAAAAATTATATGAGTGAGCCTTGTGGCCCTAAGAAAAATTGCCCGTTCGGCGTGATTACGTGAGGTTTCAGGAGGAGGAGCAGGAGGAGGAGGAGGAATATTATACAGAGATTGATGAAGCAGAAATGTCCCCGTTTTGGATGGTGAGAGAGAACGATGCTTCCATCCGCGGGTGCAGCCTACGTATTGCTTAGGTATCGCTGCTGTCCGCTGGTGGAGAAGAGAAGTCTGGTGAAATCCAGGCTTTGTTCATCTTGATGAGTGTAAGCCTGTCGGCAGTGTCGGTTGACAGGTGGGTACGCTTATCCGTGATGATTCCCCCAGCCACACTAAACACACTCTCTGACAAGACGCTAGCCGCAGGACAAGCAAGCACCTCCAGGGCATACAGCGCGAGTTCAGGCCACGTGTCCAGCTTCAACACCCAGTAGTTGTAGGGGGCAGAGGCGTCACCGAGGACGGTGCTGCAATCGGCTACGTACTCCCTCACCATCCTTTTACAGTGCTCCCGCCAACTCAGCCTTGACTGGGGACCGGTGACACAGTCTTGCTGGGGAGCCATAAAGCTGTCAAAGGCCTTAGAGAGTGTTCCCCTGCCTGCGCTGTACATGCTGCCTGATCTCTGCGCCTCCCCTGCTACCTGGGCCGCGGAAAAGCGCCTTCGGCCACTAGCGCTGTCGGATGGGAAGTTTACCATCAGTTTGTCCACCAGCGCCCTGTGGTATAGCATCATTCTCGAACCCCTTTCCTCTTTGGGAATGAGAGTGCAAAGGCTCTCCTTATACCGTGGATCGAGCAGTGTGTACACCCAGTAATCCGTAGAGGCCAGAATGCGTGTAACACGAGGGTCATGAGAAAGGCATCCTAACATGAAGTCAGCCATGTGTGCCAGGGTACCTGTACACAACACATGGCTGTCCTCACTCGGAAGATCACTTTCAGGATCCTCCTCCTCCTCCTCCTCCTCCTCTGGCCATACACGCTGAAAGGATGACAGGCAAGCTGCATCTGTACCCTCAGCAGTGGGCCAAGCTGTCTCTTCCCCCTCCTCCTCATGCTCCTCCCCCTCCTCCTCCTCCTCTTCCTCTGGCCATACACGCTGAAAGGATGACAGGCAAGCAGCATCTGTCCCCTCAGCAGTGGGCCAAGCTGTCTCTTCCCCCTCCTCCTCATGCTCCTCCCCCTCCTCCTCAACGCGCTGAGATATAGACATGAGGTTGCTCTGACTATCCAGCGACATACTGTCTTCCCCCGCCTCCATTTCTGATTCCAAAGCGTCTGCCTTTATGCTTTGCAGGGAACTTCTCAAGAGGCATAGCAGAGGAATGGTGACGCTAATGATTGCAGCATCCCCGCTCACCATCTGGGTAGACTCCTCAAAGTTTACAAGGACCTGGCAGATGGCTGCCAACCAGGCCCACTCTTCTGTAAATAATTGAGGAGGCTGACTCCCACTGCGCCGCGCAAGTTGGAGTTGGTATTCCACTATAGCTCTACGCTGCTCATAGAGTCTGGCCAACATGTGGAGCGTAGAGTTCCACTGTGTGGGCACGTCGCACAGCAGTCGGTGCACTGGCAGATTAAACCGATGTTGCAGGGTCCGCAGGGTGGCAGCGTGCGTGTGGGATTTGCGGAAATGTGCGCAGAGCTGGCGCACCTTTCCGAGCAGGTATGACAAGTGGGGGTAGCTTTTCAGAAAGCACTGAACCACCAAATTAAAGACATGGGCCAGGCATGGCACGTGCGTGAGGCTGCTGAGCTGCAGAGCCGCCACCAGGTTACGGCCATTGTCACACACGACCATGCCCGGTTGGAGGCTCAGCGGCGCACGCCAGCGGTCGGTCTGCTCTGTCAGACCCTGCAGCAGTTCGTGGGCCGTGTGCCTCTTCTCTCCTAAGCTGAGTAGTTTCAGCACGGCCTGCTGACGCTTGCCCACCGCTGTGCTGCCACGCCGCGTGACACCGACTGCTGGCGACGTGCTGCTGCTGACACATCTTGATTGCGAGACAGAGGTTGCGTCGGAGGAGGAGGGTTTAGTGGAGGAAGCATACACCCCCGCAGATACCACCACCGAGCTGGGGCACGCAATTCGGGGGGTGGGTAGGACGTGAGCGGTCCCAGGCTCTGACTCTGTCCCAGCCTCCACTAAATTCACCCAATGTGCCGTCAGGGAGATATAGTGGCCCTGCCCGCCTGTGCTTGTCCACGTGTCCGTTGTTAAGTGGACCTTGGCAGTAACCGCGTTGGTGAGGGCGCGTACAATGTTGCGGGAGACGTGGTCGTGCAGGGCTGGGACGGCACATCGGGAAAAGTAGTGGCGACTGGGAACCGTGTAGCGCGGGGCCGCCGCCGCCATCATGCTTTTGAAAGCCTCCGTTTCCACAAGCCTATACGGCAGCATCTCTAGGCTGATCAATTTTGCAATGTGCACGGTTAATGCTTGAGCGTGCGGGTGCGTGGCGTCGTAGTTGCGCTTGCGCTCAAACTGCGGCGCTAGCGACGTCTGGACGCTACGCTGAGAGACATTGCTGGATGGGGCCGAGGACAGCGGAGGTGAGGGTGTGGGTGCAGGCCAGGAGACGGTACTGCCTGTGTCCTCAGAGGGGGGTTGGATCTCAGTGGCAGGTTGGGGCACAGGGGGAGAGGCAGTGGTGCAAACCGGAGGCGGTGAACGGGCATCGTCCCACCTTGTGGGGTGGTTGGCCATCATATGCCTGCGCATGCTGGTGGTGGTGCCTCCCCAGCTGATCTTGGCGCGACAAAGGTTGCACACCACTGTTCGTCGGTCGTCAGGCGTCTCTGTGAAAAACTGCCATACCGTAGAGCACCTTGGCCTCTGCAGGATGGCATGGCGCGAGGGGGCGCTTTGGGAACCATTTGGTGGATTATTCGGTCTGGCCCTGCCTCTACCCCTGGCCACCGCACTGGCTCGGTCTGTGCCGACACCCTGACTTGGGCCTCCGCGTCCTCGCCCGCGTCCACGTCCTATAGGCCTACCCCTACCCCTCAGCATGGTGTATTACCAGTGATTTGATTTCCCAGCCAGGAAATAAATTGGCGCAAGCCTGCAGGCCAAATAGAGTTTTTTCCCTTTTTTTTAAAGGAAAGGCCCACTGACTGTATTCAATCAATAATAAATGTGTTGTGGCCCTGCAGTGTGTCACAGAACTGCAGTCTTGCACTGTTATGAACTGCAGCAGAGCGGTGATTTCCCAGCCAGGAAATAAATTGGCGCAAGCCTGCAGGCCAAATAGAATTTTTTCCCTTTTTTTTTAAAGGAAAGGCCCACTGACTATATTCAATCAATAATAAATGTGTTGTGGCCCTGCAGTGTGTCACAGAACTGCAGTCTTGCACTGTTATGAACTGCAGCAGAGCGGTGATTTCCCAGCCAGGAAATAAATTGGCGCAAGCCTGCAGGCCAAATAGAATTTTTTCCCTTTTTTTTTTAAAGGAAAGGCCCACTGACTATATTCAATCAATAATAAATGTGTTGTGGCCCTGCAGTGTGTCACAGAACTGCAGTCTTGCACTGTTATGAACTGCAGCAGAGCGTGATTTCCCAGCCAGGAAATAAATTGGCGCAAGCCTGCAGGCCAAATAGAATTTTTTCCCTTTTTTTAAAGGAAAGGCCTACTGACTATATTCAATCAATAATAAATGTGTTGTGGCCCTGCAGTGTGTCACAGAACTGCAGTCTTGCACTGTTATGAACTGCAGCAGAGCGGTGATTTCCCAGCCAGGAAATAAATTGGCGCAAGCCTGCAGGCCAAATAGAATTTTTTCCCTTTTTTTTTAAAGGAAAGGCCCACTGACTATATTCAATCAATAATAAATGTGTTGTGGCCCTGCAGTGTGTCACAGAACTGCAGTCTTGCACTGTTATGAACTGCAGCAGAGCGGTGATTTCCCAGCCAGGAAATAAATTGGCGCAAGCCTGCAGGCCAAATAGAATTTTTTCCCTTTTTTTTTAAAGGAAAGGCCCACTGACTATATTCAATCAATAATAAATGTGTTGTGGCCCTGCAGTGTGTCACAGAACTGCAGTCTTGCACTGTTATGAACTGCAGCAGAGCGGTGATTTCCTAGCCAGGAAATAAATTGGCGCAAGCCTGCAGGCCAAATAGAATTTTTTCCCTTTTTTTTTTTAAAGGAAAGGCCCACTGACTATATTCAATCAATAATCAATGTGTTGTGGCCCTGCAGTGTGTCACAGAACTGCAGTCTTGCACTGTTATGAACTGCAGCAGAGCGGTGATTTCCCAGCCAGGAAATAAATTGGCGCAAGCCTGCAGGCCAAATAGAATTTTTTCCCTTTTTTTTTTAAAGGAAAGGCCCACTGACTATATTCAATCAATAATAAATGTGTTGTGGCCCTGCAGTGTGACACAGAACTGCAGTCTTGCACTGTTATGAACTGCAGCAGAGCGGTGATTTCCCAGCCAGGAAATAAATTGGCGCAAGCCTGCAGGCCAAATAGAATTTTTTCCCTTTTTTTTAAAGGAAAGGCCCACTGACTATATTCAATCAATAATAAATGTGTTGTGGCCCTGCAGTGTGTCACAGAACTGCAGTCTTGCACTGTTATGAACTGCAGCAGAGCGGTGATTTCCTAGCCAGGAAATAAATTGGCGCAAGCCTGCAGGCCAAATAGAATTTTTTCCCTTTTTTTTTAAAGGAAAGGCCTACTGACTATATTCAATCAATAATAAATGTGTTGTGGCCCTGCAGTGTGTCACAGAACTGCAGTCTTGCACTGTTATGAACTGCAGCAGAGCGGTGATTTCCCAGCCAGGAAATAAATTGGCGCAAGCCTGCAGGCCAAATAGAATTTTTTCCCTTTTTTTTAAAGGAAAGGCCCACTGACTATATTCAATCAATAATAAATGTGTTGTGGCCCTGCAGTGTGTCACAGAACTGCAGTCTTGCACTGTTATGAACTGCAGCAGAGCGGTGATTTCCCAGCCAGGAAATAAATTGGCGCAAGCCTGCAGGCCAAATAGAATTTTTTCCCTTTTTTTTAAAGGAAAGGCCCACTGACTATATTCAATCAATAATAAATGTGTTGTGGCCCTGCAGTGTGTCACAGAACTGCAGTCTTGCACTGTTATGAACTGCAGCAGAGCGGTGATTATATCCTAGCCAGGAAATAAATTGGCGCAAGCCTGCAGGCCAAATAGAATTTTTTCCCTTTTTTTTTAAAGGAAAGGCCTACTGACTATATTCAATCAATAATAAATGTGTTGTGGCCCTGCAGTGTGTCACAGAACTGCAGTCTTGCACTGTTATGAACTGCAGCAGAGCGGTGATTTCCCAGCCAGGAAATAAATTGGCGCAAGCCTGCAGGCCAAATAGAATTTTTTCCCTTTTTTTTAAAGGAAAGGCCCACTGACTATATTCAATCAATAATAAATGTGTTGTGGCCCTGCAGTGTGTCACAGAACTGCAGTCTTGCACTGTTATGAACTGCAGCAGAGCGGTGATTTCCTAGCCAGGAAATAAATTGGCGCAAGCCTGCAGGCCAAATAGAATTTTTTCCCTTTTTTTTTAAAGGAAAGGCCCACTGACTATATTCAATCAATAATAAATGTGTTGTGGCCTGCAGTGTGTCACAGAACTGCAGTCTTGCACTGTTATGAACTGCAGCAGAGCGGTGATTTCCCAGCCAGGAAATAAATTGGCGCAAGCCTGCAGGCCAAATAGAATTTTTTCCCTTTTTTTTTTAAAGGAAAGGCCCACTGACTATATTCAATCAATAATAAATGTGTTGTGGCCCTGCAGTGTGACACAGAACTGCAGTCTTGCACTGTTATGAACTGCAGCAGAGCGGTGATTTCCCAGCCAGGAAATAAATTGGCGCAAGCCTGCAGGCCAAATAGAATTTTTTCCCTTTTTTTTAAAGGAAAGGCCCACTGACTATATTCAATCAATAATAAATGTGTTGTGGCCCTGCAGTGTGTCACAGAACTGCAGTCTTGCACTGTTATGAACTGCAGCAGAGCGGTGATTTCCCAGCCAGGAAATAAATTGGCGCAAGCCTGCTGTTAAACTTAGCTGGCTGCGTATGATTTCTTTAAGTTCTCCACCCAGCACACACGTACCCAGAACGCTGAGGACTGTCAGAGGCAGGCCAAATAGAATTTTTTCCCTTTTTTTTAAAGGAAAGGCCCACTGACTATATTCAATTAATAAAATATGTCTTCTGGCCCTGCCTACACAATTCTGTCCCTGCAGTATTACTGCAGGGCGCAATGCTCTGCACGGCCGATTTGGAAAAAAAAAAATGTGCAACACTGCTAACAGCAGACTCCACACTACTGCACACGGTTAGATGTGGCCCTAAGAAGGACCGTTGGGGTTCTTGAAGCCTACACTAACTCCTATCACTCTCCCTGCCTAACCACCACTTCTGTCCCTGTAGTATTACTGCAGGGCGCAATGCTCTGCACGGTCGATATAGCAAAAAAAAAAATGTGCACCACTGCAAAAGGCAGCCTCCACAGTACTGCACACTGTTAGATGTGGCCCTAAGAAGGACCGTTGGGGTTCTTGAAGCCTACACTAACTCCTAACACTCTCCCTATAGCAGCTCCAACACGATACCACTGTCCCTGATCTCTGTCACAACGCATCTGAGGCGAGCCGCAGGAGGGGCCGATTTTTATACTCGGGTGACACCTGATCTCCCCAGCCACTCACAGCAGGGGGGTGGTATAGGGCTTGAACGACGCAGGGGGAAGTTGTAATGCCTTCCCTGTCTTTCAATTGGCCAGAAAAGCGCGCTAACGTCTCAGAGAGGAAAGTGAAAGTAACCCGAACACCGCGTGGTACTCGTTACGAGTAACGAGCATCCCGAACACCCTAATATTCGCCCGAGCATCAAGCTCGGACGAGTACGTTTGCTCATCTCTATTCTGCAGTTAATGTATAAATTGATGGATACATTTTGACCTGAACTTGTTACAAATGATGAAGTATGGTTAACCGCATACTTGCAAACTGTGCACTGATTTAGGCCACACTTAAAAAAAGCCGTAAGTTAACAACCAAGTAGAATGTATATACAAAACTCACTTGGAAACAGTAATTGTCCTAAGGTTTTACCTCGCGTAGCTACTATTCTGCGTCCCTTATTTAAAATGGCAAAAAGTTTCTCATCTTGACATAACACTGGTAAATTATTACATTTTTTTTTTAATCTGATGGTATTTATTACTGTCAGCTGTGGAAAAGTGGGCATTGATTAGGAATTCACATTTTATGTGACAATTAATAAGCTATTCCTTGTGTTTCCTTCACGATACCTGCTGCTCTCCTCAGCACCCATGGTTTATATAATCCCTTGCTTTCAAACGATGATTAAGATCATAAATATTTTCTGCATAATCATGGACGTCAGAACATGAACGCTTCATTCTAATATATTCTCCCAAGGGGACTGACTTTATAGTGTGTTTGGAGTGGCTAGACTTGGCATGAAGAATGGTATAAATTGAAAAGGGATTCCTATATCTTGAGGAAGAGACTTTGTTTTAAACACTGTATCCATTTAATACAGTTAATTTTCTTGATTTAACTTTAACACAAAAGTGTCCTACAAATCTCAAATTATATGGGTTGTCATTAATATATACATGAAAGGCTGGTATGGGTGCCTCACCAAGAAGCCAATAAGTGACATGTCATCTATGAAGCACCCGTAACATACAATAGCATCATGAAATGTATTGACCTGAGTGAAAATGTAATTCTCTTCCTGATAAGACAATAAGTTTGTTAGTGAGGGTGAGAACTTACAGTGCATAGGGGCACCCTGAATTTGAAGATATAAACTAGTGCCAGACAGATAAATTGTATCTTGGCGTATGGTGTACAACACCTTCTCTCAGCAGTTATTGCTCTCTCTTCAGTGGAATCCCTCTCTCAGCAGGGTTACAGTTTGGCCTCCTATGAAACCCTCTTGTTGTCTCTCACAGAGTCTCTGCTTTTCTCTTCTCTATTCCAGCTTGGAGTTCTATCAGCATCTGCTTTCAGTTTCCAGAAATTCCAACTACATTCCAGCCATGAGCAGGCTCATTCTCCTTGGCTGCTTTCACACCTGCATTCGTGCTTAGTTCAGGGTTTCTCCCTCTCTGCTCTATTTTTGGAGGCGAAAAACTGAAATAAAACAGAAAACAATTATCAATTTTTTTCCCCATTGACATCAATAGGGTTTTAAAAAAGTAGAAAAACTTCAGTTTGCTTCTATTCTGTCAGATTTCTGCTTTTTTAGATGGAAAAAAATTCTGCAGACTGTGCTATTTTCATGTCTTCAAAACACGGAAACCTTACAGAATGGAAGCAAAGTGAGACCCCATTGAAGTCCCCAATAAACTCTTCACAAATCCTTCAGCAAAGTCCTCAAACCCCACTGCGCCATGCAGAACAAGGTGGCAATGCCCTCGCTCAGCCAGCAGTAGTTTGCAGCTTACATTCTGCGATCAGGAAATTCAGAACACATTTCATTGCCTAATTCTTTTGGCAAAGTTTACTCTCTTACAACAGCAACATCATCATTTGTAGTATGGGTATCCACAACATTGGTAGTATCAACAGGCTCAGAGTCCCTTTAAAAAAATGCCTCTCAATAGCTATTTGGGTTCTAATAAACTTGTTAATATTCAGCATAGTCCAAAATATATTAAATGGGTATGAAGGCCCATATTAATGACTTCTATGCTTTTTATAAAACCAAAGGAGGTATAATTGAATTATCAAAACTTGATTCTTTCTATGGCGCTGCGGGCATCTTCTGCCCATCATAATCAAGGTTGTTTTACATCCTTCTCCTTTTAGGCAATGGAACGTGTTAGTAAACCCATGCGAGGTGGAGATCGGCCGCAAAATTTTTATATGATTGGAGCATTTTGAATCATGAGATGGGGTACATGAGTTCTATATAGTATGAACTGGAGGTAAGATTTATAGTATTGTTTTTTTCAGAGGTGATAATCGGATGGCACACAGAAGTAAAAAAACCTGACACATAGACTGCATACAGATGACACGTAGAACTGCATATGTATGAAATAATGACAATTTTTTGTGGATGTAACAAACAATTTTTTAATGCAAGTGGGCACCTAGTCTTAATGGAACAATTTCCTTCCACATAGCTTTCTTTTTAAACTTAAAGGGTTGTCCAAGTAAGGGAAAACCCTGTCACCGGCTCCCCCATGATATAAAATAACAAATCAGCAGTTACTCACCCATCTCCACTCCTCCGGTCATCCTCCGCCACCGGTTCTGGTCTCTGCTGTCTATTTAAAAATAATAGAAAAGTGGCAGCATGCAGGGGTATAGTAAAATCTAAATAATCTTTATTGTTCCATGGTGATTCCATAAAAGAGAGAGCAGTAGAGATGAGCGAGCACCCGCGTTATTCGAGTCGAGCTTTTCGTAAAATTTGAGAGCTCTACTCGAGTAACGAACCCCATTGACTACAATGGGAGACTCGAGCAATTTTGTTTGTGGAACGCAGGTTCCCAAGCTTTTTCTTTTACTTGGTTCGTCTCTCTCTCTCTCTCTCCCCCTTCCTCTGCCAGACCAAAAATTTTCAAATGATGCGCGCTGCGTCGCGGCAGGGAGGGGCCAAAACAGGCACGTCACAGAGGGGAGGGGCCAAAAGCTGGGGTGGGGTTGAACGTGATTTGATGCTCGTTCGAGTAACGAGCACCATCGAGTACGCTAATACTCGAACGAGCATCAAGCTCGCCAGAGTATGTTCGCTCAACTCTAGAGAGCAGGCCTGTTTTTCTTTCTTTTTCTTTTCTTTCTTCGTTGCTGTTTCTTTAATGATTTGTCCCCCCTTGCTTCATGTTTTAACCACATTTTTATTTGTCTTTTTCTAGTTGATTACTCCGGTTTGGACTGATATCTCCTCTGCTCCGATATATATATTTTTTCGCCTCTGTTTGTCTTTTAAGTTGTCTATAATTATGAAACTAAAAAACTTTTTAAATTGGCTTTTCTTTTGCTTTTCTTTTTTCATTATTTCAATAAAGAATTCACTATTTGAGACAAGGCATAAAATTTGTCTTGTTGTTAATATACTTTTGATTATTTTTTTTTATTATTTAATTTGGTTTATTATATTACGTTTTTATGTGCATATATGCCTTTTTTGTGTTCTCCCCACCAGGATGATCATGTGATCAGTTTTTTTGTCACATGACCTGGCCGCGTGGCCTCCTGTGGGCTATATCTAGTATTGCCGCTTCTATGGTTACGACGCATGCGCAGACATCACGGGCACCCTTTGTCAGCAAATGCCGCGATACTCACTATTCTCACAAATGCGCAGTGGTCAGATATGGACACTGTGCTACATCCTGGAAGCAGAGGAGCCTCCGTGTCCCACTCTGGTGCAATGTATGTCTATATATGGGGATATATTATTTATATGCACCTGATTAGTGTTATATTTCGATTAATGTGGGTGTGTACTTGTCTGTGATTTGTGGTTGCTTTTTTGTTGGGTGTTATTTAAGTGTTGTCTGTGTGTGTAGAGGGTAGCTTGCAAAAGGCCCTTTTAAGGCCAAAACGTAGGCCTGCTCTCTCTTTTATGGAATGACCATGGAACAATAAAGATTATTTAGACTTTACCATACCTCTGCATGCTGCCACTTTTCTCTTTATCTCTGAGGACTGTTTGTAGAGTCTGGAGGCTCTGACTCTTTAGTGGCTGGCATTTCTGTTTCCACCTCCCCTGAAGGTTTTTTTTTGAGTGCTGCTGTACATTTCTCTTTTGTGCTGTCTGTTTAAAGGCAGTTGTGATGTCCCGTAAACCTGCTGTATGAGCCAATGACAGTGCCCAGCCATGATCATTGAGTGCTGTCATTGGCTGCTTCAGCTTGTTTGTAGATGGGCTCAGCATGCAGATTGATGTCACAGGGAGAACGGGTGAACGGGGGAGCGGGGAGAGGTGAATAACTGCTGATGTTATTTTATACCATGGGGGACCTGATTACAGGGGTGTCCTTAACTTGGACAACCCCTTTAAAATACAAGGTTTATATGTGTAGCAATTGAAGCTTGCTATCTACAGCTGCCAAGATTTTGTCAGTGTACTCACTTTATGTATTAATAGCTGAGCGTTCATTTAAATTACTGTTGAAGATAAATATAGTCCCATCCTACACCTGTAAAACAGAAGACCAGGTGTTCAATCTCATTTCATGCATCTCATTTGTAAGCATTAACTTGGCGTAATGCATAGACATTTTCATGTTTGGACTGTGACTACAGTTTTTACCGCTAAGCAAGGAAGTCAACAATTGCTTTGTATAATGTCTAAGTATATAGCATTTTAAATAATTCTGCACAAAATATTGTATATTGATACCTACTTCCATATCTGGAGTGTCCAGTCAAAAAAATGTAACAAAAAAATACACTTGAATAATACATTTGAAGCAACAATAATTTTATGTAAAAAAAAAAAGAAAATATTAAAACTGGATGAAAAATGTCAACACAGGTAATGCAATTGAAATTTTTGTGTCGTTAAAATTAAAAAATGTCACACCTAAATGCCATAAACTCAAAAAAGTTTAAAAATAAAAACACAGGTTTTGACATATTTCATATTGACTAGTACAGGTTGTTTTTCCTACTAAAATTCCCCCAAAAGCACCAGTGTCCATACCCAATACTCAGAATATAAAGCCCCCAAAATGCCATGAGGATACTAGCATGGTGTAGGGCTCAGTAAAGATGCAGCATTGTAAATTCATGTGTTTAAGGTATAAATTGAGTTTATATATTCCCACTTTTTCTACCCCCTCTTTGTGACTCTGCATTTGACCACGCTGTATAACACTGGTTATATTAATATTCAGTGAAGGACTATGGGCACAGCAATCCTGTTTTATTAGTACAGAGAGTCCAATGCCTGTGTTGAATATTTCAGTTGTGGTCATAAAATCTGCTTTGAATATCCAGTAACTGCAAAAAGATCATCATATTTTCCTGTAGGAGCCTGAAAAATGTGCAGAATCGTTAGTACATTGTGCACGGTCTGCATTTTATTTTATTTTAGTTCATCTTTTTGCATATAATGTTGAAAATGTATTATATCATTGTTCTACTCTTACAGTTAACTTAAAGGGAGCCTGTCAACAGTTTCACCCCCTTATTATGAACAACAACCAAGTTTTACTCTGAAGCACTGTAATCTTTCACACAAAACATGTTTTTTGTTAACAGCGGACCAGGGAAGTATTGTCCTCTTTGGTTTTTTCCCACATGGCTCAGTTTGATTAATAGGAGTCTCCTTATTTGGTGTATAGGGAAAGACCTGTCAATCAAGGTGAGCTAGGTGGGGAGAAGCTGGAGAGAAGCTGCCCCTCTTCTGCACACTGCTGTGTGTACTTTCCTCCCTATCTATACTCCGATATAGAACAGCCCCAGTCATCTGTTCTTCAAATACTCTACAAAAAATACAAAACAAATGTATACACTCCTTGCAGATAACATGTTCCTGGCGAGAACCGGGCACTTCCTAAAATGGGAAGGAGACCTAGCGAGCCAGTTCTCTATTAGGGATTGGCAAATCGTTATAAACTGGGCTATTAAATCCACACCATGCGCTTCCCACCATGAACAATATTTGAAATTACTAGTAAGGTGGTACAAACCCCGACAGACTTGGGCATATCTTTACTGACACCTCACCTCTTTGTTGGAGAGGCTGCGGGCGAAGGGACATGCTTTTACATATCTTTTGTAGCTGCCCACATATTTCTTATCTATGGAGTTCGGGGTTCCGTCTCTTGAATTTACTCTCCGCTTCACCCCAAATTAAAAGTAATCCGGGCCTGGCCCTTTTGCTGCTTGGCATTGAAATCCTCCCACTGAATTTCAGAACTACAACAAGCCATGTACTTCATGCTTCCCGTCCTACACTAGCACAAAACTGTAAAAGGAATGGAATATTTTTCATAGAAGATATCATACTGATAGTTTCAAACAGCTGCTTATATGAAAATGCTAGCAGCCCAGGGTGGGAAATTAGACGCCTTCACTGACAAATGGAACATATGGCTTAACCATTATCTTCCGTTAATCTAAGAACTCAACCCCTCTTCTTACAACCCCATTCATCAATACCTAAAGGCTCAATAACTATCAAAATGGTACACACTGGTTAAATGTTACTTCTTGTTTCAAATGTTAACAATGTTATTAATAAAGTAATCTGAGCATTACAGGCTGCAGTTAAACTTATGTAAAGAATCTGCATACTTGGACCATATGCTGTATAATCATAGAATCAAAGAATGGTAGAGTTGGAAGGGACCTCCACGGTCATCTGGTCCAACCCCCTGCTTAGTGCAGGATTCACTAAATCATCTCAGACAGATATTTGTCCAGCCTCTGTTTGAACACTTCCATTGAAGGAGAACTCACCACCTCCCGTGGTAACCTGTTCCACTCATTGATCACCCTCACTGTCAGAAAGTTTTTTCTAATACCTAACTTGTGTCTCTTCCCTTTTAGTTTCCCCCCCCCATTGCGTCTAGTCTTTCCTTTTAAAAATGAATGTATAATCTATCCTTTGTAATTAATACTG
Source organism: Eleutherodactylus coqui (assembly GCF_035609145.1). Taxonomy (NCBI): domain Eukaryota; kingdom Metazoa; phylum Chordata; class Amphibia; order Anura; family Eleutherodactylidae; genus Eleutherodactylus; species Eleutherodactylus coqui. Next base: position 192,120,514 of record NC_089837.1, on the reverse strand, counting down.
ATGTCTGCAGCCATACACCTTTATGTTATTGAAAATACCAATAAAAATCATTGGAAAGAAAGCTTGGAAGTCTTCCACTCTCCCATCTGTCATGTACTACCTTGTTGTATTAGTGTTCTAAGCAGTACCCTATATTATGATCCAATAAATAATATATATACCCTACAGCCAGTGCCATCTTAACGCATGGGCCTGATTAGTGCTTACCCGGGGGCCCCACAAGCATGTTAACATTTTAATGCACCTTGTATCATATATGATAATGTTGTGTGGTGGGATATGAAGTTGGCTCCAATCTGTCTATGCCATGTGTGAAGACCTTCATTTTCTCACTTTGTGTTTCAGTTTCAAATTACCTGTAATTCCTTTTGTAAATTACCCATAATTCTTATTGTAAATTATCCATAATTTCAATAATGAGAGTTTTCTCACCAAAAGGTTCATCTTGTGAAGTGTAGCACATCGTCTCGTTACTGTCTAGTGTAAAGTAGCTTGGCACTATGAACAAAGCGACGTCTACAGTGCAAGAGGAAAATGGACCCTAGAGACTTAGACTTCTGGTTCTCCAGTCGAGGTCACCAGTTACTAACTCGTTCGTCCTCCCATGCCTGCCGCATCCCCATATAATACATATTTCCAGGTGAATAACCCTTTCAGCAGAAATGAAACGGAACATTTTGAGCAGAGCACAGATGAGAAAGAGAGCTACAGAGGAGAAAGAGAAAATTGGCAAACTTTCAAAATGAATAACGTGGTTCAACACAGGTGCAATGTCAGACACAAATACCATTCTTGCTACCAATCATCCAGTTTCAGCAGACATAATACCAATAGTATCATTACCTGTTGCTACTCTTCACAAGAGGAAATACTCAAATTTGTAACAGTAGATGAGTTTCTAATCCAAGAGACAGATCCTGGGCTGTGGAAACATTAAAGGGGTTGTCCCGCGAAAGCAAGTGGGGGTATACACTTCTGTATGGCCATATTAATGCACTTTGTAATATACATTGTGCATTAATTATGAGCCATACAGAAGTTATTCACTTACCTGCTCCGTTGCTAGCGTCCTCGTCTCCATGGAGCCGTCTAATTTCAGCATCTAATCGCCCGATTAGACGCGCTTGCGCAGTCCGGTCTTCTCCCTTCTGAATGGGGCCGTTCGTGCCGGAGAGCTGCTCCTCGTAGCTCCGCCCCGTCACGTGTGCCGATTCCAGCCAATCAGGAGGCTGGAATCGGCAATGGAACGCACAGAGCCCACGGTGCACCATGGGAGAAGACCTGCGGTCCACCGTGGGTGAAGATCCCGGCGGCCATCTTCGCAAGGTAAGTAAGAAGTCACCGGAGCGCGGGGATTCGGGTAAGTACTATCCATTTTTTTTTTAAACCCCTGCATCGGGTTTGTCTCGCGCCGAACGGGGGGGCTATTGAAAAAAAAAAACAACCCGTTTCGGCGCGGGACAACCCCTTTAATGATACTTATACAGTAGATTACTGGATTCGTAGTGGGCCCTCTTCATGTCAGAATCATGATCGCAACCTTTCAAACTCACACAGAGTGTATGAAACAGCTGGAGTCGAGAGTATGAAGACAAGGTACATATCAAATAATGTGTTCAAATGTGTACTGCGTAATGGCGAGTGTGTAAAACGAGAATGGCTACTCTATTCCCCATGCCAAGGCCATTTTTACTGCTTTGTATATCGCTTATTGTCCAAGAATGAATCTCCATTTGCTACATCGGGAGTCAATGACTGGAAACACAGCAATGTTATTGTAGAACATGAAAATGGAGAAGAACATCGAAATTGCATGATGGCATATTTAATTAGGCATAAAAAAACTGGAATTGCAGATTCTTTATTACTTGAACAACATCGCTGAGAGCAGGAATATTGGCATAAAGTGTTGACATGTGTGGTTTATGTAATTCCCTTTCTTGCCTCCAGAGGTTTACCATTTTGTGGAGAAAATCACCTGATTTGGTCAGCAAAAATGGCAACTATTAAGGCATACTAGAGCTGTTGAGTGAATTTGCCCCTTTCTTGGAAGAACATCTCTAACTGTATGAAAATCCTTGAAAAGGGAACCCAACATATTTATCAGCAAACATTTGGGAAGAATGTATTGAAGTAATGGGACAACAGGTTCTTTGTACTATTCATGAAGAAGTAAAAGAGTCAAAGTATTATTCAGTAAGTGTAGATTCCACTCCAGACATCTCACACACAGATCATCTGACAGTTACTGTCCGATACATTAAAGGCTGTGAGTCTGTGGAACGTTTCTTGATGTTCATGCCCATCTTTTCTCATGGAGTAAAGACTCTAACAGACACTCTTGTGGATTTTCTTAATGAGAACAAAATTCCACTATCCCACTGCCGTGGTCAGTCAAATGACAATGCCTCAAATATGTCTGGACGATATACTGGACTACAAGCACAAATTCGTCAGCTCAATGAGTTCGCCATCTATGTCCCCTGTCCTGGACACAGCCTGAACTTGGTTGGAGTAAAAGCAGAGTGTTGTCTACAAACTGGAAAATTCTTTGACTTTGTTCAGCATCTGTATTTCTTTTTCACTGCTTCTACTCATTGATGGAATGTATTGACTTCATCTTTAGGAACAGATTTTGTGGTCAAGCGTCTATCTGACACACGATGGTCATCACATTTTGATGCTGTTCATGCTTTGTACCGGGATTTCGAGAAAATAAAACATGCGGTGAATTCGGTATCAGCTGACAATGAACAGGATGTGAATACAAGTTGAGAGACAGAAGGGTTACAGAAATGGTGGAAGGTCTCAAGAGCAAAACCTATCAGGAAAGACTTAATTTGTATAGCCAGGAGGAAAAAGGGAGAGGGGGGGCATGATTCAAACTTTCAATATGTGTCAGATATGAATTAAGTTAAGAAGGGAAGTGTTCAGATAAGAAGAAAACAGAAAACTCTTTTTTTTTGGCAACCAGCAACACTGTAGTCTTTGACAGTCATCCTATTCATAGCGGCCCGTCGAGCACACCACAAGAGAGAGAACAGGCAAGCACAAGGGGGACAAAGCAACTCAAAAATAATACAAATAATGGTGGTAAAGGTTACATCCTCACAAGTTCCATAAAAAAATCCCCAGATATCAAATCACAATTAATAGTTGTACTAAATGACAAACGCTGATCTATTACATCTGAATTTCCTATCCCTTGTGTACATTCCTTTTCATTTGCATTGTGAATCTGACAACATGCCATACAATTTATAATGTATTCTACCATTTGCTTTACTAGTGACATGTAGACAATGTCTCAAGTATTCTTATTACATGATAACGTAGTATAGAGAAATGCACTGAATGCAAGAGACGTCATGCTGTGATCCTGTGTAGATTGTGAAGAGACAGATTGCAGGTACTTTCATATGCAGCCGAAGAAAGTTGGTGATTTATCACATACACTCTAGAGGAAAGTACAGTATGTCCCGCTTCTCTACTTTACAATAGATGAATATTTCTGTTGATAAATTATATCTTCTATTTAAGCGTCAACAATAGAGACTTGAATCGAGAAGGGTGAGACATCTAGGCTGCAACTGTAAGAAATCCACTATAGTTGTCTGAGTTGTCTGCGCTGAGTGACATTGTGAACAGTTCTGCAAAGCACTTTATTCTTCTAAACTCAGACTGATATACTTTGCCTGTCAGTAACAGAGCTTTATTCCCCCAAATGCTACTGCTACTGTTCACGTGATTTTTTCATTCGACCTAGCAGAAAACTGATATCAATAAAATGATACCACAGAAATATTCAGGTACTGGCAATTAGTACGATCAAAATAATGAGTGATTAGTATTCACCAGAAATCTACTCAATAAGAGCATTGGAGTTTAGTTAGAATACAGTTGGCATTGTCGATCATTCTTTACTTTGGCCACAGAATGTTCTGCAGTTCACTTCTATATACATAATGCTCTGCAATGAGTGCTGCAACAGTTCGCTAAACTGCAAGTGTAAAGTTTATGCAAATCTGGATATCAAAACCACATTTACAGAATTGTAATCTGTATTGTAGCCTAGAACTGCATTCCCCATTTGTCACAGTTCAGGACTGAATTCCTCCAGTATTGTTTACTGGCTGCACAGCGCTTGCTTAGGTTATCTGCATTCTCGGAGGGCTAATTCTTGCTTCAGGCATTGTACTTAGAAAACTGCCGTATGAAAAAGTTAATTTACTACTGAATTGTAGGAACCTCATTAAACTGTTAGGGGTGTGTCTGACAGCAAGGTTGTAGACTGTTTCCAATAGCAACCAGCAGAAAGGTGACTGTACTTCCTGTCTACAGTAAAGCTATGGTACGGTGCAGGTGCAATCCATTGTAATGTCGGCAAGTGTCATAAGTAATCTTCATATGAGATGGTGTTTGTAGAGTTAATGAACAACATGCAACACTTCTTTTTTTTTAAAGGGTTTATCCGAGTTTTAAAAAAAAAGTGTTCGCTGTGCCAAAACAAAATAAAATAGGCTATACTCACTCTGCCAACTCCCTACATGTCTCACAGTGGTGGCTTCATGTCCCTCCTGTGACGCTGTGCTTAAAAGCTGCAGCAGTCTGTTTACAGGATGTAACAAGCTGCTGCAACCAAGCATGGACCTCAGCACTTGAATGCTGAGGTCTAACCAATAATTAGACCTCAGCACTTGAATGCTGAGGTCTATGATTGTCTGCAGCAGCCTGTGATGCCCCGCACACAGGCTGATGACTGTGTCAAAACAAACCCGGCATGGAGAGGCAGCACAGGACATACCGGTAGCCAGGAGAGTATAAGATAATGTATTATCTATTATGTAGTGGACGCGTCTCTCCAAACAAGACATAGGGCATTGTAGACACCACTACTCAGCAACCACGTTATGCTACAGATCTCTCTCTCAGGCTACCAATACCGTGTTTCCCCGAAAGTAAGACAGTGTCTTACTTTCTTTTTATCCCCAAAAGCCCCACTATGTCTTACTTTCGGGGTATGTCTTATATTGGAAAAAATACACTTCTGTATGGCCATATTAATGCACTTTGTAATGTACATTGTGCATTAATTATGAGCCATACAGAAGTTATAAGACGTTTTTCACTTACCTGCTCCGTTGCTAGCGTCCTCGTTTCCATGGAGCCGACTTTTATGAATGGGATCGCTCGTGCAGGATGCCGCCTCCGTGTAGCTCCGCCCCGTCACGTGCCGATTCCAGCCAATCAGGAGGCTGGAATCGGCAATGGACCGCACAGAAGCCCTGCGGTCCACCGAGGGTGAAGATCCCGGCGGCCATCTTCACAAGGTAAGTAAGAAGTCACCGGAGCGCGGGGATTCAGGTAAGCACTCTCCGGTGTTCTTTTTTAACCCCTGCATTGGGGTTGTCTCGCGCCGAACGGGGGGGGGGTTGAAAAAAAAAAAAAACGTTTCGGCGCGGGACAACTCCTTTAAGATCAGAGGGAGGCGGCAATACCCCCGTGTTTCCCCGAAAGTAAGATATATGTCTTACTTTCGGGGTACGGCTTACATTGGCCGACCCCCCTGAAACCCCCGATACGTCTTACAATCGGGGGTGTCTTACTATCGGGGAAACACGGTACCTCCCCACTACACTTACTACACCTAAAGTCCCTCTGTTAACCCCTTCTGGCTAAAGGGGGCCTTTACATGGAGCTGGTCAGTGCTGCACTAGCCCAGTGCTCAGCTGGTCTCTACTGTCTTCCTCCTGGCTGTGAATATACTGTACTCTAAGGGGCCTTTCACACAGGATAAGATTGGCAATGGAATTAGCTGTTGTTTGGAAGATTCCACACCAAAATCTGAATGTCTATCATGCGGATTTTATTGTGGAATTAAAAACGGCTTAATTCTTCCAGCATTTCCCCATCAAAATCCTTATTTAGACATGCAGATTTCCGCAGCAGCAAATTCTGCTGTGTGTTATGGAACAATTTCACACTGTTTGAAAGATCCCTTAATATTCAAATTTCTATAACTTATCTATTTTGTCTTGCTCAATTATACAGGTTTCATTACTTCTATTGTAACATAACAGTGATGTCCGGTCTAAAATGAGTATAACATACCTAGATATTACTAAATTCCATCCGACACTCAAAACTATTCAAAAAAGAAAAATTCAATTTTCTATATCCAGAGGAAACAAGAAAGTAGTTTAAACTGAAGGCCTCTGGCAAAATGCAAGTAGAATAACTCAGACTGGGCTTGATGACCCATGAATTTATATAGAGTTGACTCACCTTAATAACATTGGCGCTAACCCTAAGCTATTTCCTCTGCCATAGTGTTACAGTTATGTGAACTTAGTTAATTGATTCCCTATTTTAGTGATTGGAGTGATATATGAGGTAAAATATCACTGCACTTTCATTTATTAATCTGCTTCCTTCTGGACTTTTTGGCATACAACTATAGCACATCAGAGAAAAACTTACTTGAATGTTAATAAAATTAGAGTAATAAAGCTATCACTTTAGTACTGTTTTCAACAGCAAACTGAACGCTGAATTTATGATATGCATTACAAACACTTCGGCTATGAACCATGGTGATGTACTGTAGAAAATCAATCAGTTATATAAGACAGCATGTATTTCTTGTCTCTGACTTGTAAACAGTTTAATTATACAACACGTATCTATAAATTAGCCTGTCTGTCTGCCCATTCAACCAACCGACCAACAGTATTCAATTTACAAAAGCCAGGTATAAGTTCTCACTGGGTGGGACCCCTAAAATGTAACCTTTATTGATTTATTTAATGATTAATAGGTTCTATATTTGGGACCAACATGAAAAGACCACAAACAAATATACTTCTCCAAATTAGGCTACAAGCCAGTATTGAAGAAATGTCCAAAAATACACAATGGAACCGCCCAGGGCCAAGCGGTCCTGTGTATTTGGATTAGTATTAGAGTGATAAACGTGTGTCACCGGACTAATACCCATCAGTGATAGTTCTCTATCTATGATGCTGCGATAGAAATATGCCGGTTGCCACATAGATAGACTACTGATATTCGGGTAAAATTGTGTATACTCTTATTACAACGGCTGTTGTACACGTAGCTCTGTTCCGTGAATATATCGTTTTATATAACAAGTTCTACACATTTCGTCATGTATGACTCATCAGGAACCAAAATTGGTTTCAGAAACAGAACTGGTCATGAGAAATGGACACCAAAATGGCTTAATATAGCCTATGAGATGCCCACACGGAGCGAACCTCTACTGTCTGAACTATGGCTAGCTATCTAGGTATAGGTGGCGTTAATCTCTGATAGTTGCCCCAGGTGCTAAAATAGCTGCCAACCTAACCTGTAGCTAGCTATCTAAGTTTAGATGAGGTTAGCTGAAGTGGCTATCTATGATGCATGTGGTGCATGTAGTACATCAAAAAACTGCTAGCTCTAATAACCCCAAAAGCCCAAGGCCCAAAATAACAAAGCAGCAACAGCAAAAATGGCTCAATATAGCCTATGAGATGCCCACACGGGGCGAACCTCTACTGCTCTGTACTATGGCTAGCTATCTAGGTATAGGTAGGGTTAGTCTCCGATAGTTGTCACAGGTGCTAAATTAGCTACCAACCTAACCTGTAGCTAGCTATCTACATTTAGATGAGGTTAGCTGAAGTGGCTATCTATGATGCATGTGGTGCATCAAAAGACTGCTTGCCCTAATAACCCCAAAAGCCAGAGGCCCAAAATAGCAAAGCAGCAACAGCACAGAGTCTCCTGCTTACCATCTGGCGAAACGCGTAGAACTTGTTATATAGAACGATATATTCACAGAACAGAGACAGAGCTGAATATCCTTCTGGGGCCTTTCCACTTCAGTGACTACCCAGGTATAAGTTCAGTTAAATTGACTTTCACAGATACAGAATACTCAGATCAACAGGAAATAAGCCAAACCATTAAATAAATGGTTGAAATAATTGACACTGCTATGTCTATAAAAAGTAAACGCCACTAAACTCTTTTCTAGCTAAACAGACACTTCTTGCTTAATCATTATCATTTAGAGAAGTAATGTGCAATGGTACAATGACTGGTTTCATACATTAAGGTATATGCACACGGAAGACATTTCTGTCCAATTTTTGGACCAATTTTATGGTCCAAAAATTGGACAGAAATAGCACTCATTCATTTTATTGACAGTCTAAAAAAATTTGCAGCATGTCATATTCTTGTGAGATTCTCGGACAAAAATAGCAATTGTACATATGCAGGGTCCTCTACTTCGGAGGACACATGGACAGGATGTCCGTGTGCTGTCTGATCCAAGTTGCGCCCAAGAAACTCAGGCACAACTTTTTAACAATCCATGTGCATATAACCTGAGGGTATATGCACATGGGCATTTTAAAACTCTTTGGCGCAACTCGAATAGGGCAGCACTGACACCCGGGTGCTGTTCGATATTTGGTAGACCGTGCAATGACATGTGTCATTCTCGTCAGAAAATCGGACAAGTATAGGGCATGCTGCGATACAAAAAGCCCATGTACATACATCCATTCAAATAAATGGGTGCTAGTTCTGTCTAATTTTCTGACCGATTTTTCAGTCTGAAAATTGGTCAGAAAGAACATCCATCTGCATGTACCCTTAAGGAATTTTCCCCACCAGAAATGCTGATGGGATATCAATAGGATATTTCCTCTATGTCTGGTTATTGGGGATGTGGCCTCTTATATCGCCAGTAATGCGAAGAAATAGTGGTCACTGACACTTTATGACACAACATGGCTTGTGACCAGGTGTACTGCAAAAAATTACAGAGACCCATTTTAAATAGAGGGAAACAGTCAAAGCAGCTACTGTGCTTTACCTAGTGGGTTAAACCCTTTAATCACAAAGTTAACTACGGTACCAGCTACATGTACTGTACTTAAAGGGAACCTGTCATCACCTATAAGCACAATGAACTAATTTTATGGGCTTACTGGACAGGGGCCAAGGCGTCTAGGGATGTGCTATTTATGCTTACCCGACACCCCATTCCCTCACTGTCAGCCTTGCATCCAACTCTTTTCTGCATATGCACACACGGTGTGGCTTATTTGACAGTTTTCTGGAGTAAATCATGACAAAAAACTTTCTCCCATGCTTGGGTCACATTTGTCACGTTTTAGATACTTTTGGACAGTTTTTCTGGCAGGTCCAAAAAGGGGCGTGGTCTAAATAGCAGCAAATTGCGCCAAAAGTTTGCCGCAACTTTTATCGTAAACTAAGCCAACTAATAGGTGGTCTAAACTTAGGCTAGACAGTCCTAGAATGTGACAGATTTATTATTCAGTGATAAATCTGTTGCATTTTAAGACTCTCTAGTTTAAGTTTGCACTGTCTGACTTTTAAACAGTATTGGCAAATAAGTCCCAGTGTTCTTTAGGGTATGTGCATACACGGACTACAGAGATGAGTCTGATGCACGGAGCAAGTGATGGTTTCCAGGGCTGACAGCAAAAGAACGGGGAGCCAGGTATGTATAAAAAGCACATCCCTGGACTCCTCAGCCCGTGTCCTATAACCCCATAAACTGATTTAAGTCTTCCCTTTAATAGGGACTTTGGACTTTTTTACAAAATTGGGCTTCTAAATCTTGTGTTGTATTAGACAGTAGTAGTACCTGTAGCTTCCCCACCATCAAAAATGAATGCATCTCTTCTAGCACAACGTAAGGTAGGACATATGAATGTCCAGTAATCTTTGTTGGCCATGCTACTATTATAAGAACTGGCATTATATAAAATTGTCATTAGCCATCTCAAGAGATGCTAAATGTAACATTATTCATCAGGAACCATACGCTGTACAACCTGTAAGATTGCTGCTCCTACCTCAGTGCTCTACTATAGTCTATTTTAGCCAGTGAGGCACATTGCAACACTAAGACCATAATATAGAACATAAAGTACTGCTGTAACCATGACATATCAATTTTAGAATCATAGTCACTCAAAAGCCCACTAAGCACTCTCTCTAACCTGGACCAAAAAGAACAATTAGGAGAACAATCCTTATTCTGTATCTTTTGCTACAAACAGACAGGAATGGGCACTGCCAACAAAGCTACTTCTTCTCTCCTCAGGAAACAGTCGAACAATGTATAGTAGTTACTCATCTGCTTGTTGTTGCATGAAGTCCTGATTTGTCTGCACAGACCTGTCTAACTAATGATGAAACGTCTTAATTTAAGATGAAATCATGTGCAGACAGAGCTCTTATATCAATATAGGATGGATGTTTTGAGCAAACCCAAAATCGTGTGAAGTTAAGGTTGTGAAATGTTAGTCCTAATATATTATGCAGGACTACTGACACATAGATACAACTTGTGGTTTATCATCCTCACCAACACAGTTAAGAATAGAGATGAGCGAGCATACTCGTCCGAGCTTGATACTCGTTCGAGTATTAGCGTGTTCGAGATGCTCGTTACTCGTGACGAGTACCACGCGGTGTTCCGGTTACATTCACTTTCTTCCCTGAGAAATTTGCGCACTTTTCTGGCCAATAGAAAGACAGGGAAGGCATTACAACTTCCCCCTGCGACGTTCAAGCCCTATACCACCCCCCTGCAGTGAGTGGCTGGCGAGATTAGGTGTCACCCGAGTATTAAAATCTGCCCCTCCCGCGGCTCGCCACAGATGCATTCTGACATTAGTTCAGGGAAAGTGGTATCTTGGTGGAGCTGCTATAGGGAGAGTGTTAGGAGTGATTTTAGGTTTCAAGAACCCCAACGGTCCTTCTTAAGGCCATAGAAATCGCAGATCGCACCTATGTGCGATCTGCGATTTCTGTTCTCTTCTCTATATGCGCTCAATGGGGCCGGCGGCAGCAGCGCCGACCCCATTGAGAACATATAGAAGACAAATCATTCTTCTCTGCCACAGCTGTAACAGCTGTGGCAGAGAAGAACGATGTTTGCCCATTGAATTCAATGGGGCCAGCAATACAGCAGGTTCCACTGAAAGCAATGGGCTGCCGGCGATCGCGGGATGAATTGTCGGGAAGGGCTTAAATATATAAGCCCTTCCCTGCAATTCATCCAGAAATGTGTTACAATAAAAATATATACCGGCGTATAAGGCAACGGGGCGTATAAGACGACCCCCCAACTGTCACCTTATACCCCGGCAATACAGTGGAGCAAAGAATAAAAATCATTACTCACTTCACCGAGCGTTCTGCGGTGCTGCTGCAGGCTGTCGCTCCCTCCTGGTCCACGGCAGAGCATTGCTTTCTCTACGAAGGGCTTGAAATCCCCGCCTCCAGAAACACACGTGCCTTCAGCCAATCACAGCCAATGACAATGATGTCATTGAATGGCTGTGATTGGCTGAAGGCACCTGTGTTTCTGGAGGCGGGGATTTCAAGCCCTGCGTCCAGAAAGCAATGCTCTGCCGGGGACCAGGAGGGAGCGACAGCCTGCAGGAGCACCACAGAACGTCAGAAGAAGTGAGTAATGATTTTTATTCTTTGCTCCGCTGTATTGCCGGCGTATAAGGTGACAGTTGGGGGGTCGTCTTATACGCCCCGTCGCCTTATACGCCGGTATATATTTTTATTGTAACACATTTCTGGATGAATTGCAGGGAAGGGCTTATATATTTAAGCCCTTCCCGACAATTCATCCCGCGCACGCCGTCAGCCCATTGCTTTCAGTGGAACCTGCTGTATTGCTGGCTCCATTGAATTCAATGGGCAAACATCATTCTTCTCTGCCACAGCTGTTACAGCTGTGGCAGAGGAGAACAATCTTTACGTTGACAGTGCGGGGGGGGGGGGGGGCCCACTCTTGCCGCTATTGTGGCTTAATAGTGGGACCTGGGAACTTGAGATGCAGCCCAACATGTAGCCCCTCGCCTGCCCTATCCGTTGCTGTGTCGTTCCCATCACTTTCTTGAATTGCCCAGATTTTCACAAACGAAAACCTTAGAGAGCATCGGCGATATACAAAAATGCTCGGGTCGCCCATTGACTTCAATGGGGTTCGTTACTCGAAACGAACCTTCGAGCATTGCGAAAAGTTCCTCCCGAGTAATGAGCACCCGAGCATTTTGGTGTTCGCTTATCTCTAGTTAAGAAATACCCGACCCAGGGCATTGGGGTTATTCTTATTGAACCCTTATTTTATATGACAATATGGACGGTTGGTCTATGTATACATTCATGAATGTCTTCCAAGTTATCTATATAAGTTCTTTATTTTCACCATGTGCCATCATTGGTGTTGATAGAATCCTGGCTCCACTAATAGAGCCATGCAATGACTCAATAACTTTCATATACTGAATAAAAGCACAATATAGTTACTGAGTAAACCACTATACAGTGAATGAATAATACTATCATACTGTGAAGGAATGATTAAACCGTATTAGAGACCGAAAATACCATGCATCTAATGCCATCATATAATGACCAAATATCACGCATACAGTAACTGAATAATATTGCCAAACAGTGATGCATCTCTCCATCCAGAAACTGAATAATGTCATCATAATCCCATTGTATAGTGACTGAACAATGGCACCACAAAGTAACTAAATAACATCATCATACAGAGAATAATACCACCTTAGGGTGCCTGCACACGAGCAGAATTTCAAGCGCGTGATTTTAGGCACATAATCTGCCCCAGACCGCAGCCAATATACTCCTATGAGGATCCGCAGTTGTCCCCAGACAGACGGATGTGTATCGCGTTTTTTCACGCGCGTGAAAAAATCTGCGACCTGTTCTAATTTCGGTCGGATCATGCGCGTGAAGCCTCCAATACAAGTGAATGGGTGCGTTTTTTCACGCAGCACATCCGCAGTGCAGCTGCGGATGGAGTCACTGGTTGCTATGATTACAGGAAGTAGGCATGGTAGGAGGCGTCCCAACACACAGCACAGAGCTTCACAGGCACATTTCAACTGCAGATCTGTCCTTTCAGTCCCCTCATCTACCAGAGAGCAGCCAGCAGACACCAGCCTGCCACAAGCCATAATGATCGACATGGAGAAACTTGTGGCAATCATGCAGGACTTCCCCAGCCTATGGGACAGTAACTCCCCAGAATACCTCGACAAGAACAGAAAGGAACAATCCTGGCGTCTACTGTCCGCGCAGGTTTATGGGGATGCGTGGACGAACGCAGTAGAAGCAGAACAGAAGAACTTGCGTGAGTATTATTTGCTATTGCGTCAAATGTACTTTTTTTTTTCATTTTAACCCCTTAGTGGCCAAGCAGTTTTACTTTTGTTTTTATTGTGCTTTTTTCCATCCCCACTTTTAACCCCTTAGTGACGGAGCTTTTTTGCTTTTTTCCTTTTTTTCCCCCTACTCCCTAAAAAATCGTAGTTCCTTTATTTATCCATCGACGTCGCTGTATAAGGGCTTGTTATTTTTTTGCGGGACGAGTTGTATTTTGCAATGGCACTATTTATTGTACCATATAATTTACTGAAAAACCTTTAAAAATTGTAATCGGAGAGAAAAAAAAAGACTTTCCACCATCTTTCGGTGCGTCCTGTTTCTGCAGCGCGCAAAGTGCAACAAAAACGACCCGATATTTTTATTCTATGGGTCAGTACGATTACTACGTTACCACACTTATATAGTATTTTTATAGTACGTCCGAAAAAAGTTACATGGATCAACCATGCCCACAAAGACATCTGCTCACCGGGTGAAAGCATGTTGCCAGAATAATTTAACAGTGCTTGCACAAGCAAGAGGAACAAAACGGAGTCTGGGTGTTGGTTTTTAAGCTGTTTTCCAGGGAATGGGCAGTTCTCTAGGGGTTGGGTTTACAATAAGGGTGTCTTCCGGATTTTCTGCGCGTTTTTTTCCGCAACACATCCGCGTATATCCGTGCGTGATTTTTCACGCATCCGCACCTATCCGCAAGCACATTTAGGTACCATACGCGCGTGAAAATCCGCTAGTGGAATCCGGAACGCTCGTGTGCAGGCGGCCTTAATGCGACAGAATGATGTTACCATGCCATGACTTAGCAATGTCACCAAACAATGATCAAATAACAATATTTGCCACAGGAAAAAAGTCTGAAAGTTGGGGTAGGCTGTAAACTGCATATCAGGGGATCTGAAATGAATGAATGGAAGTTTTGGCCTGAAAGTTTGTGCAACTTTTTAAACTCAAGGGAATTACTAGAGTTGTAATCAATGTAACCACTTAGAATAGATTTGTCTTCCCGGCAGCTTTATTTTATCTTTTTTGTTGATGTATAAAAATATCCTAATTAATTCCAAACTGGTTTAATGTTGATACATGATAAAATATAAGAAAACCTGGGGGGAAGGTAGAAACTTTTTACAGGGAACTGCAGAAAGTGAGCTTATATATGAACGTGTGTACCTGTAAACCAAATTTATTCTATACAGTGTCCTTTTTTTGTTTGTTTCAATGATTTTTATTACATTTTTTAATTTAAAAACAGGGTACAACAAATATGATCATCTTTTATGTACAAGGAAATATAGAGTATATCGTGTAGCCTACAAAATTGATTTACAGTAGTCAAAAATTAAATTGAAATCTGTAAAACATATAACTTGAAAGAGAAGTAGAAAAGAGAAAGCATTTAGATATAAAAAGTAGTTGCCAGGTTTCACTTTTATGCCAAGTGGCATAATTAGTGTTTCAGGCACTTGCCAACTTATCCTAATGAATCAGAGGCTTATCTGGAGGACAAGGTCATAATTCACTCGCTACACAATAGGTGCTAGTTGACCATGCTCTCCATATGTGATGGAATTTGGGAAGCACAGGGGTATTACATGTGAGCATTTTCTCATATGCATATGTTTGATTTATGGAGGATACAGTTTCTCCCATACTGGGAACATCTGTGCTTTTCCATGGCCTCAATATGGTGAGATTAGCTAAAGTTAGTATCTTGCAACCTAGTATCTGAAACTCCGTTGGAATTGCAATATTAACAAATCTAAGGACGGGGCTTTAAGTGCTACACAAACCACCAAAGAGGAAAACATCTCAAACACAGAGTCCAAATATTGTTGGAGAAATGGGCTTCTCCACAAGACATGTAGCAATGAATCCCTATGACACAATTTCTCCAACAGCTGACTGTACAGTTAGGATATAGCATATCCTTGAGTATATCCTTTAGTGGATATATTTTATGGACAATTACTGGGACATGCAGTTAGGTATAAATAGGCTTTATCCCTTATATTTCCGTTACTCTGGAAAATATCTTGAATATGTTCAGGTTACCATGAAACAAATAAGGTTAAAAAATTGTGGATTTGTAAATATTGTTCTTGGTTGATAACCAAACTTTTTCTCCCATTTGAAAGGCGGGTCAGCTTAGCGGTGTTTATTCACTGCATCTCTGTAGGCCTCTTGAACTTCCTGTAAGGCTATCTTTTACTCTGATTTCTAGCCAGCGCTATCAGTCTCTGGGTGACAGTCAGCCCCGGAGTATTGATAGGGAGAACAGGAATAAAGGCAGCATACTTACTGTAATTGGCATAAAATCGAGTCTGGGCAGTAGAACTGTGTTTAGCATTATTATAGGTGAAGTCCACATTTGATAAGTAATCCATCGAATCGTCCTGGAGATAGGGGTTGAAGCAACGAAGATACTGCTCCAGAGTCTCATTTGTTCCCTCAGTTTGGCTGTTGGACTGTGGATGAAAGGCAGAGGAAAGATTCACAGAGGTTCCCAGGGCCATGCAGACCTGTTTCCAGAATCTTGAGGTGAACTGAACCCCTCTATTGAAGTCCACATCCTCAGGAATTCCATGTAGTCAGAACACTTCCCGAATCATGCTCAGTGGTGGGAATCTTCTCTATGGGGATGAAGTGAGCCATCTTCGTGCGTCAGTCCACAACCACAAGGATGGTAGTCATTCCCTTCAAGGGGGCAGGTCCACTATAAAGTTGATAGATATAGACCCCCATGGCCTAGATGGGACTGGAAGGGGCTGTAGCAAACCAAGAGGGCGAGCTTGTGGTGTCTTGTTATGAGCATATACTTTAGAAGAGGTAATGTACATCTTTACATCCTTCCTGCAGTCGGGCCACCAGAAAAAGAAAAGTAGACATTACAAGGTTTTTGTGACCGGCAGGTTTAGAGTCGTGGACTACTTTGATGACCTCGAGTTGACCAGCTTCAGGGACATACAATTGATGTCCAAAGTCCGGATGTCTCCAAAGTCCATTCTCAAAAGAGAGCTTCACGTCCTTAGAAGGACAATTCAGAAAAAAGTCACTTTCGTAGTCTCCTTTAAACTTTGTTAGGAGGTCCTCTGAATACAGGATACCTAAGAAACTTATTTGAAGACAGAATTGTGTGGTCTGTATTTAACTTCTCTTCAGGCTCTGAAAATATCCTGAACAATGCATCTACCTTGCTATTTCGGGAACCTGGGCGGTAGGACACAACAAAATTAAACCGGGAGAAGAACAGGGCCAATCATGCCTGTCTTTCAGATAACCTCTTGGCAGAACCAAGGAATTCAAATTTTTCATGGTCAGTAAACACCATTACTGGATGATGAGCTCCTTTTAAGAGGTGTCTCCATTTGGTGAAAAGCACTTTGATGGCCAGAAGTTCCTTGTTCCCAACATCATAGTTTTTTCCTATGGGTGATAGGGTATAGAACAGGAATGCGCAATGATGTAGTTGCATCTTATCTCCAACTTGCTGTGACAGGATGGTTCTCACAGTTGTGTTGGAGGCATCCACCTCCATAACAAAAGGTAATTCCGGGTTTGAGTGGATCAGTACTGGTGCTGAAGTAAACAGGGTCTTTAGTTTCTCAAAAGCAGCTTGTGCCTCCGGGGACCAGAAAAATGTATGCGCTTTCTTTGTGAGGGAGGTGATGGGAGAAATGTCCTTTGAGAAGTCCTTCATCAATCTTCTGTAGAAATTCACGAAACCAATCAGGCGCTGTACTTCCTTCAAATTTCTTGAATGGGCCAATCTAGGATAGCTTTAATCTTGCTGGGTTCCATACTGTAGCCTTCTGGGGAGATAATGTATCCCAGGAATTGTATTTGGGCTTGTTCAAACTCACATTTCTCTAACTTGATGTAGAGGTTATTCTTTTGGAGTCATTCCAAGACAACCAGCTTGTGTCCACGATGTTCCTCCAAATTCTCAGAGAATATGAAGATGTCATCAAGATATGCCACTAAGAATTGATTCAACAGGTCTCGAAATACATCATTGATAAAGTTCTGGAAGGCAGCAGGAGCATTGCAGATACCGAACTGCATCACTAGGGATTCGAAGTGTCCATATCTTGTTCTACAGGCCGTCTTCCACTTGTCTACAGGATGGATTCGTACCAGGTTATATGCTCCTCTAAGGTCCAGTTTGGTAAAGACCTTGGCTGCCTGAAGCCTCTCCAGGAGTTCTGGAATTAATGGAATAGGATAGCAATCCTTGATAGTAATCTTGCTTAGTTCCCGGTAATCGATGCACCAAAAGTATCAAAAGGACGTGTACATGGGTTTTTATCGACTACAGCAAGGCACTTGATTGGGTCGAACATTACAAGCTTTGGAAGTGTCTGAAGCAAATGGGCGTCCCAGAACATTTCGAACAGCTTATAAGGTTGTTTTACAACAACCAGGAAGTGAAAGTCAGGACAGCTTATGGAAACACGGATTGGTTCAGAATCGAGAAAGGAGTATGGTAAGGCTGCATTCTATCACCAGTCCTTTTAAATCTGCACGCAGAAATGATCATGAGGCGATACAATCTGGACAAATCAGAAATTCGGAGTCAAAATCAGTGGCAGAAATGTCAACAACCTTCGATATGCAGATGACACAACCCTGCTTGCGGAAAGAGAAAGGGACCTGGAATACCTTTATCCAAGAAGAGCAAAAGGAAAGCAAATGCATGGGACTGTATCTCAACAGCAAGAAAACGAAAGTCATGACCACCGTAGGCAACGGTACTGTGAATATAAAAATTAACAAAGAAGAAGTTGAGTCGGTCCAACATTTCATCTTCCTTGGATCCAAAATCGATTGCAATGGGCAATCTAGACCTGAGTTCAGGAGATGAATTACACTTGGTAGAGATGTAATGCAAGGAATAGAAAAGATCTGAAAAAGCAAGGATATTAGCATTGCAACAAAAACCAGACTGGTCAATGCAATCGTCTTTCCCATAACTACGTATGGTTGCGAAAATTGGCCGCTCAGGAAAACAGACAGAAGGAAAATTGATGCGTTTCAACAATGGTGCTGGAGGAAAATGCTACGAATACCTTGGACTGCCATGACAATGAACAAGGCAGTGTTAGATTGCATTAAACCAAAAAGATCACTAGAGGGCAAAATCATCAAACAGTTGCTCTGTTTTTTTGGACATGTGATATGCGCTAACTCACTGGAAACAGTATTGATGCTTGGCAAGGTCAGTGGAAAGAGATCAGAACGACAAAGTACAAGATGAGCTAGATAGAAAGCTCTAGATACAATCAAGGCCACCAAAAATATGTCAATTTCTGAACTGAAAGAAGCAGTGAAAGACAGGAATGCGTGGAGAACTTGATCCATAGAGTGACCGAAGGTCGGATGCGACTGAATGGATAATAAATCGGTGCATAGGCAAAGAGTAGAATCCTTCTTTTTAACAAAGAAAATGGGTGCTCCTGCCGATTAGGAAGGAGGCCGGATAAAGCCCTTCTTTAGATTTTCATCCAGATGTTCCCAAAGGGCCCTAACTCAGGTTTAGCGAGGTTGAAGATACACACAAATGAAATAGAAGATCCTGGGAGCAGCTCAATAGGACAGTCATACAGCCTGTGAGGTGGCAGCAGGTCAGCCTTCTTCTTACTGCAAACATCCTTGAACATCTGGTAGTGAAGTGGTAATCTCTCTAAGTCCTGTTAATCATCCTCAAGGTCCTGTACTGGTTTAGGGGTGGATGGTGCTATCTGGCAGTTTTCCTTACAGTATTCTGAGGGGAAGGCAATGGTCCTGGTCTCCCAGTTGATAGAGAGATTATAGGTAGAAAACCAGGGAATCCAGAGAATCACTGGAAATTTAGAGGATGAGATGAGTTGGAAGCTGATGGTTTCTTGATGATCAGGGTTAATGTGAAGCTCCAGTTTAATTGTCTCCTGTGTGACAGGACCTAAAGACAAGGCTGACCCATCCAGGGTTTCCATGGACTTGAGTCTGGTTGCAATATCTTTGTCACGAGCAAATGTTAAGTCCATGAAGTCCCCCCCCCCCCCCCCACAACCCCAAATCTAACATCACTGAGCACTGTGTCTTCTGATTGCCTGTTACAATCTCAATTGGGAGAACAAAATGGTGGCGTGGGGGAAAGGTTTTCACACTATTGAACTACTGGTGGAAAGATATGTTTGGTTGCATCCCCATGTTTCACGATGACTGGATTGGCCATGGGCTTAACATGGGCTAAGGCGAGAGTCCTTTAGAGCTTGTTTGTAAAGTTTAGGGCATAATGTCTTGAGCTCCCACAACAAAAGCACGGATTTTCAGCCCAGTACCTTTCCTTTTCCATGGTGGAGAGAGATTTGCGGATGACCTGCATGGGTTCGGGAGCAGCTTCAGTCCTCGGGTGGGGACTCAACGTGGATTGACTGAAGGAGCATGGGTGCTGGTGCCTGAACCCTGCAGTCTCTCCTTTCGCTGTTTGGAAAGTCTCTGGTCAATCCAGATGCATAACTGGATGAAGTCTTCTAGGTTATTGGAAGCCTCCACTCTGGCAAGTTTGTCGTTTACCCACTCAGATAATACCTGGCGAAATTGGTTCTGTTATGCAGCAAGATTCCAGGTACAATCATTTGCTCAGTGATCAAACTCTGTTGTATATTCTGCAACGGAACATCACCCTTGTCGTAGGCTATGTAACCTCTCTTTAGCCGTGGCTCAGCGGTTCGTATCATCAAAGATTTGCCCCATAGCAGCCGAGAAGGTATTGAGGCTGTTGAGGAGATTACTGTTGGTCTCTACGTATGGAGAGGCCCAGGCAAGTGCCTTATCAGTGAGGAGGTTAATGATAAAGAATACCTTTTTCCGGTCACTGGTAAACAGTGTGGGCTGCATTTCAAAATAAATCTGGCATTGATTGAGGAAGCCTCTATACTGATGGCGATCCCCACCATACTTTGTGGGCAGTGCATGTGGACATCAGAGCCTAAGCGATGCAAGTCAAGAAGTTGCTTCTGTAAACTGATGATTTCCCTCTGTTGATCCAGCACCAGTGTCTGTAATCCAGCGAACTTCTCTTGATAGGAGGCAAAAAATTCCTGGAGCTCTGCAACTTGTTCACTACGGGCTCCATGTTTGTGAGTGATCATTTTGTTAAGTGTTACCGATGCTGGAGTGGAGCCACAGATGTAGTAGCCATAGTCAAATGGAAGCCAGAGATGAGCAGCAGTAGATATCGGTACAATTGCAGATGAGCAGGAGAAAGAGGAGCTTGATCAAGGTGGTGGACCACAATAATCACATACTGGATCTGAGACATGGTCAGGCTTTTATAGGAAGTCCTAATTAGTAGCAGGGTGGAGCCCAAACAGGGAGACGGGAAGTGGATTTTGCAGAAGCAAGGAAACATAGAACAAGGCTGGGTTTCAGCAAGGAACTGTTGAAATCCTTGATAGCCCAAGGAAGAGAGCTGCTGACTGGAGCGTAAAAGGCCCCGGGTTCAAGTCCTAGCAGCCTGTCTCTTATTGAAACATTTCTTTTGGTTGTTGTGTTGTGTTTATTTATTTTGTGTTTCAAGGGCCTTAATTTTATTGAGCAGCTCCTCTTGGTGTTTAGTTCTTTCTTTTTTTCTGTAGTGCCCTAATCTTATGAACCAGCCTTTCCTACAGGCTTTATGTGCTTTCCATAGGACATGAGTATTTACCCCAGGGGATGAATTAATATTCCCTTAGGTCTCTTTCAAGTGCAGTTTTGTGTCCAGGCTGAGCTAACAAAAAAATTGCTACTTTGCCACAAGAATGTTGGTGTTAGATTATATTGTTCCCCAATGGTTAAAGATATCACTGGATGATCAGAGCATGTAATTGATTCAATCATCAAAGTTTAGAATAGCAATAATAAATTCCTATCAATGATAAACATCTGAATCCATGAGTAGCTGTTATGGACATGCATTGAGCAGGGGTTGGACCAGATGACACTGGTGGTCCCTTCCAACTCTCTGATTCTATAAATAAAAGGAATAATCCTTTTTAGAGCTATGCATAGCTTGCCAAACATCAAAACGTTCTTCTTCCTACCATCTATCACCTAGGGATTGGGTAGGTTTACACAGTTTAAAGGTTGTATCTATGCTAATATCTGAAACTACATTTGAAGTCTCCTCCACAAATAACATTGCCTAATAACCCCCCAATGTTGATCCAAAACAAGGAAAAAAAAACAATGAGGTTTTCCCCATGGGAGAGATCTGTATATTGTCCACTGATATACTTATACATAGTTATTAGAGGGCTGCTTGTTACAGTTCTGGGTTTAAATAGATGATGGGAGAGATCTCTGTATTGTCCTGATATATTTAGACATAGTTATCAGGTCCCCCCTCAGCCATCTTTTTTCTAAACTAAATAATCCCAATTTTAATAACCTCTCTGGATATTGTAGTCTGCCCATTCCATTTATTACTTTAGTTGCCCGCCTTTGTACCTGCTCAAGCTCTGATTTGTCCTTCTTGAGTATCAGTGCCCAAAACTCTATACAATATTGCATGTGTGGTCTGACCAGTGACTTGAAAAGAGGAAGAACAATGTTCTCATCATGTGCCCTATGACCTCTTCTGATGCACCCCATGATCTATTTGCCTTGGCAGCAGCTGTAGTTTCCAGGTACACTTTTTAACCCCTTTTTGAATGCAGAACCACATTGGCTATGTGCAAATCTAGTAGAAAAGACCCCATCACTATAGAGTCTGTAACAAGTTCTTTCAGGGGGTGGGGCGGCAAAGACACACTGGACTCAAAGATAGATAAAAGTTTTATTTTAGGATCAACTTCAAACAACGAAAAACAGCAAGTGTCCTTTCAAAAAATAGCAAGTACGGACCCTGATAGGTTTTTTGAAAAAAACGACACCCCGCTGATGACAACCCTTGAGAAAGACTTGGATAGATGGAGGTCTCTGCCGCTGTCCTGGTTCGGAAGAATAACTACAATCAAAATGAACTCCCTTCCCAAATTTCTGTATATCTTTCAAACAGTCCCTATAAAATTAACAGGCGTATTTCTGTCACGGATTCGGCGGTTAGTAATGAGATTCATCTGGGGCAATCACAGGCCTAGGCGGAGCTGGAAGGCCCTCTCTGTCCCGAAAGCAAATGGAGGAATGGGAGTCCCCAACTTCTCACTTTATCATAGGGCATCCTTGACGAAATGCGTGTTAGACCTGTTCCATGGCAAGGAACATAAAAGATGGGTGAAGGCAGAACAGGACTCGGACCTATTTGGGGGGCTAGGTTGCATCTGGATCCCGGGAAAAGACAGACACAGAGACTTAGGGTTCTCACCCTTCATAGAAAACTTACTCAGCGCCTGGATCGGCCCAGCCATCAAATCCGGGCTGATTACATCTCTGGGCCCACTCACCCCACTGGTGGGTAACCCGGACGCTCCAGCCTTCCTAAGGGGCACACCCCCGACGGTTGGGATGGCGGACCCAGTTCCCAGGACACGGGACATCTTGACAGACACAGGGTTGAAGAGCCTACAGAAAGTATTAGATGGAAGGGATCCCACAGCCGGAGCATGGTATCAATATCTACGGTTATGCCACTATATAAGGTCTTTGAGCTGCCCGCAACAACTGAGGAGATCAACTACAATCTTTGAGAAAATCTGTATGTCTAAACCAGACACCCCCCAGACTATCTCCTCACTGTATAGATCATTACTAGAGAAGGACATATCAGGTAGAAATAGGACCATGGAACTGACTTGGGAAAGAGAACTAGGAATAGATCTTCAGGCAGAGTCATGGGAGAAAGCCTACGCCATGACCCGTCTCCAGCAGATTACAGGAGCTTAATTATAAGATCCTGACCCGATGGTATAGGACCCCGGCGGGATTAGCCAGAATCTACCCCCAGTATCTGGATCTTTGCTGGAGGTGTCTTAGCGAACAAGGGACCTTCATTCATTTATGGTGGTCTTGCACACTAATTCAACCACTCTGGCGGGAGGTGGAAGCTCTATACACAGCTGTTTACAAAAAACTGCTTAATCTTACCCCTGAGGTGGCACTTTTGTCCATGATTCCAGGGTCAGTGTCGCGAGCAAAGAGTTCCTTGCTGCGCTTTTTCCTACTGGCTGTGAGACAGATCATTCACAGAAGATGGAAATCAGTAACTCCCCCATCACGATTGATGTGGCTGGAAGCTATGGATAATCTAAAACAAATGGAGGAACTCTGTGCCAAAGATGAGATGAGATATTCTAAATTTTACAACACCTGGGTGGTGTGGCTACAGTTTCGGGCCTCACCTAGGCTGGACACATGGTTGTGTGGTGGCTCCGCTGCTCTTTAAAAGCTTTCAGTACACTCTCTAATGTAGACGACGAATCCTAACACACTGACGAGTCTACTTATGGGTGCTCTTAGACTGGACAGACCTCTTTCTTTCTTCTCCTCCCTCCCTTCCTCTCTTTCTCTTTTTCTATTTTTCCACTTTCCGATTTCCCCTTCTCCTTAATTCTCTAACTCCCATAACGTTTTCTCCCCTCTTTCTTCTCCAGGGTTCTCTTCACTCTGTTCTAAAACTCTGGTGACTCCTACATCCCCTTTAATCCAACAGAAAAT
Organism: Eleutherodactylus coqui; assembly: GCF_035609145.1. Taxonomy (NCBI): domain Eukaryota; kingdom Metazoa; phylum Chordata; class Amphibia; order Anura; family Eleutherodactylidae; genus Eleutherodactylus; species Eleutherodactylus coqui. The sequence continues at coordinate 192,096,637 of NC_089837.1, read as the reverse complement.
AGATATGTAGTAATTTATAACAGGGGATTTTGGTCTATTTTGTTTTATTATGTTTTACTTTTCATAAATAAAAACAGCTGGGGACAATGGGTGGTGGTGGAACTGGCTTGGAGAAGGGACTGTGGCTAAGTACTGACTGCTGCATAACTAATCCTGCAATGATACTTTATAGTATTGTCCGTTACGGCTAATAAAATACTTTTGAACCAAAAAATAGCAAGTGCATCACGCAAGATTCTCAGGTCCATGCAGGAAACTGCTGCTTCCTCCTTAGCTTAATAGGCCCTCACTCCATGGGAGCTGCAGCCTTTTATGCCCCAGTGACGAGGTCAGTACCTGCAGCTGAGGTTCCTGAGACCAGGGTGAAGTTGTGGACTGGATCTCCACCCTGTTCAGACTAAGAGCCTGGGAGGGAGATATACTCCATCCACAGCTTCACCCTTTAACTGCCTACAAGTCCTTAGAAGAAACAAGGGTCTGTGTATCATATTACTTAATTCCCTTAAAACCAGGAGTGTATGCCATCTGGACGCGGTGATTTGTCTATTACATTTTTTTTACAATGGCTTTGCACTTCTTCCTGGGTTAGACTAGTGACCTTTAGTGAAGCATTTACTTTATCACTCTGCATCAAGAAGTCTGCCTTGTTTTAGTTTGAAAAGGATACATAGAATTTTGTGAGCATGGCTGCCTGCAGACGGCCAGGTCGGATTCCGCTGTGAGAATTCTCACAGCGGGATGTCGACCCGTGCCCCTACAGAGACCTGCGGCTCACCTGCTCCCGGCGTCTTCCATCTCTGCTATGCGCTGGCTGCCAGCCAGCCGATGTATGCGCAGAGCGGAGCCGGCGCGTCACTACTGACACTTCTGTGAGCCTCTGCGAGACCAGCACAGATATAGGACATGCCGCGATTTGTTTTCCGCAAGTGTTTTTATGCGGACAAATCGCAGCTGTGTGCATAGGGTTGCATTTTCTATGGCAGCGGGCATGAGCGTAAATTCAGCGGGAAATCTCACCGCGGAATTTCCGCCTGTGTGCAGGAGGAGTAAAGCTCTTCTGTTTTTTGTTTGGAGCATAAATGGAAGTCAATGTATAGATTGTGTTATTTATGGAGCAGGCTATTATGGCATACCTTCCTTGCGAGTCCAATTCGTCTTTAATAAGCTGGAATGCTATGGAAATTTTTTTTATTGCAATTAACATTCCTCTAGTTTTAGAGTTGTAATGAGATTGAAATGTGTTAGGATAGCTTGGATACTTCATGCGGAAGGCATCCTTTGAGACTATATGTGTCTCCTGTGCAAAAAGAAATATCTGGAAATAATGACTTTACATTTTCCCTCATGTATGCCTTTTTTGAGGGCTATTCAGCCTTTTAACATTTAGCGATAGAATCTTAATCACCATGTTTAACAGTAAATAGATAAGGCATAGTTATGTAGCGATTCATATGGTCAAAGTTCTGGAAGTTGACTGCGTGGGAGTGTTCTCCATATGCCGGACGAGTTAATATGTGTTCCTCTAATGAGTAGAGAAAAAAGTAGAGAACAAAAATATACAACATTAACGTCAACGCAGTCTTTCATGGTGTTGTGAGTGAGGAAAGAAACGTAACAGGATTATATGCATAGTTGTGAAATTGTAAATGTAGAATCTAAAATGTAGTTTACATTAAAAATAACTATGGAGAAGACTACAAAAGTAAAGCTTCATTTGCAGGAAAGGGGCAGCTGCCTCTGGCAAAAGATATTTGCAGTCATCCACTTGTTAATTGGAAAATGTATACCCTCTGGATATGTAAAACTGGGCATTCCATTCTACGTGTGTTGATCTCTTGCATATGTCTTGATCTCTTGCCATTTACAGACATTTTAGCACAATATGTTTAATTTAAACCATTAGGTACAAAGGCTTTTTTCACAGACTGTTAATTTTCTGCACTGTTTTCGGAGGACACTGCATGAGGCACCTCTCATTAGCTCCTTTATTGGTAGAACTGAATCTCATGGCATAGCATCATTAAGCCTGGCACAGTTTTCCTTCTTTTTCAGCAGAATTTGTTAACCTGTTCATTCCATCTCTCATTATGGTGCTTTCATACCAGATGGTTATATGCTAACAGGGGAAAATAAGTCAAATTGTAGATAATGAACTGTTCTGTGTAATCTTGTTCTACATGTGACCACAGAGCACATGTTATGTTGCATTAACCTTCTATTTGGGACTCCAGTGGCTTAACAATGGTATGTTAATATCAGAGACAAGTAGAATTTAAGACATTTTATCTCCTTTAGTAAATTCCAAAGATGTACAATGAGCAGAATCCTCGGGTCTTCAGGTATTTATCTTAAATTTGCTGTTGGAAGATTTTCAAAAAAAGTTCAAGAAACAAAATGTGATGAGAAAGAGGAAGAACAGATGTCTCAAATCTGCATAGCTCTGCCAAATTTAACATTTAATATAGTCCAAGAATTTGTTTGGAAGTGGGTGCCCATGTTTTCCAGGAACACAAGATATCCTGGGGGGAACCATAAAGCTAAAATGAAGTCAATGCAACCTAAAGCTAACCAGCCACTTTCTATTAAAGCGGTTCCCTGGGAGTATATAACTATGTCTGAAATATCCAAGGACTATAGATGTTCTAATTTCCTAATGCAGTCTCAATAATTAACCCCTTAGGCCTCCCTCACACAGGGCGATTTTGTACAGCGTTTAGTGCTGCGTTTTCAGCGCTGTGCTAAACGCTGTACAAGGCTCTCATTTATTTCAATGGGGCTGCTCACACAAGGCTGAAAACGCTGCGTTTTGAAAGCGTTGCATGTTCTATTCTTTTGTGTTTTCAGCTGTGTGTCTCCCATTGAAATGAATGGGCAGTGTTTTCAGCTGCACTGAAAACGCAGCTAAAAACTCTGTAAACACAGCGTTGAAAAATGCAGCATTTTTGCAAACACCCTGTGTGAGAGAGGCCTTAAGGACATGGCCCTTTTTTTCCATTTTTGCTTTTTTCTTCCCCCTTCTAAAAAACCGTAACTCCTTTATTTATCCATCGACGTCGCTGAATGAGGCCCTGTTTTTCAATGGTACTATTTAAGGTACCAAATAATGTACTGAAAAACTTTTACAAAATTCTAAGTAGAGTAAAATGAAAAAAAAAAAGACATTCTTTCATTGCATCTTGTTTCTAAGGCACTCAAACTGCAACAAAAATGACATGATAACTTTATTCCGTGGGTCAGTACTATTACTACGATACCAAACTTATGTAGTTCTTTTTTTATGTACTACTTTTATTTTTTTTCAAAGACATTTAATTTTTTTAAAATTATTTTCTGCCGCCAACTTCTGTACGCAATAACTTTTTTATTTTTCCGTCAACGTAGTTTTCTAGGTCTCACTTTTTGCGAGACATCCTGTAGTTTACGGTGGTACCATTTTGGAATACATATGACTTTTTGATCGCTTTTTATTGCATTTTTTTCTGGGAGACAGTGTGACCAAAAAAGTGCATTTCTGGCGTTCTTTATATTTCTGTTTGGACGACGTTCGTTGTGCGGGGTAAATAATGCATTACTTTGATAGATTGGACTTTTACGGACGTGATGATACCAAAAATGTATTTTTGTTTTATGATTTACATTTTTTAAATTATAGATATAGTTAAAGGGGATGATTTAAACTTTTATTACTTTTTACAATTAGTAAAACTTTAATGATTTAATTTTTACTTTACTCCGGGGCCACAACTAGCAATGCTTGGATCGCTCCTGCAGTATGATGTAATGCTACAGCATTACATCATACTGCAATCTTACAGGCAGCCTATCAAGCCACCCCACAGGGATGGCTTGCTAGGCAGTCTGCTAAGGCAGCCCTGGGGCCTTTAAGAAGGCAGACAGGACAGACAGGACATGGTTCATGTTTCCAACAATCCATCAGATGGAGGGAGAAACAGACAGAACAACCCTTCTGATGGAGGAGGTACAGACTGGACAGGACCCGGGTGTCTGATAATCCTTCGGATGGAAGGGAAACTGACAAGACAGGACTCAAGCATTGACAAAACTGGATCCAGACAAACGTACGTGCATACAGGATAATAACTGGCACCCAAGTAGGGGTGGGACCGGAATAAATACATTTCTTTAATGGCTGATTGCACTACTAGGGAAAACATCTCCCTGATGGCCAATCAGTTCACACAACAGGAGAAGCTGAGAAGGAGGGAACATTAAATGCTGAGGAAATTCTGACAAATGATAGACTACATGGACTACAGGACAGGACATTTAGACATATCTAACACACCTTTTTTTTCAAGGAGATACTTTTCCTATAGGAAACCAGATAAAAACACCATACCCAGGACATGCTGCTTTTTTTTTCTTTACAAAAAGTGAAGAAAAAACAAAGAAGATACAGTTTATGGTATATTTTATCATTGCTTTTATTGAGTTACAACTAACTTGTGACCAAAGCATTTTAAATTAAAATATATGTTTTTCCAAAAAATCATATGTATGAATGCATGTTGTTTACCACCACTGACGAACCCCTACTATACTGGCAGCAATCCTGGAAGCCCAATGGTGGGAAATCTCCCCACTGTATGGTCAACATGTTATTGTCAGGACAGCATTGAGAAACTGTGCTTATTTTAAACCACAGGGGTCACCACTATGCAGTAAGCAGCATACAGTGGTCATCACTATGCAGTAAGCAGCATACAGGGGTCATCACTATGCAGTAAGCAGCATAATTTTACTATTTTTTAGCTGCACCTCTAAAATGGGGTTGTTATTTATACTATACTAGCTTACCCGTCGCGCGTTGCTGCGAAGACAGACATACATACATACATACATACATACATACATTCGTTTTTAAATATCTAGATAACAACCAATCACAGCGCAGCTTTCAAGTTACCTCAGCGGTATAATATATAACAACCAATCGCAGCGCAGCTTTCATGTAACCTCAGTAGTATAAGAAGTAGCAACCAATCACAGCACAGCTTTCATGTTTCCTCAGCAGTATAAGAAATAGCAACCACTCACAGCCAAGCTTTAATTTACCTCAGCATTCTCAATATGCAGCAATTGTCAAGCGAAACGTTCGGCGGATGTATCATTTTGTAGTTGAACACGCTTGCTTGTAATGCCTTTTGCTTTCGTGCTTGAGATGGAAATCAAACGATCTTTGTCTGGGGGGCATAACTGTCGACGATGCTCGCATGCACGCCACCTATCATAGGATAGTTGTGCTATGCCAGTAATCTTCCCAGAAGTGTACTCAACAACTTCCCAAAGTTTCATGGTGATTGGATGAATGGTGTAGTAATGCATAACGGACAGACAGACATACATTCATTTATATATACATAGATGACATCAGGAAGTGAGAGAATTAGATTCTGTACGTAAAATTTGGATGCTAATTCTTTGGCGCTTAGAATTGAACAATCGAGTTGGGACCCAATAACTTTTCCTATTTATGACATAATCAATGCTCGTGCCAAATTTCAAGTTTCTATGATATTGGGAAGTGAGAGAATTAGATTCTGTACGTAAAATTTGGACGCTAATTCTTTTGCGCTAGAAATGAATTACCAAGTTGGGACCCATTAGCTTTTCCTATTTTTGACATAATTAATGCTCGTGCCAAATTTCAAGTTTCTATGATATTGGGAAGTGAGAGAATTAGATTCCGTACGTAAAATTTGGACGCTAATTCTTTGGCGCTTAGAATTGAATATTCGAGTTGGGACCCATTAACGTTTCCTAATAATGACATAATCAATGCTCATGCCAAATTACATCGTGAAGTGAGAGAATTAGATTCCGTACTACGTAAAATTTGGATGCTAATTCTTTAGCGCTTATAGTTAAATAATCGAGTTGAGACCCATTAACTTTTCCTATTTATGACATAATCAATGCTCGTGCCAAATTTCAAGTTTCTATGACATTGGGAAGTGATGGAATTAGATTCCGTACGTAAAATTTGGACGCTAAATTTTTTGCGCTTAGAATTAAGTAATCGAGCTGGGACCCATTAACTTTTCCTATTTATGACATAATCATTGCTCATGCCAAATTTCAAGTTTCTATGACATTGGGAAGCGAGAAAATTAGATTCCATATGTAAAATTTGGACGCTAATTCTTTGGCGCTTAGAATTGAAAATTCGAGTTGGGACCTATTAACTTTTCCTATTTATGACATAATCAATGCTCGTGCCAAATTTCAAGTTTCTATGACATTGGAAAGTGAGAGTATTAGATTCCGTACGTAAAATTTGGACGTTAATTCTTTTGCGCTTAGAATTAAATAATCGAGTTGGGACCCATTAACTTTTCCTATTTATGACAAAATCAATGCTCGTGCCAAATTTCAAGTTTCTATGACAATGGGAAGTGAGAAAATTAGATTCCGTACGTAAAATTTGGACGCTAATTCTTTGGCGCTTAGAATTGAATAATCGAGATGGGACCCATTAACTTTTCCTATTTATGTCATAATCAATGCTCGTGCCAAATTTCAAGTTTCTATGATATTGGGAAGCGAGAAAATTAGATTCCGTACGTAAAATTTGGACGCTAATTCTTTGGCGCTTAGAATTGAATAACCGAGTTAGGACCCATTAACTTTTCCTATTTATGACATAATCAATGCTCGTGCCAAATTTCAAGTTTCTATGACATTGGGAAGCGAGAAAATTAGATTCCGTACGTAAAATGTGGACGCTAATTCTTTGGCGCTTAGAATTGAATAATCGAGTTGGGACCCATTAACTTTTCCTATTTATGTCATAATCAATGCTCCTGCCAAATTTCAAGTTTCTATGACATTGGGAAGCGAGAAAATTAGATTCCGTACGTAAAATTTGGCCGCTAATTCTTTGGCACTTAGAATTGAATAATCTAGTTGGGACCCATTAACTTTTCCTATTTATGTCATAATCAATGCTCGTGCCAAATTTCAAGTTTCTATGATATTGGGAAGCAAGAAAATTAGATTCCGTACGTAAAATTTGGCCGCTAATTCTTTGACGCTTAGAATTGAATAATCGAGTTGGGACCCATTAACTTTTCCTATTTATGTCATTATCAATGCTCGGGCCAAATTTCAAGTTTCTATGATATTGGGAAGCGAGAAAATTAGATTCCGTACGTAAAATTTGGACCCTAATTCTTTGGCGCTTAGAATTGAATAATCGAGTTGGGACCCATTACCTTTTCCTATTTATGACATAATCAATGCCTGTGCCAAATTTCAAGTTTCTATGATATTGGGAAGCGAGAAAATTAGATTCCGTACGTAAAATTTGGACCCTAATTCTTTGGCGCTTAGAATTGAATAATCGAGTTGGGACCCATTACCTTTTCCTATTTAAGACATAATCAATGCTCGTGCCAAATTTCAAGTTTCTATGACATTGGGAAGCGAGAAAATTAGATTCCGTACGTAAAATTTGGCCGCTAATTCTTTGGCACTTAGAATTGAATAATCGAGTTGGGACCCATTACCTTTTCCTATTTATGACATAATCAATGCCTGTGCCAAATTTCAAGTTTCTATGATATTGGGAAGCGAGAAAATTAGATTCCGTACGTAAAATTTGGACCCTAATTCTTTGGCGCTTAGAATTGAATAATCGAGTTGGGACCCATTACCTTTTCCTATTTATGACATAATCAATGCTCGTGCCAATTTTCAAGTTTCTATGACATTGGGAAGCGAGAAAATTAGATTCCGTACGTAAAATTTGGCCGCTAATTCTTTGGCACTTAGAATTGAATAATCTAGTTGGGACCCATTAACTTTTCCTATTTATGACATAATCATGGCTCGTGCCAAATTTCAAGTTTCTATGATATTGGGAAGCAAGAAAATTAGATTCCGTACGTAAAATTTGGATGCTAATTCTTTGGCGCTTAGAATTGAATAATCGAGTTAGGACCCATTAACTTTTCCTATTTATGTCATAATCAATGCTCGTGCCAAATTTCAAGTTTCTATGATATTGGGAAGCGAGAAAATTAGATTCTGTACGTAAAATTTGGACGCTAATTCTTTGGCGCTTAGAATTGAATAATCGAGTTGGGACCCATTACCTTTTCCTATTTATGACATAATCAATGCCTGTGCCAAATTTCAAGTTTCTATGATATTGGGAAGCGAGAAAATTAGATTCCGTACGTAAAATTTGGCCACTAATTCTTTGGCGCTTAGAATTGAATAATCGAGTTAGGACCCATTAACTTTTTCTATTTATGTCATAATCAATGCTCATGCCAAATTTCAAGTTTCTATGATATTGGGAAGCGAGAAAATTAGATTCCGTACGTAAAATTTGGACGCTAATTCTTTGGTGCTTAGAATTGAATAATCGAGTTGGGACCCATTAACTTTTCCTATTTATGTCATTATCAATGCTCCTGCCAAATTTCAAGTTTCTATGACATTGGGAAGCGAGAAAATTAGATTCTGTACGTAAAATTTGGCCGCTAATTCTTTGGCGCTTAGAATTGAATAATCTAGTTGGGACCCATTAACTTTTCCTATTTATGTCATAATCAATGCTCGTGCCAAATTTCAAGTTTCTATGATATTGGGAAGCGAGAAAATTAGATTCCGTACGTAAAATTTGGCCGCTAATTCTTTGGCACTTAGAATTGAATAATCGAGTTAGGACCCATTAACTTTTCCTATTTATGTCATAATCAATGCTCGTGCCAAATTTCAAGTTTCTATGATATTGGGAAGCGAGAAAATTAGATTCCGTACGTAAAATTTGGACGCTAATTCTTTGGCGCTTAGAATTGTATAATCGAGTTGGGACCCATTAACTTTTCCTATTTATGTCATAATCAATGCTCCTGCCAAATTTCAAGTTTCTATGACATTGGGAAGCGAGAAAATTAGATTCCGTACGTAAAATTTGGACCCAAATTTTTTGGCGCTTAGAATTGAATAATCGAGTTGGGACCCATTACCTTTTCCTATTTATGACATAATCAATGCCTGTGCCAAATTTCAAGTTTCTATGACATTGGTAAGCGAGAAAATTAGATTCCGTACGTAAAATTTGGCCGCTAATTCTTTGGCGCTTAGAATTGCATAATGGAGTTGGGACCTTTGAACTTTTCCTATTTATGACATAATCAATGCTTGTGCCAAGTTTCAAGTTTTTATGACATCGGGAAATGACAAAATTAGATTCCATACGTAAAATTTGGACGCTAATTCTTTGGCGCTTAGAATTGAATAATCGAGTTGGGACCCATTAGCTTTTCCTATTTATGACATAATCAGTGCTCCTGCCAAATTTCATGTTTCTACGCTATCGGGAAGTGAGAGAATTATTGGCAATGATGGAAATCGAACGATCTACGTGGGGGGGCGTAACTGACGCTCGCACGCGCGCCATTTATCATAGGATAGTTGTACTATGCCTATACTCTTCCCAGGAGTGCACTTAACAACTTCCCAAAGTTTCATGGCGATCGGATGAATGGTGTAGTAGCGCATAAAGGCCAAACAGACAGACAGACAGACACGCATACATTCAATTTTATATATATAGATGAAACTTGTATCAAAAATAAATTAGGGTAACCATAAAAATGAAATTTAAATGAATCCATTTCATATATCTTGGAGTAATCCCTACTAAAATAAGATTTGCATAGTGTTTGTTAGCTATGATCAGCTTTATGATGTGTGTTTTCATAACGTTTTAGTTAAATTCTGAATTTAATCTGATGTTTCGATATTTTGATGAAGCCGTTTCGATTTCACAAAATGCTTCCTATGATACTGCTAATGCTCTAGGCAATAACACTATACTGAACAAATAAGATTATTCAGGTTTGTTTTCCATCTTTCCATGAAATGTCCCTGCAGACAGTAACATTTAAACGATGCGTGTAACTAGTATCTAAAGATTATTTTTGACCTAATTTCTATTAATGGCAATTGTCTTTATCACAATGTCTATCTGATTTTGTTCCTTGGGGTTGGATTGCTAGTTCTAATTAAATCAACACAAATGGTAATTTGCATAACAATTCCTTGAATACCATATGTAGACCCACTAATTGGCTGAAGGTTCTAGCATTGCATAATCCTTTTAAAGGCCCATTAAAACTGGGATTTTTATTTTCAAGAATGTCTACATGTGATTAAAATTAAATTGGTGGCAGAACATCGTAATCCATTTTATCAGCTGTTTTAAGCCTTTATTCAATTCAACTCTTGTATTGCCTAACAGTATTTAGGGCACTGGGTGCTTTATAGAACCTCCTACCCAAATGGCAGTTTGGGGATGCTGCTAGCTCTTGAGAAGAAAGGCCATGTCAGTTTGCATGGTATACCTTCATTTACAATATAACGCAATAACAAGAAAAGGAGAATGGAGGCAAACGACACACTAGTTGTACCCCAAAGTAGCCAGATAATTTACACTGAGTTTAGCTTTTCTTCCCGATTCTTCGCCTTTCCTTTTATACCTATGTCATCCTCCTTCTTAACCAGCTAGTGTGCACTTATCAGATTAAGGGCTTAGTCAGACGGGCGTTTTTAGCCGTGATTTGCGCATGCGCATGCGTCCGGCGATTTTATAAAAGCATTGCTTTGCAATGGTATCGGACACATGAGCGCTTTTTATGCGCTCGTCCGATAAATTATAGAACAGAAATCGCAGATCGCACCTATCTGCGATCTGCGATTCCTGTTCTCTTCTCTATATGCGCTCAATGGGGCCGGCGGCAGCAGCGCCGACCCCATTGAGAACATATAGAAGACAAATCATTCTTCTCTGCCACAGCTGTAACAGCTGTGGCAGAGAAGAACGATGTTTGCCCATTGAATTCAATGGAGCCGGCAATACAGCCGGCTCCATTGAAAGCAATGGGCTGCCGGCGTGCGCGGGATGAATTGTCGGGAAGGGCTTAAATATATAAGCCCTTCCCTGCAATTCATCCAGAAAAGTGTTAAAATAAAAAATATATATATACTCACCTGCTCCCGGCAGCCGGAGTTCCGCGCGGCCGGCCTGCAGTGGGTGTGAGTCAGACCTGCCCCCTGATTGGCTCAGCGCTGAGCCAATCAGGGGGCAGGTCTGACTCACACCTCCTTCACACCAACTGCGGGCCAGCCGCGGGGAACTCCAGCTGCCGGAAGCAGGTGAGTATGTATATTTTTTTTATTTTAACACTTTTCTGGATGAATTGCAGGGAAGGGCTTATATATTTAAGCCCTTCCCGACAATTCATCCCACAATCGCCCGCAGCGCATTGCTTTCAATGGAGCCGGCTGTATTGCCGGCTCCATTGAATGCAATGCGCTGGACAGCTCCGGCCCGTTTCTAATGAAAGGCGGCTAGGAGCAGATTTTCGGGCACCGGTCACGCGATTTGCGGATGCGCATCCGTCATGCGATCCGCAAATCGCGCAAAAAAACGGCCGTCTGACTAAGGCCTTACACTGCTCCATGCTGCTGTGCTCTGTCTTACATGATTACATTATGTGTATGTTCTGAGAGGATTGGGATGTACCCCCTATAGATGGGAAAATAGAGTGAAAAATTAAGGGTACAAGTCACCTAATACTAGAAATAGTGTTATTCCTTATACACAAACATGGCATCCTATTCTGAAAGGTTAGATATGCTTTAAATTCATTTTAAATGCTATTAACAGTTTAGCGCCAATTCACTTTTCGCCTCAGGTGGCATATAGAATAGAAGGTGTCAAAAATACTAAATATACAACTAAACTGTGTGCTTTATATACTTTTAGTATAGTTTACTGTTGCACAACCCTTTTTTTAGAATTGTCACCTATTCAATTAAAAGAAAAAATGTCTTAATTGGGATATTTCCATATATTCTCAAGTAACACATTTACTGCATAGCAGCAAAACAAATTGTTTTGCTTTCAGTAAATGTTAATACTTCAGTAGAAAAAATAATGCTGATAAAGGCAACATTTGTATATAAGTCACACTGCTGAATATCTAACGGAAATCTGTGAAAATGAATCTGTGTTCAATCTTTTCCTGTATCAGATGGCATCTGTCACAGCCCAGATTCCAGATAGCCACACAGTTCTTCAAGTGCATACAAAGATTATGCAGTCGTTTAATCAGAACAGCTATTTTTGGGTTTATCCCTGCTGGTTCACTCTGCAGATGTAAAAAAAATTAGACATATGGAGATAGATACTTTAACAGTTAATGGATGAACCTGTTGTAGAACAAGTCACTGGATGTTTCACTTCTAATGGCAACCTGTGCAGATATCAGCACAACTCTAAGGCTGAATACTGATAATATTCTTAAGGATATTTGCAGGTTAATACCAATAATACACTAATATAAGAAATAGTAGGAGACATATAGGCTACTGCACCATACTAACATTTGTTCACACTCAAGTAAGATTTACGCGACTTGAAAACATTCAGATAATGCCAAAATCTTGCCATGTTTAAAATGTGACCAAAGCTTACCATGGAGTCAGGGCCGTATTTGCTACTAGGGTGAGAAGAGTTGTACCAAATAGAGTGTGTGTAGTAATACTTGCTTACATCGCTGCATACAGTATATTGCCTGCAGATAAGCAAGGATCACCAGGTATTAGGCATCATAGTTACAAACACTCATTTGCTGATTGGCTGTAAAGTTTTGAACTTGGAACTGTGAACAGACTTGGACCGCTACTGCATATCTGGGAGTTTTGCTCACCTCAAACAAATGTCTGGTGGCAGTAGCAGTAGCTGATATAAAAATATATATTTGTTGCCCCCAGGATTGACATTGTTTTATTCTTTTAACTCTTTCAACTAGTCAATAACTTTTATAGCAGAAACCAGAAATTGGGCGACTATCATACCTTGCAGAAGAGTGTCTCATTTGAAACCTTAGCCAGGGTTGTACAGGCATCAAAGGAAGGGTTGATGGATGTCTGTTTAGGCTGCTTTCATACCTGCGTTACAGCTCAGTTCAAGGTTTCTGTCTCTCTGCTCCATACTCTAAGCAGAGAAACAGAAATAAAATGAAATAAATGGATCAGTTTATTTTCCCATTGATTTCAATGAGGTTTCAAAAAAACGGAAACCGGACGGAAGCAAACTGAAAGCTCTCCTTTTTTTTGAAACCTCACTGGAATCAATGGGGAAAAAATGGATCCTTTTTTTTGTTTTAATACTGTTTCTCTGCTAAAAAAAATAGAACAGAGTGGCAAAAAGCCTAAACAGAGCTCAAATGCATGTGTGAAAAGGCTCTTATCTAAATCGAACATCCCCAATTCCTCTATAGTGAGGGGCATTACAGAAAAATTAACTATAATATTCATGGTATTTGTCCCCTTATTACTTCACTGTCCAGGCCTAAACAAGGAATTTGCGTAATGAGCAATTTTGAAAACCAAGTCAAAGATTGAAACTATAATTATTCCTGGCTCCTGCAGTACAGCTGCGGGTGATAGCAGTAACAGTGTGCATTTCAATCTAGTATTCTATGTTAAAGTTCTAGTACTTTTTCTAGTCTAATGTGTTCTTGTCAGTGCCAGCTTGTTCCTATGCTTGTTTAGTTCAAACTTGGTTTTCAAGCCTTTGGTTGTGTCTGCTCGTTCCTTGTTAGTATCTGTTTAGTCTTGGTTCACTATTCAGCTTACTTTTTGCCTTCTTGCCTTAGTCCTAGTGCTGTCTTGTACTTAGGGATATTATTTCACTTAGCATCACCAGTATTGATAACTGAGAGCTATTGAAGGCCCATAGTATCTGAAGCAGTTTCAGGGATAGATTATGGAACGACATGGGGAGAGCTAGTGTTAGGGATAGGATTTATCTGGTGGTTATTAGTTCTGTTTCCAGTGCCAGATTCATGATCTTGATCATCTTCTTCTTCATCATTCATTTACCATCATCTTCTACGCACTGTCATCTAATGGTGAGTCCCCAGTCTTGTATTAGCATTTTGTATTATCTTTATATGTACTTCATATCCGCAATCTGGTTGTTACATTATTTGGCCCTTCTGTAAGTCCTGGCCTTTAGTGTCCAGACAGTAACATTACATTGCCAAGTTTACATTAGAACTCTCTAGGGGAAATCAAGGATACCCATCACTCTTTAAAGCTTTTTGTTTCATTTTGAAGCAATCCAAAAGATCCACAAACTAAGCAGCAAAAACAGGAACATGTCATAGGAATGTATGGGTGATATGTGAGAGGGAATGTATGAGACGACTAATAGATCAGGGCAATGAACTACATGATGACAGCTGTATAATAGAATTTTCAAGAAGCATTGTGGCTTGCCATTTAGCATTTCTTTCCAACACTACAAGCTATCAGTGTCAGTAGATTGGTGACTGCTGCACATCTCCCTCTACAAATAGGGAGGAACTGATAGAGCTTATATCTGAAGTGAGGTTTATGGATTTTCTATGTGGCTGGATGTGGAGCTCAAGGCTTGATATACTGCTATTCTAAAAAGCCTTATGAAATTATATGCTATCACTATAAAGATTCTTTCTTTCAGCATAGGAAATAGTACATACATATCACAGTAATGGATCCCTTAAAATATTTTCTACTTCTTGAATAGTTCGGCCTTCACTTCCAGCAATCATTTCATTTAATGTGTTTTCACAAATATACTGTATACATTAATACCCTAAAAGACTGAAATGACAGAAAAGGTTATCTTTATCCAATATTCCAATACCTCCTTACATGTAATATTTGGTTCCTGCAAGATAGCCTTCTTTGCTCTCCTCTAGTCTGCTCCTCACATATCTCCTGTGTGTCACCTATACCCTGGAACTCAGTACCCCAAACTAATGTTAGAATAGAGCGCCACCTGCAGTTTCTACTGAAGAGCCTTTTTATGTCCCGTCTACCTCAGTAAATGTTCCAAGGTGGTCACACATACTCAGTCTTGCTTCTACGCAGTGGAGCAGAGAGAAAAGGAAGACTTAGCAGGTGGAACAATTACTGGGGTGGACATAGCAGGCAACTGAATATATGTAATGTTTGGAATCTAATGGAAAAGTAGTACTGACTAGTCTGGGTAGTAAAATTGGGACAGTCACTTTAGATGTGATGTCTGAGATGAATATTCAACCTTGACATCCTGTTTTCAATAGGATCACACTAGCTCCAGTCATCCTAGCAATAGTCACACTGACAAATGTTCTATGACTTTCAGATTACCTCTTTCCTCTCGTGACAATATCAGAGACAGCAGTAGTCTAAGGCCTCATGTCTACTTGCACGCACGGATTCCATTGCTGAATCCCACAGCAGAATCCAGCCATGCCCGCAGACATGGACAAGAAAAGATGTTTTCTTATGTGTCCAGATCCAGCGCGGGTCTCCTCTGTGCCAGCGGAATCTTCTCTCTTCAGCATGGCGGATGCGTTCGGACACTCCGGTGACGTGCCGGACACATGCGTAGTGCAATTTTTAAAAAAAATTCTCCTGTTTTGCCGTGGATCTATGGCACATCCACAGTAACAGCTGTGGCTGTGCCACGGATCGGACAGCTTCCATTGACCTGAATGAAAGCCGTCCCGTGGGATCCGCAGAAAAATAGAGCATGCTGCAATTGCTTCCAGCACGTGTAATCCGCATGCCGGGGAAAAAATAAAAAACCTGCATGCTTTGAATTGCCTTGCGGATGCTAATGCATCCCTATGGGCAGCTAGAGGTGCGGGTCTCTGGTGCGGGAGACTTGCACGGATTTTATAATAAAATCCACCTGTGGACATTGGGCCTAAGACTGTGCTGAAGCTCTTTGCATGTGAAGTCCATATAGTACGAAATATGATATGAGAAATACAAGGTATTTGGTATAGGCAAACAACCCGAAACAGCTGTATATGCATGATTCTCTGGCTTGGTTTCCTATACCCAATCATTATTAAGACTTGTTAGAAAGTCACATTGATTTGAAGGAATGCTGTCATCCAATAGGTATTTTTCCATCTCCCTAAGGCCCCATGCCTACAGCCATAACGGACTCCGCTAGCAGAATATTGCATTGGAGTCCGCCACGGCGCCCTCCAAAACCCCCATACTCACTTCCGGATTCGCTGCGTTATTCACGTACCTCGAGCCGGCGCGCATGCGCAGTACAGTGCATGATGCATCAGCAGTGCGGGATGTTGCGGCGGGCAGGGATGCGTATTCACGCGATACTTCCACTGTACTACAGCGGAAGTATAGCGTGACAGCTGGCTACCATTGACCACAATGGAAGCCGGCCACGCGTATTTCCGCAGCAATTAGAGCATGTCGTGGTTTCTTTCATGCTTCGTAATTCCGCGTTGGAATACCGCAGAGTGAACATTCAATAGAACCTAATGGCTGCGGCATAACGCCGTGGATTTCCGCCGCGTAAAACGCAGCAGAAATCCGCCCATGGGCATTAGCCCTTATTTGCATAAATTACCCAGAGGAGCTAGCATGGTCTTATAAGCCTCCTTACTCTCCCTTTAGGTGTCTCCACACACTTTTTGGGTGCTCTCCTTAAGGAGACACTACACCTCTCCTGACCCATATGTAGGTATTGAGACAGCAGAAAACAAGCTGCACAATTACAAAGGTGAAATTGTACAGCTGATATTGATTTAGGGGTATTGGTAGACAGCAAGTATGAACTTTAGCATCCTGTGTCAGAGAGCTGTTACCAAGGAGTGTAAGGGCAGGGGATACACGAAAAGGGGCATAGATGCATGTGATGAGAACATAGTTCTACTTTTAAGGCCACTCTCACACATCCATTTTTTTCAGCGATTACCATGGCGTTTTGAACGCCGTGGTTATCACAGTATAATGCTCCCATTGATTTCATTGGAGCCTCACAGATATTTCCTCGATTTTTCAAGCGCTGTGTGCTCTATTTTTCAGCATTTAACATAGTATGTTAGGCCGAATGAAGACAATGACCAACTAGCTCAGCCTGCTCTAAGACCCGGATCAACAACCCGCTGGTCACCTAAAATTTATAACCTGTAATATCCTTCTGCTCTAGAAAGACATCTAGTCCCCTCTTAAATTCCTCCATGGATTTTGCCATCACCACGTCCTCAGGCAGAGAGTTCCAGAGTCTCACTGCTCTAACAGTAAAGAACCCTTTTCTGTTTTGGTGATGAAACCTGCTTTCTTCTAGATGTAGCGGATGCCCTCTTGTTACCGTCGCAGTCCTGGGTATAAACAGATCATGGGAGAGATCCTTGTATTGTCTTCTCATGTATTTATACATAGTTATTTGATCACCCCTTAGCCGTCTTTTTACCATGGTAAATAATCCCAATTTTGATAGCCTCTCTGGGTATTCTAGTCTTCTCATTCCATGTATTAATTTAAATGCAAGAGAAAAGAAAAAGTCCTCAGCGCCCACACCTTGCTATGTGCAAAAGATGAATAGATGGAAAGAATTATGGAACTTACTTGTTAGAGGCGCCTATAGCCCATAATTCTTTCCATCTATTCATCTTTTGCACATAGCAAGGTGTGAGCGCTGAGGACTTTTTCTTTTCTCTTGCATTTGAATTTTGTCTCCCTCACTACGTGATCGGAGTTCCCTCTGGCTGCTCTCTCACGCATTATGTGAGATCTGCTTATAAGCACCTGCAACCCTTGATTCCATCTGAGAAGATCGAACTCTCAGACCCTAGAAATCGGATTTGCCTAACAGCTGCATCCTTGAGTATCCTTTCAGTGAGCCTCGTCTCTATATATATCTTGCATGTATTAATTTAGTTATCCTTCTTTGAGCCCCCTCAAACACTGCAACATCTTTCCTGAGTAGTGGAGTCCAGAACTGTACGCAGTATTCCATGTGGAGCCTGACAAGTGCCTTATATAGCGGTAGAATAGTGTTCTCGTCCTTCGCCCCTATACCTCTTTTAATGCACCCCAAGACCTTATTTGCCTTTGCAGCAGCTGAATGGCATTGGTTGCTCCAGGTGAGTCTACAGTCTACTAGTACCCCCAGGTCTTTTTCCATATCATTTTTCCCTAGCAGTACCCCACTTAATGTATATTGGTGACATCCGTTTCTCCTGCCCATGTGCATAATCTTACATTTATCAACATTGAACTTCATTTGCCATTTTTCTGCCCAAGCCCCCAGCTTATCTAGGTCCATTTGTAGCCGTACATTGCCCTCCATTGTATTAACTGTCTTGTATAATCTTGTGTCATCTGCAAATATCGATATTTTACTGTGCAGCCCCTCTATCAGGTCGTTGATAAATATATTGAACAGAATGGGGCCTAATACTGAACCATGTGCGACCCCGCTGGCGACGGTGGCCCAATCTGAGTATGAACCATTTATTACCACCCTCTGCTTTCTATCTCTGAGCCAATTTTTTACCCAGATACACACGTTTTCACCCATCCAAGTTGCCTCATTTTGTATATCAACCTATTATGTGGCACTGTGTCAAATGCTTTAGAGAAGTCTAGATATACGAGATCAATAGACTCTCCCAGGTCCAGCCTAGAACTTACTTCATTGTAGAAGCTGATCAGATTGGTCTGACATGATTGAACCCTCATGAACCCATGCTGGTAAGGAGGTAGTTCATTGTTTTCCTTGAGGTATTGCACGATGGTGTCTCTGAGAAACCCCTCGAATATTTTTCCAGTTACTGAAGTGAGACTTACCGGCCTGTAGTTACCAGGCTCTCTTTTGGTCCCCTTTTTGTATATTGGAACTACATTGGTAATGCGCCAATCCAGCGGTGCAACCCCGGTCTTGATAGTATGCATAAATATTAGAAATAGCGGCCAAGCTATCACATCACCTAGTTCTCTTTAGAACCCTTGGGTGTATTCCATCTGGGCCTGGCGATTTATCGATTTTAATCCTCTCTAACCGGTTCCACGCTTCCTCCTGTGTTAGGTATGTAATATTTTGCATCTCGTGTGACATTTCCTTTTCATTCGTGAATACACTTGAAAAGAAACTGTTTAATAGGTTTGCCTTCCCTCCATCATCTTCAATGATGTCTCCTGCATTATTTGTTAAAGGGCCAGTGCTCTCAGTGCAAATCCCTTTGCTGTTAATGTAATTGAAGAATAGTTTAGGGTTGTTTTTGCTCTCTTTGGCGATCAGTCTTTCTGCCTCCTCCTTAGCAATTTTGATCTTTTCTTTGCATATTTTGTTTTTTCCCTGTATGATTTTAGCACTTCTTTGCTGCCTTCTTGTTTTAGTACTTTAAACGCTTTCTTTTTTTCATTTATTGCCCCCCTTACCGTCTTGTCAAGCCACATTGGTTTCCTTTTACTTGTAGTTCTTTTATTTTTAATGGGTATGAACTGCTCACATGAGGTGATTAGGATGTTTTTAAACTTCTCCCATTTGTCGTCTGTATTGTTATTTTTGAGCACGCTGTCCCAATTAATGTTACCGATACTAGTTCTAAGCTGATCAAATTTTGTTTTACTAAAGTTTCGTTTATTTGTCGCTCCCTGATGAATGACGCTTCTTATTGAATGACAGCTGGAAGCTAATTATATTGTGGTCACTGTTTCCCAAGTGCCCCTCCACCCCCTGTTATTCGGTCTGGTTTGTTGGTTAATACTAAGTCCAGAGTGGCCCTCCCTCTCGTTGGTTCCCGCACAAGTTGGGTAAGGTAGTTATCTTCAATTGTTATCAAGAACTTATCCCCCCTTAAAGATTTGCAGGTCTCGTTGTCCCATATTACATCCGGATAATTAAAGTCCCCCATGATAATTACTTTGTTGCGGTTTGACACCTCTTCTATCTGCCTTAATAGTAAGGTTTCAGTTTCTTCTGTTACTTTTGGTGGCCTATAGAAAACCCCTATCAGGATTTTGTTATTTTTTCCTCCCTGTATTTCTACCCACCGATATTCCACATGTTCATCTCCTGCCCCTATATCCTCCCGCAGTCTTGGCATTAAGTACGATTTAACATACAGACAAACCCCTCCCCCTTTCTGGTTTCCACGGTCTCTTCTGAAGAGATTGTAACCTTGTAAATTTACCACCCAATTGCACTTATCATCAAGCCATGTTTCCGTTATTCCAACTATATCGTAGTTGTCATCAGTCATTCTCACTTCAAGCTCACCCACTTTACCGATCAGACTTCTTGCATTTGTTGCCATACAATTTAGACGGTTGTTTTTGTTCTTTAAATGCTTTTTGCTACTAATAGTACTATTGGCTGTTCTGTCAGTTCTAGCTGTACTAACCCCACCCACTGCTCGACCCCCATTCCCATTACTTAGACCCAGGTTGCTTGCTACACTGACTACCCCCTTGTTTCTCTTTTAGCGCATATCATCACCAATCACAATGATGGGGTGTGCTAAGACCCTCTGTCAGAGGCAGGAACCTGCCTCCAAAAACTAAAGTAAAATCGTGGCAAAGCGCCGTGATCAAAATCGCAGCATTTTGCCGACAGCATGGGTGTGAGGGGCCTAAGGGCTTGTGTCCAAGGGCATCTTTTCACATGTGCGTGTAGACACTGTTTTGATATGCAAGAGAAATAGAATGCAGCATGCTCTATGTCTCTGCATACTATGCAGCGTGAGCACTATACTTTTGTATAGGCAGCGTATGCAAACGCTGTCTATACACAAAACATTCCATATGAGTGGCGATTTCATACGCAACCCCGCTATGAAACAGAGCTAGGAATCTTTTTTTTTAAAGTCACAGTGCGTGTGTGATACGCGGGCATTTGCAGTACACTTCCTGCCATACGCGGTCTCGGACACCCACAGCGTGTTACCGGTTTGACAGTGGACTCGAGGCCTTAAAGAAATAGCTAACTATATTACCATATTTTATATATATATATATATATATATATATATATATATATATATATATATATATATATATATAAAATTAAATATATATATTATATTGTATATGAATAAAAAGGGTATAGATAAACTATAGTGAGATTATAGGGTGACCAATGTAATTAAGGCAATGAGTAGACTGCAGAACCAAAAGCAGATTATCCAAATTTGGATTATTTCGTTTGAAAAGACAGTTTAGAGGTGACGTAATTATTATAGTGAAACATAGAAGTGGTTAATGTAGAGATCATCTAAGCTTATTTATATACTCGAGCTTGTAAAAGAAGAGATTTTCTATTACTACTGCCACTTCCAGCCCAGTCCTGATACAGGGTCATGTGATTGTGAGTTTTTCTGCACCTCCTGAGTACCAGTGATGTCATCATAGGGTCCTGGTTGTTTGGATTCTTTCAAAAACTAAGTCAGCCCTCCTTCTCTGTCTCCCAACAGCTAGCCCACTGACACTAGGAAAGTGAAGGAAGACTCGCAACTACGTAACCCAGTATCAGGATCAGGCTGAAAGTGGCAGTGGCAGAACTGCTGGGTCAGACTGGATCGAGTGAGTGCTTTGGCTGCCTTGATAACCCCTTTAAATACTAATAGAATATATCTGTGTAAGTGAGGCCTAACTGTGTTACTATAAAAATCAACTAAGTGGCGCCCAATAAATAATGCCATGTGGCCTATTATAGTTCGGGATCCAGGCACTTTTAGAATACTTTTTCAATAAGTAATCAGGAAAAAGCTATTGTTTTAAAATCTAAACCCCAATTCCATCCCAACTCCTAATCTCCACTTCCTCCAAATTGTGCTTCTGACTTTCAAAGATGGGTATACTTAAATAAAAGGGGTTTCACACCTG
Source organism: Eleutherodactylus coqui (assembly GCF_035609145.1). NCBI lineage: Eukaryota > Metazoa > Chordata > Amphibia > Anura > Eleutherodactylidae > Eleutherodactylus > Eleutherodactylus coqui. The sequence continues at coordinate 192,074,914 of NC_089837.1, read as the reverse complement.
CGCTCTGAGTTCCGCTTTCCTGCTCCATTTGGGGAGCAGGAAAGGGGAATCCCCGCAACTGAACCGCTCTGTCTTTGGATGTAACCGAACAGTGTCTAATGGACCCCATTGACTATAATGGGGTCCATTCGGTTTCCACTCAGCTGCCCGGCTTTTGGACGAAAGAGAAAGTGCTACATACAGTACTTTTTCTTCCGGTATTTTGAGCCAGACCTGTTACAGAACCTCAGACTGGAGGCTCCAATGCAAATGTGAAACCGGCCTAACATGTCGGAGATTGCAAGTCGTGTAACTTTGTATTTTTACATATAAAAAAATATTAACTTCTATTTAAGAAACTGGCAACATAATGTCAATGTGCTGCTTAGGTTGTCTTTTGTTAAGCATTTTTAATGAACCAGGCTTATTTTTAAATTCTTTATAGTATCCAATTACTTAAGTAGTGATCTTGAAAATAAGCAGTGATTCAGACAAAAAAAGGTTAAGCAACAGTGAAGTAATGAATCATAATGTAAATTCTGTTTCTCGGCTTCGTCTAACAACCTGTAGCTATTTTAGCTTTGTTTTTAAATAAACAATGCTAAATTTAGATTACTTCTTTCGATGATTGGAGTACCACGTTATATTGCATCTCAGGGGGCAATATATATGAAAATTGTTTATCCAAATCAGGGGACTACAGCTAACAATACACATTAGTATATAATATAATAATAATAGAGTTTAAATCTAGTCCTTATTGATTAACCCCTTTGTGACACACACTCGACTTTACGTCCTAACTGCACATACCCCATGCAATTAGGAAGTAAATAGGCACCCATAGCATATGCTGTATATGGAGCGGGCTTGGGAGCTGAACCTGCTCCATACACAGTGGGTATCAGCTGTCTCTGACAGCCGAAGCCTGCCTGCAATGGCCGCGATCATCTGATTGTAGCTGTTAACCTTTTAAATGCCACTGTCAGTTGGCACAGGAAAAATTAAAAGGTCTCGATTGATTGGCATTTTAATGTCCCAAATGGAACCACTGTGATTAGATCATGGTTGTGCCATCCTTCTGAAGGCCTCCAGGGCTGCCATGTGTTTCTGCTTGTTAAGATGTGTCTGTAGAGCATCATTAATAGGAAATCTGTTACCATAGTATCGCATTATACTATATAAGTGATCAAACAATTGCAAGTTCAAGTCTCTTATGGGAGCTAATTAAAAAGTTAAAACATGAGTAAAATAAAGATCTTTAATTATTTTAAAATACAAAATATTAAAAGTAAAAAAAAAAGAAAACTTTTCCCAGTTGTCACACCAAAAAACAAAATAAAAAAAAATAACATCTGAAAATTGGTATTGCTACATCCATAAGGGTCATGTTTATTAAAAGAATACATTATCAATCCCACAAGCTTAAATCTGTCAGGAAAAAAACACAGTGGCAGAATTTCACTTTTTTGATCACTCCATCTTCAAGAAAAAAATTGAATAAAAGTGAACTTAAAAGTCATATATGTCCCCCAAATGGTACCAATATAAATTACAGGTCGCACCGCAAAAATGAGCCCTCAAACAGCCCTGCAGATACCAGAACTGCTGAATATGACCTGGACACAGGTGCATCAATGACCCGTGGTCATGAAAGATTTAAGCAATATATTGCTCATTTGAGGGTAACTGATTCTGTAAAATAAACTTTCTTACGTTACTCCTTGCTATTTTTAAATCATGTGTGTGCATCCAGAAAAGGATTGTTAGAGAATATATTCCTAAAAGTATCTTTAGAATTGTAATGCTAGAGATGAGAAATCGATAAGAAATATAGAGTTTATTTAAGTATTCATATTATGTGTGTATAAGATATTAGAGTGAAGAAAACATGTTTATGCTAAACGCTTATCGGGGCGAAACGAGATATGACAGCACAGAAGCTTATCTATACTAGAGATAAACAGACTTGCGCAACGTAAGCAAGTTGATGTCATAGAGTGTTATCAAGCTCCTCAAGAGTGGGACAAAATGATGCAGCAAATGACTCGAAACCTGATAAGAAGACCACCCTTGTTTACTGATTTCTGATGGGAAGATAAGAAGAACATCTGTAGATGGATAAGACACACCTGATGGACCCTTGCTATCTCACTAATGCTGTAGTGGGATAAGAATGTACTATTTTTCTATTGGTTGATATGAAGCCGCACCCGGCAAACTCATGCCTACTGTTGGTTGTAAATACCAGCTATTTGATGCATAAAGTAGGAATCATCTGATTACATCAACTGTATGTGATTTGCCTTGATTTCCGGAGTGGCTCCTGAATACTTAGGGCGCCCACCCAATGGCGTTTTTTTTTCCCTGCGAAATTCGCAGCGTTTTTTTTCTCCTGGGGTCTATGGGACTTGTAATGTTAAAATCGCGATCGCACAAAATCGCAATTTACCGCGAATCGCGGTAAATTGCGATTTTGCGCGATCGCGATTTTAACATTACAAGTCCCATAGACCCCTGCAAAAAAAAAACGCTGCGAATTTCGCAGGGAAAAAAAAACGCCAGTGGGTGGGCGCCCTTACTCTCGCTAATTTGGCAAAAGCAAGATATACTGGTTTCACAGATTAATTCTTATAGCAACATCCTATACAGAAAATTGTGAACAATAACTGCCATATACCCAGGTTAGGGTGAAAATATCCACTTGTTATATTCTAATAAATAGTATCACTTTTAAAGCTAGGATATTATGGGATGAAAGGACGGCTTTTATACGTACATTTTGTATTCAACTTTAAATATGGCGTTATACTATATGCAATAACAATGGTAAAATATACTGTACTGTGCAAAAGTTTTAGGCAGGTGTGGAAACAATGCTGCAAATTTCAGCCCATTCATCTGAGGATGGGAAACAGAGCTGTGCAATTGCTCTATTTTTAATAATTGCCATAGGTTATTCATCACTCTTAACATGAAGAGGGTCCTCTGGTCGGTATGTATCTCTTTAGGAATACCAAACCGAATGAACACCTGAACTAATTCCTTTGCAATTATTTTGGAAGAAGTATTATCCAAAGCAATAGCCTCCAGGTAGCGGGTAGAGTAATCTACTATTACCAAAATATGTTGGTGACCCCGGAAAGACATTACTAATGGGCCAAATAGATCCATACCTATGCATTCAAAAGGTACCTCAATAATAGGCATAGGTATCAGGGGACTATGATACTGAGACCTTGAATTTGAAATTTGACACTCTGAGCATGACTCACAATATTTCTTGACATTCTCATATACACCAACATAACCTGTGTACTACCCTCTCAAAGGTTTTCTGACCCCCGGCCAATTAACTGTTGCAAGGTATTATCCCAATTTTTTCCACCTGATACAGCAAATCATTTTCCAACATTATATATGGGAAAGTCATATTCACATTAGGCTCTACAGATACACCATTGATTACTTCAGTGGCGTAGCTATAGGGGGTCACAGGAGTCACAATTGTGATCTGGCATCTGAGTCTAAGGGGCCCAAAGGCCCCCTGTACCACAATAAATGTTATCAGAGATTTCCCCTGCTCCTCTCTCTGGCTTCTGTGCTTCCTGTTCAGAGATGTGATGGAATTCAGTGGGAGAAGCTGAGCTCTATATAGCAACCAGACGCTGTCCAACTTTCCCCATCATTAGCTCCTGTGCAGTTATGGTCTGAGCAGCGGGGAAGCTAGGGACGGAATGAAGCTGCTGATAATCAGGACCTGGCTGCAGCTTTATGACCATCCACTACCACTCATATTATCCTACCATACAGGTATTTCAATTTCTCTCTCTGGATGGTTTGCTCAGCTAAGGTTGCTGACAAAGATTGATTCTGTTGGCTTTCCAGGTCAACAACCTTGGAGAGTTTTATCATCTATCTTTTTTTTTCACAAAGGACCCCAAAGATATGGAAATGAGAGTTTTTTTTGGTTAATTCAACATGTCAAAACCTTAAAGTGAATGTCCACCCTTGCATACCATACTTTTTTTTCTTTAATCTTACTGGTTCAAAATCCTATGCTGAATCTTTAGGGTGGTCTTTATAGATACAGAGCTTCAAATCCTTGATAATTCATCGATTTAAAGGGGCACTAATTTTTCTGACAACTTATGTTCATTTGCTAGCTTATGTTAGCCTCATAATTTCTGTAATATACTTGCATTAAAATGTTGTTGCTTAACCCCTTAATGACACGGCCTATTTTGGCGTTGAGGACCAAGCGATTTTTTGGTATTTTTCCATCTCCATTTTTCAAAAGCCATAACTTTTTTATTTTTCCGTGGACGCGGCCGTATAAGGGCTTGTTTTTTGCGTGGCGAGCTGTAGTTTTTATCGGTGCCACTTTTGGGTACATAGACAGTATCGTAAAATTTTTTAATTTTTTTTTTTATGATAACAGGGAGAGAAAACGCATCAATTCTGCCATAGATTTTTTTTTTCTTACAGCGTTAATCATGCAGCATAAATGACACACTAAATTTTTTCTGCGGGTCGGTACGGTAACAACGATACCAAAATTGTTATATTTTTTTTTAGGTTTTTACACTTTTTTGCAATAAAACCCCCTTTTTTTTGGAAATCTTTTTTTTCCTCTATAGCTGCATTCAAAGTCCTGTAACTTTTTTATTTTTCTATGTACGGAGCTCTATGAGGGCTTATTTTTTACGAGATGAGCTGTAGTTTTTATTGGTACCATTTTGGGGAATGTACGGCTTTTTTGATCACTTTTATTGCATTTTTTGGGAGGCAAAATGCTAAAAATTAGCATTTTGCCTCTGTTTTTTAGCGTTGTATTTACGCTTTTTATCGTACAAAATAAAAAGTGTGTTCAACTTTTTGTACACTTCGTTACGGACGCGTCAATACCAAATATGTGGGGGTTTAATTTTTTTTCCCTTTTTTTATGCTAATATTAGAAAAAGCATAAAAAAAAGGGTTTTTTTAAAAAAAATTTTTACATTTTTCTTTTTTTACACTTTTCTTTTCTTTTTTTTTAATACTATTTGAGTCCCTCTGAGGGACTTACAACACTGTGCCTATGATCGCTGTCATAAGGCATGGCAGAGCTACTGCTCTCCCATGCCTTATCGCTTATACAGCGATTATAGGCACAGGCAATACAGGACGCCAGTGTCTGGCGTCCTGTTGCCATGGCGATAGGCCGGGCTCTCGCGATGACATCGCGAGTTCCGGCCGGAGACACAGAAGGAGCGCGATCCTTCTGTGAACTCTTTCCCTGCCGCGATCTACTTAGATCGCGGCAGGGAAGGGGTTAACAGCGGGCGGCGCATCTCCGATGCCCCCCCGCTGTTACAGCGGGACTCCGGCTGTGAGTGATAGCCGGCTCCCGCTGCGGGATAGCGCTGGATCTTATGTGATCCCGCGCTATCTCCAGGACGTACCGGTACGCCCTGTTGCGGGAAGTACCAGGCTGCCAGGACGTACCGGTACGCCCTGGAGCGGGAAGGGGTTAAAGGGGTTGTCCCACAGCAGCAAGTGGGGTTATACACTTCTGTATGGCCATATTAATGCACTTTGTAATATACATCGTGCATTAAATATGAGCCATACAGAAGTTATATACTCACCTTCCCTGCACTGGCGTCCCCGTCTCCATGGTGCCGTCTAATTTCAGCGTCTAATCGCCCGATTAGATGCACTTGCGCAGCAGGGTCTTCTCCCTTCTGGTCGGTCCGGGCACGAGCGGCGTTCTGGCTCCACCCCTTCTATGTGTCATCGCGTAGCTCCGCCCCATCACGTGTGCCGATTCCAGCCTCCTGATTGTTTGGACCACAGACTATGCTATGCAGTATGAGAAGTGACAGAAAGGAAGTACAGGACAGTGAACTACTGGCAGAATGCTAGGCTTGCAACACAGCCCCTGCATGAAAGTGGATTGCAAACAGCATACCACAAAAATATAGAAAACTACCTGAGAAACAGGACTTACAGACATGAGCCATAGTGAAAACAACAGCAAATGAGTGCGTAACGAGGATCTGTTATATTTTAGAAAATGTGTTGAAAACTCAGGAATGCTTTAAGATATAATGTACTAGCTATCTGCAGCTGCCACTAGCTTATGAACAAATTATATATTGCTATCCATTGAGCTCAATGACAGTACAGTAGGAAGCAAATATAACAGAGTGTTTCTCTCCCGACCGTTACAAAAATATGTTGTTATTGCTTTATACATGATGGGCCTTTAATACAATGGGAGAAATTCAATCTAAACACAGCCTAAGTCTTCTACAACCCCCTGTGTCTGCCAATACCAAGGAGTTTGAAACAAATTCTGGATGTCAAAAAGATGAACGAAAAATTATTCTACTTACAATGGAAAGGCTTTGGGCCTGAAGAGAATTCATGGAAGTACCTCAAAAATATTAACATTCCTATAATTCCCCTAAGGTAGATATCTAAGCTTTTGGTCTTAATGGTTCAGCTTAAGGTGGTATTCATTTGTCTCAGTTCCTGACTCTAGCTATACCTGACTTCCCTGAATTCTCCACTCCTGACCTTAGTTTGTTGCATTGACAATTCTCCTATCTGCTATCTTCCCTGACTCCTGGCCTGTCATATTGTCCTGAACATGCTCTGTATCCCTTGACCTCTGGCTTTTCCCTTATATTGAAGTTATGGTGTTTGCCTCTACCCAGGACTCTACGACTATGCCTGTGTTCACATGCTCTGGCACTGCACCCTGGCCTATTGTAGCATTAGCTGCCACATAACTGGGACCACTTCCACTGTAATGACCTGGCGACTACACAAGAAAGTCCAGATCCCAACTGCTGGGGTGAAAGGGTGAAGATCGGGGTTCTTCCGGTGTTGTCTTTGGATTTGGCTCTAAGTCAAACTAGTGTGTGGCACTGATCCTGACGGTATGTGTAATTCCAACCTTAAATGTGTTACACTTAAGTAAAGTGGTTTTCACATGAATAGTTGTCACTTACAAGTGTACTTTCATTAGATCTTCAGTCCCCTTCTGCTGAATTTAGGAAATTCCACCCACACTGACCCCTCAACGAGAATCGTGCAGTTGAAACAAGTGGCCTGGGCAAACAAGAATTGTGAGATTCTTGGTCTGTGTAAAAGGGCCATTAGGGAACTGATTCAAAACCATATGCATTTTTAAGGAAATGCATACACTATTAAAAACTGCATGTGGATTTAAACAAAACATGCATTTTTTAAAAACCACATGCAGGTTTTTGATGCATCTTTTAATTGTGCATAAAGTATGCAATTATATACAGGAGATACCCAAGTTATACCAGTATGGTCTATATCACTATATACAAAGATATATAAAACAAAGGGCTCATGTTCACAGGGGAAATACTATTTACAAAATCCGTGTGGGTCTCCCACATGTGCAATCCACGCCCATAGGGAATCATTGGGCACCCGCAGGTAATTAAATACCTCCGGATGTAATATCCCCCTGGCGTGCGGATTGCACCTGCGGGAAAACAACCACAGCATGCTTCATTTTTATGTGGTTTTCCCACACGAACGGTTCCCGCGGCTTCCATTGAAGCCAATGGAAGCCGCTCGGAAACGCGGCACGGGCGCAGCTGTCACTATATACAGTGATATTGACCATACTGGTGTAAGGCTGGCTTTACATCTGTGTCGGAACCTTAAGTCAGAGGTTTCAAAATACTGGCAGAAAAAGCTGCATGCAGCACTTTTTCTTCTGTCCAAAGGCTGGGCATCTGGGTGAAAAGCGGACAAAGCCCATTATGCTCAATCCTGTATATAGTCATAGAGTAGGGTATACCAGCATGGTCGATATCACTAGATACAGGATGTATAGCTTATACCAGTGCTACATATATAATTATATACAGAACATAGCCAGGTTATACCAGGTTGGTCAATATCACTGTATACAGGAAAATGTACATCCCCCTGAATATAGGATATGGAGCATGCTGGTATAGCCTGGATATCTCTTGTATATAATTTTGCATGTACAGCTGGTATAACCTATACCAGCTATACACACATAATTATATGCGGTACATACCTCGTTGCACCGCATGGTCCGCTGACTCCACTCTCAATTAAAACTGCAGTCTCTCAGTGGATGGGAGGACCGCGCATCGGGGAAATCTGCAGCCTGTAATTGGCTGGTAGCTCCCCTGGTAACAGATCTTCTCTCACAAGTGCCACCCAAAGCCGGCCCGTGGGCCACGGTGGTGAAACAACAAATGGCAGGGGCCCACAGTCTCCTGTTTGCTAAGGGGCCGGGTCACAATTGCGACTCCTGTGAGCCCTAGCAGTACATGGATGGAACCCAAGAATGTTGACCATATACTATGGTATATAGAAAGGAGTGACCTCAATGAAATCATTATCACAGTCATTCAAACAGAATTCAGCCCGAAATAGGAAGGACACCCAGTTATCTTGTTGCATGGGTACAAAATGACTCAAAAAGTTCTTCAAAGTCTGCCTAGTTTGTTCAACTTGGCCATTTGTTTGGGAGTGTGAGTTTGAAATCCAATTTCACATCTAACAGACTGGATAGTGCTCTCCAGAATCATGAATTGGACTTTCCGGTCAGATACTATATGAAGAAAACCATGGTATTTGAAGATATGTTCCACAAATAGCTGCGCCAGGCAGGAGGTAAACTTGGGAGAGGAACAAAATGGGCTATAATAGAGAATCTGTCAATGACGACCCAGATCACTAAACAAACAGAGAAAGGCAAATCCATAAGAAAATCTATAGCTATGAGAAGCCAAAGAGATTCTGGAACAGGTAATGGCTTTAATAGACTTGCAGATTGTTGCTGAGAAGGTTTGTTGTATGCACATTCCTGACAGGCAGAAACAAAATCTCTTACATCCTAAAGTAAAGAAGGCCACCGGTAGTGTTGTGAAATAAACTCAGTAGTACTGCGAACATCTGGATGACCAGAACACTTGGAGCAGTGTTCCCAGGACAAGAATCGTGCCCTTTGTTTTGTAGGAACAAAAAGTTTAACCTGGAAGAATATCACAAAGGCGGAGAGCATTAGAAGATACAATCTTCTCTGGGCCAATGAGATATTAATGGTCTTGATAGAAATCAGACACATCAAAAGATCGAGATTAAGCAACAACTTTTATATCTTTATTAGGACGCCAGAAATGTAACAGAAAATTTTATTTTGCAAAGAATAGAGACTAACGGGCTTGTTGAAGGTTTAGGCGTTGGGCTGACTGGATATAAGTCAGATTTTTCTGGTCTCTTTATATGTGAATAGGAAAAGCAGACCCCTCCAGCAGGTGGTGCCACTTTTGAAAAGCCAATTTAATGGCCAAAAGCTCACAATCACTTATGGAATAATTTCTTTCTGCAGGAGAAAAGAACTGAAAACAATCTTGACAGAGACGTAGCAGAGAGGAGACAGCGGATGAAGCTCGATCTAGCTCCTTGAATACTCTCTTGAAGGTGCTTAGAAACATCTGAAGATTGCTTATGACAAAGTCACCACACTCGCACAGTGGAGTAGCCCAAGCTAAGGCCTCTACATTCAGTAGCAAAATTATAAAGGCTACCTGGCGGCTTTGATGCCATCAGTAGGAAACTTGGCTGACTGTAACATCAGGCATTAATGAAACCAAAGTAATATTAGGCGAGGACTTGCAGTAGGAGCTGGAACTATAGGGCTACACAGGAAGTTGAGTGGATAACTGACTCTTGGCTTGTGCACAGACCTGGGTAGGCACTTGTATAGCAGCTTGAGTGGTAGCTTGAACCATCTGGGAATGATCAATTGTGTTTAATCTGGTGGTAAGTTGCTTGAAAAACTGAAGGACATGTATCCGAAAGGTGCCTTGACACATGTTTGGATCCAGTTTAGCAGTCAGCAGGACCTATGGACTAAGCTTATTGTCAGTATCAGTGGGTGTGGACCCACTGTGCCACACACTGGTTTGACTTTGGGCCAAATCCAGAAGTAACATCTGAGGAACCCCAGTCTTCATCCTTTAATCCCCAGGCTGTTACACTGGAAGTGGTACCAGTATGTGGCAGCTGGTTCTACAATAGACAAGACCAGGGCAGGCAGGAGAATGGTCAATACAATGTCAGGAGTAGAGAATGCAGTGAAGTCAGGTATAACACGAGTCAGAAATCGTGAAGTCTATGCAAATGAATAGCACTTTCAGATTAACCAAGACCAATAATTTAGGCCTCTTCCATAAGGGGAAGGTGCCTGATACTACCAGAGGTGCTCCATGATTGGCAGGGGACAAAATAGGAAGGTGTGCGCTAGTCCCTTCTGGAAGCAGAGGGACAGTCAGGAGGCCATAGCTGAATGCCTGCTGCAGAGATAGAGAGAATTGTGTGCCTTGGCTGCCTGTGAAGGAGGCAAGGTAAGATTGTGGCAGCCACCATAAATCAGAACATGCAACTTTTGGAACCAAACACAGAACTGGATACGAAAGAGAGTACAAATATGAATTCTAGCTTTATACTTTACTTTTTTGGAGGCCATTCTTGGCCTAAAATTTTGTGTTTTTCATATTTTGCACTGAATAGGTGTAATGTGCTTGAAGCAGTCGCAAATTGTAATGAATAATTATTACAGAATCTATCTGTGCGGTATAGAAATACTCCTGTATACATAGCTGGCCTACCTTCTACTGGGATTCAGTCTAGTTTTAGGATGAAAAACGTGAAAATGAATCCAGACATTTTTGCTTCAGAAGTCTGCAAGGCTTAAGACATTATATTTGATTTCTTTAGAGATTCACAATGTTTTCTCCTTACCATTGTGCACAATGTTTTGCTCTATAAATATTACTCAGTGCTTGGTTTTCTCTGGAAAGAGCTTATCTTATATATAAAATGCAGAATCTGTTTGTTTGCGCCATATACAAATCCACAGTTCTGGTCCGATTTGAGTGAAACTTTGCATGAGCGTTCTTCAGCACCAGGTAACGAATACTGGCATAATTAAAAATCGAAAACTCATCAACTTCCATTGTAATTGTTGCCAATAGCAATCAATCATAGCTCAGCTTTCATTTCTCATACTGCTGATGTAAAATGAAAGCTGCGCTGTGATTGGTTGCTATGGCAACACAGATTTTCTTTTGGACAGCTTCCATAAGAGTGAGGTGCTCATCTCATTTTTGTGGCCCACTTTGTATATTCCAGGACTGCTAGTCATAAAATCTTTTTGAAAGCCGAATTTTCAATAACGAATTCCTGCACTTATAGCGCCGTGCAACGCACGGGAATATCACCTGGTCTCATACATAACCTCTTTATGAAGTCCATAATAAACCTGTCATTTAGTTTATTTGTAACCTTATTCTATATCTTAATCTTTCTTCAAATAATTTCCCACCCTCATGTGTGTTATCACATACATCCAGGGACGTAACTATAGAGGGTGCAGGGGATGCGGTTGCAACCGGGCCCAGGAGCCTTAGGGGGCCCATAAGGCCTCTCTTCTCCATATAGGGAGCCCAGTACTATGAATAAAGCATTATAGTTGGGGGCCCTGTTATAGATTTTGCATTGGGGCAAAGAAGCTTCAAGTTATGTCTCTGTGCAGCATGGTTTAGGTATGGGTACGGGTACAGATATAGATAGAGGGGGGGCCCCAGCTCACCTTTTGCATCAGGGCCTCTAAGCCTTTAGTTACGCCCCTGCATACATCCACATGTAATTTGCCTCTGAAAGAACCTTTGTTTTGTATTCAGTGAGACCTGGTAGATGAATGAAGTACTCAAGAGGAAAATTCCTTTTAGAGTGAAACTTTCAACAGAACTTACACTGAAGTATTGGGAGATATAAACATTGGAAATTGTGTCATAGCTTCAAGCTATGTAATCCTCTGCTGCTTACATAAATATAAATTTAAGCTGCAAAACAGCAAAACACAGGTTTTAAAGTACCCTAGAGACCAAACGTGAAGTGCAGTGTTCTCTCCAAAGTTCATACAAAGCCAAAATAGACTGCAATACTCATAAAGCTTCACTCAAAAATAATCCTTTATTGATCAAACATCTGCAACATTTCGATCCATGCAGAACTCTCTTCCTCAAGCTACAGAAAAAACAAAAAGGGATTGAAACATGGAAGATATTTACTCGTGTTTTTCTTAAATCTTTGGAATACTGCAGTCTATTTCCGCTTGTATATGATATGGATCATCAGATCACAACCCTAAGCTAATTGAAGCTGTTGGGGATCTCCTTGAGTAAGTTGTACTGATGGTCTTTACCATTTTCTCCAAAGTTTTGCATTTTTCACCTCTAAGCCTGTCAATCTTTACTTATCAAAGTGTATGTCAAACTGATATCTTTTATAGGGTGTAGCCTTGGTCTCCTCAGCCTACATATCTGCACAACCTCATCAGGATCATTTTTGGACTCACAACTTGGTACAAAATACTTAAAAACAGGTTGGATCCAGGATTTTCTTAAGATGACATATTACTTTTTACACTTTGTTCTAATCATTGAAATTCAGCTATTTTAAATCATACCTCTAGACCAGGGGCTTCCATTACAGTTTATGGCCTACCTTCACCTAGGGTCATAGTGCACAGGGTCACCTATGAGAAACTCTGACATGTCCCCATAACAAAAAGATATCTTACAAAAGGGCAAATTGACTGTGTTTATGTTACTTCCCTTCTTATTTAAAGGAGATGTCCCGCGCCGAAACGGGTTTTTTTTTTTTTTAACCCCCCCCCGTTCGGCGCGAGACAACCCCGATGCAGGGGTTAAAAAAACCACCCGCACAGCGCTTACCTGAATCCCGGCGGTCCGGCGTCTTCATACTCACCTGCTGAAGATGGCCGCCGGGATCTTCTGCCTTCGTGGACCGCAGCTCTTCTGTGCGGTCCACTGCCGATTCCAGCCTCCTGATTGGCTGGAATCGGCACGTGACGGGGCGGAGCTACACGGAGCCGCTCTCTGGCACGAGCGGCTCCATAGAAGACTGCTGAAGACCCGGACTGCGCAAGCGCGGCTAATTTGGCCATCGGAGGCCAAAAATTAGTCGGCTCCATGGAGACGAGGACGCTAGCAACGGAGCAGGTAAGTATAAAACTTTTTATAACTTCTGTATGGCTCATAATTAATGCACAATGTACATTACAAAGTGCATTATTATGGCCATGCAGAAGTGTATAGACCCACTTGCTGCCTCGGGACAACCCCTTTAAGGTACATTTCCATTAATATCAGAAGCTGTAGCAAATACATTCCTATGATGGCTTTGACATTTGAGGTGTGTAAAATACCAAAAAGTCATTCCATAGTCCCAGACAAACATTTAGGCCTCATGTCCACGGGGAAAAGATTATTTAAAATCCGCAGCGTTTTTCCCGTACGCGGATCCGCCCCCCATAGGGATGCATTGGACATCCGCAGGTAGTTAAATACCTGCGGATGTCATTTTTCCCTTCAGGCGACATGCTCCATTTTAGTGTGGGTCTCCCATGGGGACGGCTCCTGCAGGCTTCTATTGAAGCCTATGGAAGCCGTCCGGATCCGCGGAACACCCGTACCAGAATTAAAACTTACCTGTCCGGACTCTGCGGATCTTCCCTCCGTTGCGACTGGATCTTCTTTCTTTGGCCCGGCGGATATGCCCAGCGCCTTCGCGCAGCACGCTTCTGGCATGCCGAGCACATCCGCCCAGCCGAAGAAAGAAGATCCGGCTGCGATGGAGGGAAGATCCGCAGCGTCCGGACAGGTGTGTTTATTGTTATTTTTAGCCTCATGTCCCCGGGAAAGGAGGGACCCGCTGCGGGATTCTGCATGGAGAATCCGCAGCGGGCCTGATTTTCCCCGTGGACTTGAGGCCTTATTCTTTTTTCCCACATTCAGAAAGAATGAATGGGCATAGTACAAATAATAGTTTATGCTATTGTGAATCATTGTTTTATTATTGGCACATTGGTCTAAATTTACCTAAGTGTATTGGGTTGTCTATTCTGTGAATTTACTAATAATTGTATGGTATCAAAAATGTCATAATGTAATGGCTAATCGGCTAAATTGTTCCTGTTAGAAAATCTAATAACATAGCTTTATTAGCTATATGAATAGCCCTCATAGTGAATTACTTGGCAGTTAACTGAATAGGGCCAAAGTTTATCTTAGTTTGGATTTTAACTTTGTTTGAATATATAACCCCATCCGTTGCTCTATACCAGTTACCTCCTGTTTGACATATTATCTTGCCAATTATATTTAGAGAATCTTACTTCAAAACATCCTCAATGAAGTTTTAGAAAGTACTAAAACATGCCTAGGGCATTAATACATTACACACAACTTAAATACCTGATTGATGTGTGTCCTCTCTAGGGTTTGTAATCTGCCTGGAAAGATCTGAATTAGTTTTCTTTTTAGTTTAGTCTTATATGTGTGAACTTTAATGTGTAGAGTTTACAATATTGTTGTTCTACTCAGTTTGACATAAAGTTTCCACTGTGATGAGCCACCCAGCTTTTACACATCTGTGTAAGGCCTTATTCACATGATCGTATATACATGGCTAATTTAGCTGCATTAAAAAAAAACAAAAAACAGCCATTTGAAGCATTGGATTCCAATGTATTCATTCAGATGAGTGATTTTTTTGCCACGTAAAAAAAAATTGCACTGGGAATAATAGGTCATCGGCGACCGAAAACGGTGACCGATTTCACACGGCATGTGAAAGGACAGAACTTGCCCTTTCTTTTGCCAAGATACATTGAAGGCTCCCATAGGTTTCTATGGGAGCTGAAAAAGGGGGGGGGGGGGGAGAGTTTACCTGCGTACAACGCTGGGAAATGAAGACAGCTGGCTCTATTTAAAGGGGTTGTCCCGCGAAACAAAGTGGGTCTATACACTTCTGTATGGCCATATTAATGCACTTTGTAATGTACATTGTGCATTAATTATGAGCCATACAGAAGTTATCAGAAATTTTTCACTTACCTGTTCCGTTGCTAGCGTCCTCGTTTCCATGGAGCCGTCTAATTTTCAGCGTCTAATCGCCAAATTAGACGCGCTTGCGCAGTCCGGGTCTTCTTCTTTTCTCAATGGGGCTCCGTGTAGCTCCGTGTAGCTCCGCCCCGTCACGTGCCGATTCCAGCCAATCAGGAGGCTGGAATCGGCAATGGACCGCACAGAAGCCCTGCGGTCCACCGAGGGAGAAGATCCCGGCGGCCATCTTCAGCAGGTAAGTAAGAAGTCACCGGAGCGCGGGGATTCAGGTAAGCGCTGTCCGGTGTTCTTGTTTAACCCCTGCATCGGGTTTGTCTCGCGCCGAACGGGGGGGCTGTTGAAAAAAAAAAAAAACCCGTTTCGGCGCGGGACAACCCCTTTAAGTATTAGTAGTCATTTTGAGGATTTCTGCCGATAGAGGGATTTCTGCACTGCAGCGTATTTTTCTGCCAATATGCCACAGCCACCCGTGTGAATGAATGAGAAAACGCGTCTGAAGCTCAAGGCGATTCTTCATTCATGAGATTTTTAGCCGCGATTGGACGAGTGTAAAAACACATAAGGTGAAAGAGGCCTAAGACGGTATCTCCATTTTTAACCCATTCCCGCTGCAGGGCATAAGTTTACGTCCTGGGAGCGGGGTACTTCCCGCAACAGGGCGTAAACTTACGTCCTGGAGATAGCGCGGGATCACATATGATCCAGCGCTATCCCGCAGCAGGAGCCGGCTGTCAGTCACAGCCGGCGTCTCGCTGCAGCAGCGGGGGGACATCAGAGATGCGCCCGCCACTGTTAACCCCTTCCCTGCCGCGATCTAAGTAGATCGCAGCAGGGAAAGAGTTCACAGCGGGAGCGCGGCTCCCTCTGTGTCTCCGGCCGGAACTCGCGATGTCATCGCGAGAGCCCGGCCTGTCACCATGGCAACAGGACGCCAGACACTGGCGTCCTGTATTGCCTGTGCCTGAGATCGCTGTATGAGCGATAAGGCATGGGAGAGCAGTAGCTCTGCCATGCCTTATGACAGCGATCATCAGGGCAGTGATTAAAGTCCCTCAGAGGGACACAAACAGTGTAAAAAAAAGAGAGATTTAAAAAATGAATTTAAAAAAATGTAAAAAAAAAGAGTTAAAAAACCATTTTTTAGGCTTTTTCTCAGATTAGCATAAAAAAAGGTAAAAAAAAAATAAAACCCCACATATTTGGTATTGTCACGTCCGTAACGATGCGTACAATAAGTTGCACATGCTTTTGACTGTGCACCGAAAAAAACGCTAAAAAAAAAGCTAAAAAACTGAGGCAAAATGCTCATTTTTAGCATTTTGCCTCACTAAAAACGCAATAAAAGTGATCAAAAAAGTCGTATGTATGCCAAAATGGTACCAATAAAATCTGCAGCTCGTCTCGCAAAAAATAAGCCCTCATAGAGCTCTGTACATCAAAAAATAAAAAAGTTACGGGACTTTGAATGCAGCAATTTAGAATAGAAAAAAGATTTCCAAAAAAAAGGGTTTTTATTGCAGAAAAGTGGGAAAACCTAAAAAAAATGTTAGAATTTTGGTATCGTTGTAACCGTACCGGTCTGCAGAAAAAATGGAAAGTCTCATTTATGCTGCATGATTAACGGTGTAAAAAAAAAAATAAAAAAATCTATGGCAGAATTGATGCGTTTTCTCTCCCTGCTATCATTAAAAAAAAATAAAAAATTTTACAATATAGTCTATGTACCCAAAATTGGCATCGATAAAAACTACAGTTCGCCACGCAAAAAGCAAGCCCTTATACGGCCGCGTCCACGGAAAAATAAAAAAGTTATGGCTTTTGAAAAATGGAGATGGAAAAATACCAAAAAATCGCTTGGTCCTCAACGCCAAAATAGGCCATGTCATGAAGGGGTTAAAGTAATAGTATTACTCTTAGAAATATTTTATAAATAAAGCACAATACAGAAAACTAAATGTCATTTTATTTTGTAATTTATTGTGTGATGGTCCTAACATGGGATTGTATTGTCTTCACAGGTTGCTATATATTCAGACCAACATTCATACCGGTAGAGTAAATGTCAATAGATGAGGTATTAAAAGATTACAGCACGTTTAATGTTGAGGTATATGAGTGATATCTATAAAATAGTACGCATAAGAACATATTTGCTTTCTCTTTATGTGACTGATCCCTGCTTCATAAAATATTATTGTCCAGAGCAGAATGTACAAATACGTGAATAGAAGTTGATTGATGGCTTATGAATAAGTGCTAAGACTCGCCTTTAAAACACCTCTAAGAAGAAACCTATTTAAGCTACAATAATGGTATTTTCTTCACTTTATATATAGCTACTGTCTAATGTATAACGTATAAGATGTATAAAACTAGTATTGTACATTCACAGTGCAACAAACTTTCTTTTGTCATTCTTCACTCAAGCTAAAGTCACTGCAGAAATGATAAAAGCATAACAGTGCTGAAAACTTTGGTATTCCTTGTTAACAAATTCACAGCATGAGAAGATAAATGAGTAAGTGTAAGAGCCAGAGGGAACTGTTCTGTTATCTTGGTTAAACTGTAAAGAACTGCAGTATGAATCAAGTGGTCTACTTTCCCCTTACATTACATTGCTGCTCTGTGTTTTCCCTTGTGCTCATGAGTTGGTAACTTTTGTTTCATTTCCCATTTCCAATAACAATGTTGCTGAGGCTGTTATATTGTGTACTTTCTGAGTCTTATTGTTTACTTTTATGAAATCGTTATGACCATCAGATTAGAAATAAAAGTGTGAAGACCCCACATTGCTATTTCTATTGCAAGGATTCATATTGTTATACTATTTATAGAGTATGTTCAAGTTTATCAACTATACTTAGGTTCAATGTTAACCCCTTAAGGACCAAGGTTAGTAAATATATGGCGCTTGGTACTGGGCTTTAATCCCGGACAATAGTAAAAATATGGCACAGAATTTAAGCCCCTGCTTCTGCAATCAAGTAGAAGAAGGTCAGGTTGTCAGCTGTTAGTTACAGCTGAGAACCCGAAAGAGAAGTGGTTTTTAACCACTTCTGTCTTTTCCTTTCTGTGGTACATAGCGCTCAATAAGCGCTATGTACTAAAAAGTGAAAATGGAAGTGTTTCTTCCACTATGCGAGCCGGTGGTCACAAGACCACTGTAATCCCCTGGCACAGCAGAGCTGCAGGGTCCTAGAAGACCCCAATGAGCTCTGCCAGTGACTATTGTCACTACAGGGAGATGCTTTCCCCTGTAACTATAGCTCCTATGGATGCCCCAGCTACAGCGGAAAAGTGTGTAATAAAAAAAACAAAAAACATGTGAATGTTTTGTATGACATCATAGGGGACATCGATAGTAAAACAAATAATTACATAAATAAGTTTAAAAAAAAAACCAGAATAAAATAAAAATCTATATATATAAAATTGAATGTATGTCTGTCTGCGTGCGTGCGTGCGTGCGTGCGTGTTTGTCCTTTATGCGCTACTACACCATTCATCCGATCGCCATGAAACTTTGGGAAGTTGTTGAGTACACTCCTGGGAAGATTATAGGCATAGTACAAATATCCTACGATAAATGGCGCGCGAGCGTCGTCGAAAGTTACGCCCCCCCCCCCACGTAGATCGAATAAGTAAGCCACCTGCTATTGTGATGTCATCACTGATGTCATCAACATCGGACGCCCTTGAACATGCCCCAACATGTTCTATAAAGCTGCATTGTGATGTCATTAAGGCTCTATTATGACACGTACAGCTTGGAACCACTAGAGCACGCCAGCCAATTACCATTGGAGTTGGAAGTGGGTAAACAAGTACTAGGATATCTTCCTAAGAAGCCACAGCAGCCGGATAAATTGTATGTTCCACCCAACGGCTATTTTATTCAGCCCGCAAGGGGGAAGCAGCGGCCTACAAAATCTAATTCTCTCATTTCCTGATGTCATAGATAGATAGATAGATAGATAGATAGATAGATAGATAGATAGATAGACTGTATGCAATAACCCTGATAGATAGATAGATAGATAGATAGATAGATAGATAGATAGATAGATAGATAGACTGTATGCAATGACACGTACAGCTTGAAACCATAAATACTAGAGCACGCCAGCCATTTACAGTCAGTCTCCATTGAAGTTGGAAGTGGGCAAACATGTACTAGGCCAGTGATGGCGAACCTTTTAGGGACCGAGTGCCCAAACTACAACCCAAAACCCACTTATGTATCGCAAAGTGCCAACACGTCAGGGGGCGGGGCTTATCACGACGTATGATTTTACCCCCGTCGTTCTAAAAAGGACAAGTCTGTTTCAGAATAGACCGGGTGCAGATTCTGACTGCTTTTTGGACGCGGAAATACTGCAGAATGTGCTCAGCGGAGATTTCTGTGGAAAATTCTGCAGCATTTCCGCATCTAAAAAGCAGTCAAAATCTGCACCCGGTCTATTCTGAAAGAGCCCTGCCCATTTCTGCCACATGTACACATACCCCAGCGGTAATAGTGACACCTTCACCCCAGCGATAATAGTGACATCCCACAGCAGTAATAATAGTGACACTCCCCCCATTAGTAATAAGAGTGACATACCCCAGCGGTAAACCTCAGTGGTCGCTGCTGCCGTCATCTAGATATATAAAAACGTAGTATGTATGTATGTCTGTCTTCGCAGCAACGCGCGAACATGCCCCAACATGTTCTCATAAGCTGCATTGTGATGTCATTAAGGCTCTATTATGACACGTACAGCTTGGAACCACTAGAGCACGCCAGCCAATTACCATTGGAGTTGGAAGTGGGTAAACAAGTACTAGGATATCTTCCTAAGAAGCCACAGCAGCCGGATAAATTGGATGTTCCACCCAACGGCTATTTTATTCAGCCCGCAAGGGGGAAGCAGCGGCCTACAAAATCTCATTCAGGTAGGTAGGTTCAGTTCTTGGAGGTTGGGGAATGCTTATGGGCAAGGCCTTATGTCTCATCCCAACTCGATTATTCAATTCTAAGCGCAAAAGAATTAGCGTCCAAATTTTATGTACGGAATTTAATTCTCTCATTTCCCAATGTCATAGAAACTTGAAATTTGGCTCGAGCATTGATTATGTCATAAATAGGAAAAGTTAATGGGTCCCAACTCGATTATTCAATTCAAAGCGCCAAAGAATTAGCGTTCAAATTTTACGTACGGAATCTAATTCTCTCATTTCCTGATGTCATAGATAGATAGATAGATAGATAAATAGATAGACTGTATGCAATAACCCAGATAGATAGATAGATAGATAGATAGATAGATAGATAGATAGATAGACTGTATGCAATGACACGTACAGCTTGGAACCATAAATACTAGAGCACGCCAGCCATTTACAGTCAGTCTCCATTGGAGTTGGAAGTGGGCAAACATGTACTAGGCTATCTTCCCAAGAAGCCACAGCAGCCGGATAAATTGGATGTTCCACACAACGGCTATTTTATTCAGCCTGCAAGGGGGAAGCAGCGGCCTACAAAACCTCAGTGGTCGCTGCTGCCGTCATCTAGATATATAAAAACGAATGTATGTATGTCTGTCTGTCTTCGCAGCAACGCGCGACGGGTACGCTAGTATATACATAAAAAAGAAAATAACCCAAAGCCAACGCCAACCAAAACCATCACTATATGTGCCCTGTAATCCAAAATCAAGCATATTATATATCAAAACATCCAAAATAAAATGAGGAACCCATTCCTTGACTGTATTTTAGCATAAATATACTAATTTTAAAAAAATGTATAAATGTTAAAAAAAACAAGTTCTTTAGCCTTTTACCCCCCAATGGGAAAAAAGTCAGGGAAAAAGATATTAAAAAAATAGCCCATTATGTCACAGGAAAAAAACTGTAAAAATAATTTTGGTAGCTGAGGGGAAAAAAAAGAGGGGAGTTAAACCACCACATGGGTAAAATCCCTAAGAAGTGTCTGGTCCATAAGGTAGAAAATACCCAGGTTCTTAAGGGCTTAAATGTATGCTTATGGGAAACCAATAAAATATTCTTTAATAAAGATCAGTGCTGAGAAGATTTCAATTAAATTTTTGCTCCCCAGACTACCCCTTTAAAGGAATTAAAAACATAAGTGAACGATCATTGAAATCCACGACTGTAACTATGCTGTGCTTCAATATGTCAATTCTGTTGCAGACTGTTGGTGCATTTGTTACAAACTAGAAGAAATGTACTGTTGCAAATGTAATGTTTCAAATTTTGCTTTAGATTACCCATGAATCCACAGCAAAATCTGAATTTGTTTTTACTTTTTTTCAGCATCCACAGATCCAAGTCCACCACACATCCACACTTAAATCCGCACAGTTCTGTTTTCCTGAAGATCCTTGTGTATCTTCTGCAGAAAATCGGAAGCATGCGGACTTACCCTTGAACTGACAATGGAAATATTACATGAGCTATCTAAATGCAATCCTAATAAGATCCCCCAGGTTATGGATGCACGAGCCAGAATTTTATCCTTTGGGAGAAAGAGGAGCTCTGCATAACAAAGTTGAACTATAACGCATATAAAGATTTAATGAAATTAATTAGAAGATATTTTGGAACTATAAATTAAAAAGAAACAAAATGCTTTTCAGTATATAAAAAATATGTTTTGTGAGTTTTAATTGCTCCAAATAACATTAATAGAGGTTAATTTCCTGAAGGTAGAAAAATATAAAACAGCATTCCTTGCAGAAATATTTGCTGATATAGTTCAATAACTAAACACATAATGGCTTATTTGTTAATTTCCTTTTTTGAGAACTCTAACAAGAAGTCAGCCATATGTTTTAAGTGATTTTGCACAATAAGATATTATTTGTACCCATCAGTTTTTCTGGAGAATTGAAAATGTTTAATCTGTTTGGGAAGGGAAGTACAGGGCTAGGCAAAAATATACAACTAATGAATACAATCGATAATCTTGCTATTAGATGGGGAAAGAAAGAACACAGACAAAAAATATAGGAGTGAAGTAGAGGAGCAAGAGACACTACACAAATGCACAGAGCATGGGAAACAAACAAGGGGAATTAGAGCTTCTAACACAGGAAGAGAAATATGATGTCATAGGCATCATGGAAACTTGGTGGGATGATACACAAGATTGGAATACATGGCTTGAAAGATACTATTTATTTAGAAGAAGCAGACTTAATAATAGTGGAGGTGTTACATTGTATGTCAGGAACGCATACATCTCCACAGAAATTCAAGCTTCAAAGAAGGGTAGATCTGTAGAAACTGTTGGGGTAAGAATTAAAGGAGAGAAAAAGAGAAAGGACACCATTGTAGGCATTTACTATAGGCCGCCTGGAGAAGCAGAAAATATATATAAACTCTTTCTACATCAGATGGTCATGTTCTCAAAAAAATACAACAAAGTGATCATGGAAACTTTTAACTATCCAGACATTTGTTGGGAATCTCTCTCAGGCAAATGTAATGGGTTCGACAAATTCTTATCTGCTCTTGCTGACAACTTTAACTTCCAAAAGGTAGAAGAGAAAACAGTGGGATCTGATACCTTGGACCTAATTCTTACCAACAGGGAAGAAATGGTTGAGGAAGTATGGGTGGCTGGTACATTAGGAAGCAGCAATCATGCTATCATTGAATTTTGGATAACAAGTGGAGGAAGACCAAAAAAGACTCAGACCTCAAGGTTGGATTTTAGAAAGGTAGATTTTAATTAACTCAGAAAGAGGGTAAAAGAAGGATCAAATGGCTGGATGTTCTTAAGAAGAGAAATGTCCAAGAAGGATGGGAAATATTGCAAAATGAGATTTTAAAAGCACAATCGTAAGCAATCCCTAAAAGAAGAAAGAATGGGAAGCATTTAAGGAGACCAGGATGGAGGAACACAGAACTTAAATACATGCTAAAAAGTAAGAAAAATATGTTAATCAAATGGATAGAGGGGGGAATATCTAAAGAAGAATGTAATGCAGTCTGCAGAAACTGTAGGGCAAGTGTCAGAAAAGCTAAAGCTAACAATGAATGCAGGCTAGCAAGAGAGGTCAAAAGCAATAAAAAAGATTTTGGGGGTATGTAAAAAGCAAAAGTCAAAGATGCTATAAGATGCTTACCGGATAAAAATAGTAAATTGGTTAAAAATAATGTTGAGAAGGACAAACGTTTAAATTCCTATTTTGTATCTGTTTTCTCTCAGAAAGTAACATCAACTGATCTTCCCTGTGCTATTGAAGGAATAAAACAATGCAGGCTATCTATAAGCTGAGAGATGGTGAGGGAACACTTAGTTAATAGGGATGAGCGAGTATACTCGCTAAAGCACTACTCGCTCGAGTAATGTGCTTTAGCCGAGTATCTCCCTGCTCGTCCCTGAAGATTCGGGGGGTGGCGCGGGGCGGGGAGCTGCGGGGGAGAGCCGGGAGGAACGGAGGGGAGATCTCTCTCTCCCACCCGCTTCCCCCCGCTCCCCGCTGCGACTCACCTGTCAGCTACGGCGGCTCCCGAATCTTCAGGGACGAGCAGGGAGATACTCGGCTAAAGCACATTACTCGAGCGAGTAGTGCTTTAACGAGTATACTCGCTCATCCCTATTAGTTAACTTTCATGCATTCAAGTCTCCAGGTTCAGAAAAATTACATCCAAGGGACTGAATGAAGCAGCAAAGGTAATTGCTGAACCACTTACTGTCATCTTCCTGGAGACCAGAAGAAGTCCCAGAAGATTGGAAAAAAACAAATGTCCCTATCTTCAAAAAAAGATAAAAAGGAAAGAAGGTGCACCCAGGAAACCTGTAAGCCTGACTTCTATACCGGAAAAGATCTTTGAACAAATTATTAAACAGCATGGATGAGAATGGAGTAATTAACCAGGGCCAGCATGGGTTTGCAACAAGTAAGTCATGCCAGACAAATTTAATCTCCTTCTATGACAGAAACATGGACTGAATTGAGCATGAAAATGCAGTAGATATAGTACATCTTGACTTTAGTAAAGCATTTGACAAAGTGTCTCATACCATCCTTATTGAAAAAATAACCAAATATGGGATTGACAAGGCAACTGTTAGGTGGATTCAGAACTGGCTGAGTGATCGTACTCAATGAGTGGTCATAAATGGCTGCATATCAAAGTGGAAGAATATATCAAGTAGGGTACCACAAGGCTCTGTCCTAGGCCAAGTGTTGTTCAACATTTTTTAAAATGATTTAGAGAATTAAATTGAGAGGAAACTGATCAAGTTTGCCGCTGACACATAAAGATTAGAGATGAGCGAACGTACTCGTCCGAGCTTGATACTTGTTCGAGTATTAGCGTGTTCGAGATGCTCGTTATTCGAAACGAGCACCACGCGATGTTCGAGTTACTTTCACTTTCATCTCTGAGACGTTAGCGCGCTTTTCTGGCCAATAGAAAGAAAGGGAAGGCATTACAACTTCCCCCTGCGACGTTCAAGCCCTATACCACCCCCCTGCAGTGAGTGGCTGGCGAGATCAGGTGTCACCCGAGTATATAAATCGGCCCCTCCCGCGGCTCGCCACAGATGCATTCTGACATAGTTCAGGGAAAGTGCTGCTGGTGCCGGAGCTGCTATAGGGAGAGCATTAGGAGTTATTTTAGGCTTCAAGAACCCCAACGGTCTTTCTTAGGGCCACATCTAACCGTGTGCAGTAGTGTGGAGGCTGCTTTTTGCAGTGTTGCATTTTTTTTTTTTTTTTGTATATCGGCCGTGCAGAGCATTGCGTCATGCAGTAATTTTACATTGTCCAGGGCCAGTAGTGGTAAGGCAGGGACAGAAGACATATTTAGTGTATATAGGCAGTGGGCCTTTTCAAAAACATTTGGGAAAAAAAATCTATTTGGGCTGCCTGTGGCCGTCCTCAGTGTACTGGGTCTCTGCTGGTGGTAGTTGTCCTAATTCATACGCAGCCAGCTAAGTGTTACAGCAGGCTTGCGCAAAATTCTTTCCTGCCTCTGTGTTGCCTGTTACATCACCGCTGTATTCCTGTCCACAGTGAAACAGTCTGCAGTAATTTTACATTGTCCAGGGCCAGTAGTGGTGAGGCAGGGACAGAAGACATATTTAGTGTATATAGGCAGTGGGCCTTTCCAAAAACATTTAGGAAAAAAAATCTATTTGGGCTGCCTGTGACCGTCCTCAGTGTACTGGGTCTCTGCTGGTGGTAGTTGTCCTAATTCATACGCAGCCAGCTAAGTGTTACAGCAGGCTTGCGCAAAATTCTTTCCTGCCTCTGCTGAGCGTTCCGTAAGCGAAGTCAGCCTCCAACCACAGGCCAATAAGCGCCACATTTAATTACAGCGTTCTGTTTCTGCACTACTGGTAATACAGCATGCTTAGGGGTAGGGGTAGGCCTAGAGGACGTGGACGCGGGCGAGGACGTGGAGGCCCAAGTCAGGGTGTGGGCACAGGCCGAGCCAGTGCGGTGGCCAGGGGTAGAGGCAGGGCCAGACCGAATAATCCCCCAACTGTTTCCCAAAGCGCCCCCTCGTGCCATGCCACCCTGCAGAGGCCAAGGTGCTCTAAGGTGTGGCAGTTTTTCACAGAGATGCCTGACGACCGACGAACAGTGGTGTGCAACCTTTGTCGCGCCAAGATCAGCCGGGGAGCCACCACCACCAGCATGCGCAGGCATATGATGGCCAAGCACCCCACAAGGTGGGACGAAGGCCGTTCACCGCCTGCAGTTTGCACCACTGCCTCTCCCCCTGTGCCCCAACCTGCCACTGAGATCCAACCCCCCTCTGAGGACACAGGCACGAGTGCCTACCGGCCTGCACCCACACCCTCACCTCCGCTGTCCTCGGCCCCATCCAGCAATGTCTCTCAGCGCAGCGTCCAGACGTCGCTAGCGCAACTGTTTGAGCGCAAGCGCAAGTACGCCGCCACGCACCCGCACGCTCAAGCGTTAAACGTGCACATAGCCAAATTTATCAGCCTGGAGATGCTGCCGTATAGGCTTGTGGAAACGGAGGCTTTCAAAAGCATGATGGCGGCGGCGGCCCTGCGCTACTCGGTTCCCAGTCGCCACTACTTTTCCCGATGTGCCGTCCCAGCCCTGCACGACCACGTCTCCCGCAACATTGTACGCGCCCTCACCAACGCGGTTACTGCCAAGGTCCACTTAACAACGGACACGTGGACAAGCACAGGCGGGCAGGGCCACTATATCTCCCTGACGGCACATTGGGTGAATTTAGTGGAGGCTGGGACAGAGTCAGAGCCTGGGACCGCTCACGTGTTACCCACCCCCAGAATTGCGGGCCCCAGATCGGTGGTGGTATCTGCGGCGGTGTATGCTTCCTCCACTAAACCACCTTCCTCCTCCTCCTCCAACGCAACCTCTGTCTCGCAATCAAGATGTGTCAGCAGCAGCACGTCGCCAGCAGTCGGTGTCGCGCGGCGTGGCAGCACAGCGGTGGGCAAGCGTCAGCAGGCTGTGCTGAAACTACTCAGCTTAGGAGAGAAGAGGCCCACAGCCTACGAACTGCTGCAGGGTCTGACAGAGCAGACCGACTGCTGGCTTTCGCCGCTGAGCCTCCAACCGGGCATGGTCGTGTGTGACAACGGCCGTAACCTGGTGGCGGCTCTGCAGCTCGGCAGCCTCACGCACGTGCCATGCCTGGCCCACGTCTTTAATTTGATGGTTCAGCGCTTTCCGAAAAGCTACCCACACTTGTCATACCTGCTCGGAAAGGTGCGCCGGGTCAGCGCACATTTCCGCAAGTCCAAGAAGGACGCTGCCACCCTGCGAACCCTGCAACATCGGTTTAATCTGCCAGTGCACCGACTGCTGTGCGACGTGCCCACACGGTGGAACTCTACGCTCCACATGTTGGCCAGACTCTATGAGCAGCATAGAGCTATAGTGGAATACCAACTCCAACATGGGCTGTGTAGTGGGAGTCAGCCTCCTCAATTCTTTACAGAAGAGTGGGCCTGGTTGGCAGCCATCTGCCAGGTACTTGGAAACTTTGAGGAGTCTACCCAGATGGTGAGCGGCGATGCTGCAATCATTAGCGTCACCATTCCTCTGCTATGCCTCTTGAGAAGTTCCCTGCAAAGCATAAAGGCAGACGCTTTGCGCTTGGAAACGGAGGCGGGGGAAGACAGTATGTCGCTGGATAGTCAGAGCACCCTCATGTCTATATCTCAGCGCGTTGAGGAGGAGGGGGAGGAGCATGAGAAGGAGGGGGAAGAGACAGCTTGGCCCACTGCTGAGGGTACCCATGCTGCTTGCCGGTCATCCTTTCAGTGTGTATGGCCGGAGGAGGAGGAGGAGGATCCTGAAAGTGATCTTCCTAGTGAGGACAGCCATGTGTTGCGTACAGGTGCCCTGGCACACATGGCTGACGTCATGTTAGGATGCCTTTCTTGAGACCCTCACGTTACACGCATTCTGGCCACTACGGATTACTGGGTGTACACACTGCTCGACCCACGGTATAAGGAGAACCTTTCCACTCTCATACCCGAAGAGCAAAGGGGTTCGAGAGTGATGCTATACCACAGGACCCTGGCAGACAAAGTGATGGTAACATTCCCATCTGACAGCGCTAGTGGCAGAAGGTGCAGTTCCGAGGGCCAGGTAGCAGGGGAGGCGCAGAGATCAGGCAGCATGTACAGCGCAGGCAGGGGAACATTCTCCAAGGCCTTTGCCAGCTTTATGGCTCCCCAGCAAGACTGTGTCACTGCTCCCCAGTCAAGGCTGAGTTGGCGGGAGCACTGTAAAAGGATGGTGAGGGAGTACGCAGCCGATTGCACGACCGTCCTCGGTGACGCCTCTGCCCCCTACAACTACTGGGTGTCGAAACTGGACACGTGGCCTGAACTCGCGCTGTATGCCCTGGAGGTGCTTGCTTGTCCTGCGGCTAGCGTCTTGTCAGAGAGTGTGTTTAGTGCGGCTGGGGGAATCACCACGGATAAGCGTACCCGCCTGTCAACCGACAGTGCCGACAGGCTTACACTCATCAAGATGACCAAAGCCTGGATTTCCCCAGACTTCTCTTCTCCACCAGCGGACAGCAGCGATACCTAAACAATACGTAGGCTGCACCCGCGGATGGAAGCATTGTTCTCTATCGCCATCAAAAACGTGGACCTTTTAGCTTCATCAATCTGTGTATAATATTCATCCTCCTCCTCCTGAAACCTGACGTAATCACGCCGAACGGGCAATTTTTCTTAGGCCCACAAGGCTCAGTCATATAATTTTTGTAAACAATTTTTATACGTTTCAATGCTCATTAAAGCGTTGAAACTTTCACCTGAACCAATTTTTATTTTTTTTAAATCAATGAATTTTTATTGGCATTTGATTCATACAACAAAGCGAGAATTAAGTGTTAAATTCACCATCAACATTTTACAATGTAGCATAATACAACTTTATTCCTGGGGAGGAAGAAAGGGAGAGTTGCGGGGAAACAGCAGGGGAGGAGGGGGGGGGGGGGAAATAGGGAGGAAACTTAATCTTAACTTTAAGGTACTTTAAATCAATAGCAATGTGGGTATACGTGCTGTTCTTGTGGAATCCCTGTTCTCGCCGACTCAGCGGCAATATGGGGGTCATAATAGGGGCTGAGACGGTTCACAACACCCCAGACCATTTGATGTGTTTACTGTGTTTAGTGTGTTTGGTGGAGGGGGGAGGGTATCGGACTAGTCATAACCCACAGGCAATTCCATTGCTTGGGTCCATATTGACCAGTTTTTGCGAAACTGGGGTAGAGTGTCTCTCTGATGAGCTATCATTTCTCATTTACACAGTTTAGTGACACCGTATCTTGCATTTCTTCGATGGATGGGATATGTTTGGATCTCCAGTTTCTCGCTATAAGGCCCCGCGATAAGTGTAGTATATGAGAAATTATTATTCTGTGATTTCTATGTACGTTTCCCATACCTACTAGAAGCAAAGCAAGTTCAGGTTCTAGTTTGTTTGGTATGTGTAGGAGGTTGGAGATGAATTGTGACACTCCAGCCCAGTATTGGCGTATACGGGGGCAGGACCAGAATATGTGGAGTAGAGACCCGGTTCCTCCACATCCTCTCCAGCAAAGAGGTGATATGTCCTTTCTCATCTGGGCCAATCTTAGTGGAGTGCAATACCATCTGGTTATAAGTTTTTGGTACTGTTCCCAGTGAGAGGCACAAGCGGAAGATTTGTGGGCCCATTTAAGGGCATCGCACCACACGTTTTGAGAGAATTTTTTGTTTAAATCTTTTTCCCAGTTAAGGAAGTTTACTGTTTTCTTAAAAAATTGAGTGCCAGAAAGACAAGTGTAGATAGTTTTGGTTAGTTTTTTATGTGTTGCTATTTTAGCGTTGAGCAGGTCGTTGAGAGGGTCTGGGAGGGTTATGGAGGTAGTTTTATGAGCTTTTAAATAATTGCAGATACGGAGGTATGTATACTGTTCTGAGGGAGGAACTGCATATTTGTCCTGTATCTGTCGAAAGTCGAGTAAGTTGTTACCCTGGAAGAGGTCTGAAATAGTCATGGAAGCTTTATGTGGCCAGTTGTGCAAGGAGAGATCAGGAACTAAGTGACGCAGAGTGCAAAGTGGGAGAGGAATTTTTGTTGTGCCTTGTTCTGAGTTTCTAACGTCGCTTATTGTATGCCATGCGTGTAAGGAGGCCCCCACTGGAGGCAGGAGTTGTGGGTCGCTTTGTGGTTGTATTGAGTTGGCCAGGAGGAAGGCCTTCCAGTCGGGAGCTCCTGTTGTGGTTGATTCAATAGTCGCCCATTTTTTGTCTGTCTCCAGATTACACCAATGTCTGGTCTGGTCGATCAAAAAGGTTTTGTGGTAATTTCGGAGGTTGGGAATACCCAGTCCTCCGAATCTCAGAGGCCTGTTTAGGATAGAGAATGCCACTCTGGGTCTTGCACCCCTCCATATGAATTTGCACATTTGCTGGTGAAATAGGGCAAGTATGGAGTCCGGGATGGGTACCACAATAGTCCTAAAGTAGTACAAAATTCGAGGAAGTATTATCATTTTGTACAGTATCACTCTGCCCATCCAGCTAGGCTCGTATGCGGAGAGGCTGTCTAATTCTTTTTGAATTGAGGTCTTCAAAGAAGGGAAGTTTGCTGTTGGTAGGTCGTCAGTTAAGGGGGTTAGGGCGATTCCTAAGTAGGGGAGAGAGTTCGGGCACCACTGAAATGGGAAAGAAGATTTTAGGAAGTTTTCTTCTCGCTTGGTCAGGTTGATGCCCATCATTTGTGATTTGGTGGGGTTCACCTTGTAGAGGGAAACAGAGCCAAATAATTGCAGGGTGGACATGACCTGAGGGAGTGAGGTTTTTGGGTTTATCAAGGTTAGGATCACATCGTCGGCAAAAAGGTTGATTTTATGAGAACTTGTTCCTATGGGGATGCCTTCTATTTGTGGGTTTACCCGAATTGCCTCCGCTAATGGTTCTATCAGCATTGAGAAAACCAGGGGGGAAAGAGGGCACCCCTGGCGTGTGCCATTTGTTATCTGAAATGGCTCAGATAGGACCCCATTCGATAGCACGGAGGCTGAGGGAGCGGAATAAAGAGCCAACACGGCTGACAGAATCGGCCCTGAAAGGCCAAATTTTTCTAGCGTGCGGTGCATGAATCCCCAGTGCACCCTGTCGAATGCCTTCTCCGCATCCAAAGCAAGGAGCAGAGAAGGCATTCGCGTTTGGCCAATTTTGGCGATCAGATCAATCAGTCGTCTTGTTCCATCTGGAGCCTGGCGTCCCCTCGTAAATCCTACTTGGTCGTTTTTGATAAGTTGGGGTAGAATGGGAAGAAGCCTATTAGCAATTATTTTTGCATATAATTTGATATCTGTGTTGAGGAGAGAGATGGGGCGGAAGTTGCTTGGGGTCTCAGGGGGTTTCCCTTCCTTGGGAATAGTAACTATTGTTGCCCTTAAGTTCTCCGGGGGAATTGAGCCTGATGTCATTATGTTGTTAAAGAAGTTGCATATATGTGGGAGTAGGGTCGGTTTAAACATTTTAAGATATTCGTTAGAATATCCGTCCGGCCCTGGAGATTTACCCTTTTTAAGGGAGCAAATAGTTTGGTCAATTTCCTGAGTTGTAATAGGGAGGTTTAGTTGTTGAGTTTGATTTTGTGAGAGGGATGGAGGAGAGAGTGTAGAAAGAAATGAGTTGAACGGATGTCACAAATATTCACTTAATGGGGTACCACTAGGGAAAAGTGATATGGAAAAGGATCCGGGGGTATTAGTGGATAATAGACTAAACTGGAGTAACCAATGCCAGTCAGCCGCTGCAAAGGCAAATAAAGTCTTGGGGTGCATCAAAAGAGGAATAGGGGCGAAGGACGAGAACATCATCCTCCCACTATATAAGGCACTTGTCAGACCTCACATGGAATACTGCGTACAATTCTGGACACCGGTGCTCAGGAAAGATGTCACAGTGCTTGAGGGGGTTTAAAGAAGAGCGACTAAACTAATACATGGAATGACGGGACTGGAATACCCAGAGAGGCTATCAAAATTGGGACTATTTACTCTAGAAAAAAGAAGGTTAAGAGGCGACCAAATAACCATGTATAAGTACATGAGGGGACAACACATGGATCTCTCCCGCGATCTGTTTACACCCAGGACCACGACGGTAACAAGAGGACATCCGCTACGATTAGAGGAAAGTAGGTTTCATCACCAACACAGAAAGGGGTTCTTTACTGTAAGAGCAGTTAGACTGTGGAACTCTCTGCCGGAGGAAGTGGTGATGGCAAAATCCATAGAGGAGTTTAAAAGGGGACTTGATGTCTTTCTGGAGAAGAAGGATATTACAGGATATAAATATTAGGTTAAGTGTCAATCCTGGTATATAGGCAGGTAGGAACTATTAGGGGTTGATCCAGGGAACAGTCTGATTGCCATTAGGGAGTCGGGAAGGAATTTTTTCCCCAAAAGGGCTAATTGACTTCTGGCCTTGGGGTTTTTTGCCTTCCTCTGGATCAACACAGTAGGATAGACATGCTGGACTAGATGGACAATGTCTTCATTCGGCCTTACATACTATGTTACTATGTTACTATGTTACTATGATAGTCTCCTCATTGGGCTGGGGGGCGTCGTTGTCTTTGTTTAGATTATATAGCGTTTTGTAATAGTTACTAAACTCGTCGGCAATTTCTTGTGGGCTATAGACTTTGTTTTTAGTTGTCTGGGAAATTAGGAAGGGGATTCTTGCGTTTGCATTCATTGCTTTAACCTTGTTGGCCATTAATTTGCTTGCCTTGTTATGCATGTAGTAATGTTGCATTTTGAGTCTTTTTATGCGTTTCTCGTAATTTATTGCAAGATGGGCTTGCAGTTCTGTTCTTGTTTTTTTTAGTAAGAGTAAATTTGTTAAGGAAGGGTCCGATTTGTAGATTTCGGCTAGATTTGATACCTTAGCTAGCAGGTCATTTGTCCTAGCGTTGCGCTGTTTGTTGTAATGGGCCATTTGCTGGATGAGAAGGCCTCTTATGTATGCCTTGTGTGTGTTCCATAGAGTGGCTGGGTTGGTGTCGGGCAGAGCGTTTAAGGCGAAAAATTCAGAAAGCAATTTTTCAGTTTTTGAGATGTTGTCTTTTAGGGACATTACGTGAATGTTGTTTCTCCAAATGAAAGTATTTTTGGTTGGAGGGGACAAACGAAGAGTCATGGTAATTGGGGCGTGGTCAGACCAGGAAATAACTCCTATCTCGCACCTTTCAACCAGAGGCAAAAGCCATTTGGTTGTTAAGAACATGTCGATGCGGGAGTAGGTGTTATGTCTGTGAGAGAAGAACGTGAAGTCTTTCTCAGACGCATGTTTGCATCGCCATACATCATACAGGTCCTCCTTGCGGAGCCACTGTGAGAGATAAGCGGGAGTCCTGTCGCTTTTAGACGTGGAGTCCAAGTCTGGGGTATGGATGATGTTAAAATCACCGCACAACACAAGTTTGCCTTTCGCTATTCGAGAGATCTGTTTGAGGACAGAATTTAAGAAAGCCACCTGTGCAGTGTTGGGCGCGTACACGCTCACTATAGTGAATGTCGCATTGTTAATCTTGCACACTAAAGCGACGGATCTACCTCTCTCATCTAGAACCTCCTGGACAAGCTGAAAGGCAACGTTTTTTTTTTATTGCAACGAGGACTCCTGCTTTTTTTTTGGGTCCGTTTGCATAGAAAATATAAGGAAAATCCCTGTTGTTTAATCTATTGGTGTCAGATTTTTGAAAATGGGTTTCCTGGATGCAGACCACCTCAGCTTTTGATCTTTTAATTTCCTTCCACAAGAGGGATCTTTTGAAGGGGCTGTTCAAACCCCTTGCGTTAAGAGACAAAATGTTTAATGCCATTTAGATTGTCAGGGGTCTGCATCGAGGAAGCCACAACCCAGCACCACGTACCACCAGAACAGCGGGATATATTCATTTTTGTCAGTAGTATGCAATTCACAAGACAGCAAAAGTTAAGTACCTTATAGGGGATAAGAAACATTAAAACATTTGTAAAGAAAAACAAAAGCATAAACGTGCAGTAGGTTGAAACTGCGCAGACTCGGGGAATATCTGCAGTAAATGTGACAAAACCTGTACTCGGGGTCCAGTATTCAGCAAGTTGCGGCTTCTAGGTTGCTTGTCTCCCCAATTTTTATTTTAACTGGGCTGCCTCCAGGCCTAGTTACCAATTAAGCCACATTAACCAAAGCGATTAATGGGTTTCACCTGCCCTCTTGGTTGGGCATGGGCAATTTTTCTGACGTACATTAGTACTGTTGGTACACCAATTTTTTGGGGCCCTCGCCTACAGTGTAATCCAATTAATTTTTTGCCCACCTGCATTAAAGCTGACGTTACATCAGCTGTGATGGGCAATGCAATGGGATATATTTATGTACCGCCGGTGGCTTCCTGGCACCCACCCATGCTGTGGGTCCACAGGGAGTTGTAACTGCATGTGTCCACTTCTAAAGAACCCCAGTCTGACTGGGGCATGCAGTGTGGGCCGAAGCCCACCTTCATTTAATCGGACGTTACCTCAGCTGTGATGGGCACTGCAATGGGATACATTTATGTACAGCCGGTGGGTTCCAGGGAGCCACCCATGCTGTGGGTGCACACGGAATTCCCATTGCGGAGTTGTACCTGCCTGTGACTATTTATAAAAAACGCGGTCTGACTGGGGCATGCTGACACCTTGACAGAATGAATAGTGTGTGGCACATAGGTTCCCCATTGCTATGCCCACGTGTGCAGCTCCTGATGGCGGTGGCACAGGATTATATTTCTCATTGCTTCTGTACAGCATTGTGGGCTATCGCCCCGCCCCTTTTAAAGAGGGTCGCTGCCTAGGCGTGCCAACCCTCTGCAGTGTGTGCCTGCGGTTCCTCCTCATGGCAGACGCACTTATAAATAGACATGAGGGTGGTGTGGCATGAGTGCAGCTGAAGGCTGCGCAGGGACACTTTGGTGTGCGCTGTGGACACTGGGTCGTGCGGTGGGGTTGGGCAGCATGTAACCCAGGAGAAGTGGCAGTGGAGTGTCATGCAGGCAGTGATTGTGCTTTGTTGGAGGTAGTGTGGTGCTTAGCTAAGGTATGCATTGCTAATGAGGGCTTTTCAGAAGTAAAAGTTGTTGGGAGGGGGGGGGGCACTCTTGCTGCTATTGTGGCTTAATAGTGGGACCTGGGAACTTGAGATGCAGCCCAACATGTAGCCCCTCGCCTGCCCTATCCGTTGCTGTGTCGTTCCCATCACTTTCTTGAATTGCCCAGATTTTCACAAATGAAAACCTTAGCGAGCATCAGCGATATACAAAAATGCTCGGGTCGCCCATTGACTTCAATGGGGTTCGTTACTCGAAACGAACCCTCGAGCATAGCGATAATTTCGTCCCGAGTAACGAGCACCCGAGCATTTTGGTGCTCGCTCATCTCTAATAAAGATGGTTAACGCTGGAGAAGAGAGAGAGGATTCAAAAAGATCTGGACAAACTTGAACAGTGGGCGGCAAATAACAGAATGGTATTTAACAAGGAGAAATGCAAAGTACTATATCTTGGCAAGAAAATGAAAAAAGCACAAACAGAATAGGAGGAATTAAACTAAGCAGCAGCACATGTGAAAAAGACTTTGGTATACTAATAGATCACAGACTGAACATGAGTCAACATTATGATGCAGTAGCAAAAAGACAAACACAATTCTGGGATGTACTAAGAGAAGCATAGAGTCTATATCACATGTGGTAATCATCCCCCTCTACTCTTCCTTGGTCAGACCTCATCTGGAATTCTGTGTCCAGTTCTGTGCATCCCTGTTTTAAAAAGACATTGACAAACTGGAGCAAGTTCAGATAAGAGTGGCCAAGATGGTGAGCGGTCTGCAAACCATGTCCTATGGGGAATGGTTAAAGGATCTGGGAAAGTTTAACTTGCAAAATAGAAGGCTGAGATGAGACTTAATAGCTGTTTACAAATACTGTATCTAAAGGGATGTCACAGTGCAGAGGGATCAGCCCTATTCACATTTGCACAAGGAAAGACTAGAAGCAATGGGATGAAATTGAAATGGAGCAGATACAGATTAGATATTAGAAAGAACCCTCTGATATGTATTTATTAAGTATTAGTGCCCAAAACTGTCCACAGTATTCCATGTGTAGTCTGACCAGTGATTTGTAAAGAGGAAGAACAATGTTCTCTTCATGTGCCCCTATACCTCTTTTGATGCACCCCATGATCCTATTTGTTTTAGCAGCTGCTGCCTGACATTGGTTACTCCAGTTAAGCTTACAGTTAACTAAAATCTCCAAGTTCTTTTCCATGTCAGTGTTACCCACTGTTTTACATTTAGTATTGTAGGAGTGCAGTACACAGAATGGCCTGCAGAAGGTGGTAAAAAAGGCATTCAGGCTGGGTATGGCAAGAAACAAGATAAAAGGATCAGTTCCTGCCACACTCAGGAGGAGGTTGGCTGAGAGCCAGAGTGAGAGGCGGTGCGAAGGCGCCACATCAGGAACTAGGAGCCTGAGGTCTGGCACGGATCAGTTAGGGCCCATCCCAAGTCTGGCAGAGGAGCCCAAATAAAGATGTGGCAGCAGTCAAGATGCAAGATAAAAAAATAAAGTTTATTCCTCTATAAAAACTAAGGGAACGACGTTTCGACCACTTACTGGAGCTTGAGAAAGACCAGCAAGTGGTCGAAACGTTGTTTCCTTAGTTTTTATGGAGGAATAAAGTTTATTTTTTTTTATCTTGCATTTTGACTGCTGTCACATCTTTGCTTATTTGGAGTATTATTTGTGGGTTTCTTGATCCAGATCTGGTTACCTGTCGCAAGCAGAAACCTTTGACATATCTGTCTCCTCACCCTTGTAGTTCTACTGCTATTTATGCTGCTGACCATCTAGTGTATATAAGCCTGACAGAGGAGGATGCCTCTAGACTCCCTGAGTGAGGGGTGATGATTGAGACCCTGTGGGTTGTGAACTCTGAGGACTGTATGTACTAAGTATTGCATGTGCCGGAGATGGAATAAATACTGGTAGGTGCCAGAGCTTGAAAGAAACTTCAAGTCTCCTGAGTATACTCGCTAAAGGCAATTGCTCGAGCGAGCATTGCCTTTAGCGAGTATCTCCCCCACTCGAGACTGCAGGTTTGGGTGCCGGCAGCGGGCACGGAGCTGCGGGGGAGAGCGGGGCGGAACGGAGGGGAGATCTCTCCCTCTCTCCCCCCCCCCCCCGCTCCCTCCTGCTGACAGCCGCTACTCACTGCTCCCCCGCGCCGGCACCCGAACCTGCAGTCTCGAGCAGAGGAGATACTCGCTAAAGGCAATGCTCGCTCAAGCAATTGCCTTTAGCGAGTATACTCGAGCATCTCTACTCCTGAGCCTTTTATGCATGTGTGGCAACCATCCTATTGGAAAGATGGCGATCCGATAGCAACCCCAACGTACCATAGTATGTAAGGTGACATGTATTTTCCCTTCCCATGTGCATAAGCTTACATTTACAAGTGTTAAACCTCATTTACCACTTTTCTGCCCAAGCACCCAACTTATCCAGATCTTCTTGTAACTGCCTTGTGTCCTCTCTTGCGTTAATTACTTTGCATAGTTTTTTATCATCTGAGAATATTGATATTTTACTGTGCAATCCTTCTACCAAGTCATTAATAAATATATTAAAAAGAATAGGGCCCAATACTAACTCCTGTGGTACCTCACTAGTAATAGTGACCAATCACAGTATGTACCATTCATAACCACCCTCTGCTCTGTATTACTGAGCCAGATACTTTTCCACTTACACAGATATTTGCCAAGACCAAGCATTCTCATTTTATAGACCAACCTTTTATGTGGCGCAGTATCAAACACTTTGAAGGTTGATATATGTGAGATCTAATGACTCCCCCAGGTCCAATCTAGAACTTACCTCCACAGAGAAGCTGATCAGATTGATTTGACAGTAGTGGCCCCTCTTAAACCCATGTTGATATTGAAGTATATAGCAATTTTCATTTAGGTATTCGAGGATAGCACCTCTTAGAAAGCCTTCAAATATTTTACCTACAATAGAAATCAGACTTACTGGGTTTCCAGGTTCACTTTTTGACCCGTTTTTGAATATTGACACCCCATTTGCTGTGCGACAATCCAGTGTAAAAGACCTTGTCACTATAGAGTCTTTAAATATAAAAAAGTGGTCTGTTTATCACATTACTTCATTTCCTTATAATCCAGTGGTGTATTTAATCAGGACCTGGCGATTTGTCTATTTTAATTTTTTTTTAAGGCGGTTCACTTTTTCCAGGGTTAAATTGGTCACATTTAGGCCTTAGTCACACGGGCGTAAATACGCGCGTATATACTCGCGTATATACACACGTAAAAAAAACGCGTGACCATGTCCATTGCCACCAATATGTTCTATATTTTGTAGGTGCGTTTTTACGCGCGTATATACGCGCGTAAATACGCCCATGGGTTTTTATGCGCGTATATACGCACGTATTTACGCCCATGTGACTAAGGCCTTAGTGGAACGTTTACTTTATCACTCTGCATTTCACCTGACAATTAATTTTTCTCTGTGAATACACAGGAGAAAAAACTATTTAATAGATTTGCTTTCTCCTCATCAACCTCTGCAATTTTCCTCACATTATTTTTTAAAGTGCCAACATTTTCAATATTAATCTCTTTTTACTATTTGAAGCTGAAGAACAGTTTAGGGTTAGTTTTACTTTCCTTGGCAATACGTCTCTACTTTTGATGCTTTTTACATAATTTCTTTTTTTCCTTATAGGTTTTAGTGCTTCTTCGCTGCCTACTTGTTCTAGTAATTTCAATGCTTTCTTTTTGTTGTTTATTGCCCCCTTTACAGCTTTATTGAGCCACATTATTTTCCTCTTATTCCTAACCCTTTTATTCCTGTAAGGTATGAACCACTCACAGTAAGTATTTATGTTTGTAAACATTTCCAATTTTATTGCCTGTACTCTTATTTTTGAGGATATTGTCTCAGTCAATAAGGTTAAGGGCATTTATAAGCTGATCAAACCTTGCCTTCCTAAAGTTTAATATTTATGTAGCTCCCCTATATAACTCCTTTTTAAAAGAAAATTGGAAATGTATTAAGGTCCCTATTTTCCAGGTGCACTGGTACTGGATAGGAGCCGTGGGTGTACTAGCCATGCAAGTCAGTAGTCATGATAGCCAGAAGTCATTATCAGGAAATCTCTGTTGCAGTACCAACGGATAAGGCAGGTAACATAGTCAGAGAGGAAGCCAGAAGTCAATATCAGGAGGTCTTGCAGAAATACTGGAGAAGCAGGCAACGTTGAGCTGGATTAAACCATGCTGTTAAGCAAATTAATCACGCGCTGGTGCAGTGGCAGGGCCAGACCTTTATAGGAAGCCGGGCAGAGCTAGGACATGGGTTGGGTTAACAAGATCTGGGAACAAGGCAACAGGTATGCAAGGGAACTGTCCAAAGAGCCGATGGTTTAATAAGAAGAGCTACTGCTTGTAGTACAGGAGGTTCCCAGTCCGAGACCTGACAGAACTATAATCGTTCACATTCTTACTGGATCATGTATTTATCTTATGGTTGCTTAACAAAGGTCTTATGTGGCTGAAACATGTGTTTCTTTGCATTTTTAAAGGATGAGATAAAGACTGCATTTTATTTTTGGATACCTCTGGTGCCTTGACTTTTTCTACATATATTACTACAATAATATTAATGGTGGTTTGGTAGAAAGACCACACTGAGTAACACAGAATAGGGACTGGGTTGGATGAGACAGCTGTGACTGACGCTTTTTATGTTGGATGTTCACATTGGACAGGGATCATCTGCCACCCATTGAGGTTATACACAGAATGCTATCCAGGCTGTCAGGTGTTGTGGTGCACCATGAAGGCCCAGGGGTGACCCCACTACATCATGTGAGTCTGTTCCTGTACACCTATCTATAGCCGTTAAAGAAAAAATAGAAATTTAACTCACCTAAAAGCCCTGTCCATCTCTTCTCCCCATCCCCGGCAGTCTTCATCTGTATTCTGGTGGCAGGGGATTGAAAAATTCCCAACTCCAGAAAGCGCTGCCTCTGATTGGCTGAGCATTGTGACTAATCAGAGGCAGCGCTCAGCTGTCATTCAATGTGCTGTCACAGTGTTCAGTGATGAGGAAACTCCCCAAGGGGAGCAACAGACATCACACGATGTCATTACACGCAGCACGGACCTTACCCGTGCACATTATAGGCACGCATGTCTTTTTTTTTGCAGGTGCGAGAATTTTGCTCCCCCAAAAAAAGGACATGTGAATACTTCATAGGAAACTAATGGTTCTAATAGACGAGTTGGTTTTTTTTTTTGCATACATAGGTGCGCAAAAAAAAAATTACAGCCTTAGGTTGCATTCACACTTCAGGCAGGTTGTCAGTTATAAATCTGTCTCTTAGTTCTGTTATTGGAATTAAAATGGAAATAAACGGCTCAATTTTTTTTCTCCATAAATTTCAATGTGTTTTTTTTGAAAAACGGAAATCAAATGGAAAGCTTTCCGTTTGCTTCCATTCCTTTTCCGTTTGTTTCCATTTTTTAACTGAGCAAATAGCGCAGACCGCAGCAGAACAGAGAGACGGAATTATAACTGACAGCTGAACTGAAGTGTGAATGTACTTAGTTTTAGTAAATAAAGTAACTAACCCACATCAAAGCATAAGATTAAGCAGAAGCTGCCGTGGAATGTGGCTGATCTTCAATACCATTTTTCAAGTTCACCAAGAAAGAAAGGGAGATTATAAGGATTAAAGCAGTGAAAGATACATAATTGGGAAGGTTGTATTGAAGTGGTATTGCAAGTTTGGCAAATATTATATATATGCCATTTCATTTCACTGACTAATTTGAAAGCTGAATGCTAATTAACTAGAGATGAGCGAGCACCAAAATGCTCGGGTGCTCGTTACTCGGGACGAAATTTTCGCGATGCTCGAGGGTTCGTTTCGGGTAACGAACCCCATTGAAGTCAATGGGCGACTCGAGCATTTTTGTATATCGCCGATGCTCGCTAAGGTTTCCATTTGTGAAAATCTGGGCAATTCAAGAAAGTGATGGGAACGACACAGCAACGGATAGGGCAGGCGAGGGGCTACATGTTGGGCTGCATCTCAAGTTCCCAGGTCCCACTATTAAGCCACAATAGCGGCAAGAGTGGGCCCCCCTCCCAACAACTTTTACTTCTGAAAAGCCCTTATTAGCAATGCATACCTTAGCTAAGCACCACACTACCTCCAACAAAGCACAATCACTGCCTGCATGACACTCCACTGCCACTTCTCCTGGGTTACATGCTGCCCAACCCCCCCCCCCCCGCACGACGCAGTATCCACAGCGCACACCAAAGTGTCCCTGCGCAGCCTTCAGCTGCACCCATGCCACACCACCCTCATGTCTATTTATAAGTGCATCTGCCATGAGGAGGAACCGCAGGCACACACTGCAGAGGGTTGGCACGGCTAGGCAGCGACCCTCTTTAAAAGAGGCGGGGCGATAGCCCACAATGCTGTACAGAAGCAATGAGAAATATAATCCTGTGCCACCGCCATCAGGAGCTGCACACGTGGGCATAGCAATGGGGAACCTATGTGCCACACACTATTCATTCTGTCAAGGTGTCTGCATGCCCCAGTCAGACCGCGGTTTATTTATAAATAGTCACAGGCAGGTACAACTCCGCAATGAGAATTCCGTGTGCACCCACAGCATGGGTGGCTCCCTGGAACCCACCGGCTGTACATAAATGTATCCCATTGCAGTGCCCATCACAGCTGAGGTAACGTCCGATTAAATGCAGGTTGGCTTCAGCCCACACTGCATGCCCCAGTCAGACTGGGGTTCTTTAGAAGTGGACACATGCAGTTACAACTCCGTGTGGACCGACAGCATGGGTGGGTGCCAGGAAGCCACCGGCGGTACATAAATATATCCCATTGCATTGCCCATCACAGCTGAGGTAATGTCATGTTTAATGCAGGTGGGCTTTGGCCCACACTGCATGCCCCAGTCAGACTGGGGTTTTTTAGAAGTGGACACATGCAGTTACAACTCCCTGTGGACCCACAGCATGGGTGGCTCCCTGGAACCCACCGGCTGTACATAAATGTATCCCATTGCAGTGCCCATCAAAAAATTGGTGTACCAACAGTACTAATGTACGTCAGAAAAATTGCCATGCCCAACCAAGAGGGCAGGTGAAACCCATTAATCGCTTTGGTTAATGTGGCTTAATTTGTAACTAGGCCTGGAGGCAGCCCAGTTAAAATAAAAATTGGTTCAGGTGCAAGTTTCAACGCTTTAATGAGCATTGAAACGTATAAAAATTGTTTACAAAAATTATATGACTGAGCCTTGTGGGCCTAAGAAAAATTGCCCGTTCGGCGTGATTACGTCAGGTTTCAGGAGGAGGAGCAGGAGGAGGACGACGAATATTATACACAGATTGATGAAGCTAAAAGGTCCACGTTTTTGATGGTGATAGAGAACAATGCTTCCATCCGCGGGTGCAGCCTACGTATTGTTTGCGCTAGCGACGGCTGGACGGTGCGCTGAGAGACATTGGTGGATGGGGCCGAGCACAGCGGAGGTGAGAGTGTGGGTGCAGGCCAGGAGACGGTAGTGCCTGTGTCCTGAGAGGGGGGTTGGATCTCAGTGGCAGGTTGGGGCACAGGGGGAGAGGCAGCGGTGCAAACCGGAGGCGGTGAACGGCCTTCGTCCCACCTTGTGGGGTGCTTGGCCATCATATGTCTGCGCATGCTGGTGGTGAGGCTGGTGGTGGTGGCTCCCCGGCTGATCTTGGCACGACAAAGGTTGCACACCACTGTTCGTCGGTCGTCTGCACTCTCAGTGAAAAACTGCCAGACCTTTGAGGACCTCGGCCTCTGCAGGGTGGCATGGCGCGAGGGGGCGCTTTGGGAAACAGTTGGTGGATTATTCGGTCTGGCCCTGCCTCTACCCCTGGCCACCGCACTGCCTCTTCCAACCTGCCCTGCTGCTGCACTTGCCTCCCCCTCTGAAGACCTGTCCTCAGTAGGCATAGCAAACCAGGTGGGGTCAGTCACCTCATCATCCTGCTGCTCTTCCTCCGAATCCTCTGTGCGCTCCTCCCTCGGACTTACTCCAATTACTACTACCTGAGTGATAGACAACTGTGTCTCATCGTCATCGTCCTCCTCACCCAGTGATAGCTCTTGAGACAGTTGCCGGAAGTCCCCAGCCTCATCCCCCGGACCCCGGGAACTTTCCAAAGGTTGGGCATCAGTCACAACAAACTCCTCCAGTGGGAGAGGATTCGGAACCACTGCTGCCCATTCTGGGCAGGGGCCCGAGAACAGTTCCTGGGAGTCTGCCTGCTCCTCAGAATGTGTCATTGTAATGGAGTGAGGAGGCTGGGAGGAAGGAGGAGCAGCAGCCAGAGGATTCAGAGTTGCAGCAGTGGACGGCTCAGAATTCTGGGTGGTCGATAGATTGCTGGATGCACTTTCTGCCATCCACGACAGGACCTGCTCACACTGCTTATTTTCTAATAAAGGTCTACCGCGTGGACCCATTGATTGTGAGATGAATGTGGGGACGCCAGAAACGTGCCTCTCTCCTAATCCCGCAGCAGTCGGCAGCGATACACCTGGATCAGGAGCTCGGCCTGTGCCCACACCCTGACTTGGGCCTCCGCGTCCTCGCCCGCGTCCTCTAGGCATACCCCTACCCCTCAGCATGCTGTATTACCAGTAGTGCAGAAACAGAATGCTGTAATTAAATGTGCCGCTTATTGGCCTGTGGTTGGAGGCTGACTTCCCTTACGGAACGCACAGCAGAGCCAGGAAACAATTTTGCGCACGCCTGTAGTGAGACGTAGGTGCGTATGACTGAGCTAGTGGAATTCACAGCGCAGAAGCAGTCAAGTGGCCAAAGGCCAGTAGTAGGCCTTAAGTATTTTGCTTCTATTTTTTTAAAATGCTGAGCTGATACAGCAGACAGAT
Source organism: Eleutherodactylus coqui (assembly GCF_035609145.1). NCBI lineage: Eukaryota > Metazoa > Chordata > Amphibia > Anura > Eleutherodactylidae > Eleutherodactylus > Eleutherodactylus coqui. The sequence continues at coordinate 192,031,347 of NC_089837.1, read as the reverse complement.
ACTGTAGGCAGCGTATAATATTATGTATACTGTTTCCCTCTGGCGGGATGACGGCGATCGTGTAACAGAGACAGCAGATCCAGGAAACAATTTTGCGCAAGCCTGCTGTAACGCTTAGCTGCGTATTAATTAGGACTACTACCCCCAGCAGATAGATACTGTAGGCAGCGTATAATATTATGTATACTCTTTCCCTCTGGCGGGATGACGGCGATCGTGTAACAGAGACAGCAGATCCAGGAAACAATTTTGCGCAAGCCTGCTGTAACGCTTAGCTGCGTATTAATTAGGACTACTACCCCCAGCAGATAGATACTGTAGGCAGCGTATAATATTATGTATACTCTTTCCCTCTGGCGGGATGACGGCGCTGATGTAACAGAGACAGCAGATCCAGGAAACAATTTTGCGCAAGCCTGCTGTAACGCTTAGCTGCGTATTAATTAGGACTACTACCCCCAGCAGATAGATACTGTAGGCAGCGTATAATATTATGTATACTCTTTCCCTCTGGCGGGATGACGGCGATCGTGTAACAGAGACAGCAGATCCAGGAAACAATTTTGCGCAAGCCTGCTGTAACGCTTAGCTGCGTATTAATTAGGACTACTACCCCCAGCAGATACTGTAGGCAGCGTATAATATTATGTATACTCTTTCCCTCTGGTGGGATGACGGCGCTGATGTAACAGAGACAGCAGATCCAGGAAATAATTTTGCGCAAGCCTGCTGTAACGCTTAGCTGCGTATTAATTAGGACTACTACCCCCAGCAGATAGATACTGTAGGCAGCGTATAATATTATGTATACTCTTTCCCTCTGGCGGGATGACGGCGATCATGTAACAGAGACAGCAGATCCAGGAAACAATTTTGCGCACGCCTGCTGTAACGCTTAGCTGCTTATTAATTAGGACTACTACCCCCAGCAGATAGATACTGTAGGCAGCGTATAATATTATGTATACTCTTTCCCTCTGGCGGGATGACGGCGATCATGTAACAGAGACAGCAGATCCAGGAAACAATTTTGCGCAAGCCTGCTGTAACGCTTAGCTGCGTATTAATTAGGATTACTACCCCCAGCAGACACGCAGTAAACTGAAGACAGTCACAGGCAGCCCAAATATAGTATTTTTCCCCAATTTTTTGGAAAAAGCCCACTGCCTATATAGCCTGAATATCTCTTTTCCTGCCTCACCAGTACTGGCCCTATACTCTGTACAATGACTGCAGACTGCGTACGCAATGCTCTGCACACCCGATATACAAAAAAATAATTGTGCAACACTGCTAAAAGCAGCCTCAACAGTACTGCACACGGTCAGATGTGGCCCTAAGAAGGACCGTTGGGGTTCTTGAAGCCTAAAATAACTCCTAAAGCTCTCCCTATAGCAGCTCCGGCATCAGCAGCACTGTCCCTGATCTCTGTCAGAATGCATCTGTGGCGAGCCGCGGGAGGGGCCGATTTATATACTCGGGTGACACCTGATCTCGCCAGCCACTCACTGCAGGGGGGTGGTATAGGGCTTGAACGTCGCAGGGGGAAGTTGTAATGCCTTCCCTGTCTTTCTATTGGCCAGAAAAGCGCGCTAACGTCTCAGAGATGAAAGTGAAAGTAACTCGAACATCGCGTGGTGCTCGTCACGAGTAACGAGCATCTCGAACACACTAATACTCGAACGAGTATCAAGCTCGGACGAGTACGTTCGCTCATCTCTATAGTTAACCCATTTAGGCTTTAGTTTCATGTACAGTTTTTTCATAGAATTTAGTATATAGATAATAATATTAGACACTAGCCTTTAGATGCATCTATCTGTTGATTCATGGAATATAAAGAAGATGCTTTGCTAATCTGCATTATTGGGGTTGCAATCTTTATAGCAACCCTCCATAGCCGCCCGTATCACATCTTGTATCCTCTGGTCCTAGGATAAAATTCTGTTCCAGGACTGAAGGAGGAGCACTGGTGTAACCGTTACGGGTTTAGTGATCACAATTGGAATCCAGCCCCTTAGCGAAGTAATGCTGAAGTCATCACCCATACCAAAATTGGTGCTTTTGGATGGCTAAGCTCCAATGTGTATAGCAACTTTAAGGCACTAAATAAGTAAATGCAAGCAAACAGATAAGTAAAAGTTACACAACTATTCAGTAATGCCACAACTCTTTGTGTTGGATTGGCATCTAAGCCGCCAGCTCACAATGATACTTGTTTGTTTAAAGATAATCATCAAACATTAAGGGACGGAATAGGTCAGTAGCTGTTACCCACAGAACTGGTTGCAACCTAACTTTGGCCTTCTGGGAGACTTTTGACCCAGGTGTCTGGACAGGTTCCTCTCAACTATTCTGGCTGCATTCAACTCAACCCTACTTTGCCCAACAGTATTGTAACAGCTAAATCCCTCCTGGTTCTGGCTACGTACACCTATATCTTCTTCTTCCATTAGTTTCCTATATATACTTTGCACTATCATTGGTCTAGACTTTTTAGTCTTGTTTTTAGAGTTCCTCTGTGTATTTCCCTGTGATTACCCCAACTCACGCATGCATGCTTTGCCTTGTCCTTGGGTTACATCCTGAATTCATTAAAACCCACCATCTTCTACTGCGGTCTCCTGCTTCTCATTACTGGCGTCCACTAAAGGGACCATGTTCTTGTCAGAGAAACCCTAACAGTAGCAGAGGACGATCAATGAAGACAAACTTGCAGACAATTTAAGCATAAGGGTGCTGTTACATTTCTTCTTCTCTTCTTCTTCTTCTGCAAAACGCAAGTGGAGATATGTTGATTGGATTTGTCAGTTCAACTACTAGAAAGAGTTCAGGTGCCATTAGTTTCTCTACCTGTATTTCAAACCATCAAGAAGAACATCGGCCTGAACAATACAGTTATCAGTTAACCCCTTTATGACCTCAGAATTTTTCTCTTTATATGACAAGGCATTTTATCTATTTTGGCACTTGGTAGACTAATGAGCCTAACTTTTTTATTTAGCATTACCACCTTTTCTTAGAGAAATTTTTATTTAAAGTTTTATTTGGGGTGAATAAATATTATTTTTAATTTATAGTTCAATATTCTTTAAATTTGCAAATTGATAATAAAATAAAGCATTAATTGGGTTCCCTATTTTTTTTTCCTTCATTTGATATATTATATGTATGTTGAACGGAGCATGGTAACGGTTTGAGTTGGCATCGGTGAAGTGTTTTTTATCTGTATTTTATTTTATTTTTTTTACTTCTGTTTGTATATATATGTCCTCTAAGAGGTCATAAAAGATCTCTGGAGGACACTCACACCTTTTTAATTAGCAGTTTTCCATTTATAGAGGCCCCAGTTACAGGGGAAAACGCAGAGCTGATCTGGGTCTGCTAAGCCCCAGCAGCTGTGCCATGTTGGTGTTCACCCAGCAATGATCACCTCATATCACATGATCACCAGGTCCAATAAAGGCAGTGGCATAGCTGCTTCTATGTTCTTAGGGTCACCTAGACGTCGGATGTGTTCTTGCTAGATTACAGGAGTAATTATGTATGCATAGCATTAGGTAACATGCTATTTAAGTAATAGCATAGAAAAGGTCTCACTGATGGAGGTATTACATTAACTTCTAATTATTTTAAGCCTAAATAAAATTACACATATAATTAGCAAGAATAGATACATGTTAAGTATGAAAAGTATGTTACAAAAATAGATTGACTCGGTTCTCTTGTTCATTAACTCTAACTACATCACTCTATAAAAAATAGATTATATCAGTTCTAAAGCGATAGTCCACGGTAATTATTCATAATTGCCACAAGAATCATAAGAGAATATTGCTTATTAAAGCACTTCAAAACATTTAGAAGTGTAACTCATTAGTTGTGCTGCGTTGTATGGAGGCAGAATTATAATTTCATGAAATACAACAGTGTGACATTATTATACCAGATGATTATCCTTCCTTTAGTTCTTCTGAACTCTCAAATGAGATAAAGTGAATGCTGGGACATGAATTTTATTTTTTATCTTTTTTAACTGTCGGAAGGCATTATTAAAAGTGGTTTTAGCCACTTCTAAATGATTTTTATACATATAGGTATTCAAGCCTTAGTGTTCAGCTATGCTCTTTGTAAAAAAAAATCTTGCTCCCAAAAGAAGTTGTTGTTTTGCTGTAAAACTCAGCATGCAGTTCCATCTCAGGCAAATATGTAATTGATGATAGCAGTGGTGTGATTAGATGAACAGCCTTAAAAGTGGTTCCACCCTTAGCCTATAAAAATGTTCTCAGAGGCTACTTGTGTGTAGTGACCTCTTTTCTTGCTTGTGTAGAGCTTGTTGACCACTAGACATGGCTCTACAACGCAATCAAAGAGATTTTGCCCAGTTCACAGAGTTTATGAGGGAGCGCATAATTGGAATGAAAGAAGCTGGATGGTTTTATCAACTAATTGCCTGCCACCTGGGCTCTTCTGACTAGACTGTTAAGCGGTGTTAGGACCAGTGGATGCATGAGGGCATGCACACAAGGCAACAGGCCTCAGGGCACACCTCCAGTAGAAAGTATCGTCCAACAAGCATGCACAGCTCCAACTATTTTGTTGTCCGCCATCCAAAAACAGGTGGCACCATTGTTACTGTCTTCTTTGTCTGTCAAAACCATTTCTAGGTGCTTCGCTGAAGGTCATTTGGTCTCACAGAGCCCAATGTTTGTACTGCCATGGACACCCACCCACTGTCACCTCCGTTTGCAGTGATATATTGAACAACAAAACTGGATTGCTAAGGAGTGGGGCCAGGTTGTCTTCAGCGACTAATGCAGGTTTAGATTGGCTATGTTAGTGTCTGGAGATCTGGGGGCGAGTGTCCCAATCCCAACTTTGCTGTAGAGTGGCACACTGTCCTCACTACTGGTGTGATGGTCTAAGGGGCCTTTGCACACAACAGTTTGTCACTCTTAGTAGTGGTACTAGGGACAATGACAGCTCAGCGATATGTTCAGGACATCCTGTAGTCACGTGTGTTGCCTCTCATGGCGGCTTATAAGAGGCATTTTCCAGCAGGATAATGCTCATCTGCACAAAGCAAGGGTGTCACAGGAATGTCCCCACAACATTGTCACACATCTGTGGCTTGCCCAGTTGCCAGATTTATCACTAATAGAACATGTATGGGACCATCTGGGACACCGAATATGAAAGCCTAGGAGTTTATACAGCCTACAGGCTCAGTTACAACAAATGTGGAGTGATATGTTGCAGAATACCATATGGAACCTGTATGCCTCCATACCCACCCATGTCACATCTTGCATTCAAGCTAGAGGAAGTACAACAGGGTACTATAGCCTCCATGGCCACCCGTATCACATACTGCATCCAAGCTGGAGGCAGTAGAACAGGGTTCTACAGACTCCATACCCGTATGTATCACATCTTGTATGCAAGCTAGAGGCAGCCCAACAGGGTACTAGAGCCTCCATGCCCCCTGTATCACATCTTGTATCCAAACTAGAGGCAGTACAACAGGGTACTAGAGCCTCCATGCCCCCCTGTATCACATCTTGTATCCAAACTAGAGGCAGTACAACAGGGTACTAGAGACTCCATACCTGCCTGTATCACATCTTGTATCCTAGCTAGAGAAGGTACAACAGGGTACTAGAGCCTCCATGCCTGCCTGTATCACATCTTGTATCCAAGCTAGAGGCGGTACAACAGGGTACTAGAGCCTCCATGCCTGCCTGTATCACATCTTGTATCCAAGCTAGAGGTGGTACAACAGGGTACTAGAGCCTCCATGCCCACCCTTTCTTATTACTTGGACTATTAGGGCTCCCCTACACTTGCGTTTTTTTTAACACAATTGTCAATGGGACTTTCTAATGTTAAAATCGCAAGTTGCATTGCGTTTTTGGTGCGTTGCGTTTTTAACATTAGAAAGTCCCATTGACAATCACGTTAGCAAAAAACGCAGCGTTAAAAAAACGCAAGTGTATGGGAGCCCTTAGTCCAAGTAAAAAATACCCAGTGTACATATGCCCATTCAAATGAATGGGTGCTATTTTCTGAAATTTGGACTGAAAACATGTCTGTGTGCAAGTACCCTGACTTATTTTATTCATTTATATACCTTCGCATTCTGACCTTAGAGGTCTAGTGTTAAGTCCTATCAGTGATTAACAACACATAGATACATGGAAGGCTGTTGATAACAGAAAGGATCACCCACAGGACCTCTAAGTCCATAATGAGCAGAGATTTAAATGAATAAAATTTAAATTAGATTTAGGGCTCAGTCAGACAAGTATTTTTTTTTTCACGCACGAATAGGTGCGTAGGATTTTGTAGTTGCATCACTTCGCACCACTGCATCACTTCCCGTGAAGCGAAAAACACTTTCCTATCTTTTGCAGGTGCAAATTTTTCACGCTTGTAAAAAACGGACATGTGACTGCTTTCATTGGAAAGCATTGGTTCTAATAGAGCTGTTTTTTAAATGCACCTATACATGCGTGAAAAAAAAACCGCTCGTCTGACTGAGCCCTTAATCTTTTCCCATAAAACGGTTCAGGGTGATTCAAAGGTCTGGGCCATCTGCAATATCTTCTGACAAAGAATGCTAAGAGTAGCAGAAAGCTTAGCTGGGTAGAGGAAAACCTTTTCGACCATCCTGGATTCATCCTAAGAAACTTCAATGGAAAGGGGGTCATGGAATACATGATTTGAGAGTAAAATTTCATGAGAAATTGAAAGCTGCTGACATTTATTCAATACCTTTAATTATTTTTGAGTTATGGTTAGAGATGAGCGAGCATACTCGTCTGAGCTTGATACTCGTTCGAGTATTAGGGTGTTCGAGATGCTCATTACTCGTAACGAGTACCACGCGGTGTTCGGGTTACTTTCATTTTCTTCCCTGACAAATTTGCGCGCTTTTCTGGCCAATAGAAAGACAGGGAAGGCATTACAACTTCCCCCTGCAACGTTCAAGCCCTATACCACCCCCCTGCAGTGAGTGGCTGGCGAGATTAGGTGTCACCCGAGTATTAAAATCTGCCCCTCCCGCGGCTCGCCACAGATGCCTTCTGAGGCCTTAGTCACACGGGCGTTTTTTCACACGATTTGCGGATCGCATGACGGATGCGCATCCGCAAATCACGTGACCGGTGCGCGCAAGTCGCCCGCAAATCGCCCGAAAATCTGCTCCTAGCCGCGTTTCATTAGAAACGGGCCGGAGCTGTCCAGCGCATTGCATTCAATGGAGACGGCAATAGAGCCGGCTCCATTTAAAGCAATGCGCTGCGGGAGAGCCCGGGATGAATTGTCGGGAAGGGCTTAAATATATAAGCCCTTCCCTGCAATTCATCCTAAAATGTGTAAAAATAAAAAAAATATATATACTCACCTTCTCCCGGCAGCCGGAGCTCCGCGCGACCGTCCTGCAGTGGGTGTGAAGGGGGTGTGAGTCAGACCTGCCCCCTGATTGGCTCAGCGCTGAGCCAATCAGAGGCATGTCTCACTCACACCCATTCATGAATTCATGAATGGATGTGAGTCAGACCTGCCCCTGATTGGCTCAGCGCTGAGAGGCAGCAGTCACTCACCCATTCATGAATTCATGAATGGGTGTGTGAGTGAAACCTGCCTCTGATTGGTCAGGGCTGTGACCAATCAGAGGCAGATCATTCAGCAGGCGGGGATTTTAAAGTCCCGCCGGCTGAATAGTGCCGAGAAGCAGTTCAGGAGAACTGACAGCGGCCGCGGCTGGACTCTGGCTGCAGCGGAAAGGTGAGTATACAATTTTTTTTTATTTTAACACATTTTAGGATGAATTGCAGGGAAGGGCTTATATATTTAAGCCCTTCCCGACAATTCACGCCGCGCACGCCGGCAGCCCATTGCTTTCAATGGAGCGGCTGTATTGCCAGCTCCATTGAATTCAATGGGCAAACATCGTTCTTCTCTGCCACAGCTGTTACAGCTGTGGCAGAGAAGAATGATTTGTCTTCTATATGTTCTCAATGGGGTCGGCGCTGTTGCCGCTGGCCCCATTGAGCGCATATAGAGAAGAGAACAGGAATCGCAGATCGCAGAGAGGTGCGATCTGCGATTTCGGTTCTATAATTTATCGGACGAGCGCATAAAAAGCGCTCATGTGTCTGATACCATTGCAAAGCAATGGTTTTATAAAATCGCCAGACGCATGCGCATGCGCAAATCGCGGCTAAAAACGCCCGTCTGACTAAGGCCTGACATAGTTCAGGGAAAGTGTTGTTGATGCCGGAGCTGCTATAGGGAGAGTGTTAGGAGTGATTTTAGGCTTCAAGAACCCCAACGGTCCTTCTTAGGCCATAGAAATCGCAGATCGCACCTATGTGCGATCTGCGATTTCTGTTCTCTTCTCTATATGCGCTCAATGGGGCCGGCGGCAGCAGCGCCGACCCCATTGAGAACATATAGAAGACAAATCATTCTTCTCTGCCACAGCTGTAACAGCTGTGGCAGAGAAGAACGATGTTTGCCCATTGAATTCAATGGAGCCGGCAATACAGCAGGTTCCACTGAAAGCAATGGGCTGCCGGCAATCGCGGGATGAATTGTCGGGAAGGGCTTAAATATATAAGCCCTTCCCTGCAATTCATCCAGAAATGTGTTACAATAAAAATATATACCGGCGTATAAGGCGACGGGGCGTATAAGACGACCCCCCAACTGTCACCTTATACGCCGGTAATACAGTGGAGCAAAGAATAAAAATCATTACTCACTTCTCCTGGCGTTCTGCGCCGCTGCTGCAGGCTGTCGCTCCCTCCTGGTTCCCGGCAGAGCATTGCTTTCTCTACAAAGGGCTTTAAATCCCCGCCTCCAGAAACACACGTGCCTTCAGCCAATCACAGCCAATGACAATGATGTCATTGAATGGCTGTGATTGGCTGAAGGCACATGTGTTTCTGGAGGCGGGGATTTCAACCACTGCGTCCAGAAAGCACTGCTCTGCCGGGGACCAGGAGGGAGCGACAGCCTGCAGCAGCGCCGCAGAACACCAGGAGAAGTGAGTAATGATTTTTATTCTTTGCTCTGCTGTATTCCCGGCATATAAGGTGACAGTTGGGGGGTCGTCTTATACGCCCCGTCGCCTTATACGCCGGTATATATTTTTATTGTAACACATTTCTGGATGAATTGCAGGGAAGGGCTTATATATTTAAGCCCTTCCCGACAATTCATCCCGCGATCGCCGGCAGCCCATTGCTTTCAGTGGAACCTGCTGTATTGCTGGCACAATTGAATTCAATGGGCAAACATCGTTCTTCTCTGCCACAGCTGTTACAGCTATGGCAGAGGAGAACGATCTTTATGCTGACAGTGGGGGGGGGGGGGGGCCCACTCTTGCCGCTATTGTGGCTTAATAGTGGGACCTGGGAACTTGAGATGCAGCCCAACATGTAGCCCCTCACCTGCCCTATCTGTTGCTGTGCCGTTCCCATCACTTTCTTGAATTGCCCAGATTTTCACAAATGGAAACCTTAGCGAGCATCGGCGATATACAAAAATGCTCGAGTCGCCCATTGACTTCAATGGGGTTCGTTACTCGAAACGAACCCTCAAGCATCGCGAAAAGTTCGTCCCGAGTAACGAGCACCCGAGCATTTTGGTGCTCGCTCATCTCTAGTTATGGTTCATGTCATGTTGAGTATTAATAAATTTGCTACATTGAAATATGCTGTATAAAAAGCACTAATTACATTGCTAAGGATCAGAGGGAAAGCAGCATCAGAGAGACCACCAGGAGTGCCCTGAGGACATGGAGGCCGAAGAAGCGACTGCATGGAAAACCAGCTGAATGATTGGAGTAAAGAGCCCCACGGCACAGGGTAGGAGAGGGAGTCTCCCTCTAAGCAGTGCCAGATGTCAGAGCGGTGGTGCTAAAGATCTATAATGGATGCTTTGAGAGGTCTGCAAGACAGAGATATTGCAAACAAAGAGGGAAGAGAACGTGTACGGCAAAATGTGCTGTAAGAGAACATAAGTGCACAAACATTTCCGGGAATGCATAATGTAAAATCCCTTGCAAGGGTGGAGGCCATGAACTCACGGGGACTGTGAATTATGGCACTATAGTTTTAGGTTAATGCAAGGCCTTGTAGACAAGTTGACATCTTTTAAGGTTATGGTGTAATATGTATGATGTCATGTAAACAGTACATGATGAAAAATGTAATGGTGCAGTAGAGCACATGACGAAGAGCAGTAGTGTAGGTTGCAGTATTGTGTGATGACCTCTGTAGAAATCATCTATGACATGCTGCGTTCTGTGTGAAAGGACATTTTTCCTATGGAGTGTTAGAGGTTAGGGCCTATGGTTAAGGATGATGCATGTAGTGGTTATGCTGCATTCAAGAGAAGCCAGATAGTAATGTGAAAAGCTATATGCCTTGCTGTTGCCAAAGAGATGTAGAAGTCAATGTATGTGTCAGTGAGATACACCGGATGACCTTTTGGGTTGCAGTAGATATTTGGAATGCTGTTGCTTTAAGAAAGTTTATAACAAGCTATCAAGCAATGTTTAGGTATCCCTCCTATGAAGTAACACATTGTGAAATATGGTTTAGGTTCAGCAAAGTAATTTTTTTTTTAAAGTGCCATCTCCATCTGTCATTACTGCACCATTACGTAACCTGCAACACAGGCATGTACTACTCCCGGTTACAAGGTGGCTTTCAATCAAGAACACCCAGGAAGAGCAGCCAGTGAGTGCACAAACTGTCAGAAAACGGATTCAGAAATTCAGGTAAATTAATAGCGTTGAGGACAAATCAAGAACTGGTTGTCTGAGCAGTATTTCCAATCCCCAGGTGTTGACAGCTGTGCTAGCTGTTTTCATGAAGAATACACAGGAAAGCACCAGGAAACTGGTATTGCAGTGTGGTGCAAGTCAACCAACTGTCGTAAGGCTCCTCAAGAAACATAAATGGCAACCATACAATTGTGGCTGAAACAGAAGTTATGTGAAGTTCATGCACTGACTTCTATTACCGACTGTCTATCCTGGATTGTTAACGGCATCTTCTGGAACCTGAAAAGAAATACGATTAGTGTTTTCCATACCACATAATTCAACATAAGCTTATAAATGCTATACAATACATAATCCATAACTAAAAAATGATAGCAGATATTGAAAAAAATTACTGCCCCTATAAATTTCCGCTGAAATGCTACCCTTATATTATGTATCCCACGACCCCCTTTCCATTAAAATTTCTTGAGATGAAGCCAAGATGACTGCCTACAAGATGGCTGTCAGGCAACACCATAGTGCCAAAACATTTCCCCCCCATTCATTTAATGGTTCTACAAAGTTTCCTACTTCTTTCTCTTTTCATTCAGAAGATATTCTAGGAGGCCTTGACCTTCGATTCGTCATGTACATCAACCTGCTCTGCTCATGGTGCTCTATAATATGCTGCCTACAATTTGGATAACATGTTTAAGCTGACAGGTTCTCTTTAAAGCGAAGCCGTCGGGTAATTTATGCTGCCCTAACTGAGAAATGCATATAAGAGAGAGAAGCTGCTCGCTTTGATATATAGGTTTATATGATTTGGACAAGGCTTTCCAAATATAAAAGCAGAGCAAATCCTCACAGGACTCCTAGAAGAGACATTAAGATTACTGCTTATCTTGCCCACACATGGTAATTGACAGCTTCACCTGTATAAGGGTGCATTTACACTGCAAAGATGATTGCTCAAAAGATGGCTTTTGAGTGATCATTTTGCATAAACTACTACTTGGCACTAATGCCTATTAGTACCAAGTAGCAGTGTGTGAGCCGCTGGAAGCTGTAATCACAGAACACACCTCCCACTGTTTCCTGATTACTTTTGCTTTGATCTGCCGGTGGGCCTGACAGCTGAAAACAGCTGATATAATGTTATCAGTTGTTATCAGCTCTCCGATAGCAGAACACAGCATGCAGTCCTGCTTATCAGCTGTTCTGCCTATAGGGCTGAGAACTGAAAACAGCTGTAACAATGTTATCAGCTGTAATCAGCTCTCCCTGGGCAGAGCACAGCATGCGGTCCTGCTTTTCAGCTGTTCTGCGGATGGGGCTAACAGCTGATAAAATGTTATCAGCTCACCGCTGGCAGAACACAGCGTGTGGTCCTGCCTATCAGCTGCTCTGCTGAACGACGGTTTTCAAGCAGAACTGAAACCGTCATTCGGCAGAAAACTCAAGATGGGCACATTTAGACACAACAATAATCGCTCAAAAGATCGCTTTTGAGTTAATTTTGAGCGATAATCACTGTGTCTAAATGGGCCTTAAGTCTGTTAGTGAGCCCCACTTGTATATGGAGCAGTGGGGTTTCATCCACATCTGTGTACATATTTCTGAACTTGCCTGTTTTAATAGTGTTTTTACACTGTTTTACTCTTTCAGCTGCATTAATATATTCCTGGAGAACCCCTTCATACGCCCATGACATAATGCAGTTTTCTCTTCCAGTTTTAAATATAAAATATGACAAATATGCTGGTTGGTGTGTAGCTCAGAATTTAAAACGAGTAACTATTAGACATAATAACTCTTTTCCAGTCTTGGAATACCAGTGCCGCACAATCTCCTACTGCAAATATTTGAATAACGTACTAAGTCACTTCAACACTTAAGCGCTTAGTTTCCATCTTGTTTGGCAAAGCTCAGCAGCAGTGTTATGTAAGTTAAACCGTCAACGTTTTGCCTAATTGTAATGTATTTGTAAATTGTTTAAATGATAGCAAACTCAATAATTGGGAAATATTATAAACAAACTAATGAGTTCTCTAAAGAGATCAGTGAAATCCTGACGATCTATTGTGACTCTTCCATGGATAAATGCCACTCATTTGGCACATACCTTAAAGGAGAATACTAGAAGATCTCTCTCTGAAGTTAGTATTCAGTTCTTTAGAAATATTGTACTTCCTGATCTACTGGATTTTTTGATAAGTGCTTGTTTTTTGTGGGACAAGTTGTATTTTTCAATGGTGTTATTTAAAGTACCATATAATGTACTGAAAAACTTTTACGGATTTCTAAGTGGAGTAAAATGAAAAAAAAAAAAAAGACATTCCGCTATCTTTTAGTGCGTTTTGTTTTTACAGCACACAAACTGCAACAAAAACGACATGATGACTTTATTCTATGGGTCAGTGCGATTACTACGATACCAAACTTGTATAGTTTTTTTGCTGTAGTACTTGATTTTTTTTCAAAGACATTTAATTTTTTAAAATTATTTTCTGCTGCATCTTCTGCGCACAATAACTTTTTAATTTTTCTGTCGACATACTTGATCAAGGGCTCATTTTTTGCGGGATGTCCTGTAGTTTACGTTAGTAATAATTCGGAATACATACGACTTTTTGATTGCTTTTTATTGCATTTTTTCTGGGAGACAGGGTGACTGAAAAAGTGCATTTGTGGCGTTCTTTATTTTTTTTTTCGGACTACGTTCACCGTGTGGGGTAAATAATGCACTACTTTGATAGATCGGACTTTTACGGATGCGGTGATACCAAATATGCATTTTTCTTTTATGATTTAGATTCTTATTATAGATATGGCAAAAGGAGGGTGATTTAAACTTTTAATACTTTTTTTTTTTCTTTTTTAACTGTGAAAAAGTTGCGAAAAAGAAAATAACTATTACAATTTGGTATTGGCATAATCATATTGGCCTGTAGAATGAGTTTAATATATTATTTATACTGCTCAGAGAATGCAGTGGAAAATAAAAATAAAAAACATGCCAGAATTACAAATTTTGTTAATCTTGCCACTAGAAAAAATGGAATAAAAAGCGATCAAAAATTTACATGTTCCAAAAAATTAGATAAATGAAGACTGGAGTTCATCCCGCAAAAAACAAGCCCTTCTAGAGCTCTGGCAATGGAAAAATAAAATTAATACGATTCTTGGAATGTGGCGACACAAAAGCAAACCTTTAAGAAAAAAAATGTTTTAAATGTATAAAAATAGCAAAACATAACAAAACTGTATAAACTTGGTATCGCCGGAATCGTGCTGACTCAGAGAATAATGTTATCACATTATTTATTCTGTACACTGAACGCCGTAAAAAGGAAATGGAAAAAACAAATGGCAGAATTTATTTTTTCCCCCAATTTCCCTACAAATTATTTTACAAAAGTTATGCAATCCATTATATATACCCAAAAATGATGCCATCAAAAAGTACAACTTGTCCCGCAAAAAACAAGCCCTCATATGGCCGTGTCAATGGAAAAATGAAAAAGTTATGGCTCTTGGAACGCGACTGGGAAATTAGTTGAAATTAAATGATTGGCCTATTTAAAAAACCTGCCCTGGTGGGTCTTACAGGGTAGAAAGAAACCCGCCACTCAAGGGGTTAAATCTATCATACTGGACTGGTGCTAAAGTGAATCTCCAACTTTGGAGCCATTTTAGCTCTTATACTGTATTAACGAAATTCACTGTGCACAGTTGTCTAATATAATGTTATTATTGGACTGAATTGCTTTACGAGCCATAGCTATTTAACCCTTTATTGACCGGCCTATCGTGTTTTTACACCCTGTACCGCCGTGCTATGTGTGAAGAGAAATGGCCATCTCCCTCCATATATTACAGCTGCCGGCTGTTTCTTACAGCTGGCACCCAGCTGCAACAGCTCCCAAAAGCCACGCGGTCTAAGCCTCCGATAAAGCCGCTGTCAATACTGACAGCGCCATTTAAATCCCCCGAATGATGTTCTTTGAAAAAAATACAAGTAGTACAGCAAAAAAAAAAAACCTCTAAGTATGGCATTGTAGTAATTGTCCTGACCTGTAGAATAAAGTTATCATGTCATTTCTGTTGCAGTTTGTGCGTTGTAGAAACAAGACGCACCAATATATGGCAGAATTTTATTTTTTTTTCCATTTCTCCCCACTTAAAATTTTTTTTTACGTTTTTCAGTACATTATATGGTACATTAAATAATGCCATTGAAAAATACACCTTGTCCCACAAAAAACAAGCCCTCATACAGCTATGTCGATGGCTAAATAAAGGAGTTACGATTTTTTAAAGGGGGGAGGGAATGGCGAAAAAAAAGCTTGGTCACTATGGGGTTAAAACTGAATGGTTATATATAGAAGCCTGTATTCTGTGAATGTAGGTCCTTATTTATCAAAGCTGTCTAGAATAAAAACTGTGAGTAAAAGAAATGAAAAAGGAGGGTGGAGCAAGACCCAGTGAGGGTAGTGGAATATTTATGGAGTACAAAGAGTTTTCAATGATTGAGTATTTTGAATGGTGGAGGTGCTGCCAACCAGATGACGCTCCACCAGTGTGGGCGTAAGTGTAGCGAAAAGGAAGTGAAAAGAACTGGTATGGAGGCGCAACACTCTAAGCTACTGGAAGATGTAGATCAAAGTCCAATGTGTGATGGTGAAAGCACTTCTTTTTTATTATTTTTTCAGAAATTAAAAACCAGCAATGGAATACGCGTTTCGGGGAAGAACCCCTTCGTCAGTTCGGCTGGATAGGACTGTGTGATAAGTACAAATAGATAATGGAGGAGTGATTAACAAAGAAAGGGGAGGAGAGGGGGAAAAAAAAAAGAACAAAATTCATATACATAATGAAGTCTCACAAATGTGTCAATAAGAACAATAAATATACGATGAAAACATCGATCTAAACAGTGATAAAATATATAGAATGTAGAATAAAAACTGACTTTGTTGTCCACAGCAACCAATCAGATCTCAGTTTTCATTTTAACATAGGGGTTTCTAAAATAAATGCTGAGCTGTGATTGGTTGTGGTGGGCAACAAAGTCCATTTTTCTATTGGACAGTTTTGATAAATGAGACCAGTAGTTAATATAAAATATTTGTTGGTTATGGTTACAAAAATACAGTGGGCCAGCTGTTGTAAAAGGAATACTTATGGTGATATATTAAAGACCTGATCTGAAGTGACTCTCTCAGAGCTTATAGTGAGTATCAGCCATTTAACACGTCCTTTATTTTAGTGCCAACATTCTGTGCTGACTTCTTTCGTAAAGCGGTTGTCCATGAAAAATATTGTTTATTGCTAAATCGAGCTCACAATTCACACTTACTAGACTGACGAACATAGAATGTTCAGAAAAATGGTTGTATATGTTTTAAAAACTGTTGAGCCAAGGATTCGACTGGAACTGTACGCCATCCACGGCTTGGTCTTCCACATTTTCAGGACATGGCAACAGTCAACCTGGTAAGCACTTGATGTGAATGTCCCTTAGCAACACTTGACTCTCCGTAGCGGTGCTGTTGGCTGAAGCACATCAGCGCCGCTAGACTTAATATAGGAACTTTGACCTGGCCTGACGGGTCACTCAATGTATCACAGTCAATTTTTATGATTTTATGATGGTGCCGAGGATCTAACAAATCTAAGGACACCAAAATCATCCAATAAAGGTCACACATAGGGGTCAAAGTGTGGTGCAAGAAAAGCCGGTAAGCTTCTTTATATTAGATGAAATAAATGATCTTATAACAGCACCACCTGCTGTTTCTATTGAATAGCCTTTCTATGGCCAGTCCTCCAGAGTTATAAGCAAGAAGAAAAAATTTAGAGGTGGACACAGAATAAAAACAGCAGGTGGCGATATTGTAACATTATTCCTGGAATATCTGGGGTAAGAAACATTATTTTAATTAGTCTAAATGCAAAAAATATTTATAATTGTATGTAAGTTTTAATGATAAGATGTTTTGTGTAAAAATTGTGGCATCACTAGGTGGAGCGTAGGAGTTTTGATATACTGTGTTTTAGGGGAATTGATTCTATAAAGTGCATGCAATAAGCCCCTTCCAGTGGTGACATAATTTATTATATTAATGTATGCACGCATGGGATTTGCAGCTCTGTAACAGGAGAACAAACCTCCAATAGCTACAAAGTATACAATATGGACTATTTGAGGCCCGTAAGAGACAGCAATGTTTATTGTTTTTTTCACTGTTGCATTTAACTTTTTTCTTTTTTCCAAAATCATTGTTATTGAAAAGGCTTTACTCTACATTGTTTATTTTCAACACATATGTAATGTTCTGGAATACTTACTAATTCCAAAGAATTGTTGTCTTTGTGATGTACTGACAGTCAATCTAAAAGGCCATGGTGCTGATATGGCCTAATAGTCATATACCTATAAAAGACCCGGAGATCTTTGTTAAGCCCTGGCTGTCATGAACCTCTTGGTTCCCACAATCACTTTGAGCCCATTCACTATATCAAACTCCTTGAAGGGTTACCCCCCCAAAAAAAAGTATAACTAAAGGCCCATTTACACACAATAGTAAGGGCTCAACAACTTGATGAGTGTTTACACGTAAAGATAATAATTTGAAATCCTCACCATTTCCCTCGTTTGCTGGGTCTTTTGGTGGGGTTATATGTAAAGTGGATATATAAGATAAGAAAAGTGGACAATTGTTTGCTCAGGTGAGTGTGTATATATGCGAAAAATCTCTAGGTGGGTGGTTTTTAATTAGTGCGAAGAAAGAGCCATTGTCTACTGCTGGGCAATCACTCCTCCCCCCAAGTTGTTTAAATGACTGAACAACTGCTGTTTGAACCAAGTGAATAAACTAGCAACTATTTTTATGCAGGCTAAAACTCAGTGACCAAAGGCAAGTGAACGAATTATGCATGATGGCTTTGCATTTACATGTAACGGTTATCGCTCACCTTCACTCGTTTGAACGAATTTTAAGAAATAATCATTGCATGTAAATGGGCCATTATATGCTGAACAGGTGATAAATGTCTATTTGCTGTCCATCCCAATGATATGACTTCCATGATCACTACATTGGGAGTTCTGATCCCACTGTTCCCCCTCTCTGTATGACTGCAGTGATGAGCAGTTTGAATGAGCTTGTGCACTCCTACGCATTCAAGTCTATGGGCCTAAGGGAAACAGCCAAGTACTATACTTGACTGCCTCTGTCTGATCCATAGTCCTTAAGTGGAACAGCAGTGCAAAGGCTCAACCAACACTACATTCAGAGTTCTCACAGCGATGAGGAATAGGCGTCTTGAGATTTGTGCTCTAGTGAGCAGTGGAGATCCCAGCAGTGTGGCCCCCAGTGATCATACATTTACCACTTATCCTGGGACTTTCATTGGAGATAGTCTTCATGACACAAGTCTTTAAAAAAATTGTTCTTTGTGGGTGAACTAGTGAGGGTGGTAAATTGAATGCCAATATAAGGAATTCACATAATCATAAACACATGTCACGACCTGAACAAATAGCAGTAAACCAACCTACACACGTAGAAATCTTATAAATATCCATTAAAGGGGTTGTCCAGGGTTATAAAAACGTGTCTGCTTTTTCCAAACACAGCACCACCCTTGACCATAGTGTTGTGTATTGCAGCTCATTTCCATTAAAGTGAATGGTGGTGCTATGTTTGGAAGGAAGCGGCCATGTTTTTCTAACCCTGCACAACCCCTTTAATCTGTGTACATAAGGTCCGATGCCACTTAACACACTGCAGCTAAATTTCTTTTTTATGTAAGCAAGAATTCAATGTAGTCAATGCAATCCTCTCCACTGTGCTTACCATACAATTGTCAGATGTCGTTCACTCGACTGTGGTGCAAACAAGTGGAACATTAAAGGGGCTATCGGGGGATTTAAATTTTATACCGACACCACTTCCAGCTGCGCCCTGACAAGGCGTCACGTGGTATCACGAGCTCCTGGTGTCGGCTCATAATAATAATTAGGCAAGCCCCTCTTTCTATGACCACCGATGTGGCTGGTCCGATTCCGAGGTGTCGGTAAGAAATTTAAATTTCCAGTTAACCCCTTTAAGAATCGGTGTCCTGAAGTATGTTCTAGCCCAATCACTAGACACTTCTTAATGAGCGGTGGGAACCTTACACCTTTCGTCTTTGTTAGTGAAATTCTAGTACTAGGAGATTTTAGATTTCAAATGTTTGCCTTCAGATCTGCTGGCTGGTTTCATTTAACATCTTTACTTAACTTTTTTGTATTATTTCATAAGGCTGGTGATTTAATAAAATAAAACACAAACAACATAGCTTGAAAAAATGGGTAAACCCAGACATTGTCCTACTTATTTTGTAGTGTAGCAGGTGCAGCATTGAAGAGCGATGATACTTGCAGAGGGAATAATTAATGGCAGATTTCAGTAAGGCTCTAGTCACATCTGCACCGAAAGTTCCATTCTGTGCCTCCAGCGCAGATCCAGAATGAAATTCCGGATGAAAAAATCATGCATACAGGACTTTTTCGTCTAGTAAAAATGTTGGACAGGTGCAGGAACCGAATGGACTCCATTCCAATTTGATCAGCTCAGAATTACTCTTGGGAACATTAATTGGGACAACGTCCTCAAAAATAACAGCAACAAATGGAAAAAGTTTAAAAACATCCTAATTACCTCATGTGAGCTGTTCATAACCTTTAAAAAAAAAAGAAGTACAAGTAGAAGGAAACCAATGTAACTCGACAAGACTGTAAGGGGGGCAATAAACTAAAAAAAAGCGTTTAAATTTCTAAAACAAGAAGGCTGCGAAGAAGCAGTAAAAACATACAGAAAAAAAACAAATAATGTAAGGAAAAGTTTAAACAGCCAAGGAGGGGGCAGAGAGATTGACTGCTAAAGAGAGCAAAAATAACTCCAAACTATTCTTCAAATTATATAAACAGTAAAAGGATTTGCACTGAGAGTACTGACCCCTTAACAAATAATGCAGGAGAAACCATAGAAGACAATGGGGGAAGGTGAATCTATTGAATAGTTTTTTTTCCTCGAGTGTATTCACGAATGATATAGAAATGTCACATGAGATGAAAGGGAATAAAACGAACTTCCCGCTAAGTATTGCATGCCTAACATAGGCGGAAGTGCAGAGCCAGTTAAGAAGGATTAAAATTGATAAACCACCGGGCCCAGATGGAATACACCCAAGGGTTCTAAGGGAATTAAGTAACGTGATAGATAGACGGCTTTTTAAAAAATATTTAGGGACACCAATGAGACCGGGATTGTACCGCTAGTTTGGCGCATTGACAGCGTGGTCTCAATATACAAAAAGGGGTCTAAAAAGTGAGCCTGGTAACTACAGACCTGTAGGTCTCACTTCAATAATTGGAAAATATTCTAGGGGTTTCTGAGAGATGCCATCCTATAATACCTCAAGGAAAACAACAGCATAACTCCTTATCAGCATGGGTTCATGAGGGGTCGATCATATCAGACTAATTTGATCAGCTTCTACGATGAAGTAAGTTCTAGGCTGGACCTGGGAGAGTCTATTGATCTTGTATATCTGGATTTTTCTATAGCATTTGACATCATGCCACATAATAGGTTGATATATAAAATGAGACAGCTCGGTCTAGGTGAAACCGTGTATATCTGGGTAAAGAACTGGCTCAGAGACAGAAAGCAGAGGGAGGTAATAAATAGTTCGTACTTTGATTGGGCCACTGTTGCTAGTGGAGTACCACAGGGTTCAGTATTAGGCCCAGTTCTGTTCAATATATTTATTAATGACCTGATAGAAGGACTACACAGTAAGATATCAAGATTTGCAGACGATACAAAATTATACAAGATAATTAATACAAAGGAGGACACTATGCAGCTACAAACGGACCTAGATAAGTTGGGGACATGGGTGAAAAATGGCAAATGATAAATTGCTATTTGTTCAATATTGATAAATGTAAGGTTATGCACATGGGCAGGAGAAACAGATGTCACCAATACACACTTAATGGGTTACTGCTAGGGAAAAGTGAGATGGAAAAAGACCTGGGGATACTAGTTGACTGTAGACTAAACTAGAGTAATCAATGTCAGTCAGCCGCTGCAAAAGCAAATAAAGTCTTGGGGTGCATTAAAAGAGGCAAAGGGGCGAAGGACGAGAACATTATCCTCCCACTATATAAAGCACTTGTCAGGCCTCACATGGAGTGCTGTGTACAGTTCTGGACTACGCTGCTCAGGAAAGATGTTGCAGTGCTTGAGGGGGTTCAAAGAAGGGCAACTAAATTAATAAACAAAATGAGAGGACTGGAATACCCGGAGAGGCTATCAAAATTAGGATTATTCACCATGGAAAAAGGACGGCTAAGGGGCGACCAAATAACTATGTATAAATACATTAGGGGACAATACAAAGATCTCTCCCATGATCTGTTTATTTCCAGGACTGCAACGGTAACAAGAGGGTATCCGCTACGTCTAGAAGAAAGCAGGTTTCATCACCAACATAGAAGGGGGTTCTTTACTGTAAGAGCAGCGAGACTGTGGAACTCTCTTCCTGAGGATGTGGTGATGGGAAAATCCATAGAGTAGTTTAAGAGGGAACTAGACATCTTTTTAGAGCACTAAAATATTACAGGATATAGACATTAGGTGACCAGAAGGGGTTGTTTATCCGGGTCTTGGAGTCAGGTAGGAATTATTCTGACTGCCATTATGGAGTCAGGAAGGTATTTTTTCCTCCAAATGAACTAAATTGGCATCTGCCTCGTTGTTGTTTTTTTGCCTTCCTCTGGATCAACAAGGGGGGAGTCAAAACAGGGTGAACTAGATGGACATTGTCTTCATTCAGCCTAACATACTATGTTACTATGGTCAGCTGGAAAACCTGTATTGTGCTTTTTATGAACGGTTATCTAGTCATTTCTCTCAGTAACCATCCCATAAATTGTATCATAACCAACTGGGTGACGACAGTCTCCTTAGAAACACTGACACAAAACACTTCTCATAGAAAACATGCCTCACATCCCTAAACATAGTCGTTCTTTCATTCCTAGTAAACTTCTCTGTCATCTCCCTCTAAATTATATTCTAACCTCTATTGACTGGATACGAGTCAAAGGGTCAACTTTCAGACTTTTTTTTGCGACTGTTTATGACATGACATTATGATAAGAAAAATATTAAGTCTAATTTTTAATAATTTATTAAAGGATCATTGGCTTACATAAATATTTTACCAATTGTACAGCCACAAAGTTTAAATCGCTATATTGTGTAATGAGTTAATAACTTTCTAACACACTGAGATTAGAGCTGTCAATCACATTGCAACGCTACCCACATTTAGCTACTCACCTTATAAACATTACTTGCAACTCATCAATGAGCAATAGAAAATATATCTTTATTCACAATGGCAGGTTTCTGATGATCCTAAGGAGCAAAAATGTATCAAATTTACAAGAAAACATAAATTTGACAACCTATTATACATCATAGGGGCCCCTTTAAGGCCCTTTTAGACACAACGATTTTTGCTCAAAAATCGCTCAAAGCCGTCTTTTGAGCAATAATCATTGTGTCTAACTGCACTGACATTGTGCAGTTTTCGTTAAGCTGTCGCTCATCGTTGTCTTTCAGCATGCTGAAAGATTAGCGATCAGTTATAAGGAATTCACAGTGGGATACAGCTGATACTATCATTTCAGCTGCATCCCACTCTCTGAAAACACTAAGTGTATGAAGAACAGAGCTGTCAAGCTGTGTTCTTCATTCCCTGCTCGGAGCGCTCGGCTGTACACCAGCCAGGCGCTCCAAGCAGAGAACAGCTGGATGCAGAAGACAAGCGGCCCCGCTTGTCTTCTGCATCCCCCGTTCGGAGGGCTCGGCTGTATAACAGCTGGGTGCTCCAAGCGGTCCCCTGCCAGCCACTCACTCCACAGCTCTTATTTATGTTACAGTATACAGGACAGTGCACCATCAGCATTCTTGTCTTATGTTGACTTGTACCACCTACTATACCTAAACATTGTTTAGTCAAAGTCCACCCCTTCATGGCAATAGCATTTCTACTGACAGTGACTTCTTTAGGCAGGATAAAGTACCTTGCTACACTGTGTAGTTCAGGAATAGTTTGAGGAACATAAAAAAGTTCAAGGTGTTGACTTGGCCTCAAAATTCCTCAAAATATTTAAATCAGATTGAACATCTGTGGGATGTGCTAAAAAACTAATCCTGATCCATGAAGGCCTCATTTTGCAATTTACAAGATTTTTAGGACCTGCTGCTAATGTATTGTTCCAAGTGCCAGACTCACCTTCAGAGCTCAGGTGCAGTCCATGACCAGTCAAAGCACTATAGGGGGCACAAAGGGGACCTATTCAACATAGAGCAGGTGTGTTTTATGTTATGGCTGATAAGGGTTGTTGCTGTAGGGTGGGTATAAATGATTATGCATCTGGGTGGAATATCCAGGATATTAATATGGCCCAGGTATAGGAGATGGAAATTATCAGTCACGTCATTTGTCAGTCTTTTATGTCAGACTGAAAGTACGACCAGGTACACTGGAGAAATAGACCAACATAGCAGGATTAAATATTGAGATTGTAATTGCAAGCCTTCTTTCAGAGCTTTTTTTTTCTTTTCTTCCTAGCAGGGTCAGTGCTACCGACTGAGTTATGGGTGATTATACTGGAAGATCTCACGCACACAGCAATTCTATATGAAACTATGCACTTTTTATTATTATGGATATACAGAGTCCACATTGTAAATCTCAGCCTATGGGTGTCATATTAGGATTTGTGTGATATGGTTCTTATAAGGGCAGTTGTTGTCCTGTGGCTGGTGTACTGACCTGCCCATTATGTATCACTTTTCCCAGCATTACAAAGATCTGCTCATTTCGGAAGTTCGGGATGCCACACGTCTCTGTTCTAGGTCACTAGCAATGAATTACCGAGGATTCTCAGCATTTCTAGCAAGATTATATCAGTTATATATTCCAATATTATTCTAGTGAAGTGTCCAGCAGTGTCCTAAACAGCAGGGAACTATTATAGCTGGTATTAATAAGACCAGAAGGATAAACAATTCTGCTTACTTTATCTTACACCACTTTTATTAGTAATTACAGTGGAAGATAATTACAGCACACTTACAGAAGCCTCATAACATATTCATAAACGAAGCATTTTACCCAGCACAAAGCCCACTGAAATACCCATTGCTCTACATTTGCCACAATTCTAATTACAATTACATTATTAAATTAATGTCTATTCATGTACCAGAAAAGACAGTTATATAAAAAGGCAGAAGGCACTGACTGTCATAAATCAAATGTTCTTCTCCCACAGCTATTGATAGACTGCTGGTCACCGAAAAAAGAACATTCAATATAAAAGTTTTGATGCAGAAGTGCACTATTTAATTAACCATACCAACATGGATACTAAATTCAGACAATATGGTGAATGAGCTGAATTGTTACATATTGTGACAGACGATGGTGACATCACAAAATATAATAAGTCATATAATATAAAACTAAGCAATGAGGAAGGAAATAGGAAACAAAAACTCTAAGGGTGCTTTTACACAGGAAGACCTTTTTGCAACAGATGCCCAACAGGATGTCCCAGCAATAATCGTTACAGTGCTTTTATAAAGGAGCGATCATCGTTAGTGAATGGAGGCAGAACGTCTGGGGATCGTTCCGGGCTGTCTCCATTTACAGTAAGCAGGCAGTTGGATGACTGCCTGTTTACAGTGGCCGATCCATCATTCTGTTTTCTGTATGTCGAAACTGAACGACAAACGAGAAGCAAAGGAATTTTCGTTTGTCATTCATTCGGGGAGTGCATCTACACCAAATGATAATCATCCAGAC
Organism: Eleutherodactylus coqui; assembly: GCF_035609145.1. Classification (NCBI taxonomy): domain Eukaryota; kingdom Metazoa; phylum Chordata; class Amphibia; order Anura; family Eleutherodactylidae; genus Eleutherodactylus; species Eleutherodactylus coqui. The sequence continues at coordinate 192,006,623 of NC_089837.1, read as the reverse complement.
TATTGCTGGATCGCAGGAATCCAAAAGATTACCGGCCTGTGTAAAAAGGCCCTTTAGGCTGGGACTACTAAGAGAATTTTTGTAGCAGGACTTTTAAAATTTGACTATGGTGCTACTACTGCGGTCCAGTGTAATGCTTTGAACTGCACGCAACTCCGTGCACTCATGTGGACTGAAGCTATAGAGCAACCATTAAAATTAAAAAGTTGCAATACAAAAAGTCTGCATGCAGCACAAGCACTATATGGCATCGGTCACTATTGGAAGTCATATTTGTACTGCAGGTTTGCAGTACAAAGGACCCATAAGGTTTAGTTGGGATCAGTTGGGATTGCTTTAGTACTGCAGAAAATGAAGTGGATAACGATCTATATAGACTCTCCGCAACCTTAGAAAGCTAAAAAAAAAACAGAAAATCTACAAAATCCAGAGAAGCCTACAATCTACAGTAGCCCTGCTGCCACCACAACAACTTCTACTGCCACCTACAGTCTCCTTCCCCCTCCATTGTAGACTGTAAGGGTACTTTTACACTGAGCGGCTTATTGTTCACACAAGTTCACTCGGGCAGCTTGTTTATGTAGGCAGATAAACGGTTTCCTCGCAAATCATTCAGTCCTGGACCAATGGATGCGAACGACTAAAGGATTGCCATTTATACACAACAATGTGTAAACTAGCGAATGCCTGCATAAAATGAACAAGAAGTGAACAAATTCTCGCTTGTCATTCAATCGTTGGCTGCGTTTACCCGGAACGATTATTGTTCAAATCCGTATGATCCAGTAATTTACTGACTGAATCGTTCCATGTAAATTCACCTTAAGCCTTCTTAGGCTGGATCCTCTCTCCTCTGTTTAAAGTCATTATCTTGGTGGTTATTATTTCTTTGGTTCTATACATGTAATTAAACCCCTGTTTTAATTTGTAGAATTAATGGGGTTGTAAAATAAATAGTAATAATATGGTGATTGTGTCTGTAATAGCATTGCCAGAAAACAACGCACTAACTTCTTAATGGATGACAAGCCTAGCCTATGTAGGGAACTGTGGTCACCAGACAATGCTTTGGAGCCCAGATTTAGTTCACATTTGTTGCACTGAAAAATATTTTTTCTTATAGCACTCGTTTAACCCCTTAGTGACGAAGCCTGTTTGCGCCTTAAAGGGGTTGTCCCGCGGCAGCAAGTGGGGTTATACACTTCTGTATGGCCATAATAATGCACTTTGTAATGTACATTGTGCATTAATTATGAGCCATACAGAAGTTATAAAAAGTTTTTTACTTACCTGCTCCGTTGCTAGCGTCCTGGTCTCCATGGTGCCGACTAATTTTTGGCCTCCGATGGCCAAATTAGCCGCGCTTGCGCAGTCCGGGTCTTCTGCTGTTCTCTATGGGGCTCCGTGTAGCTCCGTGTAGCTCCGCCCCGTCACGTGCCGATTCCAGCCAATCAGGAGGCTGGAATCGGCAGTGGACCGCACAGAAGAGCTGCGGTCCACGGAGGAAGAGGCCATCTTCAGCGGTGAGTAGAGAAGTCACCGGAGCGCCGGGATTCAGGTAAGCGCTGTGCGGGTGGTTTTTTTAACCCCTGCATCGGGGTTGTCTCGCGCCGAACGGGGGGGGGGGTTTAAAAAAAAAAAAACCCGTTTCGGCGCGGGACATCTCCTTTAAAGACAAACTAATATTTTTTTATTTTTCTACAGGACAAGTTATAGTTTTTTAATGATATCATTTTGGGGTACAAATAATATACACTGTATACCTTTTAGTAATATTTTTAGAGAGGTGGGAGGAAACAAAAAATAAAATTTCTGCCATTTGTTTTGCGCAATTATTTTTTTATGGTGTTCAGCATGCAAAATAGATAATGTTGTAACAGTATTCTCGGCATCAGTACGATTCCTGTGATATCAAGTTTATACAGTTTTAGGATATGCTATTTTTATACACTAAAAACTTGCTTTTTCCAATCAACGGATTTCTGTTTTTTGTTTTCTGTTTTTTTTTTTTATGGGAGAAACTCTGGTCTTCATTTCTCCAATTTTTGGGAACATATAACATTGATTGCTTTTTATTCCATATTGGAGGAAAGATTAACAAAATCTGCAATTCTGTCATGTTTTCTATTTGTAAAGGCATTCACCGTGAATTATAAATTATATTTTACATTAATTCTGCAGGCCAGTGTGATTACACCAATAACAAATTTATATAGTATTTTTTTTACACTTTAACAAAAAATAAATGTATACATTATGTAATTTTTTTACATTTTTTTTTTATTAGCACTGCATTTAAAAATTGCGTAGGATAGGTTCACATGGGGCGGAATTGCCAGCAAAATGTCCACAGCGGACATCCCACTGCAGGTCAGCTGCGGAATGCCTGCCTCCAAACCCGCACCATTTGGTGCGGGTTTCATCGCAAATTCCTATGCGGAATTCACCCCATTATTAGGCGGGGGAGAGTTCGGCAGTGGAGACGGCGACATAATTGCCATGTCATAGATTTGAATTCCCCAGCATGTGGATGAAATTTTCAAAATCTCGTCCACTTTGCTGCTACTGTAAATAGTGGAATTTCCGTGCCGAGTGTCCGCACAGAGATTCCGCCCCATGTGAACCCAGCCATAACATTTTTCTTTTGCCAACAGTGCTGTGAGGTTTTTTTTCTGGGATGCATTGTATATTTTTTTGATCCATATTAATTTTTTTGTAAGGCAAGATAGGCAAAGTAAGTTATTTTCACAATGTTTTTTGTCTTTTTTTCACGTTGCGGATCAAACGTACTAACTTTTTTTCTGTGGGTCATTATGAACGCGATGATACCACACTTTAGATTTTTTTTAACATAAGAAAAAAGGGGGAAAGGTAAGGTTTTGACATATCCTTTTTCTATTAACACTAACTTTTTGGTACTTGTGTGTTATCTGTCACCACTTCTATTAATTTCACAAATTGTTCACCAATACATATGCATACCCCCCCCCCCTACCTCCAAAGCATAAAGATTTATATTATTCAGCAATAGCTTGCTAGATATCGTCAAAGGGTTGACTCCAAAAAGCAGTGACAGACAACACACAAGTACTAAACTTTTTATTTTTATTCCGAATATCACCATCTTTTATCATTCTTATAATACACTGTAATACCTGCTAGGCCACCATATCTGGCAGACCTGGAGGCTGTATTCAAGCCTCTGGGTGCTGTAGCAAACAACTGAGACTCCCACAATCACAGTGTGGGGGTCTGATGGGCGACAGCGGGAGCCCCCTCTCTCTGTCAGCCTTTTACATGCCTGGTTGCATTTCTCCACTTCCCGCTCTTTGAACAAGTGCCAGGTTGTCATCTAACAGCTGAGCAGCCACACCCCTTGGCAGGCTTCTGCTGTAGTGCCCCCAAAAAAGGCAATTGCATCAGAATAAAGCCATTTACTGTCAGACGTAAAAAGTGTATGGCAGTCATTAAGGAGTTAACAGGGAGAGTGTTTGCTTGCAGTTTGGTTACAGAAATAAAACGGTGCTCAATAAACGGTTAATGTCATGTGGTCCCTGTATTACAGAAATACATAAGAGTCAAAGACCTTATCTGATGCATTCGACTAGGAAAATAATTTACTAGTTTACCTAACAATGACTCAGTGCCATGCCTTTACAAGCCAAGATGATGGAAGTCATATAAACAGTAGGAATCCGTCTTAGTGGAAAGCTCTGGGGTAGTTTGTGGGGCATATTGCAGACATTCCAAGTGCTTTTTAACCCAATGTTGTGATGCTCAGAATACAAGAGTTGAAGAGAACTCTTCCCTGACAGTAACTCAGGTTACTACTTCGAGTTCATTTTTGTTATTCTGGTTTCACCAAGTAATTCTGTCACTGTTAAAGCTCCCTGTGTGTTCAACTGCATGAGTCATACCCCCTCCCACCAGACGAAAACAGTCATATCTCCCTGCTGCTGGGATCATTCCAATGAGCTGCTTGGAAAGGATGTGCATAGGAGGTAAAGATATACGGACCACTAAGCTGCTCTGAAATTAAATAGATTATGACTCGTTTCCAACCAGAGTCATGTATGAAGGTGCAAAGGAGCATATAAAGACTGCATCCCAGGGCTAGTCAGAAGGAAACTGGGATTAGAGTTAGGCCCTTCCTTTAATACCTTGACCTATGAAGAAATACATGATACTGCTAGAGAACATGCATTCACAACTCAGTACAATTTACAGTTGCTCCAAAGTGCATAATAGAGAAATCCCTTTGACTTGCATTGAGGTTTTTAAAAATGCGGTTTTTATGCTCACGAAGGCAAAAAAAAACCCACCAAAAACCCCACAGCATTTCGGTTCGTATCATAGTCCAATGGAATCAATAGGAGTGCACAAATACACATGGAATACACACAGTATACGTCTATTTACTGCATGAAATCAATGGGGTCTTCTTGTGTTTTCATAAATATGCATGATCACTCTGTATTTATGCACGCAAAAAAGGCAAGAAGGTAAAAATGCACACAGTTCGGTCTCGTACATACACAGCGTCTTTAAGCCACGTAATGCATTACACCCATGGGAGCACTAAAGCCCCTTTTACATGACAGTTATAACGTAAATCGCTCATTAGATCTAATGATTTGCACTATGATTGTGCAGTGTGAACCTACGCAGTGAAAGAACGATTAGTGATCACTTTCTAATCGGATCTTTCATGCAAACGTAAGAATCATCATTGGTCTGTCACTGTATTGTTCCATGTAAACAGGCCTTCGGTCATCTATGAACAACAGCCACTTTACTGTAAATGGAGGCAAGTGGGCCGGAAGATGCCCAGCATGCTCCGTCTCCATTCGCTGAGTGATGATTGCTCTTCAGTAAAAGCAGATGTAATCATCGCTGGGTCAGCTATCCAGCACTGAAGTGCTCAACACTCATTCGGTGTAAAAAGGGCTTTAGTATAAGTTTTTTGATGCCATCTAATGCCCTTGTTTGCCCACTTTACTATTGGGGTAAAAAAAAATAAAAACACAAAGTTTGACACTTATGGGAGAAGACTACAGTCCCGTGTAAATGGCATTTCAGTGCCCAACAGCTGTGCCAGCGATGATCGCTCCTCTGCCTTTACACGAGAACGATCATCATTCAGTAAATGGAGGCGGAGTGGGCGGGAATCGTTGCAGCCTGCTTACCTCCATTCACAAAGAACAACGTAGCACCAAACAATGACTTTTTGCTCAACATGAACGATTCGATTAGCAATTTATCACTGATTGGTCTTTCACTGCATGTGTTCACACTGCACAAATATTGTGCAAATCGCTTGATCAAACAAGCAATTTGCACCATAATTGTAATGGTAAAAGGGGCTTTAATGAAGAATCTACTACAGAAGTAACTCTAAAATGCAACCATATAGCCTAAAGTTCATGCAAAAGTACAAAAAGGAGCATAAAATGAATTATGTTGTTTAATGTACACATAAAAAGATGTACCACTAGCTTCTATGCCCAAGAATTACCCACCTCTTATTGAACATTTGATACACTGTAACGCCTCAAAATATTATGGAAAAACTAAAAATAAGTAAGAATCAGACCATGCAACCAAATTCATGTGATACAGTACTGAAAAATGAAGTGCAAACCCCAACTAATCTTCACTCATACACATCATTACCATATTCGTTGCATTATTACATCTCTCTAGTGTCAGCTTACTTTACCATTTCCTAATACGGATGATATTATGTAAATATCACATGTATGTGCTCTCGCCTGCTGCTTGATCTGCTACACCTACATCATACCAGATCTTCAAAATTAAACTTTTGCATTAAACTCTTAATTGGTGTCCATGCGTATACTGAGGCAGTCTAAATGTTCCCCTGCCTCTTCTTACAATGATGGTAGATTTTGTCTTTTCTTAGGTCTTTAAAAGGAAAAAAACATAATTAAAAGTAGCTTGAATATCAGGCAGGAAAATGCCCTCCAAGTTTTTCGGTCTGAGCGCCGACATCTGCACAGCAGACAACAGTTGTTTGTCATTCCGTCTGTGGAAGATACATTCATCAAGTGTGGGAAATAAGCTGGAGAGCCGTAAAATGAATACAGTCAGAGCCGAGTTCCGTTTAGTATTTAGCGGTGATATTCTGCATCTTGAACTTGTTAACATTAAACATCTTTTAGCTCGATTTCCTTTTTAACGTAAGCATCAACAGTGACATCTGCAGGCTCCGAATAAACTAACACACCACAGATCATCCCAATGGAGATGCCTCGGAGCAAGAACAGGTTTTATTATCCAGAAATGTGTCCCGTGAAATACATTAGGGTGTCAACTTAAATAAAATACAAGCATTGGGTTGTTCAGCTGGGAGATTTGTTATTCATGTCAAGGTGCTCAAAACTCAAGTGTGAAAAGTAAGATTTATAAACACAAGAAGAAAAAAATATTGGTAACTTATAAACACTATGACATGTTAAAAAAAATAAATAAAAAAAATCACAATGAGTGATAAAACCCCAGTACTGCTGTTTCTTTCAAGATGGGAAAACATCAAAAAGGTATAAATAGTCATCTAGATCATCGACCATTGCGTAAAAAAAAAAAAATTCTCAGGAATATAGTTAAGAGAACAGACTACCCGCCTCAGCATGGCCAAGTGGTGGTATTTTTTTTTTTCTTTAACAAAAGAACCAAATAGACATACGCCTAATTTACTCATCCTCCCCATTACCTTACACAACACCAAAAACTTTGCCAGCAAATATAGTACATGAGTAGATTTACAACTCGGTTTTGCCAGCTTGTTCACTTTATCCTTCCGAAATAACAACTTTTGCTTACCGTAAGTCTGAATTTATGTCTACCCCGAGACACAGTATACGGTCCTGGGCAAGTCACAGCGAATAGAAATCTTACAGCATAGGAGGACATTTACGCAAAGTTCTTTACAGCTTGAAAACAGAACATTGCATAGTCATACTGTTTCGGCCGGGATTTCATCATCGATTCAAAGTGATACTTCTGATTTACTGCCACTTCAATCAGTGATCACATTGACAAGGAAGACAAAACAATGCTCAACCAGATTAAGGATAAGGTATACTATTGAACTCTTCTTCTAAATCACTAGATCGATCCTTCAGACACACAATGTACTACTCTGCTAACTACTAACTCTCACCAATAATCTCAGCTTCATGGCAGTTGATAAATTGCTCAATGACAGAGATCAGAGATGCAGAATGATGAATTTGTACAGAATATTCAGACATACCATTTAAGAGAACGACGGCTGTTACATTAGTATCACTAGCAAAACCTACATTGTAACCTTGTCACAAAGCCCAACAGACATGATGATATTCTGAACAGTACAAATACAGGGGGGAAAGGATGACCGGAAGCAAATAACAAACCTCCCTCAAGGTGGTTCATGTGATATTTCTACTGTGAAGTTTAGGCAGTTTATTTCCCCCCCTAAACCCAACTGATTATGAGAGGGTATTATAGTAACACCCCCCCCCCCCCCCAATACATTCCCAATTGTACCCTGGCCTTAAAACTCAGGTGGGATTAGTATATCAGGGTAGGCATGAAAAGCTGCGGAGATTACATTCTTTTGTTGTACATTGGGGAGGTAATTACTGACTTAGTAGACTTAACCAAAAATAGTTACAATCTACTAGTATACGGTCTAAGACACAATTTATATGTTGATGACCAACATCAACTTGACATTAGCATTTACATTTTAATTCAAAGAAGCCTAAAGATTAAGTGGAACATTATTCCATTATTATGTATGAAGCTCACAGATTTCCTATTAAACTTCCAGAAACTGTGATTGAACTTTAAGTTCACATCTGCATAGTAAGAGAATGACACATTTTTACATTATATTTATTTCGATTCACTTTTAAATCTAGTTTAGGTATTTGCAAAAAAAATTACACTAAAATCCTTGGCAAAGTTACAGAAGTCATTTAAAATTACACAGGGCCAAAGAATGATAAAAAACTGGTATAAAAAAAAAAATAAAAGATCCAAGCTAGCATTGGGTGAACGGGATTCGAACCCCTTCTGATAATTACTAGCAGAGAAATAAGCACATGCATTGCCCCACCACAGTATAAAACATTCTCATGCAGAGCAGAGACCACCACCAATAAACACTGTTGGAAGAACATTTGCACACAGAACATCGAAAGGTTTCCGGCCCTTTAAAAATCACACACTATTAGTCACCCTATGGATATGACATATTTCCATTTTACTGTTATGCTTTAAAACAGGACACAAATAGTTCATTTTGCAGGTCATTGCATTATTCTGTACAGACTGGCAAACGGATATATTAAAAAAAGTACAAAAACGTATTTTTATACAGACTTATTGCAGACTTTCATCGTATGTACATATATTGTTAAAAGGACTACTAAAATAAGCACTTTTCGCATATCCTCCTCCTGTATACAAGGCTTGGAAATACTGTGTATCACTCACTTGCTTTCTGTACCAAACCCACCAAAGTACATGGAAGATCTGTTGGCAGAAAACATCCGCACACCGATTACTTTAATATATTCTTTATTGGAGTCCCAGTTATTAAAATCAGGTGCAGTTTATAGAAATAGTGACTTGATATAAACTGCATATCTTTTACAAAAAAAACTGTGCAAAAGTATTACTCTCCATGTTTTCCAATTAAGGATCTCAAACATTAAAAAAAGGGAAAAAAAACAGTACATGCTGCTGTGTAAGTCCTCATGTTATTCATGCTAAGTATTGCAACTTTGGAAGCATTCTCACAACCCAATGGTTCACTAAGCATCATTAAAAAAAAAAACTTGAGGCAGTTGTCGTTGACTGGTATCTGGATTGGCAATGAGTGGTACCAACAGGAAAGCAAATGAAAGGTAAGCAAAGTATGGTTGCTGCTCTACTGTGAACAGTCCAACAAGACATCTGTTCGGTATGGATGCTGAGCATGCGAGGTTCCGACTCTACAGTAAGGAAATTAGAATGCAGCAATAAATTCACAGTCAGATGGAGGCATTCGGAAGTCCTGCATGGAGACACCTTTGTCATGTTGTATTCCTCGAGCAGGGAGTGAGAAGGAGGGCGAGCTCAGGGTTAAATGCATTATCTGTACATTACGTTCATGCATAGATAAGTGTTGCTCTGGTCCACAAAAATATGCTTTATACATCAGAGTTTGTGCTCAAGTTTGTCAACCGGGGGTCTGCATTGATCTCGTATCTGTAGTGGTAGCCCTCCATGTGATCTCTGCAGGCATCTCGGATGTTGTAAATCCACTTTTTGATACCTTTCCTGTTTAGATACAAGACGAGCAGAAAGATGACTCCTATAAGGGCCAGCACTAGCCCGAGGAAGACATAGGAGGTCTGCAGGCTGCTGTCACTTGGAAAGGTAAAGCACTCCAGCTCAGAGATTTTGACAGAAGGCAATGAAACGTTCCTCATCTTCTCCGGGTAGGAGCAGAACAAGCTGGATGAATTCTTCACCATTTTCGTGTCCTTCAGCCAACTGAGAAAAGGTTCAATTTCGCAGTCACAGACCCAGCTGTTGTCACTGAGCAGCACCGACAAGCCAGGTTGGCTGGAGAAATCTAGAAGGGTTGCGTTCCTCAGGTTTTTTAAAGCATTATGTCTCAGATCCAAAGTCTCAAGTCTCTCAAGGTTGCTGAAGAGCCCAGCTCGGAGGCTGACCAGAGAATTGTTGCTCAGGTTCAGGTGTTCTAGGCTGGGCAAGGAGCTGAACATGCCCGTCGGTAAGTACATTAGGTTGTTCCCACTGAGGTCTAGTTCTCGGAGGTTCTGTAAGGAGCCGTTCTGCAAAGCTCCTGCCACAAAGAAGACCATGGACTCGTTGTAGAGGGAACTGCTAAGGTTCAGCTCTAGGAGAGGACTACTAAGGTCACCACCAACCTGGAAGGACAAGTCACTGATATTAGCCAACTTATTGCTGCTAAGGTCCAGATGCTTCAGACCCGGAAGGTTTCGGAAGGTATTCTGGCCCAACTCCTGGAGGTGGTTGTTACTGAGACCAAGATTGGTAAGGTTAGTTAAGACTTCTTTGAAGGATTCCTCTTGCAAACTGTTGATGTGGTTGTAGGTGATGAAGAGGTTCTTCACGTAGGAAGGAAGCTTCTTGGGGACCTCCTGTAGGTTCTTGTTCACACATTTTACAGTCCGGGCTAAATCCGAACACTCGCAGGAAGTGGGGCATGGAGTCTGTTGTTCCGACTGGGACCATACACTGCCCAAGGCATGAAGAAGAACGGCGACCAAGAAGAGGGACCTACATCTATCACTGCCTTGTCCAAGCCCCCTCCTCCAGAGCCCCAAGACAGGGGGTACACGAGAGGAAGGCATCTCCACCACTACTGTGCTTTATCCCCAGGGCTCCCCTTTATGGCCGGCTTCGTCACACCGTCCGTTGTCAATTTAATTCCCAACTGCAACAGGCAGAACAGCGGGCAGCGTAGCGCCCAACGCCAGAACAGCGTAGCGCCAGCTCCTCACACTGCACCGAATTTGAAATTCTCCGAACTGTTGGCAGACGTCTCCGGGCTCGGAAGGAACTTCCACAATGGAACCTGAAGAAAGAGAACAAAGTAGTCAGACATGGCAGAGACAAAGTAAAGGCAGCGCTCCTAACCCAGCCTTTCATGCCAGCCGCCCTCCCAGCACCACAGGGCATCTCTCTCCTCTTGTCATGGGGTGTACTCCGGCTTCAGGTTACAGTCTCCACACCCTACGGAGTGCCCCTTCCCCCTCGCACAGGACCGCTCCCCGCCCGGAGTACTGTGCAACTCCTGACAAGCCACAAGTCCGCGGACAAGTTGACAGCGGAGCCCCGCCGTCCGCAGCCCCGCCGCCGGCACTTTACCTGCACTCGTGCCTTGTTTGCTGCGGGTCCTGGCAGCGCGCTCTCCTCCAGCAGCGACTCCTCCACATCCAGCCGCTCGCAGCAGCCTCTAACTCCGCTCTCCTGCTGCTCCCTGGTCGCGCCTCTCCGGGAGATACCACCAGCTGAAGGGGGAGACGGGACGCTGCCTGTTAGGAAACAGCTTTTCTTCTGGACTGTGGTCCACCACGGCCCGCCAGCTCCGCAGACATTATATGCGACACGCTGATAGTACGAGGAAACACTCGTTGTCCACTGCCATCTCCATCAGGAGCGGCCCGGGCATGTGAGCACCCCTCCCAGGGCTGAGCGCGTCCTGAGGATGACTCCTCCCCCTCGGCTGTGGAGGAGAACACATGGATGAGGGGCTGCTGCGCGTTGGCCGGGACCTCCTCGCTAAACTTTATGCAGCGGGAGCGGCAGTGGCGCTGTCAGGGCTGCCGGGCTCCGCAGTCTACAGCTGGGGGGCGCTTCCGACACTCCCCGCTAGGTGTTACACGGAGCGGCCGCGGTGCCGCTTGTTCCCATGGAGTTCACAGGCTTTTGTTTTGCACTTTTCACATCAGTTTGAAGTTGGTTGCAGCTGTTGCCGCCAGGGGGCTTGTAGGTTGCAGCAGAGGTCTGTGCTGTTGCCTGCAGCGGCGGCCAGTAAGAGGACATATGGTGAAATATACTGAAGTCTTACAATGCCAGCCTATACGGTCATGGGTTCTAGCATGAATCCTCCCTACCGAAAGGCAGGGCTCCCCGCATGAGTGACCAGGGCATCCGTGACCTGCGCCAGCACTACATGCAGCCTGGTCTGACCTCAGCACAAGCGCTTACAGCTAAGCCCCTGGTGACGGCCAATACACCTTTTTACTGACCTCACTAAAGGGCTTTTAAACGGCACATACATCTTTTTAAGATGTTGGCTTGGCTGACTACTGACAGCCAGACTCCTGCTCTAACAGCCAGGAGAGGAGAAACCTCAAATACTGGCAGTTTAATCCCTTGCATGCCACAATCCATAGCAACTGCTGTTTGGAAGTAGACTAGTAATTATTAGGAAAATTATAGCACTAGTGTTTTTGGTGGCGCAATGCGCCACACAGCCCTGCTACATTCACATCACGCACAGCTCTGCTACATGCACACTACATACATAGCTCTGCTACATGCACATCTCTCACACACACAGCTCTGCTACATGCACATATCTCACACACACAGCTCTGCTGCATGCACGTCTTACACACAGCTCTGCTGCATGCACGTGCCACACACAGCTCTGCTGCATGCACGTGCCACACAGCTCTGCTGCATGCACGCGCCACACACAGCTCTGCTGCATGCACGCGCCACACACAGCTCTGCTGCATGCACGCCACACACACAGCTCTGCTGCATGCATGCTATACACAGCTCTACTACATGCACATCGCACACACACAGCTCTGCTACATGCACGTCACACACAGTACTAGTGTAATATGTCTCCACTGGAAGAATGGCTGGAGACATAGGTTGGCCACCTTCAGTTACAGGGACCGCCCATGTGCTGGCCAAATTAGGTGATTGGCTGCCGCAAAAACACCTTTCAGCTGCTAAACTGCCTCCATCCTCACAGCCTCCATCATCCTGCTGGCTCTATGGCTTCTCACCAGCCTACATCATACTCCTAGCGTGGCCAGCACTTGTAGCAGGGCCTCCAGCCTCCTGCATCCTTCTACCGAGACAGGAGCACAGACAGACACAGCTGTCAGCAGGGGATGCCATCGGCGGACAAAAGTTCGGCATGTAACCTGACAGTGTCTCCGGCGTTGGAGGGGAACAGGAGCGCAGGCAGACACAGCCGTCAGTGGGAGCGCCAATGGGACAGCAGCACAGACAGAGCAAAAATCAGACGGCATCACCGGGGCACGGCAGTGCCTTCACACACAGGTGTCAGCGGGGAGTGCCGATGGGACAGTTGCACAGACACGCGGCTTTTAGGGAAGCCACTCCTCCAGGCCCTTGTGTGTCGGTGCTCCACAGTGCTGAAGGTGCTGCATCTGTAGTGAATCACGTCAACCAATCCGGAACTGGTGGCATGACCTGCCCATTCCCTGTCACTGCTTCAGGCCAACCCATGTCTCCACCCATAGACATATTACACTACTACCCACAGACACAGCTCTGGTAGATGTACGTCACATACAGCTTTGCTATATACAGTTCTGCACACACTGATCAACCCCTTGTCATGTGACCCCAGACTCCTCCCATGCATGTGACTGATCACATGACAGTGATATCCTCACAGGTGCTGTAAGCACACGGCTGCTATCTCGCTCTGCAGGTTTTTAATAAAGTGAAGGACCTGTGATGACATCACCATCATGTGATGAGGGGCGGAGCATGTAACTCACGGACGGTCAGGTGGTCGTTGGTATTTTGATGACAGGAAGAGGAGAGTTCTGTCACCTATCAGCACTATACAATATGATCACAAGACACCAATGGGTTCTTATGGCAGCCAGAGACCTAACAAAGGCTTATTAGTCCCAACCTCTGGCAGATTCTAGTAGGCTGATGCCATAGGTTTAGTAGAATGCAATACATTCATACATAATATGATAGTACACTGCAATACATACAAGTAATGCAGTGTACTATCCTAGCTCCTAACAATCAAACAACTACATCGTCAAGTCCTCTTAAGGGACTAAACCATAGTGTCAAAAAATTTCATTAAAGTTTAAAGGGTATTTTTTTTAATTCTATTTTTCCCACAGAAATCTTTTAAATGACTAAAATACCAAAAATGTTTTTTAAAAGTAGCCTATAATAGATAATATCAGATTCATAACAACCCAAACAATGAAAATACTTTATTTCACTCGGTGAACGCCATCAAAATAATTTAAAAGAATAATGCCAGAATTGCTATTTTTTTCTCATTGGCCTCCCCAAAAATGCAATCAAAAGTCCCATGTACCTCAAACTGGAATCAATAAAAACTATAAATCTTCCCGCAAAAAACAAGACTTCACACAGCACTGTCGAAGGAGAAATAAAAATGCCTTGTCTCTTAGAATGCAGCTTTAATTGTTTTTCTTTACAAATGTGTTTTTTTATGCTACGGCCCGGGTCAGACGTGCGTATTTTCTGCGCACCTATCGACGCGCAAACAAATGCGCCATTCACATGTGCTGAAAACGTGTGAACGGGCAATGTTTCATATGTGAATCACATGAAAAATTGCCCATTCACTGGAGCTGCTGCGCTTGGAGAAGCACAGCTGCTCCTGGAGGAGAGAGAAGAAGCCCAGCAGGGCTTCGGGATTTCCCCAGAGCAAGAAAAGTGAGCAGAGCTATGGGGGGTTTCCCCATAGCATGGAAAGACGGAGTGGGGCGAAGCGTTATTCCCCTATTGCTCCGCTCTCTGTCCCTTGCTCTATGGGGAAATCCCACATAGGTCCGCTCACTCTCTCTGCTCTGGGGACATCCCCCATAGAGCTGCTAAATCTCCCTGCTATGGGGAAATCGCGAGGGGTATCCCCATAGCGGAGAGAGAGTTGGAGTGACTATCGGGAATTCCTATAGCAAACAATATGGGACGGGACTAGAGGGCAATCAATCTAGCCCCATCCGCCCCTCCCATGCTTTCGGGGAAAGTCCTGTAACCCTGCACCTCTCTCTGTCCCCGCTATAGGGGAAATTCCTTGCGGAGAGAGGTGGGGGGAGTCCCCTACTGCCCCCCGCTGCTGGGGAATTGCCTAGCAGGGGGGCAGGAGGAATACCCTGCTGCCTACAGCAGGACATTTAAAAGGTGCTGCCCAGAAGCACCTTTTAATGCTATTCTGTGCGCAAGGCTTTCCATTAACTCCTGCTCATCGTGCACAGAAGATAGTGCATGTTCTGTCTTTCTTAGGTAAACAGCGTTTTGCACCCCTAATTCAACACATATGAACGCTTGTATAGGAACCCATTGGTACTTTTAGAAGCGTTCATTTTGCGCGCGCAAAACACACACTCGTCCAACCGAGGCCTAAAGCTGTAAAAGATAAAAAAGCTCTATAAACTTGGTATCGCAGTAATCATGCTGATCCGCATAAGAAAACTATCATGTTATTTATTACTGAATGGTGAACTCTGTAAAAACAAAATCCAAAAATCAACGGCTGAAACTTGGGGGAGGGGGTTTTCCATCTTCCCACAAAAATATGTAATAAAAGTTATACAACACATCATATCTACCTCAGAGTGGTGCTATTTAAAAATACAACTTGTCCCACAAAAAGCAAGCCCTCATTTACACAGCTGTCAATAACTTATGGCTCTTGCAATGCGACTGAATATTTCTTGGTCCTTCAAGGGACCCTGCGACCTGCCTAAGGCTGCCTGTCCACGGGCGTTTTTGAATTGCGTTCCCCGCGGCGATAATCCAGCCGCGGGAAACGCAGCACACGCTTTCCATAGCGTTGCTATGGAAAGCACTTCCCCCCCCCCCCGTCCACGAGCGAAGAATCATAGTGATTCTCCGCTCGAGGCCGGCAATTCGCAGCATGGTGAAAATTGCTATGATTCTCCGCGGTCAGCCTATCTGTCATATAGGCTGACTGTGGAGATCCGCCTGCCGGCTCTTGCTCCTGGGCGGCGGCTCCTGTGGTGGAGATTCGGGGGACATAGATGGTAAAAAAATAATTGCAAAATAAGTTTTAAAAAATTACAGAATAAAATAAAACAATATACAAAAAAAAGAAAATTACCCACCACCAACCAAAACCGTTGCCGTATGTGCCCTGTAATCCAAAACTATATAAACTATACATCAAAACGTCCCAAACCAAATAAGGAAACCATTCCCATACTTTATTTTAGCCTAAATATACTAATTTAAAAAAATCATTTTTTTAGCTTTTTACTCCCAATAAAATGAAGGGTAAAAAGTCAGTGAAAAAAGATATAAAAAATAGCCCTATATGTCATGGAAAAAAGGCATTAAAAATAATTGTGGTAGCTAAAGAAAAAGAAGTAGCGCAGTAAACAAGAAAGACAGTATTTAATACTGCACATGAAAAATAATTACTGGCAGTGGCCTTCTTAAGTGAATACTGGTTGGGCTGATGGTTACCACCCAGGTGGCAACCCTATGTACAGTATGCACACTGTAGTGGACGGCATGTGTAAAATGTGTTGGCCTTTGATGATCAGTGATATGGGGCTGCCCTGTAGACAGAAACAGGAGCAAACATGTAACTCGTGAAGCCCCATAGCAAAACTAACACTTGCCCTGCCCTAAAAAAAAGTTACACAGCAAAATACACCAAGACTTACCTCTAGGTTAGTGCCCACCTGACAGTCTTGGCTGGAGCAGTGAGCGGCCACAGATGGTCCATATTATGAAGCAACACAGCTTTTAGGCCTCATGTCCACGGGGAAAATCAGGCCCGCTCCGGATTCTCCATGGAGAATCCGTAGCGGGTCCCTCCTGCCCCGCGGACATGAGCGCTGAAAATAACAATAAATAAGAATAAACTTACCTCCCGCCCGCTCCGGATACTTCTTTCGCTGCGGCGCCATCTTCTCTGCGTCGCGGCCGGATCTTCTTTCTTCGGCCCGGCGGATGCGCATGATGACGTCGGTGACGTGCCCCGCGCATGCGCCTGACCGAAGAAAAAAGATCCAGCCGCGACGGAGAGAAGATGACGCGGCGGCGAAGAGAAGAAACGGAGCGGGTGAGTAAAATCTGATTTTTGTCTCCCGCGGATCCGGACTGCTTCCATAGGCTTCAATAGAAGCCCGCGGGAGCTGTCCCCGCGGGAGACCCACACGAAAATGGAGCATGGTCCAGATTTTTTCATGCTCCATTTTTTTTAAAATCCCTTTTATTGACCATCCGCAGGTATTTATCTACCCCGCGGGTGGTCAATTCATCCCTATGGGGTGCGGATCCGCGGGAGGGAGAAGAGTTAAAATCTGCTGCGGATTTTAATTCTTCTTTTGCCCGTGGACATGAGCCCTTAGTGTCTGGTGGGATTAACTCACATGCCGCAGCACTAGCAATGGAAGAGGATTGCTGACCTTGCTCGCAATCTGATGGGCCACGGGTTGGGATCTGGGCTGCCTTGCCCCACAGCGGCCTTATGGTCTGCTGTCACTAGTGCTACACCACTGAACAGAAATTCTAACGTTCAACATATTTTTGAGACTAGCATGACTTTTATTCAAGGCACATGGTTTATATATCATATGAAGTCATTCTGTGATCAAGAAAGTTTTGGGCATGCTGCATTGCACTCACTTTCTAAGTGATCACCGCGGGCAGCGTTCTAGGCATACCTACCTGCACATCCAGATTTCCAGAAGAGGAAGGCTTCTCAGTGAAGTAGGGATAAACTAACTTTCCTCCTGTTCTGATCAGCAGCATAAAGACATGGAGGTGTTGGGGGCCCCATGGGGTTGACACTGCAGCTTCCATTGGGGTGGCACAAAGTAATACCCCATTTTGATGGTGCCCTTTCTCAGGGTTATTGTATAGTTATACTGCCCATCAATGAACATTTTCCATTCATATATTTGTAAATATTTTCTGAGGTCAGAACCTGAAGATTATTGGAGAGCGCTGTTACATAGACACTACGGTACTTACCTCTCGCTCCATTGTAGATCTCTTTTACAGGCCATTGTTTGTGTGCCAGCCACTGATTGTTGTGTAGCTCAGGGTTGCCAATCATCCATATATTCCTAAATGGGGAACATGAAAAAAGTGGAATCAGATTATTAAGATTGCATTTTCTTGTTCTTGATCTGTTCACATCCGTGTTCTGGGCTGCAAACATAACATATAGGCCACCGGCACACAGCAGGTTGGACCCTGCATGTGGGATTCCCGCAGCGGAGTGCAACCCAGTGACCCCAGTTTACCTCTCCGCCGTCTTCTCTTCAGCTGCGAGTGTGCCGGCTTGACGCCGGCCACCACATGCGCAGTACAGAGGGTGCTGCTCCCTCGCTATGGCGATGACGCAGCTTTCTCTGCTACAAATGTGCCGGGCCAGAGCGCCGGTCGGCACATCTGCCATCGGGAGGATGCCGCGCCATCGCTATGATGATGCAGAATGGCCGCTTGAGCAGAAAATCGCAATTAATTTCCGCTCGTGGGCTTGATTTGCTGCGGAATCCGGAGGCACAATGCAAATCCGCCCGTGTGCAGGAGGCCTTATAATCATTTATTATGGTTTTCCAGTTTGGCTATAAAAAATATTAGCTGTCTCTGATTTTTTTTATTTTGTCTGAAAAGAGGAAATAATCAGGTTGTCAACCGTGATGTCATTATATCTCTTTTTTGAGAAGAGGTTCTGCAGCAGCTGAGGTGTGCATTAAAAAGAATAATACATCCCATATTATATATGAGTCAATAAATTAGAAGATTCCATTTCTTGGCTTGATCTCTTTTTCCGTTTGTGACTATATGGCCAATATTCAGAGCAGTCTTACCTTGTTGGTGTTATAGAAAATCTCAGCTTTTAGATGTGTTCCCTAGCCTCTGCCTGCTCATTTATTTACTTGCATCTGCACAGTTCCAGTTCCTCCTCTTTGGTAAGAAATCTGCTTCTGTGCTATCATTTGCAAAGGATAAAGCAATTTATCATCTAGCAATTGCTTTGCAAGCAGATTAGATCCCATGTTTAATTTTTCATACTAATCACATGCTATTTTTATCATAGTCCTGTGAAAGCACTCCGTCTGTGTCATATACTGCTTCAAATGGGGGACATTAAATAGAATTTTCAAAGATTCTATACAGTATGTTTGAAAGCCACGCTATAACCTTCAGAAATTTGAGCCCCAGTGGTCTCCTTATTATTAGCGATTGTGTAAATGGCTGTAAACTAGAGATGAGCGAACACCAAAATGTTCGGGTGTTCGTTATTCGGAACGAACTTCCCGTGATGCTCGAGGGTTCGTTTCGAACAACGAACCCCATTGAAGTCAATGGGCGACCAGAACATTTTTGTATTTCGCCGATGCTCGCTAAGGTTTTCATGTGTGAAAATCTGGGCAATTCAGGAAAGTGATGGGAATGACACAGTGACGGATAGGGCAGGCGAGGGGCTACATGTTGGGCTGCATCTCAAGTTCACAGGTCCCACTATTAAGCCACAATAGCGGCAAGAGTGGGCCCCCCCCCCCCCCCAACAACTTTTACTTCTGAAAAGCCCTCATTAGCATGGCATACCTTTGCTAAGCACCACACTACCTCCAACAAAGCACAATCACCGCCTGCATGACACTCCACTGCCACTTCTCCTGAGTTACATGCTGCCCAACCGCACCCCCTCCCCCCCACAGCGCACACCAAACTGTCCCTGCGCAGCCTTCAGCTGCCCTCATGCCACACCACCCTCATGTCTATTTAGAAGTGCGTCTGCCACGACGAGGGACCGCAGGCGCACACTGCACAGGGTTGGCACGGCTAGGTAGCGACCCTCTTTAATAGGGGCGGGGCGATAGCCCACAATGCTGTACAGAAGCAATGAGAAATACAATCCTGTGCCACCGCCATCAGGAGCTGCACACGTGGGCATAGCAATGGGGAACCTATGTGCCACACACTATTCATTCTGTCAAGGTGTCTGCATGCCCCAGTCAGACTGGTTATATGCACCTTAACAGTAACCGCGTTGGTGGTAATGTGGTGGTGACTGCGGACCTAGTACCACGGTTGTATTTTGTTGGTTTTCGGAATGTGGCCAGGATTAAGTGGGCCGTGGCGGGGGGATGGTGGGGGGGCTCTCTTGTAGTGTCGGTAAAGGTGAAATTCTTGGACTGCCACCAGACGAACCAATGCAAAGGCATTTGCCAACAATGTTTTCCCTGTTGGAGGAGGAGGGGGATGTTTTTGAGGCACTACGTGTCCTCTCCACGTGTCCGTGGTTATATGCACCTTAACAGTAACCGCGTTGGTGGTAATGTGGTGGTGACTGCGGACCTAGTACCACGGTTGTATTTTGTTGGTTTTCGGAATGTGGCCAGGATTAAGTGGGCCGTGGCGGGGGGATGGTGGGGGGGCTCTCTTGTAGTGTCGGTAAAGGTGAAATTCTTGGACTGCCACCAGACGAACCAATGCAAAGGCATTTGCCAACAATGTTTTCCCTGTTGGAGGAGGAGGGGGATGTTTTTGAGGCACTACATGTCCTCTCCACGTGTCCGTTCCATGTAAGCAATAGTAGCACTCAAGACAGGCCCCAGTAACAATTCTGAAGCAGCAGTATAGCGGGAGCGCAGTCTTCGTTCCATGTAAGCAATAGTAGCACTCAAGACAGGCCCCAGTAACAATTCTGAAGCAGCAGTATAGCGGGAGCGCAGTCTTCGTTCCATGTAAGCAATAGTAGCACTCAAGACAGGCCCCAGTAACAATTCTGAAGCAGCAGTATAGCGGGAGCGCAGTCTTAGTTCCATTTCAGTAGCCTTAGTATAGCCAAGGCACAAGTGACATTTATGTAGCTAAAGTGTAGGCCAACCCCACACACCTTTCTGTACCATGAGTGCAGGCGAAGAACATAGAAATTACTATGATTACACTGTAGGTGAGGGCCCCAAAAAATTGGTGTACCAACAGTACTAATGTACCTCAGAAAAAATTGGCCATGCCCAACCAAGATGGCAGGTGAATCGCTTTGGTTAATGTGGCTTAAGTGGTAACTAGGCCTGGAGGCAGCCCAGTGTAACGAAAAATTGGTTCAAGTTAAAGTTCCAACGCTTTTAAGCTAATTGAAACTTATAAAAATTGTTCTGAAAAATTATTTGAGTGAGCCTTGTGGCCCTAAGAAAAATTGCCCGTTCAGCGTGATTACGTGAGGTTTCAGGAGGAGGAGCAGGAGGAGGAGGAGGAGGAATATTAGACACAGATTGATGAAGCAGAAATGTCCCCGTTTTGGATGGTGAGAGAGAACGTAGCTTCCATCCGCGGGTGCAGCCTACGTATTGCTTACGTATCGCTGCTGTCCGCTGGTGGAGAACAGAAGTCTGGGGAAATCCAGCCTTTGTTCATCTTGATGAGTGTTAGCCTGTCGGCACTGTCGGTTGACAAGCGGCTACGCTTATCTGTGATGATTCCCCCAGCCGCACTAAACACCCTTTCCGACAAGACGCTAGCCGCAGGACAAGCAAGCACCTCAAGGGCATACAGGGCTAGTTCAGGCCACGTGTCCAGCTTCGACACCCAGTAGTTGTAGGGGGCAGAGGCGTCACCAAGGATGGTCGTGCGATCCGCTACGTACTCCCTCACCATCCTTTTGCAGTGCTCCCGCCGACTCAGCCGTGACTGGGGAGCGGTGACACAGTCTTGGTGGGGAGCCATAAAGCTGGCCAGGCCCTTAAAGACTGTTGCACTGCCTGGGATGTACATGCTGCTCGATCTACGCACATCCCCTGCAACATGGCCCTCGGAACTGCGCCTTCTGCCACTAGCGCTGTCGGCTGGGAATTTTACCATCAGCTTGTCCGCAAGGGTCCTGTGGTATAGCAACACTCTCGAACCCCTTTCCTCTTCGGGAATCAAAGTGGGCAGGTTCTCCTTATACCGTGGATCGAGCAGTGTGTACACCCAGTAATCCGTCGTGGCCAGAATGCGTGCAACGCGAGGGTCACGAGAAAGGCATCCTAACATGAAGTCAGCCATGTGTGCCAGGGTACCAGTACGCAACACATGGCTGTCCTCACTAGGAAGATCACTTTCAGGATCCTCCTCCTCCTCCTCCTCCTCCTCCTCAGGCCATACACGCTGAAAGGATGACAGGCAATCAGCCGGTGTACCGTCAGCAGCGGGCCAAGCTGTCTCTTCCCCCTCCTCCTCATCCTCCTCATGCTCCTCCTCCTCCTCCTGTACGCGCTGAGAAATAGACAGGAGGGTGCCCTGACTATCCAGCGGCATACTGTCTTCCCCCGCCCCCGTTTCCGAGCGCAAAGCAGCTGCCTTTATGGTTTGCAGGGAATGTCTCAAGATGCATAGCAGAGGAATGGTGACGCTAATGATTGTAGCATCGCCGCTCACCACCTGGGTAGACTCCTCAAAATTACCAAGGACATGGCAGATGTCTGCCAACCAGGCCCACTCTTCTGAAAGGAATTGAGGAGGCTGACTCCCACTGCGCCGCCCATGTTGGAGTTGGTATTCGACTATAGCTCTACGTTGTTCATAGAGCCTGGCCAACATGTGGAGCGTAGAGTTCCACCGTGTGGGCACGTCGCACAGCAGTCGGTGCACTGGCAGCTTAAAGTGATGTTGCAGGGTGGCAGCGTCCGTGTGGGACTTGCGGAAATGTGCGCAGAGCCGGCGCGCCTTACGAGCAGGTCTGACAAGCGTGGGTAGCTTTTCAGAAACCGCTGAACCACCAAATTAAAGACGTGGGCCAGGCATGGCACGTGCGTGAGGCTGCCAAGCTGCAGAGCCGCCACCAGGTTACGGCCGTTGTCACACACGACCATGCCCGGTTGGAGGCTCAGCGGCGCAAGCCAGCGGTCGGTCTGCTGTGTCAGACCCTGCAGCAGTTCGTGGGCCGTGTGCCTCTTATCGCCTAAGCTGAGTAGTTTCAGCACGGCCTGCTGACGCTTGCCCACCGCTGTGCTGCCACACCGCGCGACACCGACTGCTGGCGACATGCTGCTGCTAACACATCTTGATTGCGAGACAGAGGAGGAGGAGGAGGAGGAGGAGGGTGCTTTAGTGGAGGAAGCATACACCTCCGCAGATACCACCACCGAGCTGGGGCCCGCAATTCTGGGGATGGGTAGGACGTGAGCGGTCCCAGGCTCTGACTCTGTCCCAGCCTCCACTAAATTCACCCAATGTGCCGTCAGGGAGATGTAGTGGCCCTGCCCGCCTGTGCTTGTCCACGTGTCCGTAGTTAAGTGGACCGTGGCAGTAACCGCGTTGGTGAGGGCGCGTACAATGTTGCGGGAGACGTGGTCGTGCAGGGCTGGGACGGCACATCGGGAAAAGTAGTGGCGACTGGGAACTGAGTAGCGCGGGGCCGCCGCCTCCATGATACTTTTGAAGGACTCCGTTTCCACAACCCTATACGGCAGCATCTCAAGGCTGATGAATTTTGCGATGCGGACGGTTAACGTTTGAGCGTGCGGGTGCGTGGCGGCATACTTGCGCTTGCGCTCCAACAGTTGCGCTAGCGACGGCTGGACTGTGCGGTGCGAGACATTGGTGGATGGGGCCGAGGACAACGGAGGTGAGGGTGTGGGTGCAGGCCAGGAGACGGTCGTGCCTGTGTCCTGAGAGGGGGGTTGCATCTCAGTGGCAGGTTGGGGCACAGGGGGAGAGGCAGGGGTGCAAACCGGAGGCGGTGAACGGCCTTCGTCCCACCTTGTGGGGTGCTTGGCCATCATATGCCTGCGCATGGTGGTGGTGGTGAGGCTGTTGGTGTTGGCTCCCCGGCTGAGCTTTGCGCAACAAAGGTTGCACACCACTGTTCGTCGGTCGTCAGGCGTCTCTGTGAAAAACTGCCAGACCTTAGAGCACCTCGGCCTCTGCAGGGTGGCATGGTGCGAGGGGGCGCTTTGGGAAACACTTGGTGGATTATTCGGTCTGGCCCTGCCTCTACCCCTGGCCCTGGCCACCGCACTGCCTCTTGCAACCTGCCCTGCTGATGCCCTTGACTCCCCCTCTGAAGACCTGTCCTCCTGAGTAAGCGTTGCACACCAGGTGGGGTCAGTCACCTCATTGTCCTGCTGCTCTTCCTCCGAATCCTCTGTGCGCTGCTCCCTCGGACTTACTGCCCTTACTACTACCTCACTGCAAGACAACTGTGTATGATCGTCATCGTCCTCCTCACCCACAGAAAGTTGTTGAGACAGTTGGCGGAAGTCCCCAGCCTCATCCCCCGGACCCCGGGAACTTTCGAATGGTTGGGCATCAGTGACTATAAACTCCTCTGGTGGGAGAGGAACCGCTGCTGCCCAATCTGAGCAGGGGCCCGAGAACAGTTCCTGGGAGTGTTCCCGCTCCTGAGCAGGTGTCATTGTAGTGGAGTGAGGAGGCTGGGAGGAAGGAGGAGCAGCAGACAGAGGATTCGGATTTGCAGCAGTGGACGGCGCAGAACTGCGTGTTGACGATAGGTTGCTCGAAGCACTTTCTGCCATCCAGGACAGGACCTGCTCACACTGCTCATTTTCTAATAACCGTCTCCCGCGTGGACCCATTAATTGGGCGATGAATGTGGGGACGCCAGAAACGTGCCTCTCTCCTAATCGCGCAGCAGTCGGCTGCGACACACCGGGATCAGGAGCTCGGGCTGTGCCCACACCCTGACTTGGCCCTCCGCGTCCTCGGCCGCGTCCACGTCCTCTAGGCCTACCCCTACCCCTCAGCATGCTGTATTACCAGTGATTTGATTTAACAGGCAGGAAATAAATTGGCGCAAGACTGCAGGCCAAATATAATTTTTGCCCTTTTGGGAAAACGAAAGGCCCCACTGCCTCTAGTGAATGAATAATCTAAGTTTAATAACTGTGCTGTGTCCCTGCTTATGTGTCACAGAACGTGAGGGTAGCAGAGTTATTATAACTCTGGCAGAGCAGGTATTTTTTTTCCCAATTAAGGAAAGCAAATGGCGAAGCCAGCAGTAAAGCGTAGCTGGGTGCGTATGATTTAGCAATGTTTTTCACGCAGCTCACACGTGTCCACAGGCGTAAGGACGGACAGAGGCTGGACAAATAGATTTGTTTTCAGTTTTTTCCCACCAAAAGGCAGCACTGCGTATATTCAATGAACATGAGAAGTTTAATAACTGTGCTGTGTCCCTGCTTATGTGTCACAGAACGTGAGGGTAGCAGAGTTATTATAACTCTGGCAGAGCAGGTATTTTTTTTCCCAATTAAGGAAAGCAAATGGCGAAGCCAGCAGTAAAGCGTAGCTGGGTGCGTATGATTTAGCAATGTTTTTCACGCAGCTCACACGTCTCCACCGCCCTTAGGACGGACAGAGGCTGGACAAATAGATTTGTTTTCAGTTTTTTCCCACCAAAAGGCAGCACTGCGTATATTCAATGAACATGAGAAGTTTAATAACTGTGCTGTGTCCCTGCTTATGTGTCACAGAACGTGAGGGTAGCAGAGTTATTATAACTCTGGCAGAGCAGGTATTTTTTTTCCCAATTAAGGAAAGCAAATGGCGAAGCCAGCAGTAAAGCGTAGCTGGGTGCGTATGATTTAGCAATGTTGTTCACGCAGCTCACACGTGTCCACAGCCCTTAGGACGGACAGAGGCTGGACAAATAGATTTGTTTTCAGTTTTTTGGCACCAAAAGGCAGCACTGCGTATATTCAATGAATAACAACTGTGTTGTCGCCCTGCCTATACAATTCTTTCCCTGCAGTATCAATGGAGGGTGCAATGGTCTGCAGAGGCGATTTTGAGAAGCAAAAAAAAATGCAGCACAGCTAACAGCAGCCTGGACAGTACTGCACACGGATAAATATGGCCCTAGAAAGGACCGTTGAGGTTCTTGAAGGCTACACTCACTCCTAACACTCTCCCTGCCTATGCAGCACTTCTGTCCCTAATGCCAGGTGCAACGGTCTGCAGAGGCGATTTTGAGAAAAAAAAAAATGCCACTGCTAACAGCAGCCAACACACAGCTATCAGTGGCCCTAATAAGGACCTTTGGGGGGTCTTGAAGCCTACACTAACTACCAATTCTTTCCCTACAGCAGCTCCGGTATAAACAGCACTGTCCCTCATCTAACTCACACCGCATCTGAGGCGAGCCGCGGGAGGGGCCGACTTTTATATTAGGCGAACACCTGATCTCGCCAGCCACTCACAGCAGGGGGGTGGTATAGGGCTTAAACGTTGCAGGGGGAAGTTGTAATGCCTTCCCTGTCTTTCAATTGGCCAGAAAAGCGCGCTAACGTCTCAGGGAAGGAAGTGAAAGTAACCAGAACACCGCATGGTGTTCGTTACGAATAACGAACATCCCGAACACCCTAATATTCGCACGAATATCAAGCTCGGACGAACGCGTTCGCTCATCTCTACTGTAAACACATTTTTGTCCTTCCCTAGCACATATTACATAAATAACATAATATACAATATATGACATTATTTGCTTCAAACCAAAGAAGAAAATTGTTGAAATTTGCTTACTTAGGAGGGCATCAGCAGTTCATTGCACCATGTTCTATGTTTCATAAAGTCAAAAATGCTGCAGTACGGGATTTCCACACAAACCCTAACTGAAAGGAATAAGCCTAAAATATAACTTTTATTATATATACTTAGTTCAAATTGTTGTGCTGGCACAGACTAAAATCACTTGCCATCAATAACATCAAAAAGTGTAATACTCTGACAAAAAGCATGTTATATCGCAACTAGGGTATCCCTAGAGACAAAAAAATACATTTATGGCCCTTTTACATACAATGAAAAATGCCTGATTCTCGTTTGCCTGAGCGGAAGAGCTACTGACCTCATCACCGGCTTGTTCTTGCTCATGCAGCCTGCTTAGACTGGAAGATAATCGTTAATCATTGACTTTTCGCTCAAGGTTTCACATACCTATATGATTGTTCTCAGCAGGAGAAACCAAGTAATCTTGTAGATATGATAACTTTTATTAGCTAACAAAAATACATTATGTTATAGTGAGCTTTCAAACCTACTCAGGGTTCTTCCTGAGGTTTAATGGAATAGATCCCAAGAAACGTAGATATATATATATACACTGTGAGACCGTACTTCAGGGGGTGGGGCAAAACAGCAACACAAAAGGTCTAACAAAAAATAGAACAAAATGAAATGCTGCACCATGCAGGGTGCTCAGAGGCTTCCTCTCCAGGCTGTCAGGCTGCAAGATATTGCTCTCTCCTCAGCTTGCCAGACACTGACCCCATGGACCTGTAGCTTTTTATGCACCAGTAACGGGGTCAGTGCCTACAGCTGAGTTGAGAACCAGGGTGCAGCTATGGACTGGATCTCCATCCTGTCCAGACCAAGAGCCTGGGAGGGAGATATACTCCATCCACAACCTCACCATTTACCTGCCTACATACCCCCCCCCCCCCTCTTCTCCAGACTGAAGGGCTGGGCCTTTTTGGTGACCAGACAATGCACCCTAGACAAGGCATCAGCATTACCTTGTGACTTGCCTGGTCTATACTCGAGGGTGAACTTGAAGTTCTGAAGCAAAAAAAAAAACACCTTGTCACCCTTGCATTCTTTTCCTTATTTTGCTTCATCCAGGTCAAGGGGGCATGGTCTGACACCAATTTGAACTCTCTCCCCAAGAGATAATACCTTAACGTTTCCAGTGCCCATTTTAGTGCTAAACACTCATGTTCAACAATAGCATAATTATTCTCTGCATGAGATAGTTTCTGGCCTAAATACAGTACTGGATGTTCTTCCCCATTTATGGACTGGGACAATACTGCACCCAACCCTACATTAGAAGCATCCGTCTGCACAATCAACTTTTTCGAAAAGTCGGCCGTTTTCAACACTGGCTGTTGGCAAAGGGCCGACTTTAAATTTTGAAAGGCCTGCTCAGCCTCAGCTGTCCATGTCACTATTACCAACTTGCCCCGTCTGTAAGTGGTGCTGCAATGGAGGCAAAATTAGGCACAAATCTCTGGTAGTAATCTCATTCCTAAAAAAGCTCTGACCTGTTTTTTTGTTAAAGGTCAAGGCCAGGCCTGTATGGCCTCTACCTTGTTAATGACACCGTGGCCAATAACATAGCCAAGCTAGTTGGCTTCCTCCAGGGCTAGTGCACATTTTCCTGTGTTTAAGGTTAAACCCGATCCATTAACCTCTGAAAGGTAGCAGGCACACCATGTAAGCCAAACAGCATGTCTTTGTACTGAAACACTTGTCCGTCAGAGATATTTGCCAGTACTTCTTTGTAACGTCAAGTGTAGTGATATACCTGGCATTACCCAGTCTCTCAATTAATTCATCAACCCTGGGCATGGGATATGCATCAAATTTGGAGATTTCGTTTAACTTCCTGAAATCATTGCAAAACCTCCAAGTACCGTCTGGTTTGGGGACTAACACAATGGGGCTTGACCACTACCTTTTTGATTCCTCTATCACCCCTAAATTCCAGCATGCGCTTAACCTCGGCAGAAACTGCTTTCCTGCGTGCTTCAGGAATTTTATACGGTTTTACGTTTACCTTCATCCCGGGTTCAGTTATGATATCATATATTATGACGTGTGTACGACCGGGCAGGTCAGAGAATTTGTCTCTGTTTCTTTGCAGGAACTCTTTTGCCTCCCGCCGTTGGCACACCGAGAGGGCCTCACCTACTCTAACATCAGGCAGGGAGGGCTGCAGCCCACCCCTCCTGATGCTTGAGGTAGCCAAAGCTTCTCTATCCTTCCAGGGTTTTATTAAATTAACATGGTACACCTGATACGGCTTCCTTTTCCTTGGCTGGTGCACTGTATAGTTTACGTCGCCTACTTTCTCAACGATTTCGTAGGGGCCCTGCCACTTAGCGAGGAATTTACTCTCTATAGTAGGCACCAAGATGAGAACTCGGTCACCGGGACTAAAACTTCTCACCTGGCAAAATGATTGTACACTCTGCTTTGGGCCTCCTGTGCCCTCTGCAAGTGTTCTCTGACAATGGGCATTACAGTATTAATGTGATCCTGCATCTGAGCCAAATGCTCTATGACGCTCCTATAGGGAGTACACTCAGTCTCCCAGGTTTCTCTGGCTATATCCAACAACCCTCTGGGGTGCCGACCATGTAACTGTAACTGTTACCATGAGGCTGGTCAGGGACACCGGGTGGCAGTGGCGCGGTTCGCCACGGCGTTCTGGGATGATGTTGCGCCCACGTTCGGGTCAGCGAGCGGTGGCACCATGCTCTGGTGTGCGGGCATGGCATGTAGCACGTGCGGCCGTGCGTGCACGTGTACCTGCTATGAGAGGCGCGCGCGCTCTGGCTCTGTGAGTTATAGTGGCTGGCTGGGAGCTCCGGTCAGCCGGCTTGATTGGTCCGCCCTAGGGATGGAGACTCCTGAATATAGTCTGGCAGCTGCTGATAGCAGTTGCCAGTTATTGGTTCTATCCTCTGTGTGTTTGACCTTGGTCCTGCTCCAGTGGAAGTTACCCTGCCCTGATCCAGCTCTGCCTGTGTTCTGTTGTTTCCTTTCATGTTGGTTATTCCATCTGCCTAGCCTGTTAGTACTAGTGAGTACTCACCTGCATAGGTACGGCGGTTCCTTCATGTCCTGTCACTAGGCAGCGTTGGGTCAGAGTTGGCGGACTGGACGTGTCCACCTTTGGGGCCATCTCCAGGAAAGGACATTGGCGTGGGTGAAGGTTTCATACATATGAAAAGGCACAGACATGGTGTAATTATTTTGCACTTAAAACAATACCAGAACAGGATGGAAAGAGAAGTAAAAGTTTTATGTCTCTAAGTTGGTGTTAGGGGGTCACCAGGCCAGCATATTATCTCAGCTATAGATTTCTCATATTATCCACTGATGCATGAATCCACCTCCAATGTTGACTCCGTTCTCGAAAGTGTCCAAGATGGTTATAAACTTGTACTTCCAAATTCTTCTATGACGTTGAGATTTGAAGTTGCCTTTTATTATAGTAACTTTCATGTGTTCTATGTTTTGTCCATGACTAGAAAAGTGCTCGGCCACAGGGAATTCTGTCTTTCTCTCTTTAATTGTGTGGTGATGAGACCTCGTACTCGCTTTCAGTTTTTATTTTGTTTCTCCAACATAAGGACCCCCAACAGGATATTTAATGCACAGCATCAGGTACACAACATTAGACATGGAACATGTGCACGTACCTGGGATCTTATAGTTCTGCTGTGTGTCAGGGATCCATATCCTATCCGCAGTCAGTATATGTGAGCAGGTTTTGCACCTCCCTACATTGCAGGGATAAGTTCCTTTTTGCATGTCAGAGGGCAATGTACTCCTAATTAAAAAGTACCTTGAGAAATCTATAGCAGAGATAACGCACAGGCCTGGTGACCCCCTAACACCAATTTAGGTACCATAAACCATAACTTTCACATCCCCTTTCTAATTTAGTATTAGCTATAAGCTGCAAGAAAATATTGTCTGAAAATGTGAAGCATTGGATTCCAACGCATTCATTTACATGGGCAATTTTTTCTTGCAATGTCAAAACCGCAACTGAAAGTTGATGAACCACCAGCGATTTTAATCCACGACTTTTCCTCGCAGAGTCAAAAGATAGGCCATGACCTATCTTTTGATGAAAATTGCAGAGAGCAGCACAAAATAGAAGCCATTCTACCGAGCGCCGAGATTCCTTCATGTGAATGGACGAGAAAACGTTAATTCCTTTTGGAATTAGATCGTGGCAATGCTGTGTTGCTATGATTTTTTCACATTATGCGATCTGCATGAAAACGCATTGCTCGTGTGAAAGGCCTTAAACTGAACGATTATTGTTCGCTTGAGTTCGTTTGAACAATTTTTGGAGTGATAGTTGTTCTGTATAAATGCACCTTATCCCTGGATTATCCTCATCTAAGGGCCCTTTACATTGAACAATTATCATACAAAAAATTATTTAAACAAACAAAACTGAACGATAAAAATGCATAAAATTGTCCAGTAAACATCACCAATCCCTCTTCATCCCAACGCGTTTTCCTTGCAAAAGTTCACCATGGGACAGTTGAAGCTATCATGATGGTTGTTGAGGTACCAGTATCAACAACTCCC
Source organism: Eleutherodactylus coqui (assembly GCF_035609145.1). NCBI lineage: Eukaryota > Metazoa > Chordata > Amphibia > Anura > Eleutherodactylidae > Eleutherodactylus > Eleutherodactylus coqui. Next base: position 191,975,969 of record NC_089837.1, on the reverse strand, counting down.
TAGGGAAGCGGACTAAGCACCTTGTATAATCCCAACTCAGAAAATAATGATGCCGTCCAGATACTGGAAAATGTTCCACATCATTAATGCTTATATGCTTATGTGTTTAGATTCTTGCATAGGAGGAGTCTTATACATACATGGTTATAGATATTTCCCCTGTAAGTTTGAAGTTGAGTATAAAGATATCTGAGGAGTGGTGATACATACTGATATATATCTCTTGGCTTTCTTATATTCATATGATTTATGAACTGGTATTCATACTGACTTGCCTATGATTATGATATATATGCCTATACGACTGACATTTAATTTTTCGTCTTCAATAGGGTGAATACTTTTGCCATATATGTACTAAACATATTTGAATTTGGCTTAGTTAATTTGTTTATTTTAGTGTTCTCTGACATTTCTGATTATATCGGGGTCTATTATTTGAATATCAGGGTGTAATAGGGCATCTGACAGAGATAGGTTCCTGCACAGAGTCGCCCTTTTCAGGGTGATCACTCTGTCATCATCCTAAGTGTTACATACAGTGCCATCTTAACACATGGGCCTGATGGGCACTTGCGCGGGGGCCCTACAAGCATAGGGGCCCCATACTAATCTATATATGTTAACATTTCAATGCACTTTGTATCATGTATGATAATGTTTTGTGGTGGGTCACCTACTTCCAGTCCATAAGCTTAGCTTATATGGCTAATAGTAGGTGACAGATTCCCTTTAACCTTCGCAGCCTGCCTCATCACCCCCCTCCCCTTCCTATGAAGTTGTGCCGCCTGAGGCAGGAGGCTCATCTTGCCTCATAGTAGAGGCACCCCTGAGTAAACAGCAGCACTATTTCTTCTGTGGTCCCACTAATGACATAACCACTGGGATTCTGGTCCTATGGATGTAATTAGCCTAAGATTAGTTCTACATTTTATACATGTTGTTTTTCATCTTTGTTTTATGATATTTATATTCCCTCACTTCTACAGCACCAATATATTTTACATTTCTGTACAAAGAGTGTCACCACATTAGTGATATGGCTAGCTCTCTGTAAATACTGCAAGTAATAAAATACAAGCTGAAAGAAATACATATATATTTAAAAATTTGAAGCGTAAAAATAAAATAGATATAGAAGGCTGAGTTACTGTGAAGGAAAAGAGGTATAGAATGAGAGACTGCGAGCAGAACATTAACAGAGCGAAGAGTCAGGAGTAACATTTGCAACTCCTGAGACCCAATTACTAAGCCTCTGGAGAGCTGGATGTGGCGGATCTGCAGAACTACGGTATTGATACCCAATGCAGTCAGGTATAAACACTGCACATGAACATTTACAGGTTATATTGTATATTACAGGTTTGTTTTTAAGTGCAGTATTTATGTTGTTCCGTTTCTTCACTTATCAGTTTTTTTCAGCAAGCATAGGGCAGTCTACATTGCTATTCCTGCTGTAAAAAGCGGAAACCTCACAGAAACCATGATGTACACATGAAATGTCAGTGGCATCCTTTGGGATTCATATGAATCTGTTTCAAAATGGACAGTTATGTGAAAGTTATTATATCTAAGCTGACATACAGCAAGGTGCTGATAAGATTTCTTTTAGAGGTTTTAAAGGGATTGTCCTGAAGTGTAATAAAAGGCATCACTTCTATTGATTTAATCTTATTACACTTCTGGCTCTGACCCCAATGCCTACATCCAGCTTGGCTGTACTGACAGCAGGCTAGAGGATCAACTGATCGGCAGCAATCTGAAGTGGTGGATACCCACCGATCAACTATTGATAACCTATCCCTTAAGATCTTCTTGAAGGGGTTTTCTGGGAACTTACTATTGATGAACTGTCCTGAGGATAGGTCATCAATACTAAATTCACAGAAAACCCCTTTAGGAAGATCTTGGGTTGCTTTTGTGACCTGTTGTGGAATGTTATCTTTCTATACTGTGATGCTACGTCCTATCGAGTTTGAGGGATTTGACTAAATCTGAGCAAAAAGTATAGTTACATACACTTCAGAATTCCTCCTATTACATCCATCCACAGTCACACCAGTAAACACCGGTGAGCCAGTTCTATTGGCAGCTATACATGCCCAGGACATAAAACTGGCTCCACCATGTCAAGCAGTCCCCATTGCTAGCTGGGGGAGGAAATACAAGAAGATGGACTGTTAAATATTCATTGCTTTTGCCCCTTCTTACACGACCCCCCCAGTTCTAGGCCAGGGATTTGCTTAATAAAATAATGAGTAGTTCAGGGACTGGTAACTTTAAAAGATATGTGGGACAACAGAAATATGTTCATATTTGCGAGATCAGCCAAGCTGAAATATATTCCAATTTTTCATCCTAGACTCTGGGATGCAGAGACGTTAAAAACTTGCTGTACGTTTAGGCTTCTGTTTCTTCATTTTATTTTTATAACTATTTTGCATTTATTTGTATGTCATTTTTGTCATATTTTTATCCTTTTTTGTAAGCATTTTTTGTATTAAAGTAAAAAACTTTGATAAGTTCAGTCCTTGTGGCTCTGACTCTAAGCCTTCAGTGGTGCTAAATCTTTGATTGCTGGAGAGCAGTTTGTGCAGGTCTTTTGGCCTTTCCTAGAAGTGATGTCAGCGAGTATTTTGGGGTGTATGGACTGTGTTGTAGTGTGAACTAAGCTCAGTTTTCAACTTAAACGGAAGGTTTGTGCAAGATTGAGTGAATGAGATAGGTCAACCCCTTGTGGTCACACCCAAGTCATGTGCTGGGAGAATGTGTATGTGACAGTTTTCTATCAAAGTATTATCTGCCTTTTTGGTTCTTGAGCGTTACCAGTGCTTTGCATCTTGATATAAACATTCTGTATTTATATTTATAAGCCTACATCTTTGAGAGTGTTCTTGATTTCACTAGATGCTGTGAAGAAGTTCTTCTTTACCAAGGAAATAATTCTGCAATTTACTGTAGTTGACTTCTGGGCTCCTCCATTTTTTGGGAATGTACTAAATTGTTGATTTGACCACTCTACGTTATCTCTCTGAAATATTTCTTCAGCTTATTGATGGCCTCCCTCACTTGCACTGATACCTCTATTGGCCATATATTGAGAGTTCCCATAAATAGCTACCAAATGCAAATGCAACACTTGGAATCAACGTCAGACCTTTTATCTCCTTAATTTGTCTTGAAATAATGAGGGAGCAGGTCACATTGGACCATGAAGCTGCTTATCAGTTAATTGTCCAATTACTTTTTAGCCTGTGAAAATTGGGGGATTTTGTAAAAATAGCTATAATTACTAAATGGTTAGTGCAATATATTTGTTAAACTCCTTGGAATTAAAGCTGAAAGTCTACACTTCAATCACATCTTGATGACTTTGTTCCAAATCCATCGTGGTGCTGCACAGAGGCTAAATTATGAAAAATGTGTAATTGTCCAATACTTCTGGAACCAACTATTCTCAAGAGTGTTCAGTCAGATCATGTCTTTAATACATTCCTCTTGATCTAGGAAATGTTTAATTAGTTGAGGATCAATATATTCCTGGATGAGTCTATAAAGTGGAATATGTAGACTTGTTCAGTTAGAACTTTTAAATATTCACAGTCTGTGTTTCTCACCAGCGAATATGATATGTTGAAAAGGTGACATGCCTGTATATATTTGTATCCATTTTCCAAGAAGAATAAACCCTTTTAGTGGTCCAGGAATTTTGTAACAAGATGGGGATGTGTTAGATCCTGGCAGGGGTTATCATTTGAAGGCCAGGGAGTTTGACACCTAAGACTGCCTGTTTATGGGCGATGATCTGCGGGCGATAAATTGCCTGTGGATCATACTCTGTAAAGCTTTCCATAGGGTTGCTATGGAAAGCACAGCGCTGGTGTCCACGAGCAGAGAATCATAGCGATTCTCCGTTCGCGGGATTTAAATCGCGGCATGCTGCGATTGCCACGATTCTCCGAAGTCAGCCTATCTATCAGATAGGCTCATCTCGGAGACCTGTCAGCTCTCCTCCCACTCCTCTCCTCCACTAGCGATATTCCTCCTCGGCCGTGGACAGTGGGCCTAAGGCTGTTTTTTGCAGATCTGAAAGATGAGCAAAAGAGCATATGTCTAAGGCTGGGTTCTCACTGGGCGGATTCTCGACGGAAATCCCGCGGTTTGGCCGGGAGAACCGCTGCTTCAAAACCCGCGGCGGAAAAAAAAAAATGAACATGCTGCGGTCAGCAAATCCGCGCCGCAGCGGCGGCTTCTGCCTGCTCAGCCGCAGTGGATTTGCCGTCCCGGGTGGACGAGATTTCTGAGAAATCTCGTCCACGTGGCTGGCTAATCCTGGGATTAGTGGCCGCATGCGGATTTGCCGGGGCAAAATTCCACACGGAATTTCGGCGGCAAATCCGCCCCGTGTGAACCCAGCCTTAAAGTTTTGAGCTTTGACATTTACCTGGTACAGATGTAGCAAAGTTTAATGTGACACATAAAGGGGTTCTCCAGGTAATTACTACTCTGAGGACTGGTCATCAATAAAAATTGCCTAAAAAAACCTTTACTGTGTTAAAAAGAGTTGTGCTACATTTCATTTGCCTTTTCAATTGCTTTTCAATGGCTTTTTTTGTGTTAAGATAACTTTTGCAGTAAGTTATCACAGTTAAGTTAACTAGATCTGTGTGTAACACTGCTTGCTCCCATCCCCAGTACAGGAGCCAACAGTGTTACATGCTAATTGAACATCACAAAACCAGAGCTAGCAGTATGCTGAGCCTGCACATACCTGTCTTATCATGATCATATCCCACCAATGTGAAGTAGTTAGCCATCTTGGCTGCAGGAGCATGTTTGAGGAGTAGTGTATCCACCCGGCTGTTTATATATAATGTCCAAAAACTGTTTTGTGTGTATACATTTCTTTGAGATGTGGTGGTATTTTATGTTAAAAAAGATTTTATTGAACTTTCGTATGTATATTACTTTCAACATTTGAAAATTCGACATTTGGACATTAGCTGTTGAGCATTTTTAGAAATACAGAGACATTTTCCACAGACGTATTGTACTGCCTTCTTCCATCCCTTCATTGCTTGTACATAACATGAATAACATTTCAACCTTTTCTATGTCTCGCCCATTGATTCCCCCACTAGTGGGAGCTCCCCCCGGAGGTGGAGGTATTTAAGGCGTTGGTAGAGTATGGCCAGTTTGCCAGGAGAACACAAAAATTGGTGGAACAACGTGACGGTACAGGTGACTATTCATGTTGTGCTGCCCACATTTCACAGGAGGACATTTCAGAGAGAAGTCCATCTCCATGTTAGTGGTGTAGAGTGATGCATAGCTAAGCAGTGGCACAGGGTCTAGAAACATTGTGTTGGGAGCCACTGAAGAGTACTGCAGTCCGGTGGAGGAAGGCAGAGAAGTATCCAAGTAAAGTTCCAAAATAAGCTTGCAAGTTAAAGAGAAACAGATGGCAGAGAAACAAGTCTAGTGATCTGTACAGTATAGTCATCAGATGGACCAAAGAACCCAGTTGAAATTCTACCACCACTTCCATTTGTAAGTCAAAAGGCCAAACTTAAAAAGACTTGTTGCTGTTACTGTGGTTCTTTTTCCCAGCATTAAAGAACTGTTTTGCATAAAACCGTGATATTTTAATGTTTTACCAGGTTTCTGTTTGATTCTGGCATTTTATTCAGATTGAATAGCATGGTCTCCATTTTCCTGATAGCAGTCTATGATTCCATCTAGATCACATTTTCAGCTATCCAGACAGAGCCTTGGAACGAACCTTCGAATCTGAATGTAGCTTAATATGATCATAAATGGATGGCATTCTGTAAGTGCACTTACCATTGCAGGACTGCGACAGTTTCTGTATCGAAGAGCAACTAGACATAAAGAACAGGGGTGGGGGGGGGGGCTAGTTAAAATCTAAAGGTAATGGTTAAAAAAAGTAAGATATTTGCATATTCTCATAACTCTGGCAAACAATATAAGATATGATTGCCAGGATGGGAATATTCCGTTAAATGTTCTTTAGTGCACACTTGTAAATCTCCTGTTTCTCCTTGGTTCACATATAGCTCTGGATAGATACATAACACCATGTAGTATAAATTGCTGAACAAAGAATGCATAACTTTCAACTATGTCCTCTTGTATAGTTTATGTTGTTTTAGTTTAGCAAGGGACATCAATGTATAATTCTCATATTTCACCTTCTGGAGCTTGCCAGCTTCCCTTCTCTTTCTTATCATGTAGGAGCAGTTGGTATATTGTTAATACTGTATCATATTCCATAACACGAAAGGATTAAAGTGTATTTTTAGGAAAATTAACAAAAGTTGCTGTGGTATGTAACACAATATATATGTAAGGACTGGCGGTTCGCGGGTCCGTCGTGCCCGCACCGCCGATCCTGTCACACGTGCGGCTGCTGTGCGGCGCAGGGGGGCCCCGGTCCTCGTCACCTCCCCTGGCCGCCGAGCTCCGCCTCGCCGCTAGGGACGCGGTGGGTGTTGCCCCGCGTCGCGTCCTAGGTATCATAGCAACCAGACATGTGTCTCCTTTCCTGCTTTCTGCAGGGCTGGGGGCGGGTTCCCCAGTGCTGCTGGGTGCACTCAGCTGCTGTCAGGCTCCCCGCCCCAATCAGCTGCTGGGGCGGGAGCTCTGACAGCATTTAAACCTGTTGGTGTCTGCAATCCAGTGCCAGTGTTAGTTTGGATTTCCTGTTACACCAGCGTACTTCGTATTTCTGACTCCTGATACTGACTCTCTGCCTTTTGACCTGACGTTGCCTTTGCCTGACCCTCTTGTACCGCGTACCCTCTCGTTGCTGACCCGGATTGTCTGACTCTCCTTGCTGTTGTTTGTTCCAGTGTCTGTCTGTTTGTTAGTCCCAGTGTCCCCCTTCCTTAGTGAGTGTAGGGACCATCGCCCAGTTGTCGCCCTGGGGCTTAGCCCAGGGGGGCAAGTAGGCAGGGACAGGGGTTGCGGGAATTTTCAGGGACTTCCAGTTTCCCGGACCCCGAGTCCTGACAATATATATTTACTGATATATTCATTTATTAAAGACCTGACAGCTTGCCTTTATTTTCATGTACTTGTGAATACAGTGATGCCTCGTCTATTGCGGGGTTTACGTTCCAGAGACCCCAGCAATACGTGAAAATACGCGAAGTAGCGGAGTTATATTTACACAAATCAATCTGTCCGGTGAATTGCCAAGCAATCGCAAAATTGAACGAATCGTGCTTTTTAGCGACGACAGTTTACAACACAACAAACAAATGAACAGTATGCTACGATCAGTGAGCCAATCAGCGCCCAGGATACATAATACATCCCATCAGCCAATAATGTGCTGTGTACAATCTCGCGTTGGCAAGCGCTAGTGGCGTACTGTATTTCCTGTATGTACCGCAAAATTCCGCGATATAGCGAAAAACTCAGCAAAAGCAGAATTATATATGGCCTATCTAAAATCCGCGATACATATTTGTTAATCAAAAGGCACCTAGAAGGAGTTGTCGGTATCAAATGAAATTTTATATGTGTGATTGCAATATCAGAGCAAAATGATTAATTTATTGTGGAAAACTGAACACTTGAAGAAAGGCTCTAGTACCTTGTTGTATCACCTCTAGCTTAAATACAAGATGTGATACGGGCGGGCATAGAAGCTCTAGTACCTTGTATCACCTCTAGCTTGGATACAAGATGCGATACGGGCAGGCATGGAGGCTCTAGTACCCTGTTGTACTGCCTCTAGCTTGGATAAAAGATGTGATACGGATGGGCATAGGCATACCGAAAGGGATCGCAATGGCGACTCGGCCCCTGCGCTGAGCGGGCCCAGCGTCTGCCCTCCGCCATATACAAGTGCACATGCAGTGCATTCCTGGCTGGTCGCACGTCCGGACGGCCGCGAGATTGCTTTGGTGCGGCAGACAGAGTGACCAGCGGAAGCACAGAAGGAGGGGGAGGCACAGCAGTGAGCTGAGCAGGGTGATGTCATCTCCCTGCGCTCCTGCACAGTGTACAGAGTCTCATGCTCTGCTGCCCTCACACAAAGAAGTGGTCCAGGGTATGTATGTATGTATCTGTCTCTATCTATCTATCTGTCTGTCTGTCTGTCTGTCTGTCTATCTATCTATCTCATCTGTCTCTCTATCTCTCTCGTCTATCTCATCTATCTGTCTGTCTCTCTCAGCTATCTGTCTGTTTGTCTCGCATCTGTTTATTTGTCTATCTATCTATCTCATATCTATCTAATCTATATTTCTATTATCTATCTCATATGTTGGTATGCATGTATTTATCTATCTCATATCTATCTATATAATATCTATCTATCTATCCTCTTTGCATCTAATTCAACGTTTAGCATCTGGGATCTTGTGTTATTCACTTTATAGTATGAGACTTTACCGAAATGGGCTAGGATAGCTTGAGCCCGTGCAAGAGAAGTAGTGGGGTTTGCCAGTACAACATCATCCGTGTAAAGGCCTATCTTATGTTTCTGAGAAGCTATTTTAATTCCCTATATGTCTTTGTTACATCTTATCTGCTCTGCTAGCGGCTCTATAACGAGAACAAATATTAAGGGCAATAGGGGCCAACCTTGTCTAGTGCCATTAGAGATGGCAAACAAGGGGGAGACACAACCTGGGGAAAAGACTCTAGAAAATGGCGCCATTTACAGAGAAAGGACCTTCGATTTGATGGGCCCCGAGAAACCAAATTTCTCTAGGATAACTCCCAAGTATCCCCAGCGTTACAGGCATTCTCTGCATCCAGCGCCAGGAGCAGAGCGGGGATCCCACCTCTCTCAGCTATCCCAACCAGGTCCAGAAACCTCCGGGTACCGTCAAGAGCTTTTCTCTGCACTCACTTGATCTGTTATCTCTAATGTAGGAAGGCTGGAGAACAGTCGTATACTCAATAATTTTGCGTGTATCTTGACATCGGTATTCAACAGGGAGATGGGGTGAAAGTTAGTCAAAAGGTATTCTCCTTCCCTGGTTTAGGCATGGTGATGATCAAGGGCTCCAACATCTCAGACAGAAAAGAGCCATTGCCCATCGCACCGTTGAACACCGACACCAGAAGGGGAGCCGAAAAGGAGACATACCCCTCAAACCCACTTTTGACAGGCTGCTGGAGGAGCTGTTTCCTGGACTGATGTACCAAGACATCAACATGCATTGATATATTTCGTCTGAAGAACAATTCATTGTGACCCTAAAATAACAACACATACTGCCCTCTTTCTAAATGTCGACATATGTACGTGATACAGCTAAAGTCCCCTTTTACCTATTTCACAGCTAACCACAATATTATTAATGTCCCCTCTTCCCTATGTTGCCATATGTCCCTTGTACAAACAACGGTGCTAAAAATGCCCTCTTTTCTCAATTTCACCAGGTTTCACTGATAGAGCTACCACACAGTGCACGAATGTTGAAATGTTACATTTTGTAATCTTTTTTTTTCCTTCTGCAGGTTTCTTGCAACTTAGAATTAATTTACATCTGTTTGGGGAATCAGCATTTGGCGTGATAATTCATTTGACCTGCGAAGTGATCTGGCAGCATGTCAAGCACTCAGTGATGCCTCAGGCAATTGCCCAACAGTGGTTGAAAGTAGCAGACGAATTCCAAAGCAATGCTCAGTTCCCAAACTACATTTGGCACTGGATGGCAAACACATCAGTGTGAAAAAGCGGTGCACTCAGGGTCCTGATTCTACAATGTTTTTCTAATTGTAGATATCTGCTCCTCTTGGAGCACTGTTGATGCTTGCATCTGCAAAGCTTCGAGAATGGGTCAGTGGCTCCTGTCAAACCAGCTGTCCGTCCTGGAACCACACACCCTTTCAGGATCTAATGGACCACCACTGCCTTTTGTAATTGTCATTGATGAGGGCTTTGGACTGTCAACCAACCCACACCATGTGGCCATCTTCCCGTTTTGCCATGGACACCAGGAGGTACATCTTTAACTACTGTCTCACCAGAGCCCGTAGACATGTTGATTGTGCATTCAGGATTCTCACAAGCAAATGGAGAGTCTTTTGGGGGACTGTTCAGATGGATCCTTATAAGTTGACCTTGCTTATCCTAAAGGCCATTTACACTTAACGATTGTCATGCAAAATTCCTTCAGAGAGTGAATGGATAAATGCAAACAACTACCGGTATCATCACCCATTCGTGCGCTCGTTTCGATGACAGTCGTCCCATGTGAATGTATCATAGCTTGTGTAGTTCTCCACAATTTCTCAAGGATTCATAATGCTGCTGTCGAAGTAGTGGATGATCAACTACAGTAACTTTCTGAAGTTAGTGTTGACCAGACACCGCCTGGGAAACCAGGAACCTCCAGACTCAGAGTCAGGGACCTCTTCACTGACTACTTCCTAACACCGGAGGGGGCTGTGCCATGGCAGATGGGCTATATTCATGGAGCCTGATAATGTCTTCAAGTTATCGCTGCCTCTAATTGATTCTTTGTTTCTGCAATTGGCTTTTAATTTTTTTCTAGTTAGTTGTATTTCGAATGTTTGGTTACACTAAATGACGAGCAGATCTGCTGGTATATCCTAAGCAGAAATCTGAGCTTCTGCCTTGGATTTCTGCTCTGAATTCTTTGAAAACCCCACATTGGATTTGGCAAATCCTTACTGTGGGAACATAGACTTACAGTTTCTTTTTTTAAAGTAGCAACAACTTTTGAATCATAAAAAAGGAATAGATACACAGGACACGTGTCATGGAGCAAAATCAGATGCGCTTGGCAAATGCAAATGCATAAAAGATGGGCTGCGGTTTATTAGTTGAGTACACATTTATCTTACGTGTGAAGATTACCTGGGTAAACAATGAATTTGTTGTCTTTTCCTCTTTAATCCCTTGAACGTCTTTTTTGCAGCCTAAAAAATGTTTAATAAAGCAGACCTACATTCTCCTTTTACAGGAGTAGTATCAAAGAAGAAAGGCTGGAGGATTAAATGAAAGTGCTGTGAAAAAATAAAAAGTCAGCAAAATAAAAAATACCGTAGCTTAGTAAACAGCGAATTTCTTAAAATATACATGAAAATTTCCACAAGTTAAAGAAAAGTATCATCAGAAAATGACCTATTTTTTTTAAATGAGGTTTTATAATAAATATTTGTTGAACATTTTGGCAGTGTTTTATTTTTTGAATTTGACTTATCCATCTAAAAATGAAAATTGAAATATTCTAGTTTTCATCCTGTCCACTAAAACCAGCACAATTAGCTGATATGTCCTGCATCCTACTTGTGAGCTGTGCAGACAGGACCAGGTCAGCAGGGGAGGGGCAGGGGATTTAATGACAAAGACTTAAAGAACCCTTTCTCATTATGACACCAAGGCTGCCTTTACACTTGCGCTGGGGATTCTGCTTTCCTGCTGTATTCAGGGATCAGGAAGGGGGAATCCCTACGGCCAAACAGCTCCGTCTCTGGACGGAACCGAACAGCACTGGACAGTCCTCATTGACTATAATGGCGTCCGCCCGCTTTCTACCCAGCCGCCCAGTTTTGGGATGGAAGAAAAAGCGTGCATTGGAAGTGCTCCTGATTGAAACTCCTGCGCTACCGGATATAGTGCTATAAAGAATATAGTGCAATCTGTCTCTTGGATACGTGATCAACATCAAACAGACACTTAATAGGAGGGAGGTATGATGTCCAGAAACCCCCTCCTTAAAGTGATGACTCCAAAGTTTTCCCAGGAAAGTACACTGAGCATGAGTTTCAGTACTTTAATGCAGAGAAGACAACGCGTTTTGGTGCCCAGACAATCACACCTTTTTCAAGTCAAATAATACAAAAACAAGTAAAAACGATTATATATATATATATATATATATATATAGAAGGTAAAATTCAGTCATCCATCCTATTTCCTGTGTGGCGCCATCTTGGAGGGCAGGGTTGCTGATGACGCTAGTGTCCCGCGTCATAATGTGGGCGGAGTCTAGCGTCCTAAGGGATAACCTCCTACTGGAGGTGTGCTACCATCATTGCGGAGGTCACATGACGCATCCCGTGTCATAATATAGGTGGGATCAAGCGTCCTGATATATAACCTACCTCTGGAGGCGTGGTTACGTCATTACGGGGGTCACATGACATTTACAACATAAAGGTACTGCAATGGGTACAAAATTTGCACCAACATATGCGAACCTTTATATGGGGGCACTGGAAGAAGAACTACAGGAAAATAAGATTAAATTTTACCGTCGTTTTATAGACGACATTTTCCTAATTTGGGAAGGGGAAGAAAAGGATTGTGACGTAGCAGGGACGGGAGGTCATGGGACTCCCGTAATGACGTAAGCACGCCTCCAGAGGTAGGTTATATATCAGGACGCTTGATCCCGCCTATATTATGACGTGGGACGCTAGCGTCATCAGCAGCCCTGCCCTCCAAGATGGCGCCACACAGGAAACAGGGTGGATGACTGAATTTTACTTGCTGTATATATATATATATATATATATATATAAGTGTTTTTACTTGTTTTTGTATTATTTGACTTAAAAAAGGTGCGATTGTCTGGGCACCAAAATGCGTTGTTTTCTTTGCATTAAAGTACTGAAACTCATGCTCAGTGTACTTTCCTGGGAAAACTTTGGAGTCATCACTTTAAGGAGGGGGATTCTGGACATCATACCCCCCTCCTATTAAGTAAGTGTCTGTTTGATGTTGATCACGTATCCATGAGACAGATTGCACTATATTCTTTATAGCACTATATCCGGTAGCGCAGGAATTTTTTCCTAACAATACATTGTTTTCTTTTCTTGGGGGGCTCTCTATGTAAGTGAAACCCTTGGTATATCCTGCAGCTCTCCCTATTCTCAAGGGATTGGATATTGGTGACTAAGGGACTTTTGAGAAACAGACCTTGTGGCGCACTCCATACCATTTATCCTGATTGTTTAAATAGAACATTAAGATTAAAATGTGCCCATGAACGCCTAGGCAAACACATGGGGGTGTATTTACTTTTTTTGAGCATTGGCACCAAAATTGCAACTTTTATGCACCAGGATTCTGGCACAACTGGATTTCAAATTTCCCAGGACTTCTGAAACAATGTGATGTGTGTAGATGAGGCAAAGATGAACTATTTGACCACAGTTTCATAAAACGTGTTTGGTGGAAATCAAAGATAGTGTTTCCTCAGAAGAACCTAGCACCATAGCATGCTGGTGCAAATGTCATGTTGGGGCTGCTTGCTGCATCAGAACCACACTATTGTGGAATGCATCGCTATTTTACATTGTATAATAGAGAGTACTGATATGCTGTTATACTCCCTTCAGTCTGTCACTTTCTTCTACCTAATATACGTTTGTTAGATTAGTGACAGGTATTGGACAGATGGAAAAGAGTATGACAGAAGTATTGAACAATACGGGTTGTTTGTTGTCTATGTTGTATATATTTGTTGTCTGTTACCAAGTTAATACATAAGTCTGCATACTGTAGGTCTTCATAGGAGACACAAAATGGTAGGAGATTTTTTGAAAGAGACTATTTGCAAAGTTATGTGATTTTTTTTTTCCATTATAGATGTACCGAAACACATCAAAGTCACCATATTTAAAGGCAATTTAAAGTCACAAAGCCATAGAAGAATTTGGGAGTACGAATTTATAACAACTCTTAACACTTTCAACAGAGGGTTAAATTCTTCAAGAGTATTCATGTGTGACTGGGAAGTATGAGACATCTATAGCACATATAACACTCTGGCCTGGTGACCCCCATAACACCAATTCAGGAACCATAAGACCTTCACATCTTTTTCAGTGGACTTTTTAAGTACGTATTTACTTCTTTACTTATCCTGTGGTGTGGTAGTAGTCTTTTAAATGCAAATGAATCACATCCATGTCTGTGTCTTGTCATACGTATATATATATACACTACCGTTCAAAAGTTTGGGGTCACCCAAACAATTTTGTGTTTTCCATGAAAAGTCACACTTATTCACCACCATGCGTTGTGAAATGAATAGAAAATAGAGTCAAGACATTGACAAGGTTAGAAATAATGATTTGTATTTGAAATAACATTGTTTTTACATCAAACTTTGCTTTCGTCAAAGAATCCTCCTTTTGCAGCAATTACAGCATTGCACACCTTTGACATTCTAGCTGTTAATTTGTTGAGGTAAGCTTGTGAAATTGCACCCCACGCTTCTAGAAGCATCTCCCACAAGTTGGATTGGTTGGATGGGCACTTCTGGCGTACCATACGGTCAAGCTGCTCCCACAACAGCTCAATGGGGTTCAGATCTGGTGACTGCGCTGGCCACTCCATTACCGATAGAATACCAGCTGCCTGCTTCTGCTGTAAATAGTTCTTGCACAATTTGCAGGTGTGTTTAGGGTCATTGTCCTGTTGTAGGATGAAATTGGTTCCAATCAAGCGCTGTCCACTGGGTATGGCATGGCGTTGCAAAATGGAGTGATAGCCTTCCTTATTCAGAATCCCTTTTACCCTGTACAAATCTCCCACCTTACCAGCACCAAAGCAACCCCAGACCATCACATTACCTCCACCATGCTTAACAGATGGCGTCAGGCATTCTTCCAGCATCTTTTCATTTGTTCTGCGTCTCACAAACGTTCTTCTTTGTGATCCAAACACCTCAAACTTGGATTCATCCGTCCACAACACTTTTTTCCAGTCTTCCTCTGTCCAATGTCTATGTTCTTTTGCCCATCTTAATCTTTTTCTTTTATTGGCCAGTCTCAGATATGGCTTTTTCTTTGCCACTCTGCCCTGAGGCCCAAAATCCCGCAGCCGCCTCTTCACTGTAGATGTTGACACTGGTGTTTTGCGGGTACTATTTAATGAAGATGCCAGTTGGGTACCTGTGAGGCGTCTGTTTCTCAAACTAGAGACTCTAATGTGCTTATCTTCTTGCTTAGTTGTGCAACGCGGCCTCCCACTTCTTTTTCTACTCTGGTTAGAGCCTGTTTGTGCTGTCCTCTGAAGGGAGTAGTACACGCCGTTGTAGGAAATCTTCAATTTCTTAGCAATTTCTCGCATGGAATAGCCTTCATATCTAAGAACAAGAATAGACTGTCGAGTTTCAGATGAAAGTTCTCTTTTTCTGGCCATTTTGAGCGTTTAATTGACCCCACAAATGTGATGCTCCAGAAACTCAATCTGCTCACAGGAAGGTCAGTTTTGTAGCTTCTGTAATGAGCTAGACTGTTTTCAGATGTGTGAACATGATTGCACAAGGGTTTTCTAATCATCAATTAGCCTTCTGAGCCAATGAGCAAACACATTGTACCATTAGAACACTGGAGTGATAGTTGCTGGAAATGGGCCTCTATTCACCTTTGTAGATTTTGCACAAAAAAACAGGCATTTGCAGCTAGAATAGTCATTTACCACATTAGCAATGTATAGAGTGCATTTGTTTAAAGTTAGGACTAGTTTAAAGTTATCTTCATTGAAAAGTACAGTGCTTTTCCTTCAAAAATAAGGACATTTCAATGTGACCCCAAACTTTTGAACGGTAGTGTATATATATATATATATATATATATATATATATCTTCGGATCTATTTCACTATGCCTGAGGAAGGACCCCGAGAGGCTTGAAAGCTCACTATAACATCATGTATTTTTGTTAGCCATTAAAAGGTATCATATCTACAAGATTACTTGGTTTCTCTTGCTGGGAATAATCACAGATGTACTGAAGGAATGTTAAAAACGTGGTTGTGAATGTGGACATAGCTTTTACTGTTAGAGTACTTTTTTGATCAAATTGTGTGATCCAACTTGCCACAATAAAGCAACCCAATGGCAGCAACTCATGGAATGTCTACAAGAAGGTTCATTGCCCTGCACAAAAATGCTAGAGGATTTTCCTTGTACCTCTTCTGAATAAACAGATAGTGAACATATAAACAGTAATTGTCCAGTAATGAACACTCTCCTAATGATCTTTTTAAAATATAAAGAAATCTGTTCTAGCTTTAATATATCATATACTGGTGATTTCCCGATTTAACTGTTTAGGCATTTATTGGACTGTTCTTTTTTTCCATTCACTGCACTTTTCATAGTCCTAAACCAGTCTGCAGGTAATTTTATCCAAGAGCTTGATCCCTTTCCAAGGAGTCTATGAATTATGTCATGAGGCTGAGACTGGAGTGGGAGTAAAATACTATTCTGTATTTATGAACAATCACTTCTAGAATGTGCGCGGCACCCTTTCTTCTTCTTGCATGTTATCAGTGACATTTTCCTGGACTTCACTCCCCTCTAGTGGAACAAATATGTGACAGGAATGTATTCATGATTCACTGCTAGTATAGTATTCCTGCGCAAGTTAATAACTGCTAGTCAACATGTATTTCTTAGATTATTAATATTTCCAGGTCGACAACTGCATACAAAAAAATAGTTTTAGAGCTCATTCACACAGCCGTATATACTATAATACTAAAATATACATAATACACAGTGAATAGAACCCATTAAGAATTTCAATGGGTTTATTCACAGCTGCGTATTTTTCAATGAGTTTCGGTCGCGTGAAAGAAAAAGCAGTATGACCTATCTTGCTGCGTATTACACACCAAAATAGCCCATAGAAGTGTATAGGCATGCATAAATATGAAGTAAGGCTTATTCAGATGAATGTATACGCAATTGCGCACGATTCAGCACAACGTAGTTGCACAGTGAACAAGGTTGATTTGCACGCATATGACTGTATTTTTTGTGCAAGCACTGTTTATATGTGCGCGGGAGCCTAATGAGGTCCAGATATGTTCTGCTTTTCACAGAATTGTGCAGCACATTGCCCATTTGCGTGTGTATTTCTGTACCTCCCATGGACTTCTTTGCCGGGCTTTGCTGCGCAATACACAGAAAGATTGTCCTGTTTCTCCAATGTAAAGCCCCCCAACAGGACACTTACTGTATCTGATCAGGTACACAACATTGATCTGGTACCTTATCCGGTGCAGTAAGTGTCTTGTTGGGGGGCTTTATATCGGGGAAACAGGACAAAAACTGAGAGCCAGGATGAGATCTCATCAACACTCAATTGGAGAGGAAAAAACGGAATTACCAGTGCAAAACATTTTTGCGGTCACAGACACAGCATAGAGCAGATGAAAGTTATCATACTGAAGGGCAACTTCAAGTCACAGTGTCACAGAAGAATTTGGGCGTATAAGTTTACGGCTATGTTTAACACCCTCAAGAATGGAATAAACCTCAGCTCAGGTTTCTTGCACAAGTGGGGAATATGAAAGGTCTGAAGGAGGTCAGACTATCTTGTGTTTTTTGAAGGCTCAAATTTCTGTGTATGAACATTTATTTAGATCAAGAGGGGTGCGTTCCCCTCCCCTCTGCATCTGTATGTTATAATTATGTGCCATCCAAACTAGTCATTAGCCTGACGAAAGGGACAAGATATCCCTGAAAGCTTGCTGTAACATCATGTATTTTTGTTAGCAATTAAAAGGTATCATGTCTACAAGATTACTTTGTTTCTCTCACTTAGAACAATCACACTTTACTGTACTGGTTAACATCGTACCAAACCTTTTTTCATATTAACACTCATAAAACACACGCAAATATGGTCGTCTGAAGAAGCCCTAAATATGCAAGAAACCTACGTATTTGCTGCACATTTATGCACAAATTGACTGTAGTTTTAAGCATTTTTTTAATGTATGCAAAAATGCTGCATATTTACGCGTGTGGAAAACAGCCGATAGTCCGAAATATGCAGAGAATCAGCGTATTTCGGTCTGTGCATGCGCTGCATATTTACAAACCACAGTACAGAATATGGGCATGTGAATGAGAACTTACTGTTTTGTACTTTTATTTCATGTTGTTTTCTCCATTCACTGAAGCAGACTGTGATTTAACTCAACTGTATATGATATGCGTCATTCAACAGCCAAAGTGTAAGGACTCCTTCACACTGGCAATTGTGGCAAAATCGCATTTTTCCCGTAATTTTTGAGCATCAGCGCTGCTTTTTCTCGCAAAAACATAGCTGCTGCTTGTGATTTTCTTGTGTGATTGCTTGTGCGATTTTTAGTACGAAAGTCAAAAGGGCTTTCTAATGTTAAAGATGAATCGCATGAAAATTGAAAGTTCGTGTGTTAGGATGCGATACAAAGGAGGCTCCAGGGAGAAACATGGGAGATTTAAAAAAAATCACAAAACACAGAAAGGTAGGACATACTGCGATTTTTATTCACTCCACATCACATGAGTGATAACATCGCAAATAGAATGAAACCCTTGAAAATTTTTCTATCTTGGATTACTGGTCTGAGAGAAGAATCGCTTATATGAATAAACAGATTGAAATGAATGAGTTCTTTTCATGTGCATGTTCCATCCATATTGCAATCAGATGGAAACACGACCGTATGAATGTGGCCTTACAGATAATATTTAGAACTTTCAATAAGATTTAGTTGTATTACCAGAAGCTACATTATTCTATTCAACCACAGTGCTTTGGTTTAAGTTACCAACTAAAGTTTACATACAGCAAGAAAACACTGACAGTAAGTATCAAATGTATCATATGGTCCCGAGACATAGGTTTAACCTGCAACAGTATCTAAAATACTTGCTAGCTGTAGTTTCATGTCGAGTATTATATGACTTTGCTTTCCGTTGATCGGGGCTCACCACTCGTTCACCACATACTGAATTTGATCAGGGTTACTTGAGTATTTATCTAGGGTTACCTTAAATGAATAACATGCAAATTATGTTATACATGTCGAAGAGTTTTGACTAAAGTTGTATTTAGTTGCAATGCAAAGTTCAAGCTCCAACCCTCAGAAGAAGATGCGGGTGACAGCCTGGGCATCTTTCCAAACTATACAACTGCAATGGTTTTGTCCTATTTAACAAGGCATGGATATCATCAAGACCAAATAACAAATTGAAGAAGAGTAAGGCTGCTTTCACATCTACGTCGGCAGTTCAGTTTTCCGCACGGAGCAGAAAAAGGGAATCCCCTCGCCGAATGGATCCATCTTATGATGGAACTGAACAGTGCTAAACAGACCCCATTGACTATAATCGCGTCTGTTCAGTTTCTGCTCAGCAGCCCAGCATCCTACTGGAAAAAAAAGCTCAGCATGCTGCGCTATTTCTGATGGCATTTTGTTCGGAGGTTCCATCACAGATGTGAACCTGGGCTTACTGCTTATCTTATGAGAAGTTGCTGGTACTGTATTCAAAGGGATATTTCCATTAACAACATATATTCACAGGATAAGCCTGCTTTCACATCTGCAATGGGGGTTCTGTTTTCCTGCTCCATCCGAGGGTCCAGGAAATGGGAATCCCCTGGCCGAACATGTCCGTCTTATGATGGAATCGAACAGCACTGAATGGACCCCATTGATTGTAATGGGGTCTGTTCAGTTTCTGCTCAGCTACCCAGCTTTTTACTGGAAAAAAGCACAGAATGCAGCGCTGTTTCTTCTGGTATTTTGTAGCAGATCTACGACGGAACCCCCGCAGGTTCCAACACAGATATCAAGGCAGCCTTAGTGATAAACAGTAGATCACTGGGAAAACTGCATCTGGGACCCCACTAATGACTTTCAGGTCTTCCTCACCAGCACTTTCACAATGAAGATGAGTTGTATAGAGCTATGGTTGACCATGTAATAATAATCTTTATTTGTATAGCGCCAACTTATTCTGCAGCACTTTCAAAGCACAAGGAAACACAAACAATACGACAATTACATGTGGTAATCAATTATAAGGAAACAAACGGGGTGGGGTGAGACAGGAGGTACAGGGGCAGGAAATGTACACAATAAGCAAAGTAAAAAATGTGGGGAGCCATAGGGATTGGCAGGGGGGCCATGTTGTGTGGGTGGGGGATTGGATCAGGAGATTTGGTTGGATCTTTGAAGAGGTGCGTTTTTAAGGCATGTCTGAAGTTCCGTGCCACCATGCCACTACATACAACTCTATGTGACATACAGAAACAGCTGAGTGAGAGTTCCCCCCTCTGAAAGTGTTCAACCTCTACTCTCTAGAGATCCTCAACTTCAGGCTCGTCAGTAACTGCAAAACTACAACTCTCAGCAGGACCTCACAGTTGCAGGCAGGGAGCTTCAGTGTCACAGAGTGGGCACCAGTGCTTTGAAGAAGCGCTTCTCAGACTTTGCGGCAGGCCTCATTGGTGGGTTGGCATCAGTTGATGGTGAGACACAGCTGTGGAGGTAGTTTTGACAGATGTGACCATGAGCTGCACGCGCCCTTATCTGGCTGCAGCAATCTCTTATGTGGCTCATGTATGTTCATTCTATATTGGATTCAGGAGACAAATAAAAGATACATTGACATACATTTTAGAGTTTTGGCATGGACTTAAACCAATGATGTAGCCCAGTCATCTTCATGTTCTAGCAGGTGAAAGTTGAGAAGCCCTGCTCTAAAGTGGAGAATTCATAACTGTTATAGCAAGATATATATTGACCATAT
Source organism: Eleutherodactylus coqui (assembly GCF_035609145.1). Taxonomy (NCBI): domain Eukaryota; kingdom Metazoa; phylum Chordata; class Amphibia; order Anura; family Eleutherodactylidae; genus Eleutherodactylus; species Eleutherodactylus coqui. The sequence goes on along the minus strand of NC_089837.1, from coordinate 191,955,405 downwards.
TGTAGATCCTATTTAACCCCGCATTTAGTAATTTGTGAATTCCCTATCATTACATTAACAAGTACTACATTTTTAATTATAAAGTACTATCAAGGTGAAATTGACTTCTAGCCAAAAAATCGATAGTATTCTCTTTGTTTATTCAGATTTCTGAGCATTGCTAATGATTTCTGTGCTTGTAACCATCCATCTATTTTATTGCTGTTATCCTCTACTTGTTTTCTCTTCAACTTTTATAATCATAGATTTCACTATTTTCCTATAAATTGGGTCTCCTCAAAATGTACCCAAGATACAAAAATTTCAGTCTTTGTGCTTCTAATGGTAGGTGATGTTTAAGCTGATGCCCTCTGATTTGTAAACCCTTGCAGAATATACTGGTTCTTATAAATAAAGATTATTACTTTATTATCATGTGTTCCTTTATCACCTAGCTGTATTTTTCATATAACCAGAATATTCCACATCATGGAGAACGCTAATTCCTATTCATATAGATACATTATTAAAGGTGAAGATTTTACGTCTTGACTGTTAGATCCTTCGTTGCTAAAGAAAATGTGTCAAGAAAGCTGTCTACTGTTTCACAGCCAGCTCCAAAGTTAGCTGTCTTTGATGTTGCCAATAATTTCTTTCTATTCCCTTTTTAACTTTTTCTTCGGTTTTCTTCAGGAATTTTGTTTTAATCACTGGCATATCAAGGACATTTGTAATAGGACCACAACATTTATACTAAGTGAATGAGAGCATCCATCAAAGTAAAAATTCTGATTAATCTTTATTACATGAGTTATCGAAACCGATGGCCAACAATAAGGCTAGGGCTGCAGAGCAACGTTTGGCCACGACAGGGTTTATGTGTCCAGAGATTGCTTTGCAGCCCTGAGACCTCAAACTCTTGTTGACGTCAATGGGGTCATGGTGCGAGCTGCAAATGCCTGTGACCCAGTGTGGATTTTTTGCAATCAGAGGGTCGCTGTTGGAGGACACTTGTGACTGGCAGCCATGATTCTATTGACTTCAATGAGACTACAAGGGTCACATGCGCTTCATAGCGATCTTTGGTTATGCGACCATTGTCATGCCCAAAGTTTGTCTGGTAGCAGTAGCCTAATAGCACCAAAAGCTAAGTGGAATCCTCATGAATTGCTAAATAGCTGCCTTACTATGTACCTTCTGGCCCTATAGATAAACCTATTTCAGATAAAGCCAGTATGGAACTGTGTCATGCAATAGGAAAATTATACTCAGCACACCAGCAAATCAACATTAGAATGGCTAAAATTAAGGTGTTGGAGAGGCCAAGCAAGGCTGGTTGTAGGTAATTCTTCCAATTATCATATGTCTTTATGAGATATTTATAGCACAATGTGATAACATGCTGATGAATGAGTGTGTTGTGTGACTGGTGACCAGCACTGCAGATGGACATGGCCTCCTCTCTAACTAACTAGACTGCCTCAGCAATGTGAAACTCTATTGGCAAGAATAGAGCTTTAAAAGGGTTGCCTCAGAGTGAGAAAATAGATTGTTTGGACAATTGGTTAAAAGATGAACCATAATCACTGGTCAGATATTCTCCAGCCCTTGTACAATACAGCAGACCCGATCCCCTCCACTTCTGTGTTGGAAGAAGCTATAGAAGTCACGTGCCGCTCATTGTGCATGTGACCTCTAAGCCAATCACAGGCTTCAGTGATACCGCAATGAACGGCACATGTCCTCTGAAGCTCCTTCCAAGACTGGGGCTCCTGCAGCAAGGACTGGTGATGAATATTGGACTGATGTTATGGCATATATTTCATTTTAACCTATTCCCTGCCATACAACTGTTAAATCTTGGAAAATCCTCTTAAAGGGATACTAGCATATCCCTAGGGATACTAGGGATATGCTAGTATAGCTAGCTTCTTATTATGATTACTATGTTATTCTTATATCAATGTCATTCAAATAGCAATCGGCAATTGATAGATGAATCATACCAATATAATAAGAATAATGCAGTAATTAAAATCTTCTGCATCCAGCTGTTCCCCACTCGGAGTGCCCAAGTGTTATACAGCCGAGCGCTGCGAGTGGAGGATGCAGAAGACAAGCGGGGTGTCCCCGCTTGTCTTCTGCATCCAGCTGTTCCCCGCTTGTCTTCTGCATCCAGCTGTTCTCTGCTCGGAACACCCGGCTGTTATACAGCTGTGCCCTCCGAGCGGGGTGTGGAGAACAGAGCTGGACCACTCTGTTTTTCATACCCAGCCTGTCATCAAGGAGCAGGATACAGCTGAAACAATACTTTCAGCTGTATACTGCTGTGAATCCCGATAACGCTTATCGTTGTATTTCAGCATGCTGAAAGACAACGATGAGCGATGGCTTAATGAAAAATGCAGAATGTCAGTGCAGTTACACACAACTATTATTGCTCAAAAGACGTCTTTTGAGCGAATTTTGAGCGATAATCGTTGTGTCTAAATGGGCCTTAAGGCAGGATTGGGACAGTTTTGCTCTGAAGGACGGAGCACATTGATATCATAATGGCAAGAAAAAAAACAATTAACTATAGGACAGATAATTACAACCCTTGGAGGTGTAGGTCTGTCCTACAGAAAAATTGACAAAAAAGCGAACGTGGCAGTTAGTACAGTTTCTTATACCATCAAAGGGCACTTAGAAACTGGAATAAACTCTGACAGAAAGAGGACTGGCAGACCAAAGGCAACTACAAAATCAGATGATAAGTTTTTCAGAGTCAACAGTTTGTGTGATCGGCATTTCACTGCACAAAATCTTCAAGCACAACTTAATGCAGCAAAAGATAAACATGTTTCCATTTCAACTGTGAAGAGAAGACTTCTATCTGCAGGTTTAACAGGTAGAGTATCAGTAAGAAAGCCACTGCTAAGGCCTTAGTCAGACGGGCGTTTTTTGCCGTGATTTGCGCATGCGCATGCGTCCGGCGATTTTATAAAACCATTGCTTTGCAATGGTATCGGACACATGAGCGCTTTTTATGCGCTCGTCCGATAAATTATAGAACAGAAATTGCAGATCGCACCTATCTGCGATCTGCGATTCCTGTTCTCTTCTCTATATGCGCTCAATGGGGCCGGCGGCAGCAGCGCCGACCCCATTGAGAACATATAGAAGACAAATCATTCTTCTCTGCCACAGCTGTAACAGCTGTGGCAGAGAAGAACGATGTTTGCCCATTGAATTCAATGGAGCCGGCAATACAGCCGACTCCATTGAAAGCAATGGGCTGCCGGCGTGCGCAGGATGAATTGTCGGGAAGGGGTTAAATATATAAGCCCTTCCCTGCAATACATCCAGAAATGTGTTAAAATAAAAAATATATATATACTCACCTGCTCCCGGCAGCCGGAGTTCCGTGCGGCCGGCCTGCAGTGGGTGTGAAGGGGGTGTGAGTCAGACCTGCCCCCTGATTGGCTCAGCGCTCGCCCGCAGCGCATTGCTTTCAATGGAGCGGGCTGTATTGCCGACTCCATTGAATGCAATGCGCCGGACAGCTCCAGCCCGTTTCTAATGAAACGCGGCTAGGAGCAGATTTTCGGGCGATTTTTCGGCGCCGGTCACGCGATTTGCGCATGTGCATCCGTCATGCGATGCGCAAATCGCGTGAAAAAACGCCCGTGTGACTAAGGCCTAAGACTGCAAAATAGAAAAAGACTTCCCTGGTCCAGGTTGCACCTACAGTGGACTACTCAAGAGTGGAAGAAGGTCTTATGGACTTATGAATCAAAATTTGATATCTTTGGTGCATCACGCAGGGTTTTTGTACGCCATCAAGTAGGTGAAAGGATGGTTCCCGAGTGTGTTACACCAACTGTCAAACATGGAGGAGGAATTGTGATGATCTCGGGTTTTTTTGCTAGATCCAGAGTTGCACAGGGTGATTGGAACATGGGACTAAAAGGGCTACCACAGAATTTTGATACACCATACAATACCCTTTGGTGTACACTTAGTTCCTCAGAGGTTCATGTTACAGCAAGACAATGATCCAAAACATACTTCTAGGTTACCTCAGAACTACTTAAGAAGACAAGAAGAAGCTGATAGGCTTTAAAGAATGTTATGGCCTGTATAGTCTCCAGACTTAAACTCCATTCAGCTTGTTTGGGAGGAACTGGACAGAAGGGTGAAAGCAAAGCAAATTACAAGTGCAGCACATTTGTGGGAACCTCTGTAACAATGTTGGGAAGACATTTCTAAACAATATCTAAATGCAGTTGTAGAAACAATGCCTTGATTGTGTAAAGCTGTTACATCAGCTAGAGGTGGCTACTTTGGAGAGTCAAAAATCTAGATTTAATTTGGTGAAACAAAGCTTATTTATTATTTTCATTTATTTTAATTTGTTTATTTGTTCTCTGCCTTCATTTCAAAATACATTTTGGCCAAACCGTAAACTGTTTAAATATCAATAAAAACTGGAAAAATTGAGGTGTTCTAGAACTTTTGATCGGTAGTGTATATCTGACCTTTCATACTATTTGTCCAGCACCCTCTTCTGTCTGCCATTATTTTGTTTGGTCTTGTGCTTATTATTCAAACACATAATTTCTATAACTGTTTAGTCAATGGTCCGTAGGAAATATCATGTATCTCGTTACAAAACAAACAAAGTTGAAAGGTCTTTTGTAAGCACAACCCTTGAATAAGAATACAATCTGGAAGATTGTATTACACAACTCAGGTACTGTGACAGCAATCGTATAGTGCACTTTTCACTTTCAGGTTTAACAAAGACGCGCGCTCCTCTGTTTTAATTAATAATTGCTCTATATGGGTATTCTGAAGTAAACTTCACAATGGTGGGGATTATAGAAATGTTATCCAAAAAGCAGCTAAACAAAATAGTGGCAAAACAATAGACATGAAAGTATTTCCCCTGTGATAAAAATGACATGGATACAATTGAAAGCAGAGGGACCAGGTCAGCATCCTTCTTCTTCTCTGTTCCTTGAAGCAGCTGTTACTTTAACAACCACTTTGTGAGAACTGGCCATTCCTGGCTCTGGGTGCATTCATGAGAGAGGCACACTCCACCTTTCTCCATCATCTTCATAGTAACATATTGGTTGTTTCTGGTGTATTTTTGGTCATTTCTATTAGCCAGATGGCACAATAGCAGACCATCTCCAATTTATATTGCCCCTATATGGGGCATTGTAGTCTTATATACAGATCCACTTTAAGGCCCATGCTATGTGGGCCAGAATACAGAGCTAATATAAATCTATATATATATTTACATGGCTGTATTTTTCATGACGCAGAGTGTTAAGGCAGCAGAAATTTAGTACTAAGCTCTCGCTCACGACCTGAAGGTTGCGAGTTCCATCCCCACACGGTTCAGGTAGCCGGCTCAAGGTTGACTCAGCCTTCCACCCATCTGAGGTTTGTAAAAAGAGTACGCAGCTTGGTGGGGGGTATTGAATAAATAAATAACCTAAAAGCGCTGCAGAATAAGTTGGCATTACTTTTATCTGTGTTTGCATTCATTAGTGTTATTTTCTATTGTTCAAATACAGATCAGTGAAAAATAAAACCAATGCAGCAAATATGGAGGCAAATAAAGATCAAACAAAGATGAAATACTGATGACATATGATTGGAATGTCATCTTTATCACTTCCTTATTGTGGATCCGTATTACTGACATATTACAATACATTTGTGTGAAACTAGCCTAAAGAAGAGAGTCCAGAATACAAAAGTGGAATACGTAAATGCTACAGGTCCCCTTGCAAAAATCAATCATCTGCTTGGTGTCCCTAATTGTTTAAATAAGGTCATTGATCTTCTCATCTTCCTTCCGCCACTACATAGTACTGTATAAGAGAATCCATTTAAGCCTCGTCAGTGGAACCGAAGAATACCTTTTCTGATGTACACTTTGAGACATTTGAATTGTCAAACAGCACAAAAAACAATAAAACCAAGATATTTTCATGTCAAAGGCTATGAAAGAGCACACATAAAGTACAGTGTAGGTTTGCATTGATACTTGATACCCATGCCTAGATTCAGTTCATACAAGGTTCTGCATCACACAGACACAAGGACAGAGATGTGGATATAGGAAAATGAAGGGAAACAGTGTAGACATGCAAAACCTAGAAACCATGTAATGGTAGCTCTAAATAGCAAGCAAATCACATACAAATGCAGATTCCCACTAATACTCGGGCATTTTCTTACATTAATTACTTAATGGATATTAACTAGAGATGAGCGAGCGTACTCGGATAAGCACTACTCGCTCGAGTAATTGGCTTTATCCGAGTATTGCTGTGCTCGGGTCTAAAGATTCGGGTGCCGGCACGGAGCGGGGAGCTGCAGGGGAGAGCGGGGAGGAACGGAGGTAAGATCTTTCTCTCCTTCTCTCCCGCCCGCTCTCCCCTGCTCCCCGCTGCAACTCACCTGTCAGCCGCAGCGGCACCCGAATCTTTAGCCCCGAGCACAGCGATACTCGGATAAAGCCAATTACTCGAGCGAGTAGTGCTTAGCCGAGTACGCTCGCTCATCTCTAATATTAACACTATAGTATTCCCATATTTTCTAGTTAACAGGTAATGTACTAATGCAGAAAAATATAACACAAATTACTGAGTGTTAATCACAACTCCACATGTTCAAGAGATATCCATCAGCTTGTTCACATATGTTGAGAATATATGTCTACAAATATCTGAAGGGCTGTCACAGTGCAGAGGGATCAGCCCTATTCTCATTTGTACAAGGAAAGACTAGAAGCAATGGGATGAAACTGAAAGGGAGAAGACACAGATTAGATATTAGACAGTGAGGGGATCAACAAGTGGAACAGGTTACCACGGGAGGTGGTGAGTTCTACTTCAATGGAAGTGTTCAAACAAAGTCTGTACAAATATCAGTCTGGGATGATTTAGTGAATCCTGCACTGAGCAGGGGGTTGGACCTGATGACCCTGGAGGTCCCTTCCAACTCTACCAATCTATGATAATATGAGAATGCAATTGATAAAATAGCTTGCTTTATTTAAACAACTTTAAAATATTTCAGTCACATGAGATTCATTTTGCACACACTTGTACATATTGAACACATCAATTCTTACCCATAACATGTATACAATGTAATAATCTACAAAAATGGCCCTCCTGGCATGGTGCCATGGATGTTGATACACATTAAGGAAACTGTGGGCTCGGCCCCTTAGGCCGGTCTCATATGCCAAACACTGTGCTAGTCACAGTACAACACTCCCATTGATTTCAATAGGGCCTCACAGACATAGTTTTTAATGCCCTGATTCTCTAGCACTATTTTTCAGCATTTTCGCATTTTTTAATGCACCTAACCACCCATCACAATGATGGAGTGTGTTAAAAAGTGCTGTTAAATGCTGTACAATGCGTTCAAAAACTTCACTCGAAATCGCGTTAAAAATGTCGCAGAGGGCCCCTCCCTTTATCAGCCTTTTTCATGCCATGTTGGCACTGACATATAAAGGGTTAAACACCTGGAATCCAAGGTTTTTTCAGTCCTCAGCATTAGAACAAGTACTTGGTTGTCATCTGAAAGCTGGGCACCCAATCTACCTGGCACAGGAGACCCACACTGGGTTTCTAATGCAGCGCTGTCAAAGATGTATGGACGGTCATTAATGGGTTAAGTAAAGGTGATTTCTCAGATGCATCTGAATACTGGAAGAAAAAGTGCTGGATCTGCTGTCCAAAAGCCAGCCAGCTGGGTGGAAAGCAAGCAAACCCCACTGCAATCAATGAGGTTTGCCTTGCACTGTTTGGTTCTGTCCACAGACCGGACCGTTCAGACGCAGGGATTTCGTTTTTCTGCTCCCCGAATGGAGCAGGAAAACAGAATCTCCACCATAGATATTTAAGCACTCTAACTCACTGTTTCTGATATATGAAGTTTGGTTAAATATATACAGTCATAAGAAAAATTAAATACACCATCGTTGAATAATATCGCTTTACGTACCAGGATATATTATCATCAGATCCTGTTAAGGTGTTAAAACTAGGTAAATACAACCTCAGATGAACAACACATAATAAGTTACCCCGTGTCATTATTTATTTAACAAAAACTAGGCCAAAATGCAGAAGCAGTGTGTGAAAAATTAAGTACACTCCATGAATTAATAACTTGCAGAACCACATTTAGCAGCAAAAACATGAAGTAACCATTTTCTATATGAGTTTCCAAGTCTCTAACATTGTTCTGGAGGAATTTTGAATCAGTCTTATAAACAAGATTGCTTCATTGAGGATTGTGGTCAGTTGTATGTGCACAGCTCTCTCAAGGTCCTCCTTGTTTCTCTGTACGTGCTCATTTTTTTCAGGAACCTTGCTGAATCATAGAAACATAGACAACTGACAGCAGAAAAAGATCACATGGTCCATCCAGTCTGCCCTTATATGTTTTCTTTTCATTTTTTAGAATAGATCTATCCCAGGTATCAGATGTCAATCTATCTATTAGTATAATATTTATATTACACTCAAAAATATCAAGCACCAAGAAAGAGTTGTTTTGGTGCAAAACTCGGCATGCAGTTACATCTCAGGCAAATTTGTGAATGATTAGAGTCGTGGAGTGATTAGATGAACAGTCTTGCCACCTGAGGCCCGAAAAATGTCATTCCACCTTTGTCCTATAAAAAGGCTTTCAGAAGCTACTTGTGTGTAGTGACCTCCTTTTTGTAGAGCTTGTTGACCACTGGACATGCCTAATTTGAGAAGGGGTGCGTTATTGCAATGCAAGAAGCTGAATGGTTGTATTGACGAAATTACTCACTACCTGGGCTGTTCTGACCAGACTGTAAGGAAGTGTTGGGACCAGTGGATGTGTGAGGGCACACAAGACCACCAGTAGAGAGGATTGTCTGATCATTCGACAAGCATGAGCAGCTCCAACTATATTATTGTCTGTTTCCAGGCTCTTGTCTTAAGGACATTTGTCTCACAGCGCCCATTACATATACTGCTTTTGATACCCACTCACCATCATCTGCCTTTACAGTAGTGTAGTGAATGATGTAACTGGACTGCTAAAGAGTGGTATCAGGTTGTCTTCAGGAACAAATTCAGGTTTAGTTTGGGCACTGATGTTGGCGTGTTCATGTCTGGAGATCTAGGAATGAGCGCCTCAATCCTGCCTTTGCTGTGGAGTGGCGCCCTGCCCCCACTGCTGGTGTGATGGTCTGGGTGCTGACAGCTCAACAATATGATCAGGACATCCTGCAACCACATGTGTTCCTCTAATGGTGGCTTCCAAGTGGCATTTTCCAGCAGAGATAGAGAACAGAAAAAAATGGTGCTCCTGCGCTACTTTATATAACAAAGACCGATTCTTGAGAAAGACGTCTAGCACGTCGAAACGCGTCGCATATTTGTCCCGCAAGTATCTACTTATTTTTATATGAGGCTGTGACCTTAGATTGTAGTAATAAATGTTTCTTTGACTATTAACTGATACTGACCGTTGGAATCTTTCAAAAGAATCGGTCTTTGTTATATAAAGTAGCGCAGGAGCACCATTTTTTTCTGTTCTCTATCTTTGTATGATCCGACCTCTTATGAGGTACGGATTTTTTGGGTGACACCTGCAGCTCTCCAGTGAAAGTTAATTCAGTGGATTTCTTGTTAAAGAAAAATGCTATATGCCTACTTGGACACTGGGTGCTGACATGTTCACCCTAGGGTGACATGTCTGGCACCAGGTGAGTTGATACAATATACTATCGATTATCTAGAAAAGTGTTCGGCGCTCTCCCTGACTCCCTTTTCTCTGTTATTTTCCAGCAGAATAATGTTTGGCTGCACACAGCGGGGTGTCACAGGAATGTCTCCACAACATTGTCACACTTCTGTGGCCTGTCTGGTTGCCAGATTTATCACCAATAGAACATGTATGGGACCATTTCGGAAACCAACTTCAATAGTCTATGAGTTTGCAGAATCTAGAGGCTTAGTCATAGCAAATGTGGATTGATATTCATTGAGTTTATCATAGAGAACCTGTATGCTTCCAGCCCCACCCGTATCATATCTTGGATCCAAGCTAGAAGTGGCCCAACAGGTTACTAGAGCCTCCATGCCTCTCCGTATCACATCTTACATCCAAGCTAGAAGCAGCCTAACAGGGTACTAGAGCCTTCCTTCAAGTATTCAATTTTCTGCTATAAATTATCCTTCTGCTGTGATATTGTAATCAGTTACTTTTATCAACTATATAATCACATATATAAAGTTTTAATTCGATTCCGACAGCGAGTGTATATATTACAAGTGTAATAATTCAAAGATCACAGCTGCGGCAGAGGATTGTTATGTTGGGGTTCATATTTTTGTGAGATTTGTGCGTCTCGCACAATTTTTCTCAGACGTGTGAAACCAGCCTCACACAGATATGCTGCTGCAGTTACTGGTAAGTGGTTACTGTCTCACAATTAGGGCTCTGAGTGATTGGAATTCAATGAATGGTTGAGCGCTGCTGATTGGTTGAGCGTGGTGACCAATCATAGGCAGCGCTCAGCTGTCATTTAATGAATGGCTGAGCCCTACCTGTGATTGGCTGAGTGCTCAGCCAATCAGACACATTTCAGGAGGCAGAGATCAGGCCCTTTCTGGAGGCAGAGATTTTTAAATCCCCGTCTTCTGAAAGAGCTTTAAAACACCACCGGGATTGCACAGACAAGATGCGTCGGAGCCCTGACTGCGGCTGAGAGGTGAGTATATATATTTTTTATTTTTTACATGAGCTAGAGATGATTTTCAGGGAAGGGCTTATATTTCAAGCCCTTTTCCGAAAATGACTGCAGGGGTTGCCTGCAGCTCATTGCTTTCACTGGAGCTGGCTGTAGCGCCCGCCCCATTAAAAGCAGTGAGAGAACATTGAGATCCTCTGCCACAGCTGTAACAGCTATGGCAGGGAATTATTTTGTCTCCCCGGGGAGTCCCCTTGTCGCTGAACACTGTGACAGTGCTGTCACAGTGTTCAGTGATGAGGGGACTCCCCGCGGGGAATCTTTATGTGCAGCACGGATTTTGCACCTGTAAACGACAGACATGTGAGCACATCATAGGGAACCAATGGTTCTATCAGACGTGCTTTTTTTGTGCACATAGCCGCTTGCAATAAATGCTCGTCTGACTTCGCCCTTACTGCTCAATACAGCTATATAATATCTTCCATGATGCTGTTATTTATGAGATTGTGCTACAGAGAGTTAGAGAAGAAAATATCTTGCTTTCCTATGTGTGCAGTCTATAAGAGCCACCTTGCGAGCTACTGTATACCCCAGCTTAAACTGGCCTACAGGGAACAGTTAAATCTCCCAGAGGGCCCTGTGCCAGGGTGGAGCCTAAGCCCTCCAGCCCCATATGACCTGGGCACAGGATCTACACATGTTGGGTAGGAGTCTACAAATTCCTTCCCGCTGCATTCTTCATATACTTCAGTGGAAACAGGGCCACATGCAAATGCAGCCACCTTTCTATTAAAGCATATGGAGAATGCAGTAGTGAGGAATTTGTGAATAGGGATTAGGTAATATTTGCATGTAGTGGACCCCCAAAATTAACTTAATTGGTGGACCCTGGGCACCGCAGTCCATCAATGTCTACATCCACTAGCTCAGGGAAAACTAAGAATTAGAGATAAAGCCTGCAGAGAGTAAAGTTAGTGAAAAATATCATATAGAACTCATATAATGGCCAGAAGTAGTGCTACTTCTAATGTATATAGACATGGCAAGTTATTCTGAAAAATCATCTGAAAGTGTGGGTACATTTTGAGTGAATTGGGGCTTTTTCACACAACCGAGTTTGGGCAGGCATTCGTGCACGCAAAACACAGAGAATAGAATTGGCCACTGTGTGAACTGGCCCTGCGTGTACAAAAAGTACATAACTGTTTGCAGACAGGTGTGCAAACCAACCTCTTTAAACCCCGGGCATGCATAAATTTGCTGTGCTGCATCAAGCGTTTTTGTGTGCGTAGGCTCATGTGAAGCCGCCCTTGTAAGCACAAAATAAGCATTTGAAGTGCATTTGTAGACAGAGTACATACAGTGTATAGCTGGCAATACACATAAAGCCTCATTCACACGAGCGCTGTTTTAGCGCATTAGAGGTGCATGAAAAAAGTGCTTCTATAAGAACCAATGGTTTCCTATAGAAGGGTTCAAATGAAGGAAATTTAGATGCGTTAAATACTCGCACTAATAAAACATAAGACATGCGACTGCAAAGCTCGCATGTAAGGTCCATGGTGCGGGAAAAGATTGGACCTGACCTATCTTTGATGAGTACTGTCCATAGACTCCTATAGGAGCTGGATAACATGCACCTAGAATCGTGTGACCGGACTAATTAAAATAGTTGGAATTCACCCGTTTACGCGATCTTTAGTTCAGTATAGCCGCGATCATTTCACGCACTCATACTGCGCTAAAACAACACTGGTGTGAACAAGCCCTAAGACAGCTGTCGACCAAATGCTTGTTCAGCTTAAGCTGGAATGATTATTGTTCAAAAAATCATTCAAACAAGTGAAAATGAGTGATAATCGTCCAGTGTAAACACAGCCAACAATCAAACGATGGACGAACAATATACAGCATCCTGTAGGGTGACCCTGGACACATGGCATACATTGAGGAGCTGGGAGGGCAAAATACTGGCTTGTCACGGCGGCACTTACTAAGCTCCCTGCCGGAGGGATGCATGCAGCCAAGGCCAGGGCACCGCTGGGCCTCTTCCGGACACCCCCAGCATGGGGATGCCCAATAAACATTAGGACAGGTGAAGGAGGTTGTCATGGGTGACGCCACCACTCCAGTTCCCACCAGCATGAACATCAGTGAGTAAACAATAGAGCAACAAACAGTTGTAGGACCTTTATGGCATCACCAGGGGGTGGAGCGATGACGTTACCAGGGGCGGAGCATCAGAAGCACTCACTCACATACTACAGACAAGTGGTTGTTAGTAGTTTGATGTTAATACTATGTTCGAGAATCCCGCAAGTCAAAACGAAACCATTGAAATCAATGGTTTGTTTCATCCTGTTTTGCGCCCATGATTTTCATGGCCACAAAATGGGACAAAATCATGGTCGTCTGAAGAAACCCTTATTCATAAGCCAAGAGTACATGTTTAGTAAAGGGGAGTGGGGAATGAGTAAAGGCTTTTCTTTCAAAGGTACAAAGAGCAGGTACCTTGAAACCCAGTATGTTAGATCCTTCTTTGTCAAAGTATCTGCTGTTGATTGGCTTCCATATACATTAGATTAACAACAGATCCTAATGAAATTGGTGTATACAGAGAAAGTTTTAATTAACCCATTTAGGACCAAGCACAGTAAATTTATGGCACTTGGTCCTGGGCTTTAAACCCAGCCAATAGTAAAAATACTGTGGGGGTTTAAAGTCTCTGCTTCTGAAAAAAATCAAAAGCATGTCAGGTTGTCAGCTGCTAGTCGCAGCTGAGAACCCATGGGAGAAGGCAGGAATGGTTTATAACTAGAGATGAGCAAACGTACTCGGCCACGCCCCCTTTTCACTCGAGCACCGCGATTTTCAAGTACTTCTCTACTCGGGTGAAAAGATCCGCTGGGCGCCGTGGGTGAGCGGGGGGTTGCAGAGGGGAGTGGGGGGGAGAGTTAGAGAGAGAGAGCTCCCCCCTGTTCCCCACTGCTACCCCCCGCCCCACCACGCCATCCCCCGCTCCCCGGCGCCCCCCGAATCTTTGCACCCGAGTAGCCAGGTACTCGAAAATAGCGATGCTCGATGGAGTAATTACTCGAAACGAGTACGTTCGCTCATCTCTATTTATAACCCTTTCTGCCTTCTCCTTTCTCTAGTACGCAGCTCTCAATAAGTGCTATGTACTAAAAATGAAAGTGAAAATCGTCGCTATATGCGCCCTGTAATCCAAAGCCATACATATTATACATCAAAAAGTCCTAAATAAAATGAGGAACCCCTTCCCATACTTTATTTTATAAAGTAAATATACTTATTAAAAAAAATTATAAATGTTTAAAAAAATATCTTTTTTTTTAGCTTTTTACCCCCAATAAAAACTAAAAAATGGAAAAAAAAAGTCAGTGAAAAGATATTTTAAAAAATCGCCCTATATGTCACGGAAAAAAAAAAACATCAAAAATAATTTTGGTAGCTGAAGGAAAAGAAATAGGGCAGTAAAACCGCAACATGTGTAAAATCCCTAAAAAGTGTCTGGTCCTTAAAGGAGTTGTCCGGCCACACAGGGTAAAAATTTTTATAATGCTGCTGCTTCCCTTTCAGTAAGGATAGTAACAGACAGCATACAGGGGCTCAAACCGGCTGGCAGATCAGCTGCAATGTCAGTTTCTTACCTTAGACTCTGATGTTCACTGCAGCTTTCAAAGATGGCGCCTCTGTGCTGCCTTCTCACATGCCCTGCGCTCTCCCTCCTCTGTGTGCGCGCTCCCGATGGTAGTAAGAGACATGAAAAGGCAGGATTTCCCTCAGCTCACGTCCTAGCCCCGCCCACGACACGCCCACCTCTATTGAACTGCTCTACAGTCTCTCCCCGCCCAGGTCCCGCCCCCTGCTAAAGTAAAGTAAAACATTTCCCCAGACACACATGCCCTCATAGTGCCCCTCTCACAATGACCCTCCCCCCCACTTCTGTCAGCTGGGTCCATGCACATACACATCACTGCACCCCCCACCTGCACACATCCATCCATCCATGCATCCATCCATCCATTCCTCCATCTCTCACTCTCCACACACCCCCCCCTTCCCCCGGGACTTCTGTCAGCCGGGTCCGTGCACACACACACACACATCACTGCACCCCCCCCCCTGCACACATCCATCCATCCATCCATCCATTCCTCCATCTCTCACTCTCCACACACCCCCCCCTTCCCCCGGGACTTCTGACAGCCGGTCTCCAGACACCACGAACACACACACACACACACACATCACTGCCCCCCCCCCCCTGCACACATCCATCCATCCATCCATCTCTCCAACTCCTCCGCTCCAACATTTCCAACATTTCTCCCCTTCTCCCCTACTCCCCCTACTCCCCTTCTCCCCTTCCACTTACTTTTAAAGTCCCGATGGTGTCTCCCTGGCAGCAGCGGCAGGCAGACACTCACTCCGCTCTGGTATGTGAAACCAGGAAGTGAGTGTACTGCGCATGCGCCGACCGGCGGCGCGTCCCCTGCAAAGAATAGTGATAGAGCGCGGTCCCGGAGGAATAACGAAGGACTGCGCATGCGTGGAGGGGAAGAGGCGCCGACGAGAGCTGCTGCCGGCCCGACAAGAAATGCAGACGATTTCTTGTCGTAACCTGGGACGAGGAAGGGTCAACACAGGGGGGGGCACCCCTTCAGGTAAGTCCAAAACCTCTGTTTGCTTCATTTTCCATGCACAATGTATATTACAAAGTGCATGGAAATGGGCAAACAGAAGTAATGAGATATGATGTTTCTGGCCGGACAACCCCTTTAAGGTACAACAGCCTGGTCCTTAAAAGGTTAATGCATATTGCCCCATTTACACAGGATGACTGTCTTTTTAAACGACTGCACAAGCGGGTGGCGTCACTGCTAGTTGTTAGTGCTCATGCAGAATATTTCTCTCTAACATCTCGCTCAGCACATTTTATGTAAAACACGTTTAGATGCAGCGAGAAGTGAGGGAACCAGCGATGATTTTAATGAGGGTGGTTTCACATGGGCCAGAAAATCACACAATTTTCACATGATACGATAGTCAGTAAAAAAGCAGATTGTGAATCCAGTGTTTTACAATGGTTTCCTTCCCATCTGCGATGTTTTCACTGATGCGATGTTGAGAGATAAAAAAATTGTGACTTGTTCTATCTTTTGGCGCATTTTTATCTCCCATATTTCCCTATGGAGGCTTCTTTTTATTGCATTGCAAATGCAACAAACGCGTGCTGCGATGCGGGATTATTCTCCAAAAAAGCATGGCTGACACTCAAAAATCGTGGGAACAAAAACGTAATTTTGCCACAATTTTCTCATGGCAAAATCGCTATCACCCGTGTGAAACTAGCCTGAGGGTAGAAAGTCAGCTACAAACAGAAGGCAAACAAACAGTGCACGATGGGCTTGCATTTAGATGCGACAGTTATCATGCATTTTTGATCGTTTGAATAATCATACTGTGTAAATTGCCCTTATGGCCAGCTTAACTGGGCAACCCTACTTAATATCTCCGTTGGAAGTTAAGGCATCATTCACACGGAGCAATGATTTTTAGACGGCCGTGTCACGGCCACAGTGCAGCCGAAAATCACATAAACGAGAGTCAGCCATGACCAAGTCACGGCTACAACTCCCATTTAAACACCTGTTCAGATGACCAAGGCTGCAGCGCATAAACGCCACAGCCCTGGGATACCCTTGGCAAGGGGTGAGAGTTTAGCTCTGCTAAACTCCCACCCCTTTCGCGCTCTCTGCTGGCTTACGGCAAGGGGAGGGGAGCAGGTGCTTGGCAGATCTAGTCTCTCCCCCCCCTCTCCGCTCCAACCTATTGGAGCTGCCAGCAAGGGGGAGGGGGCTGGACTTTAGCACACTAGCTCCCGCCCCCTCCCATTGCAGACAGCCCGCGAGGGGTGGAGAGGGGGAGAGAAGGTGGAGGGAGTTTAGCGATCACTCTGGTAAACTCCCTCCCACCTCCCTTCTCCAGCAGCCAGCATAGGCTCCCATAGGAGTCTATGGCTGCGGACGCCGCATTCCAGCCTAAACTAGTTCTGGCCAACTGGAATGCGCACCGCATGCACTATCTTTGGCGACGCTTTTACGTATTGGGCATACACCCATCTTAACTGATACATTGGAAATCAAAGCATCAGATGGGTAGCATATATCAGCCTGCCGTGCCAATATACACGAGCTGATATACACTCGTGTGAATGAAGCCTAAAAGTGTTATCCAGGTTTTGTTGCTGCAGGGCAAATCTGGAAGTGCTACTACAGTAGCTTAATCCAGTGATAAGAGCTAATCATTAGGCCTTTGCGATCAGGCAGGAGTGAGGTAGCTGGTTATTACCAATTAAGCGAGAGGCCAAATATCAGTAATCTATGTGGTCCAACCACTGGACCCCTATCGGAAATGAAGGGGTCATAGTGCTCTGTGAGGGCTCCCACACACTTGCGATTGCGTTTTTTGTTAACGTGATTGTCAATGGGACTTTCTAATGTTAAAACCCCAACGCAACGCACCAAAAACGCAGTTGCATGCGTTGTGTTGCGTTTTTTTACAATAGAAAGTCCCTTTGACAATTGCCCTAAAGCCTGCAATTTCTAAATACTTCCCTACATTGCGGCACACGAGCTCAGATACTCTGCAGGCACTACAACTTATCCTTGTGCAGCTGAATGTGGTGGAGACAATTTTTTCTGCACAGTTGCTGGACAATATTGGCACTGTGCAGACCTTTCACACATGAACTTGAGGGCTTAAACAGGTGGGCACATGTGCTAATATACTCTATCCACTATTTTGCACGAGTTTGAAAAAAGAAAAGCGGAAAGATAGGTCCTCCCCTGACTTTCTTGCACGTAGAAAAAGTAATACCATGTATGAGAATCCTGATAATGAAAAAAAAACCATTGAAATCAATGGTTTTGTTTTGTCCCATTGTGATGTGGTCGTGATTTTCATGGCCGCCTAATGGGACTTAAACACGCCATTCTGTTTAAGTCCTTAGGTGCGGCTTCCAGAAATATTCCACACATGTTGTAAGGTCTAAATATGCCGAAAGGGCTTTCCCCCCTCCAGGGCTCTTTCATATGAGTGTCGTTTTAACGCTCAGATAGCCGCACTAAAACAGAGCAGCTATCTGAGCGTTAAATCGCGTGAATGAATAGCATCCGCGAGCATCTCTTTGCTGTCTGACTCCCATAGGAGTCTATGGGAGCCGCCAGTACTGCGCCATTAAAAGTTAGGACATTTCCTATCTTTTAACAGCAAGAAATCTCGGCAATTGCATTTTCTCGGCGCATCGAAAAATCTCTCTTCTGACAGAACCCATAGGAAACCATGGGTTCTTTTAGATGGGATTTTTTTGACGCACCTACTCAGCGTCAAAACGACTCTTATGTAAAAGAGGCTTCATTCTTGAGATTGCAGTGGACAAAGTAGAAAAGAACTTAGGATGGTGTGGATAGTACGTATCTAGTCAGACGTATGACTTACTTCGTTAATGAGCCCTATATGCAGGATCGTAAGGTCGTAAAACAACAGCAACAACGACCTTATATATAACAGCCCTCTTGTTACTAATTACCAGTTTTATTAAACCTGTATTCTTGATGTCTCCCCCCTCCCACTTTTTTCCCAAACTAATGTAACAATACAGGACCTATTTCGTCTTCTCTACTAGACATTTTGTCCTGTACTACTGTTTTGATGTATATTTAATAGAGATGAGCGAACGTACTCGTCCGAGCTTGATATTCGTGCGAATATTAGGGTGTTCGGGATGCTCGTTACTCGTAACGAGTACCACGCGGTGTTCCAGTTACTTTCAGTTTCCTCTGGGACAGGGAAGGCATTACAACTTCCCCCTGTGACGTTCAAGCCCTATACCACCCCCCTGCTGTGAGTGGCTGGGGAGATCTGATGTCACCCGAGTATAAAAATCGGCCCCTCCCGCGGCTCGCCACACATGCCTTGTGACTTAGCTGAGGGAAAGTACTATTGTGCTGGAGCTGCTGTAGGGAGAGCGTTAGGAGTTAGTGTAGGCTTCAAGAACCCCAACGGCCCTTCTTAGGGCCACATCTACTAGTGTGCAGTACTGTGTTAGCACAGTATTTTTTTTTTTTTTCCAAAATTGGATCTGCAGAGCATTGCGCCCTGCAATAGGGACAGAAGTGGGGGTTAGGCAGGGAGAGTGTTAGGAGTTAGTGTAGGCTTCAAGAACCCCAACGGTCCTTTCTAGGGCCACATATATCCGTGTGCAGTACTGTCCAGGCTGCTGTTAGCAGTGTTGCATATTTTTTTTTTCCCTCAAAACCGGCTGTGCAGAGCATTGCACCCGGCATTAATACTACAGGGATAGAATTGTGTAGGCAGGGCCAGAAGACATACATTATTCATTGAATACACGCAGTGTGGGTGTTCCTTGTAAAAAGCAGGGAAAAAATTCTATTTGGCCTGCCTCTGACAGTACTCAGGGCTCTGTGTACGTGTGTGCTGTGCGCTGAACGTTCAGAAAAAATCAGACGCAGTCAGCTACGTTTTACCGCAGGCGTGCGGCAATTTTTTTCCTGCATGGGAAATCCCTGATCTGCTGTAGGTAGCGAATTACTTTGCATCACTGAAGTTCTGGGACAAATTGGCAGGGCCACAACACAGTTATTAAACTTAGTATTCATTGAATACACGCAGTTTGGGTGTTCCTTGTAAAAAGCAGGGAAAAAATTCTATTTGGCCTGTCTCTTACAGTACTCAGGGCTCTGTGTATGTGTGTGCTGTGCGCTGAACGTTCAGAAAAAATCAGACGCAGTCAGCTACGTTTTACCGCAGGCGTGCGGCAATTTTTTTCCTGCATGGGAAATCCCTGATCTGCTGTAGGTAGCGAATTACTTTGCATCACTGCAGTTCTGGGACAAATTGGCAGGGCCACAACACAGTTATTAAACTTAGTATTCATTGAATACACGCAGTGTGGGTGTTCCTTGTAAAAAGCAGGGAAAAAATTCTATTTGGCCTGCCTCTTACAGTATTCAGGGCTCTGTGTACGTGTGTGCTGTGCACTGAACGTTCAGAAAAAATCAGACGCAACCAGCTACGGTTGAGTGCAGCCTTGCGCCAATTTCTTTCCTGCTTGGGAAATACCTGCTCTGCCACAGTTAGTAACTCTGCAACAGTAAAGTTCTGTGACAGTTTTGCAGGGCCGCAACACAGTTATTAAACTTAGTAGTATTCATTGAATACACGCAGTGTGGCTTGTCCTTTGAAAAACAAGGGAAAAAATTGTATTTTGGCTGCAGGCTTGCGCCACTTTCTTTCCTGCCTGGGAAATCAAATCACTGGTAATACACCATGCTGGGGGGTAGGGGTAGGCCTATAGGACGTGGACGCGGGCGAGGACGCGGAGGCCCAAGTCAGGGTGTGGGCACAGGCCGAGCCAGTGTGGTGGCCAGGGGTAGAGGCAGGGCCAGACCGAATAATCCACCAACTGTTTCCCAAAGCGCCCCCTCGCGCCATGCCACCCTGCACAGGTCAAGGTGCTCTACGGTGTGGCAGTTTTTCACAGAGACGCCTGACGACCGACGAACAGTGGTGTGCAACCTTTGTCGCGCCAAGATCAGCTGGGGAGGCACCACCAACAGCATGCGCAGGCATATGATGGCCAAGCACCCCACAAGGTGGGACGATGCCCGTTCACCGCCTCCGGTTTGCACCACTGCCTCTTCCCCTGTGCCCCAACCTGCCACTGAGATCCAATCCCCCTCTGAGGACACAGGCACTACCGTCTCCTGGCCTGCACCCACACCCTCACCTCCGCTGTCCTCGGCCCCATCCAGCAATGTCTCTCAGCGTAGCGTCCAGACGTCGCTAGTGCCACAGTTTGAGCGCAAGCGCAAGTACGACGCCACGCACCCGCACGCTCAAGCGTTAAACGTGCACATTGCAAAATTGATCAGCCTAGAGATGCTGCCGTATAGGCTTGTGGAAACGGAGGCTTTCAAAAGCATGATGGCGGTGGCGGCCCCGCGCTACTCGGTTCCCAGTCGCCACTACTTTTCCCGATGTGCCGTCCCAGGCCTGCACGACCACGTCTCCCGCAACATTGTACGCGCCCTCACCAACGCGGTTAATGCCAAGGTCCACTTAACAACCGTGGACAAGCACAGGCGGGCAGGGCCACTATATCTCCCTGACGGCACATTGGGTGAATTTAGTGGAGGCTGGGACCGAGTCAGAGCCTGGGACCGCTCATGTCCTACCCACCCCCAGAATTGCGGGCCACAGCTCGGTGGTGGTATCTGCGGCGGTGTATGCTTCCTCCACTAAAGCACCTTCCTCCTCCTCCTCCTCCAACGCAACCTCTGTCTCGCAATCAAGATGTGTCAGCAGCACGTCGCCAGCAGTCGGTGTAACGCGGCGTGGCAGCACAGCGGTGGGCAAGCGTCAGCAGGCCGTGCTGAAACTACTCAGCTTAGGAGAGAAGAGGCACACGGCCCACGAACTGCTGCAGGGTCTGACAGAGCAGACCGACCGCTGGCTTGCGCCTCTGAGCCTCCAACCGGGCATGGTCGTGTGTGACAACGGCCGTAAGCTGGTGGCGGCTCTGCAGCTCGGCAGCCTCACGCACGTGCCATGCCTGGCCCATGTGTTTAATTTGGTGGTTCAGCGCTTTCTGAAAAGCTACCCCCACTTGTCATACCTGCTCGGAAAGGTGCGCCAGCTCTGCGCACATTTCCGCAAATCCCACACGCACGCTGCCACCCTGCGGACACTGCAACATCGGTTTAATCTGCCAGTGCACCGACTGCTGTGCGACGTGCCCACACAGTGGAACTCTACGCTCCACATGTTGGCCAGACTCTATGAGCAGCGTAGAGCTATAGTGGAATACCAACTCCAACTTGCGCGGCGCAGTGTGAGTCAGCCTCCTCAATTATTTACAGAAGAGTGGCCCTGGTTGGCAGCCATCTGCAAGGTCCTTGGAAAATTTGAGGAGTCTACCCAGGTGGTGAGCGGCGATGCTGCAATCATTAGCGTCACCATTCCTCTGCTATGCATCTTGAGAAGTTCCCTGCAAAGCATAAAGGCAGACGCTTTGCGCTCGGAAACAGAGCCGGGGGAAGACAGTATGTCGCTGGATAGTCAGAGCACCCTCCTGTCTATATCTCAGCGCATTCAGGAGGAGGAGGAGGAGCATGAGGAGGATGAGGAGGAGGGGGAAGAGACAGCTTGGCCCACTGCTGACGGTACCCATGCTGCTTGCCTGTCATCATTTCAGCGTGTATGGCCTGAGGAGGAGGAGGATCCTGAAAGTGATCTTCCTAGTGAAGACAGCCATGTGTTGCGTACAGGTACCCTGGCACACATGGCTGACTTCATGTTAGGATGCCTTTCTCGTGACCCTCGCGTTACACGCATTCTGGCCACTACGGATTACTGGGTGTACACACTGCTCGACCCACGGTATAAGGAGAGCCTTTGCACTCTCATTCCCGAAGAGGAAAGGGGTTCGAGAATGATGCTATACCACAGGGCGCTGGTGGACAAACTGATGGTGAACTTCCCATCCGACAGAGCTAGTGGCAGAAGGCGCAGTTCCGAGGGCCAGGTAGCAGGGGAGGCGCAGAGATCAGGCAGCATGTACAGCGCAGGCAGGGGAACATTCTCCAAGGCCTTTGCCAACTTTATGTCTCCCCAGCAAGACTGTGTCACCGCTCCCCAGTCACGGCTGAGTCGGCGGGAGCACTGTAAAAGGATGGTGAGGGAGTACGTAGCCGATCGCACGACCGTCCTCCGTGACGCCTCTGCCCCTTACAACTACTGGGTGTCGAAGCTGGACACGTGGCCTGAACTCGCGCTGTATGCCCTGGAGGTGCTTGCTTGTCCTGCGGCTAGCGTCTTGTCAGAGAGTGTGTTTAGTGTGGCTGGGGGAATCATCACGGATAAGCGTACCCACCTGTCAACCGACAGTGCCGACAGGCTTACACTCATCAAGATGAACAAAGCCTGGATTTCCCCAGACTTCTCTTCTGCACCAGCGGACAGCAGCGATACCTAAGCAATACGTATTATGCACCCGCGGATGGAAGCATCGTTCTCTCTCACCATCCAAAACGGGGACATTTCTGCTTCATCAATCTGTGTATAATATTCCTCCTCCTCCTCCTCCTGCTCCTCCTCCTGAAACCTCACGTAATCACGCCGAACGGGCAATTTTTCTTAGGGCCACAAGGCTCACTCATATAATTTTTCTAAACAATTTTTATACGTTTCAATGCTCTTAAAAGCGTTGAAAGTTTAACTTGAACCAATTTTTCGTTAAACTGGGCTGCCTCCAGGCCTAGTTACCACTTAAGCCACATTAACCAAAGCGATTAATGGGTTTCACCTGCCATCTTGGTTGGGCATGGGCAATTTTTCTGAGGTACATTAGTACTGTTGGTACACCAATTTTTGTGGGCCCTCGCCTACAGTGTAATCCAATTAATTTTTTGCCCACCTGCATTACAGCTGACGTTACATCAGCTGTGTTGGGCACTGCCATGGGATATATTTATGTACCGCCGGTGGGTTCCAGGGAGCCACCCATGCCGTGGGTCCACACGGAGTTGTAACTACATGTGTCCACTTCTAAAGAGCCCCAGTCTGACTGGGGCATGCAGTGTGGGCCGAAACCCACTTGCATTAAACATGACATTACCTCAGCTGTGATGGGCAATGCAATGGGATATATTTATGTACCGCCGGTGGCTTCCTGGCACCCACCCATGCTGTGGGTCCACAGGGAATTATAAATGCATCTGTTTCCACTTGTAAAGAACCCCAGTCTGACTGGGGCATGCAGTGTGGGCCGAAGCCCACCTGCATTAAGCACGACATTACTACCTCAGCTGTGTTGGGCAATGCAATGGGATATTTTTGTGTATCGCCGGTGGGTTCCAGGGAGCCACCCATGCTGTCGGTCGACAGGGACTTCACAATAGGGAGTTGTACCTGCCTGTGTCTATGAATTAAAAAGCCCGGTCTGACTGGGGCATGCAGAGACACCTTAACAGAATGAATAGTGTGTGGCACATAGGTTCCCCATTGCTATGCCCACGTGTGCAGCTCCTGATGGCGGTGGCACAGAATTCTATTTCTCATTGCTTCTGTACAGCATTGTGGGCTATCGCCCCGCCCCTTTTAAAGAGGGTCGCTGCCTAGCCGTGCCAACCCTCTGCAGTGTGTGCCTGCTGTTCCTCGTCATAGCAGACGCACTTCTAAATAGACATGAGGGTGGTGTGGCATGAGGGCAGCTGAAGGCTGCGCAGGGACACTTTGGTGTGCGCTGTGGGGGGGAGGGGGGGCGGTTGGGCAGCATGTAACCCAGGAGAAGTGGCAGTGGAGTGTCATGCAGGCAGTGATTGTGCTTTGTTGGAGGTAGTGTGGTGCTTAGCAAAGGTATGCCATGCTAATGAGGGCTTTTCAGAAGTAAAAGTTTTTGGGAGGGGGGGGGCCCACTCTTGCCGCTATTGTGGCTTAGTAGTGGGACCTGGGAACTTGAGATGCAGCCCAACATGTAGCCCCTCGCCTGCCCTATCCGTTGCTGTGTCGTTCCCATCACTTTCTTGAATTGCCCAGATTTTCACACATGAAAACCTTAGCGAGCATCGGCGAAATACAAAAATGCTCGGGTCGCCCTTTGACTTCAATGGGGTTCGTTATTCGAAACGAACCCTCGAGCATCGCGAAAAGTTCGTTCCGAGTAACGAGCACCCGAGCATTTTGGTGCTCGCTCATCTCTAATATTTAATTTATTAATTATAATTTTTTTTCTTTTTTATTATGTTAATATGTACCTCCTCCATAGACTGATTTACATACTCAGTGTACTCGTCATATTCACCTATTTGAGTGTACATTTCCTTGAAATATGACAATAGTAATATACAGTATTATTAATTTCTGATGCATCATTCATAACCTGAAATTGACACATGTGTATATATATACACACACATATATATATATATATATATATATATATATATATATATATATATATATATATATATGTTGTTCTCTCCTCCCTTGCCCTCCCCCTTCCCTTGATTTCCCCTATATTACTCTTTTTTCAACCTAACAGATCTGTGCTTGAAAAAGGAGCTTATTTTTGCTCCAAAACGCTTTGCACCCCATTGGTTTCTATTGTTGCCTGTGTCTGCACATGTTTGTCTCTTCACCAATAAAAAGTTGAAATCTCCCAGGACTCCCTTTGGCTCATTAAGAATCTCTGGATATAGAGGAATCCTGCATGTAGGGCTCCTTAACGAGGTAAGTCATACGTTTGACTAGATTTGTACTATTCACACCATCCTAAGTACATAGAAGCGCGGGGGGTCTATTCTACTTTGTCCACTGTGTTCTAGACAGAGGTTCTCCCACTTGTGGGCTCTCCCTTTGGACAAGCGATCTTGCTCTTCTGGATACTTTATCAAGCCTCTCTGGACTGACACACCAGGCAAGTTCCCCTCATTTTCTCTCATGTTTTTATTATTCTTTATAGTTTTTATTATCCTATAGTTTGGAGTGCTAGTCCACTAATTCTCTTGAGATTGGTGGGGATCCCTGCAGTCAGGCTCCCAGTAATCAGCAAGTGCTGGCATTTCCTAGCAATATGAAAACTAAATTTATCATAAAGTATTTTAGAGTTTTCTTCTAATGAGATATACGTATATTCAAACTGCGATGTAAACCCCCCCCCCCCCCCAAAAAAAAAAAAAAATCTCTACCAAAAGGAGAAGCAGAAAAAAATGATGGAGCTCTCTTTCTTATACAGTCATGGGGAGCTTTGCTGCAGATTAACAACAGACCTTTATGGGAATATTTAATTTGACATCTGCTTATTGCTGTGCTTCATAAATGCCTTTACACAGAACAACTCTATAAACCTGCCAGGATGATGCATGCCAAAGATTTAGCTGCAAAAGCATGGGCATTAAAGGGGTTATCCAGACTTTAAACATTAATGGCCTATCATAAGCATAGACAATCAATAACTGATCGTGATGGTCCCCAGCTAATCACTTGATTGAAGGGGTCGCTATGCTTGTGTGAGTGCTGCAAACTCTTTAATGCTTTCAAAACCAAGGGTTATTGATGCTCCTTTATCCAGGTCACATTCTGCAGTTCTGGTGTTCCCATTTTCAAAAATCAGCACCTTTTTTATTTTTCTGGTGGCACATCTACATGAGGGCTTGTTTTTTCAGGACAAGTTGTATTTTTCAATTGTACCATTTAATGTACCATATAATGTATTGGAAGACTTTTACAAATTTCTAAGCTGGGTGAAATGGAAAAATCCTGCAGTGACACCACTTTGAGTGGATTTCCTTTTTACGGGGTTCAAAGTGCAGTAAAAATGACAAGTTATATTTATTCTGAGGGTCAGTACAATTACAGGGATACCAAATTTATAGAGTATTTTTATGTAGCACTACTTAAAAATACCGTTTTTTAATTGCTTTCTGCCACCATATTTTGACCCCATAACATTTTGTAGGACGACCTGTAGTCTTTTTTTGTTTCAAAGGTTTTTATTACATTAATCACATTTACAGGAAAAAAAGGAAAACAATATTATTTCTCCTCGCAGGGTGTAAATATAAAAATACATAGGAAAGCCAAAGATATATATAGCACATAGAAAAATGACAATATAGATTGTGCTGTGGTGGTGGGTCATGGTGATAACAGTACAAAAGGTCTTCAAGAATCCATACAGAATCCCAAAATTATCTAAAGTGGGGGTGATAAAATTGGAAATAAAATGAGTTTTCTAGGGTGATGGTTAAGTGCATAGTACATTGTGGCGAAAACTTGGAGCTCCTACTTAATTATTTCAGGGTTGCCAACTACTTGAGAAAACAGACATAGTATCAGTTCTGACAGCATTCTTTCATATAGCATTATAGTAGAGAGTCTATTGGTAACCTCTTGAAAAGAGAGAGTGGGCGATTTCCACCTGGAAGCTACGGTATATGGATTTTTGTGGCAATACAAATATATTGGATAAGCTTATGGGCTTGGTGTTTAACCCTTTCCAATCCACTGTCTGACGTCTGAAGACATTATATGATTTAAGGCTGTACAGCTCCGATGTTGGAAGACGCCCGTCGGGGTCCTCTTACTGTATATTGCCAGCCTCTCTGCTGTAGGAGCTTATCCAACGTGTCACCTCATGCAGTACTGGCTTTAGCCAGCATATAGCGCCGTTGTATAACGGCAGAAAAAGAGTAAGCCCCTAGGAAAACCAGGATACAAATTGGATTGGAAAGGGTTAAATCGCGGCAGGTGACCACCTGAAAAAAAAAGTTGGGGATTTGACAAACAAGCAATGAAGTAAACTGTGAAGCTGGGACCACAACCTCTTGGCTTCTGGGTAAGTCCAACAAATATGGAGTGGATTACCTATGTCTTGACATCTTGAGCTATCATCATAGATTTCTAATATTTAACAAGGCTAGGTATTGAAAGACCTTCCAGCCTTCTATGATAATACATAATTGTGCTTTTAATTCTAGGTCATTTGTGCGTCCAAATAAAACGAAAAATGCTGTGTTGGAAATTGTGATGGCTATAGGAAGACACCTAAAGAGGTATAACAGGCGTGGCAGTGTAACCATCTTTATATCATTAATCCTACCCACCCAACAAGGGAGAGGGTAGTCCCACCGCAACAGCTCTGACGATAATCTTTTAATTAACCCCTTAATGCTGCAGGGCGTACAGTTACGTCCTACAGATTTGGGGTGTGTATGGAGGGACATTGCAGGGCGATCCTGCTCTATACAATGTGGGTACCGTCTGTTTCTTACAGCCGACACACACCCACAACAGCTCTGATTAGCAGAGCTGTTAAGTCTTTAAATGCCGCCATCAATTCTGACAGCAGCATTTAAATGCCCCAACCGATAAGATCACAGGTTGTTGTGCTGTTGTAATAGCAGCCAGGGTCCTTGGCCCCAGGGCTGCCATTGCAGAGTGCCTATTATGCCATACCTGTAGCGTGGCTTGATATAATTGATAGACAGACTGCGGTCTTAAAAAAAGAGTAAAAATAAGTTTTACTAATTACAAAAAAAATTGTAAAAAAGTAATAAAAGTTTAACCTCCCCCTTTTGCCATATTTATAATAAAAGAGTCTAAATAATAAAACAAAAAAATATATTTGGTATCGCTGCATCCATAAAAGTCTGATCTATCAAAGTAGTGCGTTATTTAGCCTGCATAGTGAACGTTGTAAAAAAAAATAATAATAAGGAATGCCAGAATTGTGCTTTTTTGGTCACCCTGTCTACCAAAGAAAATGTAAAAAGAAGTGATCAAGAAATTGAATGAACTCCAAAATAGTCCCAATAGAATCTGCAGTACGTTCTGCAGAAAATGAGCCCTTGCAGAACTATGTTGACAGAAAAATGTAAAAGTTATGGCTGTCAGAAGATGGCGGCAAAAAACAATTAAAAAATATCTTTGAAAAAATAAAAGTAGTACAGCAAAAAAAAAACTCTAAAAATTTAATATCATAGTAATTGTACTGACCTATAGAATAAAGTCATTTTGCTGTAGTGTGTACACCGTAGAAATACACAACCAAAGATAGTGGAATTTTGTTTTTTTCCATTTCACTCCACTTTTTAAACTTTTTTTCAGTACATTACATAGTACATTACATAGCACCATTGGAAAATATAACAAAAACAAGCCCTCATACAACTACATTGATGGATAAATAAAAGAGTTATGATTTTTTTAAAAGGGGGGAGGAAAAACGGAAAATAGAAAATGGGGAAATGGGGGCTCAGCCGCATCCTCTCTGCACTGTCTACGGCTCTGCAATGCAGTTCTTTCAGCAGACGGGGAATTAAAATCCCGCATGCTAAAAAAAGCTGCTTGTGATTGGCTGAGGAGCTCAGCCAATCACAGGCAGCTCTCGCTTGTCGTTCATTCAGCGAGAGCTGCCTGTGATTGGCTGAGTGCCTCAGCCAATTAGAAGCAGCTCTTTCAGCAGCACAGAGAGGACGCGGCTGAGCCCCAGCAGCTGAAGGAAGGTGAGTATGTGTTTTTTATTATTTTGAATACTACTTTGCCTTGTTTTTCAGAGAAGAGCTTATATTTAAAGCCCTTCCCTGAAAAACAATTACGGGGTGTCGGCAACTGGATCCCCTACTGCAGCTGTCATCTGTTACAGACACGGTAGGGAATTCTTTATTCCCCACGGGGATTTAAAATTTCTTTGCCACATCTCTCACAGATGTGACAGGTGCAGCAGGGAATTCTTCATCCCCGCGGGGAACACGGCAGCGGTGGACAGGTAAGTATATTTTTATATATATATATATATATATATTTTTTTTTACACTAAAATGGTTGTTTTTTGCGGAAGAGCTTATATTTAAAGCTCTTCCCTGAAAAACAATTAAGGGGTGCTGGCAGACCATTGCCTTCAATGGAGCTGCCGGCAGCAGCCACGGCTCCATTGAAGGCAATGGGCATGGACCTGCATTCACGCGTGTTTGCGCACGTACGTGGGTGAGCACTTTTGTGTGCACCTATGTATGGCACACGCACACGCTACTGTGAAGCCACCTTTAGGGGAAGAAATTCCATTTATAGA
The DNA here is from genome assembly GCF_035609145.1 of Eleutherodactylus coqui. Taxonomy (NCBI): domain Eukaryota; kingdom Metazoa; phylum Chordata; class Amphibia; order Anura; family Eleutherodactylidae; genus Eleutherodactylus; species Eleutherodactylus coqui. The sequence goes on along the minus strand of NC_089837.1, from coordinate 191,925,985 downwards.
GATTATAAAAATGTAGGTTTATATGTCAGGTTTATACATAGATACGAAGCTTAAGGTAGCTTACGTTGGAAATTGAAATTGAGGTTAATTAATTTTTATTAAGAGGGTGGAGGAATTAAATGTTATTTCAGATTTATTGAAGTTTACTCTAAGACTAGAGAGGGCAGCCCAAGCATCTAGCACTGGTATTGGATTCAGCAAGGAGGTTTGGGTCTGGGAAAGAGTCAATAAACCACTGGCAAAGAGGCTTACTTTATATTTGGTGACGCCAAGCTGTACTCCCTTTATGTTAGGGTTAGATCTGATAGCTAATGCCCTAGGTTAAATGTCAAATGAAAATAGGTCAGGAGAGAAGAGGCAGCCCTGTCTGGTACACCGCCTGATAGGTATGGGTGTGACCGCATTAGAGGGAAGCTAAAGCAAGTTGGAAATCATAGAGAATAGTGACAATAAAGCTAAAAGATCCCAATACATTCCAGAACATAAAATAAATATTTCCTGGAGAAGGTATTGGAGGCTATTTCTATATCTTAAGCCTATATACTTTGCGTATATTGTCAGGGGCTTGTCTAGAAGGGATAAATCCTACTTGGTCCCTGTGAATTAATGGTTTAGTCAATGGTAGGAAATGGTTTAGTCGGGTGGCCAAGATAGATGTAAATATTTTGTAATCAAGATTTAATAGGAGATAAGTCTATAGTTTTTTTGGATACAGATGGTTGTTATTGTCTTTTGGGAATACTGTAAGGTGCGCATTCGATGTCCCCATGGATGCAAGGCGTTTTTGGGTCAAAAGCACATTACAGTTTCGATCCTCCAGGAAGTGTTTCCCATTTTTTTCAATGGGAAGCCCCGGATCACACTCGTGTGCACTTTGTACGGTGTAAAATGTGTTTTTTGGCCCCATTGAAAACAATGGGCAATACATTCCGAAGAAATGCCCCCAAATTGGAAATGCTACGTTTTTAGTGGGAGTCGGGCCACAGCCTCTCTTATATGACCCTATTCAAAAGAATTGGGTGAATATTTGTGCGAGATTTGTGCATCTCACAATGCATAAATCTTGCGCGATTTTCACGGCCGCTTGAAAGCACAATAAGTGTAATGGTAAGGGAATAATGTTTACATCTCCAGATAATCCTGTCAGTACTCAGAACTATGTATTTTTTATAGTGACTGTTCTGAGTACTATAGGCGCATCACATTTATTTCAATGGGATGGGTCCCCCACCAATCAGATCTCGATGGTCTATCTGGGGGATAGGCTATCAATATTTTAAGGCTGGATAAACTGTTTAACTGATTTGTATGGGATAGTTGTTGGTGTTGCAGCTGTTCTGAGGTTCCCACCTTGCTTTCAGGCCAGACCAGGGTTTAGCAGCATTCCTACCTCTCCTGGAGCTGAGAGGTGTGGTGGTTGCAAGATTAATGTCAGTCAGCACCTGGTGCTAAGTAGCTCTGCTCCTATTTAAGCAGTGCTAACTGTTACTCCTGTGCTGGTCAATTCACTTCAGTCCTATGTTGGACAGCATCAGAGCAACACAGAGTGGTGGAAGCTCTTCATTTGAAGCTAAGTTCTTTACTGTTTGATTTGGTTTTGTTTCTCCTTTTGTTTTGTGCTAGGGCCCCCAGTGAGGGACTGGTCAGTGGCCCAGGTTCGAGTGCAGGCTCGCACTTATCAGCGCGGTCGGTCTGCCGAGTAGGAAGGGCCCCCTCTCGGGTTAGGGGACGATAGGGAGAGAATTCCCCTATAGTTTTTGTTTCCTTTTGCACAGTTGTGCCTTTGATTTATGTTATTGAGGTTGCACGTCCAGAAGAGGCAACAGTTGGCCTTTATAGTATAACAGGAAGATAGCTGTGGTCATCTTAATTTGCATCTAGTTGATTTCTTTCATTTCTTTTCGAAAAGAGATTTAAAAGGGGTGAACTTCACAATAGTTACTTCACAAGAAAACAGGCCTCCGAAGTGTAATGTAGGTGAGGTTGCTAGACTCTCTCTATTAGATCTGGGAGACACAACACAACTCTGCTCTTTAAGGACTGGTGTATCTTTATATCATATTGGCAGAATATTGACATCAATGGATGCTACATAATGCTTATTAGCTATGTGGCATGAAGACAGCTGCTTCTCCCAGCAAAAGCTGCAACATTGAGGAACATTTGTAATGAAAAGGGATTTTCTAAACTGAAATTGCTGCAGAGAAAATGAGAACTTGACAGTCACTTCGCTCTGCAATAATGTAATAATGTCTAGTTGTGGAGGGTTTCCATAGTGGAAACCTTGTAACTAGTGTTACTCATTGTGATCGGCTGGACTCAGGTGAGTCCGACACACTTTTAGGCAAAAATTGTAAAAAAATTGAATTTCCCAAAATGCCTGGTACAGAGGTCCAAGGGTCACAGTGCAGCCCATCAGCAGCCAGGGTGCCTTGATGATATTACCAAATGTGCCATCCATCACCATGTGGGCAGTTGTTTCATTGACACTTGTATCACATGACCCAGCCATATATAACATAGGCACTGAATTACCAGTGAACATTTTCTATCTGAGCACAAGGCAGAGAAGCTAAGACATATTAGGGGGAACATAAATGCTGCACCGTGTTTATATGCCTATACAATACGTGCTCTGTGTAGGAGGAAGTATTCTGCAGAATATATTGCTGCTGGTGTGAAAAATTGTATACCAGCAGAAAAGATGAACTAGGTTGTATTGGTGGAAGCAGAGGAGCTGCATGAACGTTATATGTCTACACAAAACATGCTCTGTACGTATGGAGAGATAGTCCCCAGAGAATATATTTGTACTTCTGTCACTATATATAGCAGCAGAGCAGACAGACAAACGACGCTTTTATATGGGGAATATTGCAGTTCTCTGCGCCTCAGACGTCATTCAAACTTGTGTGTCTAGCCAATGTTTGCAGACATTATGCAGCTACCTGTGGGGTAGGGTAAAGTAAGTGAAGCTGTACAAATCAGGGATAGTTTAGAATATGCAATATGTAATCTCTGACCTTCTGTTCGCACATATTAGTCCATCCTTTGACTGCATATTAGTAGGCGCCAGGGTTTTTTTCTGAATTTACAATGAAAAATAAAACGCAAATAGGGAGACAACTGGAGATGAGCGAGCATACTCGCTAAGGGCAATTGCTTTGTCGGGAGCAAAGATTCGGCTGCCGGTGGCAGGCAGGGAGCTGCGGGGGAGAGCTGTGAGGAACGGAGGGGAGATCTTTCTCTCCCTCTCCCCCCCCCCCCCCCCGCTCCCCCTGCTCACTGCCACAACTCACCTGTCACCCGCGCCGTCAGCCGAACCTTTTCTCCCGAGCGGGGAGATACTCACTAAGGACAATGCTCGATCGAGTAATTGCACTTAGTGAGTATGCTCGCTCATCTCTAGAGACAACAAAAAGAAATAGTATGTGTTAGCGGCCTCAGATGTTGTTCAAAGTTGCATGTTTGGCCAGTACTAATTACTAGCATACGTGACGCAGCTGCTAGCGTTTTTTTTGCAAACTACAAAGTTAGCTCAAAAGTTAAGTAAATCTAAACTAAATACTAAAAAAAACCCTAAATTAAAAAAACTAATAGGAACCCGAAACCATGAAGAAATCATGGGGTAGGAGACATGTCGGTAGTGGTGGAGATGGTAGAGGACAGGCCAAGTTCGGATTTTTAGCGTCTCCCACTGTAGCAACAGCACCACATTCTGCAGGAGGCGAGGCACACCTGCTGCCATTCCTTAGAAGTCGTTCTGCCATGTGTGTTACATCTACAGCGTTCAGAACAGGCCGTAGAGTGGATGACACAGCGTGCCTCAACTACCAACACCTCCTCTTCCTCCCAGTCGCAGACACAGCCATGAGCATCCCTCCTCTGCTTCACCCCATGCCAGCACCCTCCGAAGCAGTCCACATGCATCAGTCTGAGGAGCTGTGCAATCATTCCGTGTCATGGATGTCAACTGGACAGTGCAAACAACCGGAATGAGAACATCAAGACATTGAATGCACTGAACAGGAAGATGAGAGTGTGTCAGTGCTCTGTACAGGCAATGTGTACTCAGGGGGACGTGGAAATGGACATGCCTTCCGCTTGGATTGCCCAGGGTTCAATAATGCTGTGACCAGGTTTGTACAAGGATGTATGGTTTGTGTCCAACACAAGTCAGGTAAAATTGTAAACGTACCTTCTCAATGCACACCTTGACCAGACTACCCATTCCAGCGACTACAGATAGACTCCATACAACTACCCTGTTTCCCTGAAAATAAGATATAGCATGATTTTCCAGAATTTTTGAGGATGTAAAATGATTTTTCAGGCTTTTTGAGAATGCTTGAAATATAAGCCCTACTCTAAAATTAAACCCTGCTAACAGTTAATTAAAAAAGTCAATTTAAATAGTGTCCAGGCAGCTATACATGTAAAAAAGTTAAACCTTTTTGAACAAAAATGTCTTATTTTCAGGGAAACACGGTACCTAAGATAGGTGTCTGGGAGTATGTATAGTATAAATAAAAGAGTAATGATTTTTTAAAAGGGGAGAGGAAAAAACAAAAATGAAAAAAAAAAAGTTTGCGTCCCTAAGGGGTTAAATGGGTCTCGTATGCAAATTGGATCAGAATCTGAATAGTGCGCACTGTTTACATGTGATCTGTGTGTTCTTGTGAAAAACACTGCTGTTGGCACACTGACTAGTGTGGGTCTGTGCGCTGTCAGTTGTACACCCAGGCAGAACATGGACCTATAGTACAGTAGCCCAAACTCGTCTGGACAGGCACTGCTGGCCAATACTCTGCGCTCCTTTAGTGGTAAAGCCCTTCATTAAAACTTATTGTATCGGGTATTAAACGGGAGCTACCACTAGATGGCGCTCTAACAAGCGGGATAAGTGGTGTTCGAGCGCCTCACTGTGGTTTAAAATTGAACCGACAAGAGCTGATGAATTCCAACAGCATACTATGACGTCCGAGAGCTGATTACCGCCCCGCCCTCTGTAGTTCGCATGACCGACGCCAACCAATCAGGTCTCGCAGCCGGAGTTGACAACGTCACCACGTTCTATCGTCTGTACAGTATGGGCTTCTGGGTAATGGGCGGGACTACATTCTGTGTTTTGCTTTGATTGGCAACCACAGTTGTCCAATCAGTGAAGGGATAGTGAGACTCCTCCACCAATAGCAGGGGGAGTGACGTGCTCCGCTGTTTGCTATTGGCGCAGGAGTTTGTGCGGCTCTCCCCAGCCGGACTGCTAGTTCCAGGGACCAGCAGCGGCCAATGGTGCTGACGGTTATTACAGCCTGACCGGCTGCTGCTCTGTGCGACTCCCCAGCATGAAGACCCCAGTGTGTGCAGTGTCCATGAGCGCCCCCACATCTTCTGTCTGCAACTAGCGACCGGTGAGAGGCGCCACCGTGCACTATAGGGGTGCTAGCAGCGGGCACCTACTGTGTGTCCTGCCTTGTACGGGGCAGCAACGTAGTGGCATGGAGTAAAGCAGGACGTGTCCTCAGCGGCCTCCTGGGGTCATTCCCTGTGTAGTCCTAATAGCCTGTGGGGGTAGCAGAGAGTCACAGTGACAACTGTGCAGCTCCAATGTCACCAGGGGTCTCATCACATATGGTGGGGCTGGCAGTGGCCTGGGTGGGCATCATCTCTAGTAATGTGACTAGGGACCATCTGTAGTGCCAGGGGCCAGTGGGGAACATCAGCTGTACTGTCAGTAGCCGGGGAGTAGAGATCACCTAGTGGCAGTGGCCAGTGGTGCAGGTCATCTCTAGTGGCAGTGGCCGGTGGTGCAGGTCATCTCTAGTGATCACCTATAATGGCAGTGGCCGGTGGTACAGGTCATCTCTAGTGATCACCTCTAGTGGCAGTGGCCGGTGGTGCAGGTCAACTCTAGTGATCACCTCTAGTGGCAGTGGCCGGTGGTGCAGGTCATCTCTAGTGATCACCTCTAATGGCAGTGGCCGGTGGTACAGGTCATCTCTAGTGATCACCTCTAGTGGCAGTGGCCGGTGGTGCAGGTCATCTCTAGTGATCACCTTCAGTGGCTGTGGCCGGTGGTGCAGGTCATCTCTAGTGATCACCTTCAGTGGCTGTGGCCGGTGGTGCAGGTCATCTCTAGTGATCACCTCTAGTGGCTGTGGCCGGTGGTGCAGGTCATCTCTAGTGATCACCTCTAGTGGCAGTGGCCGGTGGTGCAGGTCATCTCTAGTGGCAGTGGCCGGTGGTGCAGGTCATCTCTAGTGATCACCTATAATGGCAGTGGCCGGTGGTACAGGTCATCTCTAGTGATCACCTCTAGTGGCAGTGACCGGTGGTGCAGGTCATCTCTAGTGATCACCTCTAGTGGCAGTGACCGGTGGTGCAGGTCATCTCTAGTGATCACCTCTAGTGGCAGTGGCCGGTGGTGCAGGTCATCTCTAGTGATCACCTCTAATGGCAGTGGCCGGTGGTACAGGTCATCTCTAGTGATCACCTCTAGTGGCAGTGGCCGGTGGTGCAGGTCATCTCTAGTGATCACCTTCAGTGGCAGTAGCCGGTGGTGCAGGTCATCTCTAGTGATCACCTCTAGTGGCAGTGGCCGGTGGTGCAGGTCATCTCTAGTGATCACCTCTAGTGGCAGTGGCCGGTGGTGCAGGTCATCTCTAGTGATCACCTCTAGTGGCTGTGGCCGGTGGTGCAGGTCATCTCTAGTGATCACCTCTAGTGGCTGTGGCTGGTGGTGCAGGTCATCTCTAGTGATCACCTCTAGTGGCTGTGGCCGGTGGTGCAGGTCATCTCTAGTGGCAGTGGCCAGTGGTGCAGGTCATCTCTAGTGATCACCTATAATGTCAGTGGCCTGTGGTACAGGTCATCTCTAGTGATCACCTCTAGTGGCAGTGGCCGGTGGTGCAGGTCATCTCTAGTGATCACCTCTAGTGGCAGTGGCCGGTGGTGCAGGTCATCTCTAGTGATCACCTCTAATGGCAGTGGCCGGTGGTACAGGTCATCTCTAGTGATCACCTCTAGTGGCAGTGGCCGGTGGTGCAGGTCATCTCTAGTGATCACCTTCAGTGGCAGTGGCCGGTGGTGCAGGTCATCTCTAGTGATCACCTCTAGTGGCAGTGGCCGGTGGTGCAGGTCATCTCTAGTGATCACCTCTAGTGGCAGTGGCCGGTGGTGCAGGTCATCTCTAGTGATCACCTCTAGTGGCTGTGGCCGGTGGTGCAGGTCATCTCTAGTGATCACCTCTAGTGGCTGTGGCCGGTGGTGCAGGTCATCTCTAGTGATCACCTCTAGTGGCTGTTGCCGGTGGTGCAGGTCATCTCTAGTGATCACCTCTAGTGGCAGTGGCCGGTGGTGCAGGTCATCTCTAGTGATCACCTCTAGTGGCTGTGGCCGGTGGTGCAGGTCATCTCTAGTGATCACCTCTAGTGGCAGTGGCCGGTGGTGCAGGTCATCTCTAGTGATCACCTCTAGTGGCAGTGGCCGGTGGTGCAGGTCATCTCTAGTGATCACCTCTAATGGCAGTGGCCGGTGGTACAGGTCATCTCTAGTGATCACCTCTAGTGGCAGTGGCCGGTGGTGCAGGTCATCTCTAGTGATCACCTTCAGTGGCTGTGGCCGGTGGTGCAGGTCATCTCTAGTGATCACCTTCAGTGGCTGTGGCCGGTGGTGCAGGTCATCTCTAGTGATCACCTCTAGTGGCTGTGGCCGGTGGTGCAGGTCATCTCTAGTGATCACCTCTAGTGGCAGTGGCCGGTGGTGCAGGTCATCTCTAGTGGCAGTGGCCGGTGGTGCAGGTCATCTCTAGTGATCACCTATAATGGCAGTGGCCGGTGGTACAGGTCATCTCTAGTGATCACCTCTAGTGGCAGTGACCGGTGGTGCAGGTCATCTCTAGTGATCACCTCTAGTGGCAGTGACCGGTGGTGCAGGTCATCTCTAGTGATCACCTCTAGTGGCAGTGGCCGGTGGTGCAGGTCATCTCTAGTGATCACCTCTAATGGCAGTGGCCGGTGGTACAGGTCATCTCTAGTGATCACCTCTAGTGGCAGTGGCCGGTGGTGCAGGTCATCTCTAGTGATCACCTTCAGTGGCAGTAGCCGGTGGTGCAGGTCATCTCTAGTGATCACCTCTAGTGGCAGTGGCCGGTGGTGCAGGTCATCTCTAGTGATCACCTCTAGTGGCAGTGGCCGGTGGTGCAGGTCATCTCTAGTGATCACCTCTAGTGGCTGTGGCCGGTGGTGCAGGTCATCTCTAGTGATCACCTCTAGTGGCTGTGGCTGGTGGTGCAGGTCATCTCTAGTGATCACCTCTAGTGGCTGTGGCCGGTGGTGCAGGTCATCTCTAGTGGCAGTGGCCAGTGGTGCAGGTCATCTCTAGTGATCACCTATAATGTCAGTGGCCTGTGGTACAGGTCATCTCTAGTGATCACCTCTAGTGGCAGTGGCCGGTGGTGCAGGTCATCTCTAGTGATCACCTCTAGTGGCAGTGGCCGGTGGTGCAGGTCATCTCTAGTGATCACCTCTAATGGCAGTGGCCGGTGGTACAGGTCATCTCTAGTGATCACCTCTAGTGGCAGTGGCCGGTGGTGCAGGTCATCTCTAGTGATCACCTTCAGTGGCAGTGGCCGGTGGTGCAGGTCATCTCTAGTGATCACCTCTAGTGGCAGTGGCCGGTGGTGCAGGTCATCTCTAGTGATCACCTCTAGTGGCAGTGGCCGGTGGTGCAGGTCATCTCTAGTGATCACCTCTAGTGGCTGTGGCCGGTGGTGCAGGTCATCTCTAGTGATCACCTCTAGTGGCTGTGGCCGGTGGTGCAGGTCATCTCTAGTGATCACCTCTAGTGGCTGTTGCCGGTGGTGCAGGTCATCTCTAGTGATCACCTCTAGTGGCAGTGGCCGGTGGTGCAGGTCATCTCTAGTGATCACCTCTAGTGGCTGTGGCCGGTGGTGCAGGTCATCTCTAGTGATCACCTCTAGTGGCAGTGGCCGGTGGTGCAGGTCATCTCTAGTGATCACCTCTAGTGGCAGTGGCCGGTGGTGCAGGTCATCTCTAGTGATCACCTCTAATGGCAGTGGCCGGTGGTACAGGTCATCTCTAGTGATCACCTCTAGTGGCAGTGGCCGGTGGTGCAGGTCATCTCTAGTGATCACCTTCAGTGGCAGTGGCCGGTGGTGCAGGTCATCTCTAGTGATCACCTCTAGTGGCAGTGGCCGGTGGTGCAGGTCATCTCTAGTGATCACCTCTAGTGGCTGTGGCCGGTGGTGCAGGTCATCTCTAGTGATCACCTCTAGTGGCAGTGGCCGGTGGTGCAGGTCATCTCTAGTGATCACCTCTAGTGGCTGTGGCCGGTGGTGCAGGTCATCTCTAGTGATCACCTCTAGTGGCTGTGGCTGGTGGTGCAGGTCATCTCTAGTGATCACCTCTAGTGGCTGTGGCCGGTGGTGCAGGTCATCTCTAGTGGCAGTGGCCAGTGGTGCAGGTCATCTCTAGTGATCACCTATAATGTCAGTGGCCTGTGGTACAGGTCATCTCTAGTGATCACCTCTAGTGGCAGTGGCCGGTGGTGCAGGTCATCTCTAGTGATCACCTCTAGTGGCAGTGGCCGGTGGTGCAGGTCATCTCTAGTGATCACCTCTAATGGCAGTGGCCGGTGGTACAGGTCATCTCTAGTGATCACCTCTAGTGGCAGTGGCCGGTGGTGCAGGTCATCTCTAGTGATCACCTTCAGTGGCAGTGGCCGGTGGTGCAGGTCATCTCTAGTGATCACCTCTAGTGGCAGTGGTCGGTGGTGCAGGTCATCTCTAGTGATCACCTCTAGTGGCTGTGGCCGGTGGTGCAGGTCATCTCTAGTGATCACCTCTAGTGGCTGTGGCCGGTGGTGCAGGTCATCTCTAGTGATCACCTCTAGTGGCTGTTGCCGGTGGTGCAGGTCATCTCTAGTGATCACCTCTAGTGGCTGTTGCCGGTGGTGCAGGTCATCTCTAGTGATCACCTCTAGTGGCAGTGGCCGGTGGTGCAGGTCATCTCTAGTGATCACCTCTAGTGGCAGTGGCCGGTGGTGCAGGTCATCTCTAGTGATCACCTCTAGTGGCTGTGGCCGGTGGTGCAGGTCATCTCTAGTGATCACCTCTAGTGGCAGTGGCCGGTGGTGCAGGTCATCTCTAGTGATCACCTCTAGTGGCAGTGGCCGGTGGTGCAGGTCATCTCTAGTGATCACCTCTAATGGCAGTGGCCGGTGGTACAGGTCATCTCTAGTGATCACCTCTAGTGGCAGTGGCCGGTGGTGCAGGTCATCTCTAGTGATCACCTTCAGTGGCAGTGGCCGGTGGTGCAGGTCATCTCTAGTGATCACCTCTAGTGGCAGTGGCCGGTGGTGCAGGTCATCTCTAGTGATCACCTCTAGTGGCTGTGGCCGGTGGTGCAGGTCATCTCTAGTGATCACCTCTAGTGGCAGTGGCCGGTGGTGCAGGTCATCTCTAGTGATCACCTCTAGTGGCTGTGGCCGGTGGTGCAGGTCATCTCTAGTGATCACCTCTAGTGGCTGTGGCTGGTGGTGCAGGTCATCTCTAGTGATCACCTCTAGTGGCTGTGGCCGGTGGTGCAGGTCATCTCTAGTGGCAGTGGCCAGTGGTGCAGGTCATCTCTAGTGATCACCTATAATGTCAGTGGCCTGTGGTACAGGTCATCTCTAGTGATCACCTCTAGTGGCAGTGGCCGGTGGTGCAGGTCATCTCTAGTGATCACCTCTAGTGGCAGTGGCCGGTGGTGCAGGTCATCTCTAGTGATCACCTCTAATGGCAGTGGCCGGTGGTACAGGTCATCTCTAGTGATCACCTCTAGTGGCAGTGGCCGGTGGTGCAGGTCATCTCTAGTGATCACCTTCAGTGGCAGTGGCCGGTGGTGCAGGTCATCTCTAGTGATCACCTCTAGTGGCAGTGGTCGGTGGTGCAGGTCATCTCTAGTGATCACCTCTAGTGGCTGTGGCCGGTGGTGCAGGTCATCTCTAGTGGCAGTGGCCAGTGGTGCAGGTCATCTCTAGTGATCACCTATAATGTCAGTGGCCTGTGGTACAGGTCATCTCTAGTGATCACCTCTAGTGGCAGTGGCCGGTGGTGCAGGTCATCTCTAGTGATCACCTCTAGTGGCAGTGGCCGGTGGTGCAGGTCATCTCTAGTGATCACCTCTAATGGCAGTGGCCGGTGGTACAGGTCATCTCTAGTGATCACCTCTAGTGGCAGTGGCCGGTGGTGCAGGTCATCTCTAGTGATCACCTTCAGTGGCAGTGGCCGGTGGTGCAGGTCATCTCTAGTGATCACCTCTAGTGGCAGTGGCCGGTGGTGCAGGTCATCTCTAGTGATCACCTCTAGTGGCAGTGGCCGGTGGTGCAGGTCATCTCTAGTGATCACCTCTAGTGGCTGTGGCCGGTGGTGCAGGTCATCTCTAGTGATCACCTCTAGTGGCTGTGGCCGGTGGTGCAGGTCATCTCTAGTGATCACCTCTAGTGGCTGTTGCCGGTGGTGCAGGTCATCTCTAGTGATCACCTCTAGTGGCAGTGGCCGGTGGTGCAGGTCATCTCTAGTGATCACCTCTAGTGGCTGTGGCCGGTGGTGCAGGTCATCTCTAGTGATCACCTCTAGTGGCAGTGGCCGGTGGTGCAGGTCATCTCTAGTGATCACCTCTAGTGGCAGTGGCCGGTGGTGCAGGTCATCTCTAGTGATCACCTCTAATGGCAGTGGCCGGTGGTACAGGTCATCTCTAGTGATCACCTCTAGTGGCAGTGGCCGGTGGTGCAGGTCATCTCTAGTGATCACCTTCAGTGGCAGTGGCCGGTGGTGCAGGTCATCTCTAGTGATCACCTCTAGTGGCAGTGGCCGGTGGTGCAGGTCATCTCTAGTGATCACCTCTAGTGGCTGTGGCCGGTGGTGCAGGTCATCTCTAGTGATCACCTCTAGTGGCAGTGGCCGGTGGTGCAGGTCATCTCTAGTGATCACCTCTAGTGGCTGTGGCCGGTGGTGCAGGTCATCTCTAGTGATCACCTCTAGTGGCTGTGGCTGGTGGTGCAGGTCATCTCTAGTGATCACCTCTAGTGGCTGTGGCCGGTGGTGCAGGTCATCTCTAGTGGCAGTGGCCAGTGGTGCAGGTCATCTCTAGTGATCACCTATAATGTCAGTGGCCTGTGGTACAGGTCATCTCTAGTGATCACCTCTAGTGGCAGTGGCCGGTGGTGCAGGTCATCTCTAGTGATCACCTCTAGTGGCAGTGGCCGGTGGTGCAGGTCATCTCTAGTGATCACCTCTAATGGCAGTGGCCGGTGGTACAGGTCATCTCTAGTGATCACCTCTAGTGGCAGTGGCCGGTGGTGCAGGTCATCTCTAGTGATCACCTTCAGTGGCAGTGGCCGGTGGTGCAGGTCATCTCTAGTGATCACCTCTAGTGGCAGTGGTCGGTGGTGCAGGTCATCTCTAGTGATCACCTCTAGTGGCTGTGGCCGGTGGTGCAGGTCATCTCTAGTGATCACCTCTAGTGGCTGTGGCCGGTGGTGCAGGTCATCTCTAGTGATCACCTCTAGTGGCTGTTGCCGGTGGTGCAGGTCATCTCTAGTGATCACCTCTAGTGGCTGTTGCCGGTGGTGCAGGTCATCTCTAGTGATCACCTCTAGTGGCAGTGGCCGGTGGTGCAGGTCATCTCTAGTGATCACCTCTAGTGGCAGTGGCCGGTGGTGCAGGTCATCTCTAGTGATCACCTCTAGTGGCTGTGGCCGGTGGTGCAGGTCATCTCTAGTGATCACCTCTAGTGGCAGTGGCCGGTGGTGCAGGTCATCTCTAGTGATCACCTCTAGTGGCAGTGGCCGGTGGTGCAGGTCATCTCTAGTGATCACCTCTAATGGCAGTGGCCGGTGGTACAGGTCATCTCTAGTGATCACCTCTAGTGGCAGTGGCCGGTGGTGCAGGTCATCTCTAGTGATCACCTTCAGTGGCAGTGGCCGGTGGTGCAGGTCATCTCTAGTGATCACCTCTAGTGGCAGTGGCCGGTGGTGCAGGTCATCTCTAGTGATCACCTCTAGTGGCTGTGGCCGGTGGTGCAGGTCATCTCTAGTGATCACCTCTAGTGGCAGTGGCCGGTGGTGCAGGTCATCTCTAGTGATCACCTCTAGTGGCTGTGGCCGGTGGTGCAGGTCATCTCTAGTGATCACCTCTAGTGGCTGTGGCTGGTGGTGCAGGTCATCTCTAGTGATCACCTCTAGTGGCTGTGGCCGGTGGTGCAGGTCATCTCTAGTGGCAGTGGCCAGTGGTGCAGGTCATCTCTAGTGATCACCTATAATGTCAGTGGCCTGTGGTACAGGTCATCTCTAGTGATCACCTCTAGTGGCAGTGGCCGGTGGTGCAGGTCATCTCTAGTGATCACCTCTAGTGGCAGTGGCCGGTGGTGCAGGTCATCTCTAGTGATCACCTCTAGTGGCAGTGGCCGGTGGTGCAGGTCATCTCTAGTGATCACCTTCAGTGGCAGTGGCCGGTGGTGCAGGTCATCTCTAGTGATCACCTCTAGTGGCAGTGGTCGGTGGTGCAGGTCATCTCTAGTGATCACCTCTAGTGGCTGTGGCCGGTGGTGCAGGTCATCTCTAGTGATCACCTCTAGTGGCTGTGGCCGGTGGTGCAGGTCATCTCTAGTGATCACCTCTAGTGGCTGTTGCCGGTGGTGCAGGTCATCTCTAGTGATCACCTCTAGTGGCAGTGGCCGGTGGTGCAGGTCATCTCTAGTGATCACCTCTAGTGGCAGTGGCCGGTGGTGCAGGTCATCTCTAGTGATCACCTCTAATGGCAGTGGCCGGTGGTACAGGTCATCTCTAGTGATCACCTCTAGTGGCAGTGGCCGGTGGTGCAGGTCATCTCTAGTGATCACCTTCAGTGGCAGTGGCCGGTGGTGCAGGTCATCTCTAGTGATCACCTCTAGTGGCTGTGGCCGGTGGTGCAGGTCATCTCTAGTGATCACCTCTAGTGGCAGTGGCCGGTGGTGCAGGTAATCTCTAGTGATCACCTCTAGTGGCAGTGGCCGGAGGTGCAGGTCATCTCTAGTTAACGTCACTTGCGCATAATATCTAGTGTATATAATGATCACCAGCCCTGATATCATGCATGGTAGGACAAGGGGTTGAGTATGTCCCCGCTCACACGGGGGTATTTACCTCTCCTGACTATGAAGCTAATGTTAGTAGAACAATTCATATCTTCTTATGCAGTCAGCCTGTAGGTGGTCCTCACTGCTGCAGACCCCATGTTGTCCATAGTAACATAGTATGTAAGGCCAAATAAAGACAGTTCAGCCTATTACCCCCCAATGTTGATCCAGAGGAAGGCAAAAAAACACCAATGAGGTAGAAGCCATATTTCCCCATTTAGGAGAAATTAGTCTTCTACCTGGGGGTTTTCTCCACCTTGGAGATGGTTTGCTCCAGCTGTATTCCTATCTGCTGTAGCTGATGCAGGACTGACTGGTGTATTCCTTACTGGTGAGACTATAGGCGGTCATATAGGAGTTCTACGGCCATCTGTAAGCATCTCTCCAGGTCCCAGAACTCCAAGGAGACCCTCAATATTCTTTAAACATTGTAGGGCTTGCATGATTCCTTATAAGACAGCGCAGCTGCTGCAGAACCTGTTTTAAGAAAGAGAGTGGATGTGTTCACCACTGGCTCACCTTCATCTTCTGCATGGGGAAGGTTGGAGAGGCCACAATCCTGTATGAGCCACGCTGCAGAAACACACGGGCGTATGTGCAACTACGCTCGCCACTATAAGGCATAGTTGCGCATTAACCCTTTCCAATTCACTGTCTGACGTCTGAAGACATTATGATTTAAGGCTGTACAGCTCTGATGTTGGAAGACGTCCATCGGGGTTCTCTTACTGTATATTGCCAGCCTCTCTGCTGTCGGAGCCTATCCAATGTGTCACCTCATGCAGTACTGGCTTTAGCCAGCAGATAGCGCCGTTGTATAATGGCAGAAAGAGTAAGCCCCCTAGGAAAGCCAGGATACAAATTGGATTGGAAAAGGTCAACAGGTTTTTGTTTTCCTTGAACTTTTTAAACTCTGCACCGTAGCACGCCAGTTTGGAAAAAAAAAAAAACAGCTGTAAGATGGGGCAAGTCCCATCTTTTCCCACCCGTACTATTAACGGGCGAGAATGCCGCTAATGAAAGTAAAACCAGTGAAACCAATGGCTTCATTTCGTCCCGCCCCTGTGAGGAAGCCCTTAAAGTGGTTATCCAGGAAAAAAAAAAACTTTACAAACTAGGTCAGAGTGGTGGGAAGATACAAAACAGCCATACCTGCCTCCCTCGCCCCTCTTGTGCCACCAGTACATAGTGCATATTACGCTGCCGCTCCTGCGCTAGTGATGTATTGTTGAACACCTCCTCTTGCTCTTACTAATTAGTCTTTTTATCCCGCACAGGGCGGCCCTGCAATCATGGAAATTTAAAGGAAAGTGACGTCGTCGGAGTGGGGGGGCAACCCCCTCCCTCTGCCGTCTCTCGCTCGTTGCCGGACTCATGGCAGGGACTTAATAAAGGACTATATCACAGAGATCTATTTTTCTACACACTTGAGGGACGTTTGTATGAATATTTATATTTAATGTGCCAAAGGATTTTCCAGAACCAGTAAAGAAAACTTTTTACTGTCCGTTTGAGCCTTAATTTTGCAAAATTTTTTTGGTATATTGTGAAGGATTTCTGGGCATCACTGAGCACCAAGGATGGATGTGGGATGGCCAGAATGCACGGTGCGCTGCCGCTCACTTCAGCACGCACTGGATGTCATATCGGTGGTGACAAGAGGAAGTGAGCAGCAAATCAAGGCCTTCCTCTCGTCTTATTGCTGCAACGCCACCACCCTGAAGGATGATTTTGGGCGCAATGTTGTTCATATTTCTGCATCCTGCGGTAAGAAAGGGGTCTTGGAGTGGCTGGCTGCCAAAGGAGTAGACCTGACCGTCAAAGACAAAGAATCTGGATGGACCGCTTTACATAGAAGTGTCTTCTATGGCCATATAGATTGTGCCCTGACACTGTTAAAGGTAATCCTTTCAATGTGTATTAAAGGGGTCTTCCAGGCACAAAAATACTGTTGTTTCTCTCAAAAGAAGACCCTGTCTTATATTCATTTTTGCCACAAAAGAGGCGCTAGGTCTTATTTTTGGGGAATGTCTATTTTTACATACCTAGCAGGCTCAGACCATGTCCCTCCTGCTCTCCGGAGCTTTGCCACGCTTGCTTGTAGTCTGCGGCCGCCCATAGAAGATCACTTTCTGGTTACGGGATTCATAAATCCCACCTTCAGGAAGCGATGGCGCTGAATGACTGAGCAGTGCTCGCTAAACCAACGCGACGGCTGTGATTGGCTCTTCGGCCACGGCATTGTTTGGCTGAGCAGCGGTCAAAGAACCAATTACAGCCGTCTTGTTGTGGAGGTGGCATCTATGAATTGGCTGAGCCACGGCATTGATTGGCCAATTCATTAATGCCGCCTCTACAATGTGATGACTGATTGGTTCTTCGACCGCTGCATTGATTGGCTGAGCAGCGGTCAAAGAACCAATCGTAGCCATCGCGTTGTGGAGGCGGCATTTATGAATTGCTTGAGCCATGGCATTAATTGGTAATTCATAAATCCCACCTTCACAACGCGATAGCTGTCATTGGTACTTCGACCGCTGCATTGATTGGCTGAGCAGCGTTCGAGAGCCAATCAGAGACATTGCCTTCTGGAGGCGGTATTTATGAATCCTGTAACCAAGGAGTGTTCTTCAGTCGGCAGCTGAGGACTGCAAGAAGGGCGTCTGAGCTCCGGAGAGCAGCGCTAGGGACGTGGACCGAACCTGCTAGGTAATGTATTCTTTTTTTTTTCATATATATGTAATGCAGCTAGGGCCTATATTTCAAGTCTCCCCAAAAATCCTGAAAAATCAGGGTAGGTCTTATTTTTGGGGAAACACAGTATATCACCCATGTGGTAAGTAGTAGGTGATACATCACTTTAGTCCCATAGCGCTGGTATGAGGTGGCAGCATCCATGCTTGACCATCACTTCATGCGAACATCTTACTGCTGTTTACTGGTATTGTATCACCTATTGCATGTACCGTATATTCTGGCGTATAAGGGGACTGGGCGTATAATACAACGCCCCAACTGTCGCCTTATACGCCGGGAATACAGTTTTTTTTTTTTTTTTACTGCTTATACCCGGCGTATAAGACGACCCCTGACTTTGGAGAAGATTCTGCGGGGTTAAAAGGTCGTCTTATACGCCAGTATTTATGGTATATTTGTGTATTTGGGTCGGCACTTTAACTGAAATGCATGTGTTTAAAGCAGGAATTAATTTACCCCTTAGTGACCAAGCTTTTTTTTTTTTTTTTTTCTTTTTTCATTTCATTTTTTTCCACCCCCTTCCCCCTTTTAAAAATATTGCAACTCCTTTATTTATCCATCGTCGCCGCTATCTGAGGGCTTGTTTTTTGCGGGACGAGTTGTAGTTTTCAATGATACTATTTAATGTACTGAAAAACTTAAAAAAAATTCTAAGTGGTTAAAAATGGAAGACAAACGACATTCCGCCATCTTTCAGTGCGTCTTGTTTCAATGGTGCACAAACTGCAGCAAAAGTGACCTGATAACTTTATTACTACAATAGCAAACTTGTATAGGTTTTTTTTTTTTTTTTTTTTGCTCTACTAGTGTTTTCTTTCAAAGATATTTAATTTTTTTCAATTATTTTCTGCCGCCATCTTCTGCGCGCAATAACTTTTATTTTTTTATTGACATAGTTGTGCGAGGGCTAATTTTTTGCGGGACGTCCTGTAGATTGTGTGGTAACATTTTTGGAATGCATACGATATTTTTTTTTTTGCATTTTTTTCTTGGCGACAGGGTGTTATCTTTTTTTTTTTTTTTTTTTCCCGGACGATTTTCACTATGTAATAAATAATGTTACTTTGATACATCAGACTTTTACAGATGCAGTGGTACCAATGGTACCAATTTTTTATGTTTCTAGATTCTTTTATTATAAATCTTTTTTTTATTACTTTTTAATAATTAGTAAAACTTTTATTCACCTTATTTTAACTTTTTTTTTTTAAGCTTGATCCCTCCTACAGTATGATGTAATCCCATAGCATTACATCATACTATGACAAGGCAGGCAGTCTATCAAGCCACCCCACGGCGACAGCTTGATAGGCATTCTGCCAGGACAGCCCTCAAGCCTTTCAGGAGGCCCCCGGCTGCCATGACATCTGCACCGCTCCCTGTGATCTCATTGTGGGGGGGGGGGGGTGTATGGGACCCCCAAACGTCAGTCGGGGAATTTAAATGTCGCTGTCAGAATTGACAGCGGCATTTAAAGGGTTAACAGCTCCAATGAGCCACGTGGCTCGTCAGAGCTGTTGTTTGCGGGTGTCAGCTCTAAGAAACAGCCGGCACCCGCGGTGTATGGAGGGAGATCGCCGCGTGATGTAAAAACACTTAGTATAGGGCGGTCACTAGGGAGTTAAGAGAGTCGTTCATTTTCCTCTGTTTTAAAGGTTTAAAAGAACTTATCCCTGTCAAGAAAATAGGGTATAAGTATCTGATCGGTGAGGGTCCAACCGCTGGGACCTCCGCTGGTCACGAAAACGGGGTTCCTGAAAATCCCTATATGAGTGTTGGACGTGTGTGCTGCCGCTCCATCCATTGCAGCGGGCCTGTTGGAGACCATAAATGTTCAGCTTTGTCTGGCACTCCCATTGAAGTAGAGCAGGCATGCGCACCCGTGACCTCTGCTGCATTCATTGGAGGACCTTTAGAGGTCCTGCAGTCAGCTCCCCCACCATGATCAGTTACCTATCCCCAGTTCTGTAGGTAAGGCCAGTTTTGCACAAGCGCTAACTTTTGCGAGACTCACAAAACTGGCACGAATATGAGTCCTACCCATGAGCGATGTTTTCCCTCACTGCGAGGAAAACAAATTGTGGCATGTTCTATTTCACGCTCCTCGGAACGCATCGCCCATTGTTTTCGACGGTACCTTAAATACATCCCATGGCTCTCGCCTGCCGGGTCATGTAGTGATTCACATTGATGGGTAACCAGTGCGATATCAGGATGAGCTTCTTGGCTCGATCCCAGGCTCGCCCATGTGCAGTTAGCCTAAGGGATAAGTTCTTGTGGTGGGACAATCTCCTTAACACTAGATCTGCTGTGCCCCCCATGGCGGTTCTAGTGTTAAAGGAGAAGCTTCCCTTTTGCACCATGTATTTGCAGCATCCCACGATGTAAATCTACACAACATGTTAAATATTCCCGGAAACACTTGGCTACTCAGGCCGGACTCGTAGGGGCGGATTTGGATTGTGGATTCTACAATCGCCGTCCACGCAAGCGATCCGCAGTAAAACACTGGCATTGAACGCCATGCATTTTCGCTTTTTCGTACACGCAGATATGAATTGCAGTGAGTGGAAGAAAAATTGTGGAATCAGTGTGGGCGGCATCCATTGAAGTCAATGGAGACCGTCTGCCCTGCAGCCCAAACACAATTCACATTGCATGTTACCATTACGGGTACCCGTGTCATCACTAAGCAATGGCGCAGGAAATACAAAAAAACGAATCCTGTGCTGCTTATGGCCGTCACGGTCATTCGCAATACAGTGGAAATGCAGGGTCGCCATCTGGGCTTTATTTAGAAGGGAGTTTAATTCCATGACACATTGTCTGGTCAGACCGCGATGTTCATCATTCTGCTGATTCGCTGTTAGTGAGCAGTGCATTGTGGGGGATCACAGCTGCGCTCTACATGAAGTCTACAGATACACTGACTGCAGATTACAGGAATCTGCAGAAATGCTGTTTTCACTTTTTGTGAGTTGAGAAAAAGTTTCCCATTTACTAAGTTACTCAAATGTTTTATGAAGCCCGGATTGTTTCAGAAAGGTTCACAAGAACCCCTTCCGGCAGACGAGCTTTGTGAGCCTCATTCACACACGGCTGGTAGATGTCAGGAAATGGTTTCCTGTACGGCCCCAACTAGAGCCTATATAGAGGTATATAAGGGTCCATAACTTCTGTTGTTGACAAAAAAAAGCAGTCAAAATCAATTTTGACTCAAAATCAACTGCTTTCAGCAGGCAGGGTACTCGCCATCGCCTTGCGATACTTTGCGTTATCAGTGCACCCTTTCACCTGGCAGCCTCTAATGGGCGCAGCGCCGCTGGTCAGGTGATGCGGACGTGACATGTGATCATACCACAGATAACCATTACCGACCTACAAGTAGCTGAACTATTGAGGTCCTTTTAGACGGAATGATTTATCGATTGAATGAGCGAACGATGTCTGAGTCTGTTTACACTGGCAGATAAATTGCTCACTCGTTAAATCTTACGGTCGCTCACATTTGCTGTAAAAGTGAATGGAAACTAATGAACGATCGGTATTCAGTAAACCGAACATATAGCGAACGAGCCAACGATGATCGCTCATTTCATGCAAATTAATTATCATTCATCGTTGGCCGTGTTTACACTGGAGGATTATCGTTCAAATTTAAACAATCTAGTATTTTTTTTTTTTAATTTCAACTAAAATCGCTTTTTCTAAACGCACCTTTTAATGTCTTTTATTGAGCATATGGAATAAACCTTCATAATATAGAAAGTAAATGAACCTCTGTGCTAGTGCTCGGCCGCATGTGGTTACAGCATTGTTGGGCCATACCCCATGGCCCGTGTCACACTGTGTTTGTGCGTTTGGGGTGTGCAAAATTCGCACCCAATATGCATTGAATAGAACCCATGGATTTCAATGGATCCGTTCACGTAAGCCTATTTTGCGCTTGCGTTTTGTTTGTGCAAAAAATGCGCATTTGTGCACAAAAATATCGTTTATTGAACCAGTTAATTGCCAATTTTTATAAATAGGTTGCATGTTTTTTTTGCATGTGCAGACTCACAATTTGCATATGCAAAGAGTACAGTAAAACACACATGCATACATGCAAATATGCAGCACCCAATGTGCAAATGCGTTTACCCCGTGTGACACAGGCCCAGGGCTGTTATTAAACATGCACTAGCGGCAGCCTCTAGTACTCATATTTTCCCGATAATTGCTGGTTGGACCCTAGAAGTACAGCCTTGCAATTAGTGCTATTACACGTCATTAACGCTTGTATAATAGCGCTAATCGCTGGTTTGCAGATGCAGCCCACCATTTATCAGGAAAATACAAGTGCTAGCAGTAGCCGCTTGTGCTCATGTATTAACATCCTTATAGCACCCTTAAGCTATTTGGTAAAAAGGTGTTACAACTAGGGTACATTCACGCAGCCTTTTTTCTGTCCAAAAATCAGATGGAAGTAGCATCCATTCATTTAAATGGATGTATGTCTATGGACCTTTTTTTTACTCAGCCTTATAGTTGAAGTAAAAAACAAAAAAAAGATTGCAGCATGACCTATTCTTTTCTCTGATTTTTGGACAAAAAGATCACGATCCAGTGTACGGTGTTCAGCACACAGCTGGGATGTCCAAGTGCTGTGCGATGCGAGATGAACTTGAGCATCTCCTGTCCAACTTAAAACTCGAGTGTGCATGTACCCCAAGGTGATCAGATTGGAAGTGTGGATTTCACAGGTGCTTTGTTCTTTAAATAAAGGCACACAAAGCCTGGTTACTGACAAATCTCTTTTCAGGAAAACTGGTTAGTGAGAACAATGCAAACAATTTTCAGAACACATGTTCTAAAGATACATGAAGCTGGAAAAGAGCACAAAAACATTACTGAAAATCTGGATGTACATCATGGTTAGACAAATTACCTACAAAGAGAAGAATAAGAACTGTTGCTACTCTCTGCAGCAGTGAACGACGTCCTGTTACGACACTCCAAGAGTAGAGATGAGCGAGCATACTCGCTAAGGGCAATTTCTCGATCGAGCATTGCCCTTAGCGAGTACCTGCCCGCTCGGAAGAAAAGATTCGGCTGCCGGCGGTGGGCGGGGGAGAGCGGGGAGGAACAGGGGGGAGATCTCTCTCTCCCTCCCCCCCCCCCCTTTTCCCGCTCCCCCCTTCTCACTGCCGCAACTCACCTCTCACCCGAACCAGCAGCAGAACCTTCTCTGCCGAGCAGGGACATACTCGCTAAGGACAATGCTCGATTGAGTAATTGTCCTTAGCAAGTATGCTCGCTCATCTCTATCCAAGAGCACAAACGGCAATCCTGAAAGATGTGCGAAACAACGTAAAGGTAACAACAAAAGACTTATGGAAGTCTCTACAAATACAAAACCTTTGTTCATGTGTCCGCTATTAGAAGAGCACTGAACAAGACTGGTGTTCATGTTGCTGTCCAAAGAAAATTAAAATAAGAAAAGAAATTGTGGCCCGTCTCAAGTTTTCCAAAGACCACTTTGATGTCGCCCAATGGTTCTGTGAAACCGTTCTATGGGCAGATGAGGCAAACGTGGACCTGTAGAACACCCACAACACTTTGGCATGGAGCTGCTTTGCTGCTGAAGGGTCTGGATGCCTTGTGATAATTGCATGAACCGTGAATACAAACATGTAGGAAAACATTTTACAGGAAAATGTAAGGGCAGCAGTTCATAACTGCAAGCTGAAGAGACATTGGGTTATACAACAAGACAAATGACCCAAAACACACAAGTAAATCAACTCAACTAGAGAATAGTTGAAAAAGATTATTTGTGTTGTGGAATAGCTAAGCCGGAGTCCTGATCTTAATCCTATTGAGATGCATGACCTGAAGAGGGTTGTGTACAGAAGGCATCCCAGAAATACTGATGGACTGAAACACATCTGCAGAGAGGAATAGGCCAGAATTCCTTCTCAATGTTGAGCAGCTACAGAAAATGTTCGTTGGAGGTGATTGCTACTAAAGGGGAAGCCATAGTATATTTATATAGTATTATTAAATTCAAGGGTTCACTTACTTTACCTCCCTGTACTTTCATTAAATGTGCTCAGTAAAAGACATGGCTAGTACATGTTTTGTGTTTGTTTGTCTATTTGTTACAAGTTTAGATTGTTTGTCTATTTGTTACTTAGATAACAATTCAGAGCGCAGTTCTTTTAGTAATCGAAGCAGAAATCCAGGTACGGCCGGCTGCACACAAACAGATATTTGCTGCAGAATGCACACAGAGGATCCGCAGCAAATACCGTACAGAACACGCTATGTAAAATCGCTACTCGTAGAAGCGAATTGCAATTTCCGTGAGTGGAGGAAAAATCGCAGCTTGTTCTATTTTTGTGTGCGCTCCGCATGGACGGCTTACATTGAAGTCAGTAGAAACTGCCTGACCCACAGCCTGTCCGCAATTAATATTGCCGATAGGTCACAGGTACCCTCGTCATTGCCTAGCGACAGCGCGGGAAAAACAAAGATTTAAAAAAAATCTGTACTGTGCATGACTGACGGTGAGCTGCCGCGGTCATCCGCAATACAGAAGATACCAGGTACGCAGGGTTGCCGGCTGTTATTGAAACCGGATTCCGCTGTGTGCTCCGCCATGCGGAATCCGACCCCTTCCATGTGCAGCCGGCTTATCCAAATGGGTTCACTTATTTTTCCTTGTAGCTGTAATATAGCATTTTTTTTTAAACTGCAATCTTTTTCCAGTACATATTTCCCACTTCTGGGTGGGTTACATAAACGCTGTTTTATTTCTACTCTCGTGATTAGCAATCGGGGTATATATTCACCGTATATACGGGCAACATCTGCCACTGCATGGCTATACACTGGCATACTTCAGTGGCAGACTGCAATGATAAAAGGATATGCCATAGTATGTGTGAAGTCTCCCATGGCATAGGATAGTGACGTCTTTCCTATACAGTATAGACCCCTTGACGGAGGCCACAAGGAGGACACTATTTGGGCCTCCATCGGGTGAATGGCAGACCTGTGCCTATGTTCTGTATGCGCTCATTTAATAAGATGTGAACTGAGACTAAATGTCTTGACTAGATCTACAGACTTTCATGTATTGATTTACCATATGACTAATTAGATAGCGACATTTATGTCCTAGTCCCTATATAATGTTTTCAATTTGTATTCATTTTATATTCTGTGTTGTCTTCAAGCATGGCGGTAATCTTCACATCCAAGATAAAGATGGATTCACCGCACTGGACCTTGTAATGAAGGATCGCCCTCCTCATATTGTTTTCCAAGCCAGCGGTAAGGGCCTAGATCTTTCTTTAATCAGACATTTGTCAGCTTCAGTATCCCTGACTTGAAGGACACTGGTTCATTTTACTAAATTGTAAAGTGCTACTCACATTAACCGTTGCAAAGCAAAGTGTATGGTACGTAATATGTCTTGAGAGCGACTAGAATATAAGGGCCAAAGCTCCATGAAAGGTTTTACTTCTAGGAGCTGCAAGTAATATCAGGAAGAAAGATCACATAAGGGGGAGAGAAGTTAAACAGTTGCACATCTAGAACCATGGAGTTGGAAGGGACCTTCAGGGTCATCAGGTCCAACTAAATTATCCCAGACAGATATTTGTCTAGCCTTTGTTTGATGGCTTCCCTTGAAGAAGAACTCGCGACTCCCCTTGTCAGCCTGTTCCACTCATTCATCAGCTTTGTGTCATCTGCAAACTTGGCTCAGTTTTCCCTCAATTCCCTCCTCCAGATTATTTATAAAAATGTTGTACAAACACTAGGCCTAGGACAGAGCCTTGGGGTACTCCACTTGATACATTCTTCCACTGAGCAACTATTTATGACCACTCTTTGAGTACGATCACTCAGCCAGTTGTGAATCCACCTAACAGTTACCTTGTCAATCCCATATTTGGTCATTTTTTCAGTAAGTATGGTATTAGAGACTTAAGTAGCTACTTAAATACCAATTAATTTTTATACAAAATGATTGCTCAAAGATCGCTCAAACGAGTTTGAGATACAGCTTTGAGCGATCATCTGTCCGTGAAAACCAGCCTTAATGGGCACTAATGCCTATTAGTAGCTTATTGGCTTCATTTGCATGTAAATGAGGCTCGTATCGCTGTGTGCAGAGAATAGCAGGTGCTCTGTTATTTGCATACAGCCCGTTTGTTCTGCCATGGGACTGCAACTGAATACAGTGTTGTCGGCGCTCCCGCGGAGAATCACAGCCTACGGTCCCTGCTATCAGCTGCCCGGCTGAATGATGGATTTTAAACTCAACATAAAATCATCGTTAGGCTGCCTGTCTACGGGCGTTGCAAAATCCCACGGCGAATCTCCGCCGCAGGAGCCAGCAGGCGAATCTCCGTGGTCAGCCTATCTGACAGATAGGCTGACCGCAGAGAATCGCTATGATTCTCTGCTCGTGGACAGGGGGCAAGCGCTTTCCATAGCAATGAAAAATGTGCATTACATTCCCCGCGGCCAGATTATCGCCGCAGGGAACGCAATTCAAAAACGCCCATGGACAGGCAGCCTTAGGCCGAAAAGCAAACTATGGTAGCCTTTACACGCAACGATTATCGCTCAAAAGACATTGAGCGAATTTTGAGCGATAATCGTTTTGTGTAAATAGGGCTTGACTCCTACTTTCCTTCTGACTTTTTTGTCCACTTCTGATATCAAGGTTCTCAACTGCATTCATTAGTTATATATTTTTACCTGGCCTATCACTTCCCTTCCCATATGATTGATGAGCGTAACAAGGCACCTGCCACATATACGCCTTCCTGTCGGTACTTGTCTATTAGGACCTCCATGCTGCTGCTTTCCTGTAAATAAGACCTAGAGGAGCAGAATCTTGTATTTTCTGTGTGCAGTGTATAAGAGACGATATAGCAATTAGTCTCCACCCATCAACTCAGGGAAAACTGCCAACTCGCGATGGAGCCTGCAGAGGGGAAAACTGCGTAGATGCAGGTTACAAGCCGCACAATGCCTAGAAGTAGTGCTACTTATCATATAAATACATGACGGCTTATTCTGAAAAGTCACCTGAAAGTATGGGAATGACTGTATCCTGAACTGATTACTTCTACCTATACGTTGGTTGTCATCTGTGCAACACAGGTTTGTTAGTATAGGTTGTGTTATCACTGGTGCTTTGTATGTCAATTGTATACCTACCTGCCTGTGGCATCCTTATGAGTGTTTTCTTATATTTTCCTTTTAGATCCTACTGAACTTTACACCTGGGGAAATAATATTAATTTTACCTTGGGGCATGGCAGTCAACAAAGCAAACATCATCCTGAACTGGTTGATATGTTTCCTCGCTGTGGCATATATATCAAACAGGTAAAGTCAGTGTTCATAGTAGGGATTAGGTTAAATACCTTTTTATTTATAGTTTTTATGTGTATTATTGACTATTATTTACCCCACTACCCCAAACTATCTGGACAATGCCCGACACACAAAATTTCAGACGTGCTCCAAAACCGCACCTTTTCAGGGAGGCATATCATATCTCCTAAACCAAACCCCTCTGTACTCCGCCTGATAACATGCTCCCTGACCTACCGACTGCAATCCCTGCTAGCCATAACCAACCTCCCCCTGCAGTCATACTGATTCAGCCACTATACGGCTCAGTCTGACCACTGTCCATGTGTACAGAATCCCTCACTCTCCACCTCGCCATACCACGCACATCTCCAGACCCTTTACCTTCTGTATCACCCCATTACTTGTAGTATGTAAGCTTGTTGGAGCAGGACCCTCACCCCTACTGTTCCATCAATTGATCTTGTTAAATCTTGCTATTTGTATAGCGCCAACTTATTCCGCAGCGCTTACTACATGTAACCATGGCTCTTGTATCTTAGGGGTTTTTTTTGTATCTGTTCCCTGTGTTTTGTAAGCGCTGTAGAATATGGTGGCGCTATATACATAAAGATTATTATTTACTATTGGTCTTGTGCTGTGCCTATGAAAACCCATTACACCCCATCCCCTTTTAGTGACTGGTTAAGTTTTAGTCACTTATTCCAACTATTCAGTAATAGATTCACGATTGAGTCACGCTGTTCTTCCAGCTCTGCAAAAGATGATGCAAAAGATAAAATTTTTTTTTTTTTAAAGTAAGGTCTATATTTAATTATTCACTTCTATATTTATTTTCCATGTAGATGGTACTATGTAAATTTCACTCAGTCTTCCTGTCTCGGAAAGGCCAGGTGTATACCTGTGGTCATGGTCAAGGGGGTCGGCTTGGTCATGGAGATGAACTTACATGCCTGGTATGTCTATGCTCCATCTTGTCTCGTATTAGATTGAGCTTACCAACTTTTGTAAAACTTTCTGAACTGCTAGAGGACACAGGATTAGAATACTCATGCTGATCAGCAGACAGTTGCTGCATACCCCCCTACTACGGTAACTATGTGTGCCCATGTGATCAGGAGCAAGGCGCGGTTGTAATTCATAATAGAGACCTTGCTCTAAGAATGGATATCGACGGAACCTCTGATCGCAGCATCTATGGGGTAAACAGCATTCTAAGGGAAAGCCTGAGGGGATTATCCCCCTGTGATGCAACTGCACCCCATTCCTGGCATGGACAGTAGGACTGGTGTGCATTGAAGGCTGTCTGACCATATGCTAATCCTTGTGCCAGGTTCCACTAGGTGTTAAGGCTGTTCTGTAGGATCATGGGCCCATGGAGACAGGATAACTTCCTGTAGTTGCCTCAAATTACATGGAGAGTGTGTTCACAAATTGCCGATTTGCTGCAGATTTTAATTTGCCTCAATTGAAAGGGTGAAATCTGCTGCAGATCTGCACCAAAATATGTAACCTAATCCGCAGGAAATAAGTGGTATGTGAACACACCCGAAGGTACGGACACGTTCTGGACCGCTAACAGGAAGGGTTGTGCCAGATTTGGATCTTCCCATCAGCATCATGCAGCAGAAATCTGGATTCATCTGACCCAATTATGTTTATTGTCTTTTTTCACTACTCAGAAATCCAATTTTTGGGCTCTTTTGCCCACTGGAGTTTTTCTGTTTCTTTCAGACAACAATGGCGCTGGAACTGGTCATCTGCTGTTATAGCCGATCCGTGCTAAATTGTGCATTCAGACACATTAGTTGGAGCACGTACAGTTGGCTTGACTATGCAACACGTGTTCCTTACAATGATTCTTGACATCCTCCTCTGACTCCTTTTTGATAACGAGTTGCTTTTCCTCTATCATAGCATTCTCCGTATACTCTCAACACTGTTGTGCAAGGAAACGCCACAAGGTTGGCAGCTTTTAACCCTATAGTGTTAAAGGATGTACAGTTACATCCTGCAGCTTCAGGGTATGTATGAAGGGGGATCGTGGGGCGATCTCGTTCCATACAATGCGGGTGCTGCTGTTTCTTACAGCCGACACCGCCCACAACATCTCTGATAAGCCACACCGCTCAACGGAGCTGTTAACCCTTTAAATGCACCGACCAATGTTCGGGGGTCTCTTACGGTTGTCATGGCAGCCAGTGGCCTTCTGAAAGGCCCCAGGGCTTGCATTGCAGAGTACCTATGGCTGATAAAGCGGCCGTTCATTGTAGAAAGATTAAGAAATTATAACCAATAAAAACTCAAATTTAAAAAAACCCTACGGGATTAAAAAAAGTTAAATGAATTGATAAAAGTAATACAATTACCTTAAGAGAAAAATAAGACTGCAGTAATCCAAAAGGCAAATTTCGAAAAACTGTTCTGGTACCAAAAGATTTGAAGGGGTGCTCGTCTCAGCAAGTTATCACTGTCCCAGGATTTTGCCTGCAGCGCATCCCAAACTTTTGGCAGCAGTGGCCAAGAATGCTTGCCATCACTCCGTTCACTCCAATGGGAGATAGCTATATTAAAGTGGTCTTTAACCTCTAGTGGGTCACATTGAAGGAGCAGTGGCACACATTCTCTGATGTCCTGCTCTGTCCTGTGAATAGGGGAGAACTTGCTTTAAGTATAATTCTACATTATGATATATACTGGATTTGGTTGCAGACGTAAATGTACCTCTTTTTGGGTGTGAGGGAGTAAAGTATAGTAAACATAGCTATGTCTTTTCTCTAGTTCATGGTCTCTAGTTGATGGGGATAATGGGGTTCGTATCCAGAATGCTGCCTATTAACCCAAGGTCATTAAAGAGTCTTTATAAAGGTGTCAAAGTCTGCTTAATTCTGTGGGTTTTGTATGTTCTGTTTTAAAGGTTCCAAGATTGGTGGAAGGTTTGACCACCCATTCTTGCAGTCAAGTGGCTGCAGCCAATGACCATACCGTGGTACTAACAGAAGAAGGATATGTTTACACTTTTGGCTTAAACACATTTCATCAACTGGGCATCCTCCCTCCACTTTCAGGTTGTAACGTTCCCAGACAGGTACGTCTAATCAGCCACATACTTAGGTTATTGCTAGGCACTTCCAACACAATACAACATTGACAACACTACTAGGACACATGAACTTTGTAGAGCTGGGTCCACCCCCCTTAGGACCTTCCTCCGAACCGGTGCAGAGAGCTCTGTAAGAGTGGCTTCCGTTCTGGCAGACTTTGAGCTGCCCTTGTATTACAAGGGTGGCCATTCTTTTGAATAGCTGTCATGTATTACATTTCCTCAGAAGTGACCTCTTCAATGGAAATGTCTAGCTGACCGTAGCTTCCCATGGCTAAATCAGCTGTTTGGCAGTGGTGCTGGGTGTAAATAAGGTTCTCTTCTTAATTCTCTCAAAATCTACAGTAAGTGAGCAATGGTTAGACGTCTTACTTTTTACAAATAAAATATTTAAAGGGGTTGTCCAGTTGTAAACTGTCAATGGCCTATCCTTAGAAGAGGCCAACAATAGTAGATCAGCAGTAATCTGCTGTCTGGTAGCCCTACTGATTAGCGGTTTGCTGGGCTGAACTAACTTCTGCAGGAAGCAGAAAGCTTCATTTTCACTGCAGTGGCCAGACATGGCATTACACCCATTCACTTCAGTGGGTACTTTGCCTGTAATATCAAGCCTGGCCACTGCAGTGGGGACGGAGCTGTCTGCTTCCTGCAGAAATCAGTTCAGTGCACAAGCATACTGGCCCAGAGAACAGCTTGTTGGCAGACTGATCTACTATTGATGGCCTATCATGCGGATTGGCCAATTAATAGTTTGCAACTGGACAATCCCTTCAATAAGTTATTACTACAAATAACACAGAGAGAGGCATTAAGTTACATAAAACCAATATTGTATTAAATGCATCATCTCATTACACTGCACATTAGAAGCACTTATTAATCTAGCATTTAACCCTTCTAGTTAGTCTTTTGTGACTACCCTCAAAGCATGCTGTTCCCAGCTGCCAAGAGAGAAAGAGAATGTGGTATATATTAAACCTACTACAGAACTGGTCAGCTTTTACGTTGCATCCTTCTCATTTTCAGGACAAAGACCCTTCTTTAGCAACGATTAGGGTAGGGATGTGGTCCAGAGACCAGAAACAGGCCATATACATATCTTGGCCTTCCTAGCTCAGATTACTGGTTACTCTTCTGTGGGTTGGTTGCGTCCACCACTGGAGTTGATTTACTCCTCGTCTGAGTCCATTCACTTGTCCCTTTTAGTGCCAGAGAGCTATATAGCTAATTTGTGAATTTTACGGACTAGCTCTATGATTTATCACTGCGAGCAAGACCGGGGGTGATCAGCTGTTTGCCCTAGGGACCATATTCTTAAAGGGGTTCTTTGATGGGACAACCCTTTAAAACTGATGCCTCTACCAACATAGGAGATGGAACCTCCCTAATACAACAACCTCTGATGATACGTCCCATGGCATACTGAATATGACCATTAACAGTTGGAACTGTCTTCTAGGTCAGCCCACTATCTAGAAGGTTACATAATAACTGGATTCATAAGACTTTTTTTTTTCTCTGTTGAACAGGTTCAGGCCAAAACTTTAAAGGGCAAGTCGGTAATTGGGGTTGCTG
This sequence comes from Eleutherodactylus coqui, assembly GCF_035609145.1. Lineage (NCBI taxonomy): Eukaryota > Metazoa > Chordata > Amphibia > Anura > Eleutherodactylidae > Eleutherodactylus > Eleutherodactylus coqui. Next base: position 191,894,989 of record NC_089837.1, on the reverse strand, counting down.
CTGGCAGGTTTCACACGGTGCTATGGACTAAAGATGCTGTTTACACAATGGGTCTTAATGGTGGTCAATTAGGTACATATCCTGTTTTCGACTTTTCTCTGTGTCCACAATCGTGAGCTCATGAAGACGTTGTAATCCTTTTTCTGTCTTGTTTAGGGTATTTACTAGATCCCAATGGAGAAAAGTATGTCAGCAGCCCACGCCAGGTCTCTGCTCTGCATCATAAAGACAGCAGTATATCACTTGTATCTGCCAGTGATGGCGCTACAGTTTGTGTTACGGAACGTGGAGACATCTACCTGCTCACTGAGTACCAGTGCAAGAAGCTTGCATCAAAGTAAGATTTATGTAGCATTCTGTTCATCCTCAGAAAAGTTCCACTAGTTGGCACATTTCTGTTGCTTCCATGTTTGCGATGAAATAAATGATTTTTTTTTTTTGCTAATGTAGGCAACTGAACTTAAAGAAGGTCCTTGTGTCTGGAGGAATTCTAGATTATAAATCCGATCCACAAAATCTCAAAGAAAATGGTGGCCAGCCTGTTTGTTTCCTTGCCTTGGATCAAGCTGGAAGAGTATGTTTTCCTTTATTGATACATGTAGAATATATTTACATTCCTATTTCTTAGTGGTATAGAAGTTGTAATACTGCTCTAACTGTTATTAATTGTCCTATTTAAAGGTATTTTGCTGGAAATCGACCAACATTTCTATGAAGCAGTGCCGCTGGGTGTATGGACGCCAAGTCTTTATGTCCGATTTTACCCTAAATAAGAATGGAATGCTGTTTATCACATATGATGGCGAAGGATTCAGTGGAAAGTGGATGCTTGACAAGAAATTCTCCCCAGATAAAAAGGGTATTTTCTTCTTTAATATTAATTTTGACTTTTTGGAAGTGTAATATGCGTATGCAATTGCTGAGACTGTTGGAGAATGAAGGTCTACTACTGTGCATTTTATGCTGTTGGCATTTGCTTTTTGCTTTTATAATAGTCCCTCTTAGGCCTCATGTCCACGGGGAAAATCAGGCCCGCTCCGGATTCTCCATGTAGAATCCGTAGCGGGTCCCTCCTGCCCTGCGGACATGAGCGCTTAAAATAAGAATTAACTTCCCTCTCGCCCGCTCCGGATCTTCCCTTCGCCGCGGCTTCGTCTTCTCTCCGTCGCGGCCGGATCTTCTTTCTTCGGCTTGGCGGATGCGCAGGGCACGTCGGTTGCGTGCCTCGCCTTAATGCGCCGGCCCGAAGAAAGATGATCTGGCCGCGACGGAGAGAAGATGAAGACGCGGCGAAGGGAAGATCCAGAGCAGGCGAGTAAATTCTGATTTTGGTCTCCCGCAGATCCGGACGGCTTCCATAGGCTTCAATAGAAGCCCGCGGGAGCCGTCCCCGCGGGAGACCCGCACTAAAATGGAGCATGGTCCGGATTTTTTCATGCTCCATTTTAAAAGAAATCACTTTTATTGACCATCCGCGGGTATTTATCTACCCGCGGGTGGTCAATGCATCCCTATGGGGTGCGGATCCGCGCGCGGGAGAAGAGTTAAAATCCGCTGCGGTTTTTAATTCTTCTTTTGCCCGTGGACATGAGGCCTTAGTCCTTTTTTAGTCCACATTCAGATGTGGATTTGTTGCAGATTTTTGATAATGATTGAACAGTGAAAATCTGCTGCAAATTACAGTAAAGTGCTACTGAATGGGGGTTTCAAAACCTTATTGACATGTAGAGGTAAAAAAAAGTTTTCGCAGATTTTTAAATCCTCACTACTCCTTATGTTTTGTGGATTTGTTGCAGAATCTTGCAGCGGTATTCATCCTATTGTTGACATTTGCAGCAAAATCTGCATGTGGAAAATACTGATTCTTCTGAATGTAGCCTTGTGTTCAAGTGGAGATCTTTTGGGGGGTTTCTAGGAAGCTTCGGATCATCTGAGAGGAGAGAGAAAGTGAATTATTGGTGCCACTTGAGGTGGAGAATTGCTTACATTGTAATTTCCTAATATAAATGAAGGAGTAATACTTCTCATTTTTGTCGGTTATTCTTTTGGCTCTGGCTGCAAAAACTGCAGTGGCATTTGATGAACTATCCTCAGGGGGTGGGGTCCATCACTCGAGACCCCGACCATTCAGCTGATTGTGCGCGCCCTCAAAGTGCCGCAATTACACAGGGGTCGGAGTGGAAGCAGTGAAAGTCTCCGCTCTGACCTCTGTGTAGTGGCGGGTGCTTGTAACTGCAGGCACGGCTCTCATTGAAATAAACGCGAGCTGTGCCTGCAGTTACAAGTGTCGGCCACTACACAGAGGTCGGAGCAGAGCCTTCCGCTCCAGCCCCTGTGTATTTGCGCTGCTGTTAGTGGGCGCACAATCAGCTGATCGGTTGGGGTCCTGAGCAACAGACCCCAGTATGCGTTTTCTCTCTTATGCTCATCACATTGATTTGATATGTTCCTCCTCTCTCCTCAGAGCACTCCATATCAGATTCCATTCTCTCTGAGACCAGCAGTGTGTATGAGAGGATCTGCTTGCAGAAGCTTCCTTTCGTCCACCGGGCAGTTAGTGTCACGACAGACCCTAGTGGATGTAACTTTGCAGTATTACAGTCTGACCCCAAAACCAGGTAACTTTTTTTTTCTTTGTTCCTCATTTAAATGTATAAGTGGACTCTAAGAATGCAGCCATTTAGTTACTACAAATCAAGGAACATGAAAACTTTCTATCATTGCAACCTTAAAGGGATACAAACTGTTCAGACAACTTCTGCTTATCTAATATCCTGCGTGTCTGATCAGTCTTGTAATATATTTAATATACTTTCATTAAAAAAAATTCTTTTTTTTTACCGCTGTGAATTAAGTTTGAAGTGCAATTCACAGCCTGTTGTCCAGGGTTAGAAAAACACGGCTGCTTTCTTCCAAGCACATCGCCACCCCCTTGTCCGTGGGTTGTGTCTGGTATTGCAGCTCAGCTCCATTGAAGTGAATAGGAGCTGAGTTGCCATACCAGACAGAACCTACAGACAAGGATGGCGCTGTGTTTGAAAGAAAGCAGCTATATTTGGCTTACCCAAAACAACCTATTTTAAGGATTCAGCTTTTCCAGTAACTGGAATGTTAAGACGTCTTCTTAGCTGTGTGGCAGGGTCCTCAAAGGTTCATCTTCCCTGCACTCACACAGCTCTCAGATCTGCAGTCAGTGTGCACAGTCTCTGCCTCATGTGAGGTTAGACTGACTTATCCTGCTATGAGCAGTTAGCTTTATATTGAAGGTAAAGCAGCATCATTCTTATTAGATTGATATTTCTTAGCTGCTTTTTAGGTCTTTTGTATTCCCATGGCCATAGCATATATAGAGAACTTTATGTATGCGGTGACCATGCGAACACGCTAGACCCAGAGAAGTAGCTAATGAAGAGTTGACCATACCTAGGTAAGTGGGGATGGTGTTTCAGCTACTTCACCAAATTAATTAGCACTATTGGTTTGCTTAGTGTTAAATTGTAACGACGTTCTGACTTTTTGCTTTGTGAATGAAAAGCACCCAATTCTTCTTCTACTGAGATTGCACATTTAATACTTCTTGTTTTCTGTCTGATAGCCTCTTTGAGATCCCAGTTATGTCTTCATCCATTGCTGTGGAAGATTTCGAGAAACTATTGAATGAAGTAGATGAAATGGACTCCATCCATGATGTGACATTTTTACTAGGTTCCCAAGCTTTTCCTGCCCACAAGTACATTCTGGCTATGAAATGTGACCACTTCCGGAAACTGTTCTTATCAGCGGACAGCAACCAAGCTGACCTTCTAGATATTTACCAAAATGGGGAGGATTCGGCTGGATGTGACCTGTTTGTCATCGAGAAAGTGTGTCCGGTTCTCTTTTCCTACATCTTACAATTTATCTATACCGACACCTGCGATATGTTAGTTCATGGGCACAAGCCAAGATGCATTCAAAAAGAAAGAATAGAAGAAAATCAAGACACAATTATTTCAAATTTTCAAAAAGTGAGTTTTAATGAAGATCTTAAAGGTAAATCTGCCTATGAGGTCTATACGAACAATCAGATCTGTGCAGAGAATGAAAAGAAGAAAGGCAAGGGGAAGCCTTACAAGAAAAGCAAATATGGGAACGAAGAAAATAGCCCTGTTAAAATGCTGCAAACTTTGGCCAAGAAATTTGGAATGAGTAGTCTGAGTTCAAGGTTTGTTCAGTTCTCTTTCAAAGTTATTGGTTTCAGCATACACAATTTGGGCACAATTTCTATTTTTTGCCAAGTCATAGAGACACATCAGTAGACCACATTGGTGAGTGGTTATGTACAGAAACTAGAGATGAGCGAGCATACTCGATAAGGCAAACTACTCGAGCGAGTAGTGCCTTATTCGAGTACCTGCCCGCTCGTCTCTAAAGATTCGGCTGCCGGAGCGGGTGACAGGTGAGTTGCGGGGGGGGAGAGAGAGATTTCCCCGCCCCCCCGCCGGCACCCGAATCTTTAGAGACGAGCGGGCAGGTACTCTAATAAGGCACTACTCGCTCGAGTAGTTTGCCTTATCGAATATGCTCGCTCATCTCTAACGGAGACCACAACCAGTCATTAGAGCATGATCCTTAGGCGTCAATCTGACGACTTTTAATGGTCAAGCACACTGTTCTCAAGGGAAGCTGACACAAGCTGCTGAGTTTTATCATCTATATAACGGCCATATATATCACTTGTCAGCGTCAATTGGGCACAATGATATTAAACCATTGATTTTAATTTCCCAATATTGTCAATCAGTAGTGAAGCAGAGAAGCCATTCGGGATCGGAGTGCTCTGAAGAGCATTCCACTATTCATTCATGTAGAGGTCAGTAGGGACCTGGGTGACTGTACCAGCACTGACATAGCAGACATTTGTACAAAACCATGTTTTTACTGAGGATGGCTTCCCAGAACTCGAGCTCAACCTCAAAACAAATGCTGTTGAGTTTAGTCCAGGATATGAGCAAAACGGAACAAGGTGCAGTTGTATTTTTTTTCTTTTAAGTCTATGGGAGGGTTCGCAATGTATCATCATCATCATCAAAAGAGGTTATCTGGGACTTAAAAATTGATGGCCTCTAGTAATGAGCGAGTATACTCGCTAAGGGCAATTGATCGAGCGAGCATTGCCCTTAGCGAGTACCTGCCTGCTCGAGACAAAAGGTTCGGGTGCCGACGCAGGCAGGGAGAGCAGGGAGGAACGGAGGGGAGATCTCTCTCTTCCTCTCTCCCCTCCGCTCCCCCTGCTGACTGCCGCTACTCACCACTCCCCCGCACCGGCACCCAAACCTTTTGTCTCAAGCGGGCAGGTACTCGCTAAGGGCAATGCTCGCTCGATCAATTGCCCTTAACTAATATACTCGCTCATCTCTAATGGCCTCTCATCAGTATTAGATCAGTGGGGCACCCACTCTTGGCAAGCCCCACTGATTGGCTGATTTGAAGGACTCACGGCCTTCGCGTAGTGGCTATGCCTGGTATTACAGCTCACTGTAGGCTCCTTCAAGTGAATGAGGCTACACTATAATATCAAGCTGCACTAATGTTTAGATTTAGGATTTTTTTTTTTAAAAGAACCTGTTACTAGGTTTATGCTCCTCAAGCCACGGGCAGCATAGTATGCCCTTTGCACGCCTGTCCTGGGTTCATGCTGCCTGGTGATAGGTTCTCTTAAACGACTTTCTGACATGCACCGTACATGTACAGCGAAAGTCGAAAAGCTAGTATGGAATGGGCTCAGAAGCTGAGCCTTCTGCAAATGTACTGGGTGCCAGCTGTAAAACACAGTGAAGAGTAAGAGGCGCCCTTCTGTCCCCTGATCACCCCCCCCCCCCCACCCCCTCATATGACATAATCGCAGAGTGCCAAACAAATGCTGTGGATTCCAGGCATATCATGACCCTGCTCATGGCGCAGTGTAATAGGATTACATCCAGGGAACAATATACAATTTTTCATAATAATTTATATGTGTGAACATAATTGTTACTGCTGCACTCAAAAAAGTCAAAACTAATAAAGTGAAAATTTATTTCACATTGTGAAAGGCATAAGGCCTCCTGTCCACGGGCGATTCTGCATTGCGTTATCCGCGGCCATAATCTGAACATGGGTAATGGAATGAACGCTTTCCATAGGATAACTATGGAAAGCACAGCGCAATGAGCATGAGCGAAAATCAAGCTGTGATTTTCTGCTCGCGTATAAAAATCGCGGCATGCCGCAATTTTCCTCAATGAACCTATCCATAATGGTAGATTCATTGCGGAAAATCTCAGTGATTTTAGGGTTCTCCAGTGGCAGAAATCCACGGCGTTGAAGCGCAGCCTAACCCCCTCCTTCCCCCGTACCCAAGAATTATGCAGTGCCAAAATTGCAGTTTTTTTGGTTCATCTCCCCTCCTGCCCAGTTATCAGATTCAAAGTAATGGGAGCCAAATTTAGGAGGACTCGGTATAGAGGGATATGGTGGTAAGGAGAAACGAAAAGGTTCAATAGAGTCAGTGGATTGATGGCAACAAGGCTGTATAGCCGGCCCCACTGACCTCAGGAAGTGACAGGCGCTCTTTAGACTTTCCATAGCCACTAGAGGCAGGTGACTTATTTCACTTGCACTCACTGGGCTATTTTTTGGCACTCCCATTCCTTTGTACCATCCATAATGGTAGATTCATTGCGGAAAATCTCAGTGATTTTAGGGTTCTCCAGTGGCAGAAATCCACGGCGTTGAAGCGCAGCCTAACCCCCTCCTTCCCCCGTACCCAAGAATTATGCAGTGCCAAAATTGCAGTTTTTTTGGTTCATCTCCCCTCCTGCCCAGTTATCAGATTCAAAGTAATGGGAGCCAAATTTAGGAGGACTCGGTATAGAGGGATATGGTGGTAAGGAGAAACGAAAAGGTTCAATAGAGTCAGTGGATTGATGGCAACAAGGCTGTATAGCCGGCCCCACTGACCTCAGGAAGTGACAGGCGCTCTTTAGACTTTCCATAGCCACTAGAGGCAGGTGACTTATTTCACTTGCACTCACTGGGCTATTTTTTGGCACTCCCATTCCTTTGTACAAAGATTGGATGCGCAGGTGCAACCAGCTACCCAGGTGAATGCGGGCCTAGCCAGCCCATCATTCTCATTATCGTTGAGGGTTCCAGTTTTACAATTTTTTGGTTGTTTGTTTACAGTTTGCAAAGTTTGTATTAATGAGGTTTTCCAGGAGGCGCCAGCTGTCAGTGCTGGGACAAACTGGGGTCAGAGCGGAAACCGCTGCTCCGACCCCTTGTGTAGCAGCCGGAGCTCATAATTGTAGGTGCAATGAAATCCAATGAGAACTATGCCTGCAATTACAAGCTGCCTGCAAAACCGCTATAAGTCCAGTCACTGGACAACCCTTTCAGCGTTTCATAACTATATTGTAAAATGGTGTTCAGAGGTGAGCATAGGCTTTAAAATATAACAGACAGTTATAAATAGTAATGAAAAATAAGTAAAGGGATGCTGACTGCTGAACAGCACCATAAACTAAGTTATGGTGCTGCTGGGGGCGGTGCTGGGTAGACAGGGGATGTATTTTTGCATACTCACCGACTTCCTTGTGCTTGCACCTGGTGAAGTACGCATGCAGTCTAAAAATGTGACACTTTGCAGACCGTTGTGCACGTGCTCTCGCATAGAAGACTCAATTGGGAAACTACATGGGAATTGGGGAGCAGGTGTGTATAACCCCCCCCCACCCCCCCAAAAAAGTTTATATTACGGTTCGGTGGTGACAATATTCCGTTAACTTCTGCATAGTTCAGTAGCAGCTTAAAATTGTCATATATGTATAGTCTGTAGCTTTAGATCCCTACAATAAGTTATTTAGGCTGCCTGTCCACGGGCGTTTTAACACAGCGGATTTCCCCCGCAGGAGAACACTAAAGTCACCATGATTTTCCACAATGAACCTATCTTTATGATGGGTTGATCACGGCAAATTGCAGCATGCCGTGATGTTTATACGTGAGCGCAAAATTGCGGTGGATTTCCACTTGTGCACATCGGATTGCGCTTTCAATAGTTATCATATGGAAAGAGTTTCATGCGTTAACCACGGGCAGATTATCGCTGCGGATAACGCTATGAAATATTGCCCGTGAACAGGAGGCCTTAGTGTACACTGCAGTATTGTCTTAAACAACATCTACACACACATGTACAGTATATGATGTAAATTGTGTGTGTATGTATATATGTATATATATAATATTTTTTTTGTTCTGGTGCTGATATAATACTAGGGCTTCTGACAAACTAGACAGGGTTGCTTGTTCTGTACTATGACGCGCATCCTTCAAACAAATCCTTTAACCTACTGAGACAGAGATCTAGAGAGGTGGGAGCTAATATGGTTTTCATTTTGACTTTACCTTTTAACTGTGTTTTTTATGTTTGCTTTGAAGACTGGATGGCGTTAGATATGAAAATGGAACAATTAATGTTGTTCATAAGAAAAGTGGAAACAAACCAAGGTTTAACATGAAGAAGTGGTATGTACCTTGATATCTTGATTTTGCTGGAACATGCATACACATGTGGCCGGAATTAGTGGTTCTACTGTTAAGGCCTATTTACACAAAGCGATGATCGCTCAAAAATCGCTAAAAAGCGATCGTTTGAGCGATAATCGTTGCATCTAAACACACAACCATTCTGCACTGCTAGCTGATCGTTAAATTCAGGCCAACATAAAAATCGTCGTTCAGCCTTATCAGCCGTTCTCCGCGGTTAGTGCTGATAGCATTGTTTCCCACTGGAGAACAAAGGAACTGAATGCAGATAAGAGCCCTCGGGCTATTAACTGCTTTCAGCTAAAGCTTTATTTGCACACTTAATTCTCTTAAGTTGCTGAGTATCTACTTAACAGTTTATGCAAAATGATCGCTCAAAGCTGTCACTCAAAGTGTCGTTTGAGCGATCCTCGCTCTGTGTAAATGGGCCTTTACTCATGATGAAAGCTTTCAAATGGAAAGATCTTATCTATATATTCAATAATTTTTTTCACTGCAAAACAAACACAATGCTTACCAATAATTCGTAATGATACTTCAATCAACCTATCATCTCTAAAGGTCCTTTTACATGGGACGAATTTAGGGCAAGCGATGCCAGACAGATTCCTGCACTCCCGTGCTCCTTGCATGGGAGCTAGCAGAACTGGCTCGCACACGGAGCGGCCACCGGGGGGGCGGGGCAATGCAGGAGATTTCTCTCCTCTTGCTTCCCTGCCCCTCTCCATTGAGATAACACAGCGGCCGTTCACTACTGAACAGCCGCTGTTTAAACTGAGCTATGAGCTTCATCGCTCATCTTTTATGCTGCATAAACGGGACATTCTTCCTGTGTAAATGGACCTTTTAGGCATGTTATGGTCTTCTTTTGGCAAAAAATGCCACTTTTTTGACATTTCAATGTAGCTGCTTTTGCAAATTTTTGCTATAGGCCCATAGTAAAATATCAGAAGTCTTTGAGACGTATGTTTTTGAAGTGGTGATTTTTTTTCTCTCTCTTTTGCTGCTTTTTTGGAGGGTGCGGGGTCCATGTTTTTTTTTGTAAATCGCAGTATGCTTTGGGTATGCATTTTTCTGTAGGCATGTGTTTAAAAAAATGCAGGTGTCATGCAGGAAAAAATTGCAATGTTTCTGGGGTTTTTTACACAGAAAACTCCAGGAAAAGACCTTGTCTGTAGGTGCTTTTAAGATGCTTTTACACAGCTCGATATCAGACTGATGACGATTGATGCTCATGTAATTGGGCTTTGCACAGGCCAATTCAAACTGTTCACACGCCGTCCCAACCATAAACCATGGCACCAGCATAAAGCTGTGTGGTTGTTAAAAGACTATTGAAGGGTAATATTAATGCAGTTTTTGAATGAAAACCTGCTGCAGTCTACAAGAGAACTGCTGGAGAAGATGTATGCATCCGAAGCATAGTAACTACAAATATAAAGCCAGATACAGAGATGAGTATGACATGTTTATGTCACGTTGTTTCATGTTCTTTCTTTTAAGCACTTCTCTTTGTGATGTAACCATCCGATCTGAAGACGGAATAGAATTTCAATGCCATAAATGTGTCTTGTGTGCAAGACTTGGTATGTGTTTTTTGCTTTTTGTTCCTTCTTTTTCGCCTGTTTTATTTTTCCATTCAATTTCACCTTTTTTTTTGTTTTCTTTATATTGTAGAATATTTTCACAGCATGCTTAGCAGCTCTTGGATTGAGGTAAGACCAATTTGAAAAAATGTCAGCAGGTCTGTCTGAGTCATTCATGCATGCATTGGATGATAATGCAGTCCTCTCATGGCTTTTTGTCAGTGACCCACCAGACTGCTTCTGTGTTCTGTAGATAGTAAGGTTGGGTTACGCAGGACAGCTATCATTCAACTAGTCACTGGACATAGTTTCTACAGAGAGTGGTTAGCATAGGAACATACAGTGATTTGTTGTTAATTTTTGTGGTCGCTGAATCACACCCCTCTGCAAAGTTTATTGGCTACTAGCTGAAAGCTAGTCGAATGCCTGCTAACACTACATGATAATTAATCAACCAGCAACTATCTTTAGGTGAGCTCAAACAAAGTGACTAGTGAACGAATTCTCACTTGTCAACCTGTTGGTGGCCGTGTTTAAACAACTCCTGCTTGCATTCACAGAATTCGCAATACAAATCCGATCATATGAGATGACCTAAGGGGTTAAAAAAAAGTATTGTTCTCCTAGCTTAGCACAACAAAACCCATTGTTAAGAAATTAAATAGGTAAACAAACTGACAGAAAGTTACCATAAGGTGTTAATTCTCAACTTTAACTTTGTTAAGACCCATTTAGACACAACGATAATCGCTCAAAAGATGTCGCTCAAGCGACTTTTGAGCGATCATCGTTGTGTCATTTACAGCGCAAGATGAGCGATCACCTTGCACTGTCCCCGCTTGTCTTCTGTATCCAGCTGTTCCCCGCTCCGAGCGCCCGGCTGTCATACAGCCGAGCGCTTGGAGTGGAGGATGCAGAAGACAAGCAGGATGTCCCCGCTTGTCTTCTGCATACAGATGTTTTCTGCACGGAGCGCCTGGCTGTTATACAGCAGAGCGCTGCGTGCGGGGTTTGGAGAACAGAGCTGGACCGCTCTGTTCTTCATACCCCGCCTGTTATCAGGGAGCGGGATACAGCTGAAACAATAGTATCAGCTCTATCCCGCTGTGAATCCCTGACAAGGCTCATCGTTCTGTATGCAAGCAACTATACAGTTGCAAGTTCAAAATGGTCAGCTAGACCATCTGAGAACATGGAGGGACATTTAAAAAGGCTTTATGCCAGAAAACTTGACGTAAATGACGCGTAAAACTCTTGCGACTTTTCCTCCCTGTGTGTTGGTCTCTCACCACTTTTGAGGAAAGTGGGTGAGGCTTTCAGAGGGGGACCAACATATTTATGTATGATGTACGTATGATGAAATACATTAAGGATGCCTCAATGAGAGGTTAAGACATACGTAGATCTTGGGCTATTCATGCTAATAAGAAAGCTCTTGGCAGCATGCTTTTTTAGCTATCTTGCCCGGCCAGTCATGTAAGTGTTCTGAATGCAGGGGGGACCGCTGCCAGAGTGGTCTATCTTCTTGATGGAAAAAGGATCAGGCAGTTACAATCCAACAGCCTGATCCGAATCTCCCCTGAACTCTGCCATCAGGGCAGCTGTTAGGTTGGCTACCATGCACATTAGATGATTGGCCGGAGCCAATGATGGAAATCTAATGTGTTTGACCAGCCTTACAGGTGGGATATACATAGTAGATGATATGCAAAGAGAAAGTATAGAGTAAAGAAAAAAAAACCCTGGCTGACTGAAAATCTTTCTTTTCTGCAGGCAAGGTGCTGTTCTGCTTTAGAAATGCCTGTTCACTCAGAAGTCTTACAAGCTATTCTACATTATATCTACACAGACGAGGCTCCCGTTGTAAAAGGTAGGTGGGTCAAATCTGATGAGCGCTAACTTCCTAGTTCCTTCACATGAAAAGTCAAGCATTGCCCAGGGGAAAGTAAGACTGACATAACCTGCCAGATGTCTCCTCTCATCACTGGACCTCCGATTTGCTTTTGTCAGCAACCCATAAGCTATGATCACGGCTCTTTCCCTTTCTATGAGAAGTAGATTCGGATTTAGATTCTCCAACATGTCAGTAAATGCTTCTTCTGGCTAGAAAACCCTTATTTACAACATTCAAAGTCTGACTTGTGTTTCGCCTCTGATAAAGGCCAGTTTGTTTGTTCTGTCTATGATGATGGCGCCCGGGCGTGCATTTATATATTATTCTTTATTTGTAATGTGTTTTAATACCTGCTTTTCCAAGGCTTAGGCTGCCCTCACATCTGCATTGCAACCTCCGGTTGGCGGTTCTGTCGCAGATCCGATACAAATACCAGAAGGAATAGCGCTGCAGCACTTTTTCTTGCAAGGCAGCCGAGCCAAAACCGAACGGACCCCGTTACAGTCAATGGGGTCTTTTTGACGTTCAGTTCAGTCGCAAGATGGACCCGTTCTTACAGAGGATTCCCCTTTCCTGCCACCTGATCAGAGCAGGAAAACTGAATCCCCAAATGTGAAGCCGGCCATAAATGGCCATGTTGTATGTTGTAAGTGACGTAAGTCATTGTAGCTGTGCTCATGACTTGTTTGGTTGTGTTTTCCACATGCACAGGGAAGGTCAATCAGTAAATAAGTCATGATCTCACTAAGTGGAGATGTGTTCAAATATAATAATCCTCCCTGTTATAACATTTTCCGTCAGAGTCTGAAAATGTGGAATTCATTTGTAATATCCTGGTGATGGCTGATCAGCTACTCATTGCACGATTAAAGGAGATATGCGAGATCACACTCACCGAAAAACGTAAGTAGGAGAGCAAGTATTTGAATCTGTCAGAAGTTTTGTATATAAACGGGGTTAAATAAAGTCTCACTGACATCTCTGATCCATTACCATATAGGTCACTGTAAGTTATAGGCTGGGTTCTCACAGGGCGGATTTGTCGCGGAAATTCCGTGCGGAATTTGGCCGCGGCAAATCCGCATGCGGCCGCTAATCCCGGGATTAGCCAGCCATGTGGACGAGATTTTTCAGAAATATCATCCACACGGGTTGGCAAATCCGCTGCGGCTAAGCCGGCAGAAGCTGCTGCTGCGGCGTGGATTTGCCGGCCGCAGCATGTCCATTTTTTTTCCCCCGCTGCGGCCGCACTCTCCTCTATGGGAGCGCCGGCCGCAGCGGAAGAGCGAGCGGCCGGGCTGCTTCAAAGCCGCCGCGGGTTTTGCAGCGGCAGTTCTCCCGGCGGAAATCTTGCGGTTTTTGCTGCGGCCAAACCGCGAGATTTCCGCCGAGAATCCGCCCTGTGAGAACCCAGCCATATACTTGTTTCTGTGCCGCAGAAGTAACACCCTAAATGGGCAGCAGTTGTCATTTGGGAACTGCTGTGTGTGTAATTTCCTAATCAAGACACATAAAGCGTCACTGTCATTTAAATTTTAAAAAATGTACAGAATAGGTGATTCTAAGCATTTTTGAAATATGTTTTATTAGCCTATTCTGTACATTTTTCCTTCAAACCCCCTCTTCTATGCAGCTACGTGAAGACACTGCTAAGTAAATGCGTATTCACGTAACAGCATAGCAGAAGATGGGTCTTCAGCTGTGCCTGCACTATTCTCTACAGAGCAGCTGCAGGCACAGCTGTTCCCATATAACACTGTACTAATACATGTTTGTTTTTGTATATTAATTTTTTTACTTGGTCTTCCTGTGCCCCACTGCTCTGTCCTCCTTGGTGTTACAATTTTCGGTCTGCAATAGGTTTAATGACACATTCCCTTTAACATCTGTGCTATCTACAATGTATGTAAGACGGCCACTCTACACCAAACGCGCTGCGGACCTGTTTATTTTTTGGTTACTTCTGTTTAGTTGTTATAGTGAGATCCTGCTTGAAATTCTCTTTTCCTCACATTTGCCACCATGATTAATGTAATGGAGACATTATTCCTCATTAGTGAGGCTGCATCATGTGCTTGTCTCTGTTCCATCAGCACTATGCAGATGACGGCTCGTTTCCATTACTAATATTGCATGCACTGGATTTAAGGACAGGTTTTTATGTGATACGAATGATTCTGATAATATCTAGTCTTGCTGTGTGTAAGTGACAATTTATTAATTATGATGACATCAGTTGCCCTCAATTAAAAATGGAGCTTTTTACCCTCTTAGGCTGCATTCAGACGAACGTATATCGGCTCGGTTTTCACGCCGAGCCGATATACGTTGTCCTCGTGTGCAGGGGGGGGAGGATGGAAGAGCCAGGAGCAGGAACTTAGCCCCGCCCCCGTCCCACCTCCTTTCATTGCAAATAGTGCAGAGGGGTAGAGAGGGGGCGGGAGCTCAGTTCCTGCTCCTGGCTCTTCCATCCTCCCCCCGCCCCCCTGCACACGAGGACAACGTATATCGGCTCGGCGTGAAAACCGAGCTGATATACGTTCGTGGGAATGCAGCCCACAGGACATGGCCTAATTTGAGCTTAAGGGAGCAATGATTTTTTGGAGGATTTTTATCCACACTTTTCAAAAGCCATAACTTTTTTTATTTTTCTGTCAATACGGAAATAGAAGGACATGTTTTTTGCATGGTGTACTATAGTTTTTATTGGTACCATTTGGGGGTGCATACAATGTATTGTAAAACTTTTAAAACACATCAATTCTGCCATTGTTTTTACTTATTTTTTACACTGTCAATCATGCAGCATAAATGACGCAATACATTTTTTCTGTGGGTCGGTATGATTACAAGGATACCAAAACTATTATCTTTTTTTAGGGTTTTCCACAATAAAAACCTTTTTTGGTATTACATTGCTGCATTCAAAGTCCCTTAAGTTTTTTTTTTATTTTTCCATGGACGGAGGTCTGTGAGGGCTTGTTTTTTTGCATCACAGCTGTAGTTTTAATTTCTACTATTTTGGGGTACATACTTTTTTTAGCGCTTTATTGCGCTTTTTAGGAGGTAAAACAAAATTAAGCATTTTGGCTCTATTTTTTTTAACGTTTTTGCCGCGCAGGATAAATAGTGTGCTCAAATTATAGTACAGGTCATTACAGACACGATGATACCTCATTTGTGGGTTTTTTCTTACCTTTTTTTTCCATACAAATAGGGGAAAATTAGCAAAAAATGATTTTTTTTTAGTTTTTTTCACTATTTTTTGTGTTTTCTTACATTCTATGTCTCTGTAGGGGACTTGATGCAAAACAGCAATGATTGCTATGGTGAAGCTTATGTACCGCAATGCCTTATCGCTTGCAATAGCAATCGTTCCTCTGTGAACCCCTTTACATGCCGTGATCTACATAGATTGAGGCATCTAGGGGGTTAACAGTGGGGGTCGCTGTCCTCATGTACCTCCGCTGTTGCACGGGGAGGCCGGCTGCGCGATGGCACAGGTTCACTTCTGATCCAGCACTATCCACAGGGCATAAGCTTACGTCTTGTTGCGTTAAGTACCCTGTAGTCAGGACGTAAACTCACGCCCTGTGGCGTTAGGGGGTTAAAGAGCATATCAGAGAAAAATCAGTTTTTTATGTTAAGCATACTTTTAAAAACTCTTTTCTTTAATTATTATATAAAAGAAAATCCTGAAATATTGTAGTTCTCATGCTGTAGTAGTAATAGTCTGATGCTCCCTGTGCTGTAGAGGTCACTTTTCACATAGTGTGTGTCTGTGTGTGTGTCTGTGTGTGTGTGTCTGTGTGTGTGTGTCTGTGTGTGTGTGTCTGTGTGTGTGTGTCTGTGTGTGTGTGTCTGTGTGTGTGTGTCTGTGTGTGTGTCTGTGTGTGTGTGTCTGTGTGTCTGTGTGTCTGTGTGTCTGTGTGTCTGTGTGTCTGTGTGTCTGTGTGTGTCTATATCTCACGGGATCCACTATTAACAATAAGTGATGTTCATAGCTCACCTCTATGCCCTCCCTCTACAGTGACTGCTGCACATGTGAAAGAGCATACTGCCATAGAAGTCAATGAGTCCCCTCCAATCTATTGTGTCTTTGTATCACCCCATTATTTGTAGTATGTAAGCTCGTTGGAGCAGGACCCTCGCCCCTATTGTTTCCATCAACTGATTACTATGTAACCGTGGTTCTGTAATGTTTGTACTTTTGTCTTTCTGTATTCCCCCTGTCTATGTAAGCGCTGCGGAATATGTTGGCGCTATACAAATAAAGATTATTATAATTGGTCGATATGGCTGCTGTAAAACAAATCTCTGATCTGCTGTTCACCAGGCACCAACTCAGGCAAAATAGCTGTCACCCATAATTGTACAGAAAATAGAATAAAACAGGAATAGCAAAATAGGTTAAGGGCATCTCTAAGCCGATCGACCTTTGCCTTCCTAAAGTTTACTATTTTTGTAGCTCCCTGATAAAACTCTCTCACTTGAAAGACAAGTGGAAATTGATTATATTATGGTCACTATTTCCCAGATACCTCCAAAATTTACACTCCTGTTATTGTTAAGCTCCCAAACGGCTGACCCTCTAGTTGGGTTTTGTACAAATTGGGTAAGATTATTAACGTTAGTTATTGACAGAAACCTGTTACCTTGATGAGATTCGCAGGTTTCCTCTTTCAAGTTTATAACCAGACAGTTAAAGTCCCCCATAATAGTCATTGTAATTTGCTGATTCCTATATTTGCCTCCTGTTATAGATTTTCAAGGTCTTCTGTTATATTTGGTGGCCTATAGAAAACCAATATATCAAATAGAAAGCTCAGCCAATCTTCTTAATTCATTTCAGACCATTTTTCATGAGTTTTGTATGTTTCATCCCCGTACACACACGTTAAATTCTCATGAACTCCTCTACCAGTATAACCTTTATTGTGTGTTTTGGGTGATTACTAGTAGCATGAAAAATAGCATTAACTGTGATTTCCTTCGATTTCCTGCAGTCCTCACTTTACCCAGTGTCAAATCCCCAATCAGAGAGACATTTAGGAAATTAATCATGTTTTTGTCAACATTACCAGTAATTTTTGTGGCCTTGTTGTGCTCCCTTATATTGTTATATTGATATTTTGAAACCTCATAAATCTCAATATGAGTGAGTTAAATTCCCAGAGTAAGGCTGCACATCGGCATATTCGCATTGTGGAATCCGGGTAGGCATCCACCCCAGTGTTCTGCAGCAAATACCGCCCAAAGCATTCTATGGAAAAGTGCCTTTTCCTGCACACGAGTGCAAATCGGAGGAAAAATCGTAGCATGCTCTATTTTTGTGCGATGTCCGCATGGACGGCTTCCATTGAAGTCCATAGAAACCATCCGACCCACGGCCCGTCCACAATGTTGATTCCGCATCATCGCCTAGCGATGGTGTAGGAAAATCTATACAGCGCATGTCCGACGGTGAACTGTCCGGACCATACGCAGCACAGATAAAGAAGAAAGTTACCCATGGTCACCGGCCGGGCACAGGAACAGATTCCACATCCGGAATCCAACCCGGTCATGTGCAGCCGGCCCAACAACGAGAGGTCAGCATATATTGCATCTATATCTGATTGCAATCAAATGTGTGATAGTCTACATCTTCAAAAACTTGGTTAGATATTCTGCAGTGGAGCTAGTAACAAAGAAAGAAAAGACACCTGGGGAGATGTGTTTCGCATCATAAATAGGCCGTCTTCACAGGAAATGTGAATATGGAGGGATTATAACACACTGAACATATATATAGAAAAATCTATGATACCGAGAGCTCTAAGAATAAAGAAAAGACCAACGGTGATTTAAAAAAAAAATTCATTCTATTATGAGTGGAACAATATGCTGCCTGACTGCTAACTGCGCTTGATGGGTCTTATAGTCGAATATGAAGTAGAGAAATTGAAAAACATTGAATCTGAGATCAAGGATGTAAGAAGAAATGGGCCATGTATAACAATACACAAGCATATAAGGACATGGAGAGCAAATTACAAACAAGCTTGAAGAAATTGAAAGATTCTATTACTGAAATAAAGAACTGAAATTTCATAGACTCTGGGGATTATACTTCAGGAAATATTTATCAATGGAGGAATAAATATACATAGATTTTGAAAAATAAAAACGCGACATCATATCCGCTTCAGCTCATCTGAATGTGATGCCCCTGAGATCTCTGAACAAGGGATGTGTCGGATTACTCAGTGGACCCTTCTATTTCTAATACACCGCACTGCATGAATACAAGGAGAGAAAATGTATTTAAAATGCCAAAAAACAGCAGAGACATGGAGGAAAAAACAAAACATAACAGGACAAAGAAAATACCCAACTCACGACCAGAAAACCTGATTTCACTATTTTTCATTGGATGAAAAAGGAAATCTAGGTGTGCGGAGAGATAAAGATATGTTAGCAATAGAGATGAGCGAGCATACTCGCTAAGGGCAATTACTTGATCGAGCATTGCCCTTAGCGAATACCTGCCCACTCGGATGAAAAGGTTCGGCTGCCGGCGGTGGGTAGGGGAGAGCGGGTAGGAACGGAGGGGAGATCTCTCTCTCCCTCTCCCCCCGGCTGCCGCAACTTACCTGTCACCCGCGCCGGCAGCCAAACCTTTTCTTCCGAGCGGGCAGGTACTCACTAAGGACAATGCTCGATCGAGTAATTGTCCTTAGCGAGTATGCTCGCTCATCTCTAATTAGCAACTTATTACATTGAAATGAAGATCATATCAGTGCGTTATGTGGAAGATTGGTTTTTGTACCAACAGAGAATTTTGACCTTTTTTCAACTCTCAGGACGGTAATAGATTTGCTTGACTTTTGACCTTGCGCAGACATTTTTTTAATCAAGATGTAACTAAGAGAAATGAAGTTGAAGAGAATATATCATGTGAAACAAATAATGAATTAGTGAATTAGAATTTCCAAGAACCAGTGTCATTGATGACGTTATTACCATTAGAACGTGAAGGTAATCTCCAGAAACATGGTGGCCTCCATAAAATGAATGTCAAAT
Organism: Eleutherodactylus coqui; assembly: GCF_035609145.1. NCBI lineage: Eukaryota > Metazoa > Chordata > Amphibia > Anura > Eleutherodactylidae > Eleutherodactylus > Eleutherodactylus coqui. Next base: position 191,875,873 of record NC_089837.1, on the reverse strand, counting down.
GCGGAATAAATTATGATGATAATTAACCAATCAATTGTTGCAGACTCTGGGTCACCCTATGGATCAACTCTCACTATGTTTGTCTATCAAGTACAGCTTCTTTTAACTGGCAAATAGTCTTGTCAGTGTCTGCTGTGATTGTGTCTAACCAGCGAGTTCTTTGACGACCTCTTCTTCATGAACCACTGACAATTCTCAGCATATTATCTCTAGTCCATTTGCTTGCATGATGTGTCCTAAATAAGATAGCTTTTCCTTTTAACCTCTTAGTGACCACTCCATTGCCTTTTTTACGTCCTGCCTAAGGGGGCTTTAATCCCCAGCGCCGTAAAAACACTCTCACTCTGGGGATTAAAGGCACGTGGGCTGTGGATGTTACAACTCCATGCTGTCAGCTGCTGGAGATAGCTGACAACCTGTAGCTGTCATGGGGGGCCGCTGTGCTGCCATAGGTTCGCTAAATGAAAATTTGTGTGCTTGGGTAAATACTTTAGGGTCATTCTATGTCAACTGGCCTAATTTGGGAGAGGGCCCCTGCTAGACCACCTTCAATTTTCCAGAAATATTTACAGAATGTTCATACACTATCTGTATGAAGTTCTGCAAAGTTTTAGCTTGGTATATAGATATATCTTCCCATAGTGTGGACTTTAACAGGATATTACATAAAGACGAACCCCTCCCTCTTTCCGTTTTTTTTTTAAATTCTTTCTGAACAGACACTAACCCTGTAAATTCACCATCCAGTTCCAGCTTTTGTCCAACCAGGTCTCTGTTATTTCCAATATGTGTCATAGTTTTCCTTAGACATTATTACTTCTAGTTTATTAACATTATTGGTGAGACTTCAAGCATTAGTCACCATACAGTTTAGAGTTGTTTTATTTTTTATATTAAATGTATCCCTATTAGCTATTTTGCCAGTTCTAACTGTACTAATCCCTCCCACCGCTCCACCCCCATTTTCATTACTTAGTCCCAGGTCACTGTCTACACTGTCTTTTCCCCGATCTCTCCGATTGCCCTCCCCCTAGTACCTAGTTTAAACCCTCCTCCAGCCTTCTAGCCATCTTCTTCCCCAGCACAGCTGCACCCTCCCCATTTGAGATGCAGTCCATCCTTACAGTAGAACGTGTAGACAACAGCAAAGTTGACCCAGTTCTCTAGCAACCCAAACCCCTCCTTCCTACACCAATTCTTGAGCCACTTGTTTACCTCCCTAATCTTCCGCTGCCTTTCTGGTGTGGCACATGGTACAGGTCGTAGAAGATACTACTTTGGAGGTCGTTGCCTTAAGCTTACATCCTAGTTCCTTGAAATCGGTTTTTAAGGACCTTCTACCTATCTCTAACTTTGTCATTGGTGCTAATGTGTACCATGACTGCTGAATCCTCATCAGCCCCTCCCAGTTATCTGTCAACCCAATCCATGATGTGTCAAACTCAATTGCCAGGAAGACAACACACTGTTCGACGATCCTGGTCTCTGTCCCCCTAATAACTGAGTCTCCCACCACTAGGACCTGTCTAGCCTGCCATGCGCTCCTATTCCCCCTCTTACTGGAGCAGACAATCCCCCTGGCGGTCAGAGGGCATGTTGTGCTGCAGCAGAGCTAATCCTGTAATTGCATTCGCCTCATCTGCCAACTTTGCAAACTTGTTGGGGTGTGCCAGTTCAGGACTAGCCTCCCTGGTTCTCTTCCCTCTACCTTTTTCTTCTGCCACCCAGCTAACTGCCTGATCCTTCTGCACTCCCATACTACAATGCAACCCCACATGTGCTCCAGCGATTGTCTGTTCAGTGAGCAGCAAACTCCTTTCCATGCTGTCAATGGATCTCAGTGTTACAAGCTGCTCATTTAGATCCAGGATCTGGGCTTCCAAATGTACAACACAATCACATTTCGTACAGCAATATGCACCCTCGGACTGCATACATCACGCATGATGTACGCTGGATTGCATTGTCAAGCATCGAGCACCTTCTAAATGGGAATTGTACAGATGGATTAGATAAAAATGATATATGCAAAAGTTCTAATAGATAGAGAGTAAATAAATACACGCAACGGTTATCGCTCAAAATTTGTTTAAACGAGCGAAAACGAGTGATAATCATTACGTGTAAACGGGAAGCAATCGTGCACTACTCATTCACTTGCCATTTATCACTGAATTTCAGCCTGCATAAAAATAGTCGTTAGTTTGTTTGCTTGTTGTTAGGTTTAAATAGCATTTGTTCAGTATTTCAAACAACTTGAGGGGAGGCTTGATTGCTTGCCCAGCTAGCTATACACAATGACTCATGCAGCAGTAGACCATGGCTTTTCTTCACACTAATTAAAAACCTCCCACCTACTGATTCTTCACATATACACACCCACCTGAGCAAACAACATATACAATGGTTACATGGCTAATGAGGGAAATGATCAAACGATTATCTTTATGTGTAAACGTTCAGCATTTGAAACCAAAAAGTTGTCATTCGTTCACATGACAATCATTGCATCTAAATGGGCAGTGCCACCTTGACGCATGGGCCTAATGGACACTTGCCCGGGGCCCCACAAGCATAGGGGCCCCATACTAATCTATGTATGTTAACATTTCAATGCACCTTGTATCATATATGATAATGTTGAGTGGTGGGATATGAACTTGGCTCCAATCTGTCTGTGAGGACTTCCATTGTGTTGCTTTCTGTTTCACTTTCAAATTACCCAGAATTCCTTTTGTAAATTATCCATAATTTCTATAATAAAAAAAGAGATTTCCCGACAAATGGATGTGTGGACCAGCTTGTGAAGCGTAGCACATCGTCTCGTTACTTTCTAGTGTAAAGTAGCCTGTCACTATGAACAAAGAGACATCTACAGTGCAAGAGGAAAATTGACCCTAGAGACTTAGACTTCTGGCTTTCCGGTCTAGGTCACTGGTTACTAACATGCTCGTCCTCTGTAGTTGTTATAGCGGCCCCAGTACACTGCTTTGCCTGTGAGCCCATAATGCTGTTAAGACGGCACTGTAAATGGGGCTTTACTCTTCTAAAGTCACACACTTAAGAAACGGCACACTTAGATACAGCCACGCACACTCGCTTATCTGTGATGTTTCTGCTCCTCCTCTGTTTGGAATAATTATAATTGTAATGCAAGTTGGATATTCACAGAATGGCAGTGTGTTAACCCAGCCTGTATAAGAATGTCTTCCGACCTTATCACTTCTCTGCTGGCAGGAAACGAGATCTAAGATGACTTTTGTGCTGTTGACTGTTCAATGTTCAACAAATAGAAATACTCCAAGATCCACATAGATAATCCATATGTAAATGTGTTCTATTTGTTATCTTCATGACATTTACAATAAGGGAGAAAAACATGTTCTGTTATTACAGAAGCATACAATACATACGTATATTGTAATAAACTCCTGACTCCTACTGGATTAACAATGTACAGTATATAGGACATATTATAAATGTCAGTTGAACTGGTTGGTGAATATAGTGTATGTCATGAGATCTATTTGTAAACTGCACTCAGCACCTCAGGCAGCAGGTTATATCCCGGGGAAAGAAAGGATTGAGTAGACTGAAATCACAACCTTTTTCTATTGAGGCCTCTATAAATATTATATTGGTAATTTATTTTCTCAAAATGGGGCAGGTTTGTAACTAAAAGAAATGAACAGCACTTCACCGTAATTAAGGTGCGACTGCCGAAATGTTATTCTGCAGTCATAACTACTATGTGCCACTTTAAGGCCACTCCAGCGAAAACACAATTTGTTTTATCACAGCGCCCCTCGCCTCACTGACTTTCACACTTTAGATGTCTTCTATGTATATTGCACTCTCTTCTACGCAGTAAAGCCTCCTGTCTGGTATTTATCAGACACCATCTTGATTGTTAGATTTCTCGTTGCTTTCTCTGCCTTTATGCTATCCCATGACCAACTAGAAGGGAGTACCATCTCTGCCTGCTGAGAGAACATAGTGATTATCATTGACCTTTATATGCAGGTAAATAACATAAAGACCAACTAAAGTACAAACTAAGGAGGATGAACTGGTATTATCCTCATTATACCTGTGTCAGAAGCCTTTAGTCATCATCAGTATCGATTTGATAGGGGTTTGTCTCCCTCCTGTAAAGCACCTGTGTGGTACAGTCCATGCAGTTTCTTCATACAGGATGTTCTAGTGAATAAAAAAAATGACATCTTGAGAGAACACAGACACAAGTAATTCTCAGGCAGTCACAATAATCCTATGACCACCTGAAGACAAGGACACGAATATTCAGATGGAAATGATTAATTAACCAAGGTAATACTAGCTGACATATATACTGGGGGTAAAACATCCTAATAAATGCAAAAAAAAATCAATCCAATTAAAAGATAGGAGTACTTCCATATGCACATGGTTGTCATAAGTAGACTAATACCGGTGTTTCTGGTGGCGCCACTTACTAATATAATATAGGGAAAGGGATTGCAGTTGGTCACAGGTCCTAAACTAGCAGAGCCGGACAGCAGCTGGGTGCTTACAGGACTTGTGATGATGTCACCGTGGCTCTGAGCTCTGCTTCTGATCACATGTCGGTGACATCATCACAGGTCCTGTAAGCACACAGCTGCTGTCAGGCTCTGCATGTTTTAGGACCTGTGATGACATCACCGTCATGTGATCAGGGGCGAAGCTCAGAGCCCTGGTGACTGATCACATAACGGTGACATCATCACATGTAACTCCCACAGTCACTCACAGACAGGTGGATGTTAGTATTTTAATATGGAGACTTTACAGCTTGTTTAGATCAACAGCAAAATGATGGAAATCAAAATCCTTATCTCTTCATCTACAATGACAATTTCTAGGTTTCCCTAAAGACAAATTTAAAAGGATTCATTTGTTTCCATTCTAGTTACCTTGAAGAATGCTGCTGAATTACTGGAATTTGCTGTTTTATATAATGCCGACCAGCTGAAGGTTTCCTGCTTCCAGTTCATAGGGCTAAATATGGCAGCTTTGTTGGAAGCAAGGTATGTAGATTGCATTGGATGCCTTGTATCTTCTCTTTGACGTTGAGTGATCGTGTTTACTGCAACCTTGGATCGAGAAATCCATGCATTAGTCTTGTCCTATATTCCAACTGTTTGTAAAAGTTCTCAATATCACTAATTTTATGCATTTTGTAAATATATCCTTCAATCATTTTTTTATCATGTAGGTCTCTGGATATTTTGAGTGAGGAAGTACTGAAAGAACTGGCAAGTTATTATAGAAAAATGGTAAGGCTAGTTGTATATGTGAGTTATGATATAATGAAAATAGCGGAATGAAGCAATCTTTTGCTTTCAAGCATATTGGAAGACATTCAGAAAGCCTTTTATGCCAGTTTTTGACATATTTATATGTCAAAAAACTGGCATAAAAGGCTTTCTGAATGTCTTTTTTTTGCAAATTCGCACTTGAACAAAAATGGCAGCTTTTAAGCTGCCATTTTTGTTCAAGTGCGAATTTGCAAAAAAAATTGTTATACTTTTCTAGTTTTTGTGTCAGCTTTGTCACTTTTTTCAGGAGGGGGTGCGGCTGGCGTGGACTGATAGATTTATGTATAATTTATGCCAAATATATATACCAGATCAGACTTGGAATACATATCTGTATAAAAGCATGGAGGTGCTGAGATGTGCCTAATACATGACTTAGGTGCATTGTGCGCCAGGGAAAAATTCTACGAAGTCCAGTGTTGGAAATGCTGGGCTTAATAAGTTTCCCACATTGTTTACCCATCAAGTTATTAAGCGCTGCGGAATAAGTTGGCGCTATACAAATAACGATTATTATTATTATTAATGCGGTAATCTGCCTTACAGCTAATTCCCATAAAAGTGTCTGTACAGGCTGGAGCTCTCTTTATTACATGTACACTTAAATGGGTTGTCTCATAAAAGGAACTTATTGCCTATCCACAGGATAGGGAATTCAAAGGGGTTCTGACATTTAAAAAAAAATTTTTTACTCACCTTGCCTGGCTAGGACCAATCGCCAGGCATGTCCCCTCCAGCCGGCATCTTTTTCTGTGGCTTGTAGAAGCAGAGCAGGAGCGGTCAAAATGACCGCTTCCTGTTCTGCTCTGTCCGTCAGCCACTTCCGAGGTGAACGGACGGGCCGCCCACAGCAAGCACGTCACAAGCAGTGCTTGCTGTGGGCGGCCCGTCCGTCCTGGCTGAACTCCGAGATTCTGCGCGTGCGCAGTGGAGATGCGGCCCGTCCTGACTCCTGTCAGAGGGCACCTCTCCACTGCGCATGCGCGCGATCCCGGAGCGGCGCGGCTCGTGGAGGAAGAAGAGGAAGAGCAGCGCCTGCTGGGAGATGACCCCCCCCCCCCCCGATGTCAACAACAACGGGAGACAAGGTAAGTATTATGTTTTTATGTTTTAGCAGCCATTAAACCGTGGGTTCCCTGTGTCCATTAGGCAGACCAGGGAACAATGGCTGCTAAAGCATAAAAACATTATTCATGTCAGAACCCCTTTAACCCCTTGAGTGGCACGCCCGGAAATTTTCCGGGACGAGCTCCACTGCTCATAGTGACATAGCCCGGAAGATTTCCGGGCTATGTATCACTATGGGAGCTGCAGAGCACAATGCCACAAGCTGTGACAGTGTGCTCTGCCTGCACAGACCCACACAGAGCAGTGCAAGGGCTTTGAAAAACCAGCAGAAGATATTGCCGATATGTCGGCAACCTCCTGCTTTGTTTACAGGTTGCCATAGAGACCATCGGCTTGTCAGAAGCAAGCCGATGGTCTCTGTGGCAGGGAGAGCTTGGTGCTTGGCTGTGAGAGGACAGCTAGGTACCTGCTCTTACAGCAGAGATCAGAGAAAACCTCCGATCTCTGCTGTGTTAACCCTTTACATGCTGCAGTCTATGTGACTGCAGCATGTAAAGGGCTGTCACTGCAGCATGTAAAGGGCTGTCAGTGCCACCATCGGACCCCTGGAATGTGATCAGGGGTGTTGATGGATCCCTGTGGAAGTCCCCTAAAGGGACAAAAAAAAAAAATTAAAAAAAAAAAATTATAAAAACACTTGTCTCCCTTTACTTTGTAAAAAATCAAAAATACAATCACACATGTGGTATCCATGCGTCGTAATGACCCAGAGAAGGAAGTTAATACATTATTTAACCCCTTAATGACATGGCCCCTTTTTTCTTTTTTCCCCATTTCTTTTTTTCCTCCCCCCTGTTTAAAAAAATCCCAACTTGTCCCGCAAAAAACAAGCCCTTATATGGCCATGTCAATGGAAAAATGAAAAAGTTATGGCTCTTGAGACGCAACTGCAAAATTAGTTGAAATTCAATGATTAGACCATTTTAAAAAACCTGCCCTGGTGGGCACGACAGGGTGGTAGGAAACCCGCCACTCAAGGGGTTAAGACCCAATTTACACTTAAAGATAATCGCTCAAAACTCACTCAAACGATAGTTTGAGTGACCGTTTTGAGCAATCATCTTTGCATATTTTATAATAGCTAATTAGCTACTATAGAGCTATACAGGCAGCGCAGGACACAGCCAGGCTAATAGAAGAATACAACAGTTTTGCGTAAGCAAACAGATGTCTTCTCCTCAGCGCTGACTGTTAGTGTCACCGTAAAATTGCACCAATATAGAATAGCTATGATCAAGTCCCAAGATTAATTAGCATTTTCTCGTCCATTCACATGAGCATATCTCATGACACTAACAGCAGGGCACAGGCACAGAGAATATTATCAGCGCAGCCGGCTGATAACAGCTGATCGCTTAATTCTAGCAAGCTAGAATTTAGCGATCAGCGACTCGTGCATGAAAACTGCACAATGCCAGTGCATTTAGACAGAACAAGAATCGCTCAAAAGATTGCTTTGAGCGATTTTGATTGATTCTCGTTGTGTCTAAATGGGCCTTAAGTCTCAGGTTGGTTCAGGCCTAACCTCTGGGACCCCCACTGACCATGAGAACAAAGGCCCTGAGTGTCCCCAAATAAATGTAACAGTGGTCACATGTATGCATTACCGCTCCATTCTTTGCTTTAGGACTGTTGGAGATAACTGAGTACAAACACTCGGCTATGTCTGGCAGTCCCATTGAATTAAATGGACTGGTAACATGACCATTGTTCCATTCATTTGGAGATGCTCATGACCCCCATTTTAATCATTGTAGGGTCCCAACAGTCGGACTTCACATAGATACTTGTTTCCTATGGCTAGAGGACAAGGTCTTCTAGTGAGACAACCCCTTTAAAGGGTATTCCGATTTGAAGCATTTATGGCACACCACTGTAAATGCCTGGCAAATGGGGATCTCCTGATCAACTAAGCAAACACTAACTTTTAGAATCTCCACCTACAAAACGTTTATGGCATATCCCAGACCTATGCCTTAAATGCTTAATGCTTCAGATGAGAATACTTCTTCAACTTTGATACCTGTGCAAGAAATGACATCAATAGAACCATTCTTACTTTATAATTTAATAACAGATTCCTGCCATGGACAAGAGACTGATCACCCCATACCTGGATGGACCAGACCTCAGCACTTTAGAGTATGGCGATGGTGAAAGTTTCATGTCTACTAAAGATGACAGTTTTTTTTCTGAACAGTCAACTCCGTAAGTGGATTTGGAAAATTATTTGCTGGGCTTTCTTAGTGGTCAAGTACATGTTCCTAAATAGAAGTGTTACCAACACCAATGAATGCATTGATATCGTGTAGCGCTTTTTTTTAACAGTAGCTTAGTGACAGATTCGCACATTTTGTAGTTGGTGGAGTGTTTGCATGATTTTTAGTAATGTTATTGGTGAGAGTTCATTTTTACATACATTTTAATTCATTTTTAATTAACCCTTTCCAATCCAATGTCGGGCCTGCCCCTACATCATAATTTCCCTCCACAGCTCTGATGTCGGGGCAGGCCCGACACTGCAGTGCAGGAGTGCATTTGCACCCGATCATCACACATCAGGTGCAGATACACTCCTACACTGGTCCTCATTGAGGAGCCCGAGGAGAAGGCAGAAAGGGTTTTTAACCCTTTCTGCCTTCTCCTTTACACATTACATAGCGCTTAATTAGCGCTATGTAATGCATAGATTCCGGCCGGCGATCATGTGACCGCCAGTGTCACCTGACCCCCAGCTGTCACATGAACGCCGAGCCGGGAGCCTGCACCGTGGGGGAAGCTGCTTACCTGTCCGGCGTCCTCCGCATTCTCCCTTCTGCCTCCCGGCCCGGCGATCATGTGACCGCTGGGTGCCACCTGACCCCAGCGGTCACATGATCGCCGAGCTGAGAGGCAGAAGGGAGAATGTGGAAGACGCCGGACAGGTAAGCAGGTCCCTCCACGGTGCAGTGAGCACCTGCACCCTCCTGAACTCTGTCAGTTCAGGAGGGTGCAGGGAAAATGTATTTTTTCTCATCCATTCTCACCAGCTCCAATTTATTTGGAGCTGGGGAGAATGGCTGAGAAAAAATAATTGGATTTGAAAGGGTTAAGGGAGCATTCCCACATTTTTCACTACACTGTGGGATTCTTTTTGGGGGTCATATCACTGGTGCCAAAAACAGCACTGTGACGGAAACCACAAAGGGAATCAGTCCTTGTCATTAGTGAAACGGACACCACTTAGGTGCCCATTTGACATTGTTTCTGTTATATTTGGAGTATAGAAAAACATATATTCAATGCTGCGTATATAACGGAAACCGTGTCAGATGGACATCAAAGTAATGTCCGTTTCTCTGACAGTGAATGGTTCTATTTATTTCCACTCGGGGATCCATCACAGTGCTGTTTTCGGCACCTGTGACTTAATTCCCGGACAAAAACCCATAGCGTAGTGAAAAGCTCTCTCTAACTCTCAGGCAATAGTGGTTAGCAGAGTCACCTTTCATCACTGAGCATGCTGACTCAGTGGTTAGCACTGTTGCCTTTTAGTTCTGGGTTTGAAGTGTACCAAGAACATGGAGTTTGTGTGTTCTCTGCATGGAGAACATTACAGTTGTGTGCACAGCTGGACCTGTGATTAATCACAAGCTGGGCTCTGCAAACAGCTCCTGGAGGGCCTTTTACGTGCAAATGAAGATTATAAAGTGTTAATGGTAGTTACTGGCCATTAACACTTTATGCAAATAGATCACTAAATCTTTCAATCTGTCAGTCATTTGAAAGATTTTCTTTGCATGTAAATGGCCCATGACATATCCACAGAGAGATTAAGATCTCACCTCTGGGATGCGCATCTCTCGAGTGAGGGGTTCTTTTGACTGCTGATCACAGCTCAATCAATGTCCATCTGTAGGCGCAGAATGAATGGAGAATTGACCATGCATGTCTTCACCAGGCAGGACTGGGGTTGAGGAACTTCCTGTGTAGAGATATATGTTGGATCTCTGGGATCTGCACCTACCACACATTTATGCGATATCCCATGGATATGTCATAGATGTCTAAGGTGGAAATACCCATTTAAATCCTTTGTCATGTAGTGTATAGAACATAATTATTAGTTGTTTTTTTTCTAGAGAAGCACAGTTCAAGAAGGCCAAAAGTAAAGCAAAAAGGAAGCCTAGAAAGCGTTCAGACAGCTCAGGAGGATACAACCTTTCTGATATCATTCAGAGCCCACCATCATCAGGTATTTGGCATCGGTATCAATGCCCCCTTTTTCATTGACTGGTTCATATTGAAATTACTACTAATTCAATCTGTACATAGCGGAATAGAAGTGCTTTACCTAATGTGAACATGATGCTGGATTTGGTGCCGTACAACTGAACGGCTGGAGAGAGAAATAATGTTTATTTTGTTGCAGAGCTTTTTGCCTTTTTTCCAATTATTTGCATAGACACTTTGTCATAATCTGCACTCGGCACTCTACTTAATGCTACAAATGTCACACCCTTTAATTCTAGGAGTTTTCAAATCTGAAAAAAATAATTCTGTGGAATCACTTCAGGAGTTGTTGACCTCTGACTCGGAAGGAAGCTTTGTAGGGGCAAGCAGCCCGAGAGATTTACAGTCACCTGACTTCACTACCTTCAGTCCTCAAAAAAATGAGGTTTGTTAATATTCCTAAAACCATGATAAATGATAAAGCTCTTTAACTTTCCTATATTTCCACTTCCTTTCTGCATTTTGCTACATATGACTTGCCTGGTCAGTAGTGTAATAATCTGGCATCCATGTCTTCAGGCTGATGCCGGATGGAGAAGCTGTATATTTGGAGTCATAGATGTGATTGGATCATCTGTGCCTCCTGCCGCTCTGCTCTGGGAGACAACTGCATAAAGCTATCTTCATCGGTAGTCTGTGTTAAGGTACCTTTACACGGAACAACTATCCTGCAGATAGTCGCTCAGAAAAGTTGTTGAAGCATATGAACAACTGTTGTTTGTTAGCTTTTACACAAAGCGATGGTTGTTCATTAGTTGTTTGCAGAGATATTGTTCATAGAAGGGATCTCCATGCAAATTCATTCGCAAGTCCTTGAAATACGAACGACTGTGATTTTACATTGGACTACTTTTGATCAACCAGCAACTATTTGTTGGTAAGCTGAAATTAAATGACTAGCGACTTATTGCTCGTCACCATGCCAGCGGTTATGGGCCTTAGGATGTTAGATCCATATAGAACACTTCCCTCCTTTAAAAATCCTTTCTTTGCAGCTTGAAGGTCGCTTTGATGGAGCTACAGCAGAATTTCAGACCTATTTACAGAATTATATGAAACAAAGTCTGCAACTCAGTAGTTGTCCTCATAACTCACTGTTTTTATCTGGCTTTCCTTTAATTTTGGTCCTTTCTGTTCGGAGTTGCTATTCTCTCCCATAATATACAATTCACCAGCAGTGAGGTCACACAGAGGGATTCCCACTAGAGATGAGCGAGTATACTCACTAAGGCACATTACTCGAGTGAGTAATGCCTTAGCCGAGTATCTCCCCGCTCGTCTCTAAAGATTCGGGGGCCGGCGCGGGTGACAGGTGAGTTGCGGGGGGAGGGGGGAGATCTCCCCTCCGTTCCTCCCCATTCTCCCCCGCTGTCCCCGAATCTTTAGAGACGAGCGGGGAGATACTCGGCTAAGGCACTACTCGCTCGAGTAATGTGCCTTACCGAGTATACTCGCTCATCTCCAATTCATGCTCATTGTCTCTGTGTTGGGGGACCATTATCAATATTTAAGGGTTCTGGCCCCTTGCTTATAAACCTCACTTTTTGTCAAACTTTACAATATCCAGAGGTAGACTAGTCTATTGATTTTGTCATGTAATGACATGGTAGGTGCCGCACAATCTCAGTTACTATTCATTTCCATGTTGTGCTTTAGTTTTTTTAGTTATGATTTAGTTTAGTTATTGAACCTGTTTTCGTCTTTATGCAATAGGAAAAAAATAAAGTTTACGTTGCAAGTTCTGTGACCTCCCCACCAGCAGTGACTGGACCCACTGGGCTGAAGATGCCAGAGCACTTGGCTTCCTCTCCCAAAGCTATTCCAAATGCAAGGGCTTCTTCTCAAAACTGGGTTGCTGCGACATACAGGTAAGAAAGTGCTTTTATTCTAATAAATGTGCTGTCATTGACATTACGTAGAAGGCTTTTTACTTGAGGAATCATAAAAGATTTTTAGCAATTGTATTCAAAGTTAGCATTATGTAGTTTCACCTTTTAAAGCCCTATCTAAGGCTACATCTATAGAAGTCTGGCATGTGAAATAAGTCTCATCTAGTCATTATATTATGTGACTCATTGCATTCAATGGCCAGCATTTTTTTTAAAGTGAAATAACCTGGAAACTTCTTCTCTTTCTGTCTTATACAGTTCCATTAGTCCTCCTGCTATGGACCTGAGAACAATCATGGAAATTGAAAAAAATATACAAAAGTGTGGAGCTACACCAAAACTAGTGGCTGGGTAAGTTACCATTATTTAAAATCCTAATAAGTATCTATCAGACATCTGGTAACACTCCTCCTGCCATAAGGCTACATAGTCGAGCGTGATATCGGGCCATGAAACTCAGCCCAGTATCGCACTTGGGAACGTGCGATGTACCCGCAGATGTAAGGCGTTTTTTATGTCAAGAATGCCTCCTATCGCAGGTTTAATAGCGATCCTCCAGCATGGCTGCATTGCAGGATAGGCAAGTGCTTCCCATTGTTTTCAACGGGAAACCTCGCATCGCACTGGGGTGAGGCATTCTGAGGGAATGCCCAAAGATAGGACATGCCGCTCATGTATATGACCCCATTCAAAAGATTTTCTCGGTCGTGTGAAAGCTGCCTAATACAGAGGAACATAACACATGGACATCTGTGAGATACTAAACTAGTAAGTACTCCGAGCTCTCAATGCAGAACTCTCTTCTGCGTCTGGAATCCAGTTGAAGAGGACATTTCGGAGGAGTATTGTGAGCTTCTGTCATTCACAGTCTCTGCTTAGTTATTGGGGTGATTGCAGTTGACCTATTACACTACAAAGTGCCCCCAAATACATTTTTAAGCTTTAACCCTTTTTGCACATTCTTACGTGCAAATTCTGGTGTTCAAATAGGCTTTTGTTGAATGGCAGAACTGCTTTAAACCATATTACATAATCTACCGCTGTAACTGGAAAAAAGGTTATTTTGAGTTTGGAGGAGTGTCAGCAAATACAGTCAAGTCTGAAAGTATTTGGACAGTGACACAATTTCCATCATTTAGCCTCTGTACACCATCAAAGTGAATTTGAAGCAGAGCCATCAGTGTGTGATTGAGGTGTAGATTTAAAGTTTCTTTCAGGGGTTTTAAGCAAAGCGATTGCACCAACCATTCAGTAATTACAGCCATTGTTTACAGTCCTTCCGTTTTCACAGGGTCAAAAGTAATCAAACAAGCGTACATAATTATAAATAGAAGGATTATTTTTAATACTTGGATACAAATACTTTTGCAGTCAATGACCACCTGACGTCTGCGACACAAGGACATTAGCAAATACTGAGTCTCGCTCCTTGCGATGCTCTTCCAGGCCTTTGGGTGCTGTTTGTTTGTAGGCCTTTCTGCTTTCAGTTTTGTCTTTAGCAAGTGAAAAGCGGGCTCACTTTTGTTTGCCTTTTGGTTTCCTTTGTGGTATGTTTCTGTTCATTATCCATCTGTACCCTATATCATATTACATTTATCTGCATTCACACCATCCGTAAACACCAATGAGTCAGTTCCATTTGCAGCCATACATGCCCATGCCATCATGTGTGATGGTGTGCTCTGCATCATAAGCCCTTCCTTTCCTTCTTCATACTCTTCTCTTCCCATCAGTCTGGTATTACCTGATATTTTTGTTTAACTCCCTTGAATTAAAGCTAAAAGTCTGCACTTCAGTCACATATTCATGACTTATTTTTTCAAATCCATTGTGGTGGTGTTCAGAGGCTAAATGATGGAACTTGTGTGACACAGGAGCGTAGCTAAAGGCTCATGGGCCCAGGTGCAAAAGTTTATCTTGGGGCCCCCCAACTTCTCTTAACCCATCACTGTCCAAATACATCTGGAACCAACTGTATTCATGTACATGTGTGCTTAAGTTCCTGTATTAAACGCTTATGACCTACACGAGGATATGCTATAAAAGCCTGATAGCTGCAGGTAAATGGGAGTCCGGTGACATATGTCAGACTTTTACAATGGAATTCCCGTCATACTGTTTCAAAACGAATAATGTCACTAATGAGGCTGTCATCCTCCATAAAGTCCAATGATTTATTAGTGAATGTTGCTTTCTGGCGCAGGAATAATTTATCATATGGTCAAATTATACTAATTTTGAGCTGATTTTGTAAAATGTAATGTATGGATTATCTTTCAGAACACCAAAGCCTGCTGCTCATGGCATAAAGCTGTCTCAAAAACAGAGGAAAATGATGGCCTTGTCATTCAAAGAGAGTAGCAGCAATGCAGAAATCGCTACAAATACAATTACTCCACCTACAAATACCAAGAGCTCACCAAAAACATGGTAAATAAATCCCCATTACGTTTCAGTCGCACAAGCATTTTTTGAGCCAATCACAGGTGTGGATGCAAAAGAGACATATATCAGTCTTTCCTTTATACTTACTCTACAAGTATAGGTGATTCCAGCCTAGCACATGCCCATAGAAATAGCCTCTAGTATAAAGGCCATTGATTTCCGCATGCTGTGTCATTCCACAGTTTAGAATACATATATACATACATACATATCTACTACTATTCAAACTGCATAGGATTTAGATACTAGCATAGATGTGATTTAGATGCACGCAAGGTTTACTTGCTAGCGTTTTTATAGTCACCAACAAATGCAACTCTGTGTCTATACAGATGTAAATGTGTCTCATTGTCTTATTGTTAAGAAGAAAAAAAAAGTCACTCCCTCCCCCCTTTCATGCCAGCACCAATGGAGATTGCTCCCCACACCAATGGAGATTGCTCCCCACACCAATGGAGATTGCTCCCCACACCAATGGAGATTGCTCCCCACCTTCTGAAGGAACACACAGAGAGGTTAAATAATTCTTCTGCTCCATACTTCCACCAGCGTTTTCCTGTCCCTACGGATGGAAGGCAGCAGATAGGGCTGCAGTACTTACTAAAGGAAGATTTAAATGGGGGATTAGTTGGGGTCTGCGGGCTCCCTATCTTCCTGCATAGCAGTTTGTCAGCACTCCTGGGCAGGAGTCCCCTGGCCTGACACCCGCTTCTTCCTCTTGACATTCAGGAGCAGGGTGTAGGGAAGATACCATCTGTCATCCTAAGTTTCTCACCATTCGTATGCTTACTTCGGGCACTATACTTCCAGAGGTTGTGATATTGGATACAGGACGTGGCATTTCGCATCCCGGATCCTGGAAATGTGGCAACGATGTGTCCAATTGCTCATGTCTGGGTAAAGAGATTGTGCTACTGGAAGTGGGGGAAGTACGGTGATAGTGGCGCGGCCCTGTATTATAATATGCAGGAAGTGATGTGATAGCGGGAAGAGGGAAAAGTTTTGATTTACATCATTGCCCTTGTGATGTAGGCAGAGACTGTGGCGCTTTGTCCTTCCATCTCATTCTAAGGGCATGGATTAACAAGGCTCTGGATGCCCTGAATCTGGGGAGCCCTCTACATCTGCTAGCACAGTGAATTGGGCCAGAGGCCTTTAAAAATGTTATATTTGATTGGGTTCCGACGCACTCCATCTCCTATTTTTTATGGGGAAAAGAGACCGTTAAATCAAAACCTAAATTGAGGGGAAAAAATGAAGAAATTTAATAAATGTAATGTGCTCATCTTTTATGCAGCATAAAAGATGAGCGATGAAGCTCATTGCTCATTGTTAAGTTTAAACAGCCGCTGTTCAATAGTGAACGGCCGCTGTGTATCTCAATGGAGAGAGGCGGGGGAGCAAAAGGAGAGAAATCTCCTGCACTGCCCCGCCCCCTGCTGGCCACTCCATGTGCGAGCCAGCTGTGCTAGCTCCCATGTAGGAGCAGGGGAGCGCAGAGACAGGGGGACGAGTGTCGGGCATCGTTTGCCCGACACTCGTCCAGTGTAAATGGGCCTTCAGAGTGTTTCCTGTGAATTCTAACCTAAAGGAGCTTATTTTATAGATGAATGGAAAGACGCTGAGAAATGTTTTTTAGTTTCAAGAGAGTGCAAAAATGTATTACCTTTTGACTTAGAGGAGTCTTCATGATGGGAGGAAATTCCTAAGCTAGACATTCAGGTGGAAAAGGTGGTTAAACGAACCACTCTTCCATTTGCGGATTCATCTTCACTATGAGATCCCATAGATCGTAAAGTAGATCACTTTCTCAAAAAAGATGGAAGGCTTCTGCTAACGCAAAACAAACCAATATTACAACAACTTTTGTGGCATGATTTTATGGTTAGCTGGATGAACCAATTAGAGAAACCTTTAAAGTCTAAAACGTCACGTGAAGAAATTATAGACTCTATTCCACTATTAAAAATGGCCACGGGTTTCATTACTGACACCTCTGCGGAATCCGTAAGATTTGGAGCCAAGATTGGAGCTCTATCAAATTCAACTCAAAGGCCACTATGGTTGAAGTTATGGTCTGGTGTTACTATTTCAAGAAATAAGTTGTGCCATAGGTTTTGTGGGAGGAAGACTAGCAAATTTTATTCTCTAGTGGAAAGACGTTACACAGAATCCTTGGGTTCTTCAGATTATAAAACAGGCTACAAAATAAAGTTTGCTTCTCTTCCTACTTGAAGAATTTTTGATTTTAGAAGAGTTATTTGAAATCTTCAAGACCAATTAATACCAAGGTGTTTTAGATCTAATTACTTTAGGCTGTAGTTCCAGTTCCTCGGGACCAACAAGAGAGGGAATTTTATTCAAATCTATTTCTTGTATATGAAAAAAATCCAGTGGAGAATCAAGAATAATAAATCTAAAACTTTGAAACAAATTCATGGTGTATACAAAGTTCAAAATAGAGTTGATGAGGTCCATAATTCCTTGATTCTGAAAAACTCCGATATGTGCACAATAGATTTCAAAGATGCTTGCTTTCACATTCCAATACATTATTGCTATCAGACGTTCCTATGTTTTACAATCAAGATCGGAGGAATAGTTTTCCACTTTCAATTCCTGTGTCTCCACTTCGGCATCTCCTCAGCACCCAGTGTTTTCGCCAAACTGATAATAGAAATGGTCTCTTTTCTGAGGGAAAAAAAGATGAACATCTTTCCGTACCTTGACAATTTCCTTCTACTTGCCGACTCAGAATCAACACTGGATAGTCAATTGGCAGTGAATCTGACACTGTTTCAGGATTTAGGATGGATCATAAATCTAAAATAAAAATCAGATTTCAATCCATCAAGAGAAAAGATTTTTCTTGGTGTTTATACTCAATTAAGCTCTTCAAACTACTTTTCTTCCAGAAGAAAAGAAGTCAACAATAGTAGCAAAAATGTCAATACAAGGGGAAAAAACTACCACAATAAGATTAGGGATGAGTCTTTTAGGAACATTACCTTCCTTCATCCCTGAGGTTCTATGTGCTCAGGCTCATTTTAGAATTCTGCAACACGTGATTCGCTTATCCCTAAACAAGAGAATAGTTACCTTTTTGAAGATAAACAAAAAACTCTTTATTGGTGGAAAGAGTTCTCAAAGCTGTCTCAGGGTGCTCAGTGGGTTCAAGAACCTCTCTTAACCATAGCCATAGATGCATGCAAAGAATCAGATCTTACAAGAGAGATGGTCAAGGGCGATCAGAGATATGTCAAATTGCCAAGAACTAAGAATGGTTTGGGAAGCTTTGTCAAGACTAGAAAATTAACTTCAAAATTAATTTCTCGGGCATCAAGGAAGGATTATATCTCATTTACTTCAAGATCTAGTAGCAAAAATCTTTCCCTGGGCAGACAAATCGGTATTGTCTTTATCGGCAATTCATCTGAAGGGAAAAGGAAATGTCGCAGCAGACTATTTAAGCCAAAAGGAGATTCAGCCAAACGATTGGACTCTGAACAAGAAATACTTCAAACTGTTAATCAACTAATGGGATCTTCCTCATGTTGCTCTTGGCTCATTGAGGGAAAATGCCAAAGTCACAACATCAATAGGAGATACAAATGACTTATGCATTTCCACCCTTTCCAGTGATTCTTCAGGTTATGAGGAAGGTGTACAAAAGCAAGACTACCCTGAGTCTGATAGCCCCTTTCTGGAAGAAACTGTGTAGATTCCTTCCTCTAAATTTCACATCACTAGAGCCTCTTTTGTTGCTTCTTCCAAATGCGGATCTCCTCCATCAAGGCACAAATTTATACCCAAATGTCGAAAGACTTCAATTCGGCCTGGATTCTGAAGGGCAGATGCTGAAAAATATGGGTTTTTCTGATAAGTATATAGTTTCTCTCAGGAACAGTCATAAATCCGTTACATTTAGTATTTATAAAAATACTGGGAAAAATTCAGTAACTGGATAGGTTCTAAATACCATGATCTACAAAACCCAGACATTCCTACGATTCTTGATTTTTTTTTTTTTGGAAGATGGATTTAACAAGAGTTGTAATACTTTAAAAGTAGAGGTAGTAGCACTATCTAGTTTCTAGGGTATCCCATTGTCAGAAGATAGGTGTATTTCCAGATTTCTTAAGGCATCTTATACAATTAGACCACGTAAAATAACAAATCTACTGACATGGGATCTCAATATAGTTTTAAATAGACTAACTTCTAAGCCTTTTGAACCTCTTACTTCAATAGACTTAAAATATCTTTCATGGAAAACTGTCTTTTAGCTGCAATAACAACGCCTCGCAGAGTGGGAGAAATGCAAGCAATTTCAATAAAAGAATCATTCATGAAAATTTTAGAGGATAAAATAATAATTGGACTCAAACCAGCTCTCCTTCCTAGGGTCGTGTCAGACTTTCATCGCAGCCAGGAAATTATTCTTCCTTCTTTTTGTGATTTAAAGCAAAAAATCTAGAAGTCAAGTGAAGTTTGGAAGTAAAAATAAGGGGAAAACAATTATCCAAAAGTACCTTAGCCAGCTAGATCAAATCATCAGTTGAGGAAACTGATGATTTGATTTTCAAGAATCATCTCCTCCATCTTTTCTCAAGGCTCATTCTCCAAGAGCGGTCTCCTCTTCCTGGGCGGACAGAGCAAACACATCACTTGACCAGATTTGCAGGGCTTCTGACTAGTCCAATCCAAAAACTTCTGTAAAGCCTTCTAGACTTAGTGTTCAAGCCAATAGGGATATGTCCTTTTGGTTGTAAAGTGCTACAAGCAATCGTCCCACCCCAGGCTACAAATTTATGTTTCCGTTGGTGCTGTTGTGAAGAGGGCGGAGTGAAAAATGGGAATTATCCTTACATTAATTCGGTTTTCACAAACCCTTCATGACAGCACCTGGTTTCCCTACCTCTAAAATCTTTTCTATTGGAACAGAAATCTATAAGGTATTGCCTTTTTATCCAGTGTAGTAATTTTGAAAACACTGGGACTGTATGAAAGGGAAGGGATTATTTAACCTCTTTGCGTTTTCCTGCCCCTATAGAAAACAGGGAGCAATCTCCGTTTGGTGCTGTCATGAAGGGCTTATGAAAAACGAATTAATGGGAATTTAAGGGTAATTCCCATTTTATTTGGGATCCTCTTGTAATGAAAGTTGTAGATGATTATGTTGCTCATTACTGTTTAAAAAGCCATACACCTGCTTCAATGGCAAGTGGACATTTAAAGGGAACCAGTCCCCAACTATGAACACCAGAAACGAAATGTAAAGAAGCATTTATCGCTGCTTACTGAAATGGTAATTTCCCAACATCTGAGAAATATCCAACTGTTTCAGATAAAGTCTTGGCTCGAGTCAGGGACCACTCTCTAAAATTAGAAGTACAGTCCACTTGTAAAATGCCGTAGAATGTGCTATTGTGTTAGGCAATAACTTAGTCTGACATTCTTTATAAATAGCATTGGCCTTGTGTTTTGTACCGATTACCCGGACCATATTTTATAGCTGCACATATCCTGTTTTTTCAGTCGAGTTTGTATGTGCATTAACAATCAATGGATTGTTTTGGCAGGGGCGAAAGGTTTCCATTCATAACTTAAGTGGTGTGCAACTTGTGAAATCCATTGAAATGAAATACTTGGTATGGAAATCCAGCAGTATTTCTGGCATTGTTGTGTGCCAGAAGGGTGGGAACTTTTCTGGCCTCTTACTTCAGATGAGTAAGGACTAAGAATACCTCAGACTTCCCATTCCTGAAGAAACCTCTGTTTTTCTTCCATCTTTTAAGCTATGAAATCCATTCTTCTGAAGCGAGTTAGTCAGAGATAAGTCATCTTAGGTGAATCTTTCACATTTCTGTTTCCGAGTGGGTTATAGACTATAAGTCAGAAGATTGAAATGTATTTCTAGGGCTTAATATCTGGCTGTAGTCACTGTGATCCTGTTAAATAATATGTACTTAAGTGTCTGGACTTCGTTTGGTTTGGTTTAATGTTCCTACTTTACAGATCACACTAAATAAGCATATTCTATTATTCATATGGTAAGAGCACATGGGTCTCATGGAGCAAAATAAAAAAATGAATTTCTTAAATTGCGACTGAAAGTGTGATGAGTTGCTACTGGCAACAAGGCCAGGGTTCTTTGTTTTTCTTTTTTGACGGACAGTTTTGAGAAATGGAACAAAGTGGTTCAAAAGCTTTGTCTTTCTCTGCAGTTGCTGTTTACCTGCTGGAGCTAAACTAAAATGGTTCGGTATGGCAAACTAAGTGTAGCATTTTTTTATTTAAAAACTAAATCTTGTAGATCAAGAAAATAGATTATGTACTATGCATTTATCACTATTTAGGGTAGAATGTCCTCAACGGCATTCTTAGTGTGGAGAAAAGACTATTTAGACATCAATATAGGAAAGGGTTCTTTACAGTTAGAGTAGTGAAACTATGAAATGCCCTACCCCAAGAGGTAGATATGGCAGATACTATGTTAGCATTTAAAGGTAACTTGTTGCCTTGGCAATGGTCGGCAAGATGTCATAGAGCAGCAGGAGCTGAGCAGATTGATTTGTCTTTTTGTGGGAAAGCATTCAGTATGACTTGTATTTAATTCATTGAAATTCCTGCACATTCTGGTCTTAGGAGTCCAATGGGCGGTCCTATCTGTGTCTGACAGCCTTTCCTGTATCGGCGTGCATACAGAGATAGTTGTCAATCATTAATATAACTGCCCACTGGGCCTCAAACCTCATAATGAATAGGAATTTCAATCGATAAAAGGCAATTTATACTTAATCTTTTTCCACAAAACTATTAATCGATCTGCTCAACTCTTCCTTACGTGTAACAAGCTGCCTGGCAGATCGGGCTGAACGTACAACGTGACGGGTTCCCTGTAACGAGAATGTGTCAGATCTTCTGAGAAGTGGGATTGCCAGCACACCTTTTCTGCTACCAGACCTGCTTGTCCATTCACACGGCTGTATTCTCGGGTCGTGCGTTGTCCGTGTATTTCATGGACTACACACAGCCCCATAGTAGTTGAGGCTATTCAGGTGGATAATTTTCACAAGGACATGATGATCGGTGCGAACATAAATTGCTGCATGTCCTAAACTCCTCCATTGTTTCCAGGCGAGAGAGTAGGACATGCAGTGTATGGTGTCGGGGAAAATAGCGTGGAGCATGGACCTTTTGCTCCTATTTTGTACTGGCACGACTCGCACACAGACATGTGAATACAGCCTTACAGTTATTGTTGCACTGACTGCAGTAGTTACTTTTCTTGTAGACCCCCTCTGTTTGCCCACTATAGCTCCCGTTACATACCGGGTCTGACACTAGTCTTCTATCAATGGCTGATATCACGTCTGAGCAACAGCGAAGGGGGTCAGTAGCTCTAAAGGCATACAGTCGCTTCTGGTTATTAGAAGGGGCGTGATGATGATGATCTCATAAGATGACCTTGTGAAGTATGTATAGTTGATCTAAAGTAATTGTCCAACTGCTATAAGACAAAGATTGAAACCGTTTGCCAGGGGATTTCTCTTACCCTTATTAACCATGGAGTGAGGGACATATATCATCATGCCCGACTGTAATTAATTGCTTTATATGCTTTTACCTGCAGGGCGAACACTTTACATTACGAGGGAGAACCAAAGTCATTTCGTGACCTCCTACGTGAAGAGCAGAAATCTGTTGTATTGAATACACTGGGAGATACTGGCAAGAAACCCACCCATGTCACAGAAGTGGATCCTCAAAAATGTGGAAGGTGAGCGTGCAGGGCATACTGGTGAATGTGTCATTAGTACATCTGCCAGAGGGTACATGTACATCCACATGGGACAAAATCTGCTGTAGCGGATTTCCAGCAAAATCCACATGTAAGGGTGCCGTCACACGTGTGATCGCGATATCGCTGTGTTTTTTTAACGCGAATGTCAATGGACTTTCTAATGTTAAAAATGCATCGCACAAAAATCGCAAGTTTGTTGTTTGTGGTTTTTGTGCGATGCGTTTTTAACATTAGAAAGTCCTATTGACATTTGCGTTAAAAAGACGCAGCGATATTGTGAAGGCACCCTAAGGGGTAAAATCCATAGCATAAATCGATATGCTGTAGATTTAAAATCTGCACCACATGGCAATTTTTGCACAGATTTCTTACACAGCGTGCGCATGAGATGTGTTAAACTGATCATCCTATTTGCTGCTCCTGTAATTCTTGGTGGATTTGCCATATGCGAATCTGTAACATATTTGTCCTGCGTGGACATCTAATTTAATGTCTTGGAAGGGTTTTGTTGTTGGCACAGGTTAACTACAAACAGTAAATGTCTGAACTCTGGCATCTAAGCAGAAGAGTGCTGAAACTGTGTAAGACAATGGGCGAATTTTCATTGCATTCCATGCGGCGATAATCCGGCCGCAGGGAAGGCAGTGAACGCATTCTATAACATTGCTATAGAAAGCACAGCCCCCCTGCCCGCGAACGGAGAATCATAGCGATTCTCTGCTCGCGGCTGGCAAATCGCAGCATGCTGCGAATTGCCACGATTCTCCACGGGGAGTCTATCTGTCAGATAGGCTCAGTGCGGAGAACCGTCAGCTGTCCCTGGCTCCTGTGGCGGAGATCCGCCGCAGGATATCGCTACGCCCATGGACAGGCAGCCTAAAACAGTAACTATTGCTGGTGCCCTTGCTGCAAATCTTCTTCTGCTCACACAGGGAAGGAAGGGGTTAAAGTGAATTTGTCATCATACTGCTGATGAGTACGGTCGACTTGTGGGTATGAGTTTGCAGTATTCATGAGGGGTTCTCTCCCCACCTCCTCTCACCACGGTCAGCAGTGATCTCATGGCTGTCATGTATGTGTACAGATAAAACATGGCTGTTTGGTCTATGGTGAGAGGGGCAGTATTCGGTGCGGTGAAGGCTCTCATGATTACAGAGTACAGCATTGCAGGGAAATTCTGTAGATTTCACATGGCCATGAACACCAACGTCCACATCCTAACTTGTGTGTTATGTGTGTGCAAATCGATATGAATCATTATCTGCTGCACAGCAGAACAGCCGCAGGCTTCTACCCAGTGCCTCAGCACCGTAGGGCTTGTTCACACTGTATAGCAGACGATGCTTCGGGCACGTACACTGAAGTGTCATACATCTCTCTATACTTTAGTGACAGATTTACATTTTTGCCCTTTAATAGTTAATTCTGCTCTCAAGGTAAAACAAAGTTGGGACCCTCTATAGTAACTAGTATTGTAACAAACAACATTATTCATATAAAACTATAATTACCTTAAAATGTACCTGAGTTGTTAACAAGTTTTCTAGGATAGAACAGGTTCACCTTACCCACTAATTTGCCGCTGTTTGCACCCTGTGGCTTTATACATTTTTCTGCTGTATGCAATCCACTTTCAGGGAGGGGGCTGTAATAAGCCTAGCATTCTGCCAGTAGTTCACTGTCCTGTTCTTCTTTTCTTCACTTCCCATACTGCATTGCACTGTTTCTTGGCTAGTCTGAAAGGGAGCAGTATCCCCGGACTACTGCAGGAGTTGGGTATTCTGAAACATTCTGGCCAAATGATTATTAAATTCAAAGTAATTGCACATATGTGCTGTAACAGCAGACGAGGCAGGGAATGAGAATATTGTTTACGTAGTGTCTGCAGATGTGTCAATCTGTCAGTGCAGGGGAATATCTTGTGGAGATAGCCTTTTCCCTACAGTTAAGGAAACGTCCTACTTATTACACATGCTCAATAGCTAACAGGCTTAGTGGATTGCCGAAGAGCTGGAAGGGAGACCCCTAGTGGCAGCATTTTCAGCCTTGATTTACAATTGTAAAACTAGAAAAAAAATTTACTTAAAGTATAATACAAGATTGATGATACATGCAGGCTGTTGTCTAAAAAGTTACTGACCTTTTAATAATTGCCTATTAAGGGGAAACTGTCACCAGGTTCATGTGGCCTGATCCATGGGCAGCATGAACCCAGGATAGGTATGCACATTGCACCACTGTTGTATTCTCCAACATTTCAGAATAAACATACTTGGAAGAGTAACTTGGAGTGGAGTAATGGGGAGGGGTTGTGCAGGCTTCTCCCCACCTGCATCATGCAGGGTGGCAGCGCTCTTCATTGTGTATTGGGAGAGAGCTGTCATTACATGATGCAGACATGGAGAGACCATCATGACCCACCCCGCATGACTTGGCACTCCGTTCTGAGTCAGCCTTTAATGTATGCTTATTCTGAAATGCCGCAGCATTTCTGAATAAAATATATACACAGGTGCAGTATGGATACCTGCCCGAGTTCATGCTGCCCATGGTTACCTTGCAAAACTGTGCAAAAACAACGCTTCAAGGTTAGTAATTTAATGAATGCGACCACTAGGGTGCACTGTTGGACCAGTTTGTGTCGTTATCTTCTTGAGAATCCTGCAGTACAGCAAGTGTAATTTATCCATGTGCCACTGCTCCCAGATTCCCTATACCTGCTATCAATAATCCTGTTGTCCTGGTGATAATCAGCCAGTGAATATAGAGATGAAGGTAATATTAATAGTAGAGAGCTGTAATATTAGTAGCAGGAAGCCGTGTCAATCAAGACTCTATCCTCTGGGCTAATCTCTTTTTCATTAGAATTCTTCCCTGAAGATAAGATGATCACAGGGTGGGACTTCAAAAAGTTGGGACTTCCAGCAATAAATCAGTGAGACTACAAGTGTGCGATGTCATACAGCACCACTGCAGGGGAAGTGACGCTGTCCATAGGTCCTAGTGAAATCAATGGGCTGCCTAATTCCAAGTGGGGACTTCATAGTAAGGGACACTTAAGTGTAATTCACAGGATATGCCTTAAAATTCTGATAGACATGGGTCCCAACTTTGGAGTCCACACCTATTTCAAAAACTCAGCTCCTCTGACTTCGGCTTAGCTAAGGAAGGCTGGAAGCCGTCTGACCTGCAGCAATTCCGAAAGGTCAATTTTGAAATCGCCAAGGATCTGCGTCATTGATGGCGTGGCATTCTTTGCACTGCGCAAGTGCGCCAGCCGGCACATCCACAGCACACAGAAGATTAATCCGGACAGGTACGGCTGGGGTCACCGGCCTGCACAGGGTCTGATTCCGCTGCAGGGTCCTGCATGCGGAAACCCACCTGGCCGTGTGCATTCAGCCTAAGTGATATATGCAGGAGGTTGCAGAGGTACTAAATACTGATAAACAGCCAATCGCACACCTATCATTCATTTTATTAAGGGCCACTTCGGCAAAACTCATTTTTTTCATCCCTAAGGGGTCACCTGATTATCTGTCACACTTTGGAGCTTTCCTCTGTATATTGTAGTCAATTCCATGCAGTGCAGCCTCCTATTGATACTTATCAGCACCATCTCGATGCTGAGATGTGTCCTGCTTTGTCTTTCGTTATTCTGTGCTATCAATTCCATGATTCATCAGCACATCCTCACATGAGCAACTACACTCTGTACCATCTCTGCCTGCAGGGAAGATAGTACCATTATCTATCTTCTTCTGTATTCAATATTAACCTAAATAAGCTACAGAGCTTAAGTATCCAGTCAGGAGGATGAGCTGTGATCTCCTCTATTATAACTGTGTGACAGGAGCTGTGTGATCATCGTCAGTAACTGTAATAGGAGTCTATGTGTCCCCCTCTAAAGAGCTTTTGTGGTAGGGTCCATGCAGTAACATCACGCAGGTGCTATGCTGACTGAGAAACTGACTAATTTAAGAACACACAAACCCAGGTAAATCTGAGCTGGTCAGAATTGAGATCACGTGACCACCTGAGGAGAAAGAGGCCAGGAGTGATAAAAAGGAATAACTAACCAAGGTAATACTAGCCGACTTATATATGGCTCTTTAATGTGAGTGTAAGTGATGCAGTACGTGGTATTGCAGGCATGGCTCCCGTTGAAGTTAACAAGAAGTTGGAAAACTGCCGCTAGCTTCATCCACAATTGCTGTATCTTACCTGAAATATTGCAATCCTCCCAGTTTTTTGCTGTACTCCAAGTGGAGCTATCACAGAATTATTACAACTAACTTTTTCCCTTTCAAATTCAAATCCAGCAATCCTATTGGCTGTTCGGAGATGCATTTCCCATGGTGACGGTTGTAACTGCAGATTTAAAGAGACATGATGCTCTTATTGGACTGCAGTGTATTTTATCATTCATTTCATCTAATACCAAGCAAGATATGAACCAGTAGATGTGTGAGGATATGATTATATATCTCTTCATATGTCTACAGAGTCATTTGTGGGAGCTCTGGAGCTATTTCTGAAGGCAAGGGAAAATCATTCATGTGTTGGCAATTGTGCATGTGTACAAAAAGGTCTGTTAATGTATTTAAAGCTTCTCACGTGGCGGTTTTATTTTCATTACGAACCTAAATAATATTCAGGCGTTATTGGCTGTTATTCCTTGAAGTATGTTTTCTGTGCGTTAGCTGTGTAATGTGAAGGGGCAATTCCATCATAGAAGATTATTGCGGATTGCTAGAGTACGGCATAACCTTCTGATCAGGTCTAATCTCTGGACTGAATATCATAGGGACCAAGGTCTCTTTTGTTCTTCTCCCGCACAGTGACTTCCACCTGGACGCCACAGCGCCATTCAAGTGAAAGGAGCGATGTGGTAGTGCCCGCACAGCGGATAGTCAGGTGTGTTGCCGCACGGGGATACACTGAAGGAGCGGGTGGCCCCTTTCTAATAAGAATCGGTGCATATCCTGGCAAAATGGGCTGGGTCCTAACAATATGCCATCACATACAATGTGTTGGGAAACTCCTTTTAAAGGGCCACTCCAGCGAAAACACATTCTTGCATCTCTGCCCCCCTCACCTGATTGCCTGTCACACTCTGGTGGCCTCTATGTATTCCAGCCATTTCCACTTTTTATCAGCCACCATCTTGAGTGAGATTTTTTGCTTGCACTTTCATTCAAGCCCATGATGCATCAACACATCATTAATTAAGGCTGTTCCATTTTTGCCTGCTGGGGGGACAGTTTAATTAGCCTATTTCTGTAGCTTATTTGTATATTCACGTAAATACGCTACAGCCCATAAGTATGCAGTCAGGAGGCTAAGCCATGCTCTTCTCTATTATAACAGTGGGACAGGAATGTGTATATATACAAACTAATTTCAAAAATAACTCCAGTACCTAGAAGGAGTTGTTGGAATATAATGACACTTTCTGTGTCTGATTTGTAATGTTGATCTAAGTAAATGATTACAATATCGGAGCAAAAGGATATTTTTTGGCGGAAAACTGAACTCTTGAAGGGAGGCTCTGGTACCCTGTTGTACTGCTCCTAGCTTGGATCCAAGATGTGAAAAGGGTGGGCATGGAGGCTCTAGTACCCTGTTGTACCGCCTCTAGCTTGGAGCTTGGATGCACAATGTGATAAGGGCGGGCATGTAGGCTTATAGGTTCCGTATGGTATCCTGCAGCATATCAGTCCACATTTGCTGTAACTGAGCCTCTAGGTTGTGCAAACTTATAGGCTGCTGAAGTTGGCATCTGAAATGGTCCCATACATGTTCTATTGGTGATGAATCTGGTGACCGGGCAGCCACAGCAGTGTGGTAATGTTGTGGAGACATTCCTGTGACCCCCTTGCTGTCTGCGGCTGAGTATTATCCTGCTTGAAGATGCCTCTTGTAAGCTGCCATGAGAGGAACACATGTGGCTGCAAGATGTTCTGTACATATCACTGAGCTGTCGTTGTCCCTCCTACCACTACTAGGGGTGACCACCTGTCATACACGACAGCCCCTAAGACCATCACACCAGCAGTGGGGGCAGTGTGCCACTCCACAGCAAAGCCAGGATTGAAGTGCTTACCCCTTGGTCTTCAGACATGAAGACGCCCACACTAAACCTGGTTGATTGTTGAAGACACCCCGTTTGCCAGTCTGTAGCAGTCTGTTTCATCATTTATGACACCGCTGCAAACAAAGGCCATGGTGGGTGAATGTCAAAGGCAGTGCATGTAATGGGCGCCGTGAGACCAAATGTCCTGCTAAGCACCTGGAAATGGTTCTGACAGACACAATGGCCTGTAAATGATAGTGTCGCCTGTCTCTGGATGGCGGACAACAAAACAATTGGAGCTGCTTGTCAGACAAACCTCTCTACTGGTGGTCTTTCGAGGGAGCCCTGAGCCCGGTCACCTTGTATGCCCTCACCCATCCACTGGTCCCAACACCTCCTAATATTCTGCTCAGAACAGCCCAGGTGGTGGACAATTAGCTTTGTCACAGAGACATGTCTAGTAGTCAACAAACTCTACACAAGTGGAAAAAGAGGTCACTGCACACAAGTATTTTGTGAGAACCTTTTTATAGGCCAAGGAGGGAACCACTTTTAGAGTCTCGTGTGACAAGATCATTAATCTAATCACGCCACAACTTTAATCATTTGCACATCTGCCTGAGATGTAACTGCATGCCGAGTTGTGCGGCAAAATGACAACTCCTTCTTGGTGCTTGATGTGGATTTTTCCCTCTGCGGAAAATCCGCACCAATTCCGCTATGTGTAACTGGACGGAGACGACTTGGGGTACATTCACACATAGTGGCATTAGTGCAAATTTACGGCAACAGTTCCACAGCTCAAAATATGCTGAAGATTTTGGGGGTGGATCGGCACCAAAATCTGGTTTGGAGCGATAAATAATGTAACGTATCCACAAAAGCATCATGGAGACAACTGGTCGTATATAATGAAGATGCCAGGAAAATAGCGGCAGATCAAGTTTACTTGCATTGTTGTGGGAGAGTAAAATAAAATGTATCCTTTTAATTTGTAAGTAGGCACAGTTTTTGGACTGCTCAACCTATATTATTGTGTTCCATGGGCTTCCAGGTGAGTATAGCCCATATTAATCAATGGACGTGCCCAAGCATGCGCAGTAAATGGGAAGCGCTCAGCGCATCAGTGAAAAGGTTTGATTTCTGAGCATGCTGCTCAGACAAGAGAGGAGTGGGAGTGCAGCAGAACAGAAAATTTAGAGAATTCATATTTCCTGCTTTGCATACATGGGGTGAAGGTATATGTATATCGTAAGAATGGTAACATTTTGTTAAAGATCTAAATCATAAAGTTATTCAGTTTTTACATGGGCTATTTATTAAGGGCATTTATGTTAAGGCTGGGTTCACACGGGACGGAATTGCCGCGGAAATTCCGCATGCGGCCACTAATCCCAGGATTAGCCAGCCATGTGGACGAGATTTCTCAGAAATCCCATCCACACGGGACGGCAAATCCGCTGCGGCTAAGCCGGCAGAAGCTGCCGCTGCAGCATGTTCATTTCTTTTTTCCGCTGCGTTCGCGCTCTCCTCTATGGGAGCGCCGGCCGCAGCGGAAGAGTTTTGAAGCAGCGGTTCTCCTGGCGGAAATCTTACGGTTTTTCGCTGCGGCCAAACCGCGGGATTTCCGTTGGGAATCCGCCCAGTGAGAACCCAGCCTAATAGGACTAAATAGGATGTCTTCTATGAAGGGGGCAGGATTATAGTAGTTATATTCTTGTACATAAGGGATAGTGTTACAATCTAGTGTAACCTAATTACTGTCAGCTGTAAGAAGCATTGGATTGGAAGAGATCAGTTTTCATCCCACTGCCAAAGAAGAGTGATGTGAAGGGGTGAGTGGAAACTATAGAACAATTGCTCTGATTCCCAATGCCAACAAGGTGCTTTTGAAAATCCTTGACCTGAAACTTTCTGATGTTCAAGCTGGATTCCGCAAGGGCAGAGGGACCCGTGACCGCATCGCAAACCTGAGGTGGATCATGGAAAAACCTGTGTTTCATTGATTTGCAACTGCGTGGAGTATGATAAGCTTTGGAAAGCACTGAGGGAGGTAGGGGTACCAGCGCGCATGATTATGTTGATCAGGTTCCTCTACAGCAATCAATAAGCCAACGTGAGGACCAGGTTTGGAGATACAGAATAGTTCAAGATCAAAAAGTGCAAAAGACAAGGTTGCATCCTCTCTCCTTTTGTTTTCAACCTCTATGCAGGAGTGATCATTAAGTGGCTGGACTTAAATGATCAGGGTATTGGGTTGAAAATAGGTGGAAGAACCATCAGTAATCCAAGATACACAGACGATACAACCCTGGTAGCAGAGACAGCGAAGACCTCTGAATATGCTGATCCTGAAGGTAGAAAAAGAAAGTGAGAAACTAGGACTTCACCTAAACATCAAGAAGAAAAGATCATGACTGCTGCCAACAAGAAAGTCCACATAAAGGTCAACAATGAGGAAAGTGGTTAATAGTTTTATATTCCTTGGGTCCCTCATCGATCATAGTGGCAGCTCGACAGGTAAGATAAAGTGTTGATTAGCACCGGGGCATAAGGCCGTGGTAAGCATGGGTCCAATATGGAACTGCAAGAATGTCCCAGTCACCATCAAGCAAAGGTTAATCACAGCCATCATCTTCCCGATTGCAACATATGGCTGTGAGATGTGGACGTTGATGATGGCAGACAGAAGAAAAATCAAAGCTTTCAAGCTGTCCTGTTGGAGAAAACTTCTCCGAATCACCTGGATAGCTAGGGTCACCAACAAAGCTGTCCTGGACTGTATCAATCCAGAGGTGTCCTTGGAAGGCAGGATCACGAGACAGAGACTTACTTTGGACACGTGATTAGAGCGAATTTGCTGGAAAAAGAGATGCTATTTGGAATGGTCAAATGTAAAAGGAAACGGAAGACAAGACACTTTGGCTAGACACCATCAAGAAGGACATGGGAATGGACATCAGGCAATTGAAAGTAGTGATAGAGAATAGAGAAGCATGGAGAGGACTGGCTTACAGAGTTTCCAAGAGTTGGACAAGACTCAACAGATGGAATTGGAATTGTAAGAAGCAGAAAATGAGGAATTGAGAGTACAAGAGAGATTTATGCAAAACCTTTTTTTTTTTTTTAAGTATTAACAGGATTGTACGAGAATGAACTTTTATCATCTGTACAGTCGCACCACTGAGCCCCCACTGATGCCGAGAATGGGGGTCCTGTGTCACTCCTCTTTATTACACACTCTGCAGTGAGAAGAAGCTTGAATGGAGCAGGGGCCTAGCATGTGTGCTGCCGCTTCATTCATTCATTTCACTTTGACTGCCAGTGGTTGCCATGTTCAAGGGCTCTACTATGTTTGGCAGCCCCATTGAATGGAATGAAGCAATAGTGTGCATGCTTGGCTGCTACTCCATTCAAGTTACTCCTCTACTGCAAAAGGTGTAGTGAGGAGGCGAGGGGGACACGGGACCTCCATTCTCAGGATCTATGGAGGTTGAAACCCCCACCAGTCAGTCTCTCCTGTCGATAGCTGATAAGTCAATTGTGGGAATACCCCTTTAATTATACGTATATTTATTTTGTAGCTAAAAATTTAATGTGATTCCTAAAGCTTTCAATTTAGGAGCTAATGGCTCTTAGTTAATTTTAATTTTTAATCTAGAGCACTATATAAATAATACATTCTCTGTCTTGGGTATACTCCGATATCTATATTAGCGTTCTACATTTGCATCTAGTTTATCCTTGTAGGGAAAAATAACTCATTCCATTCCATATCTTCTAATTGGTGCTATTAGATATGCCATTGTATGCAAGTCTGGAGCGAGCTGTTATTACACACAGACTGTTCTAACCTTAACAACCCTTTTCTTGGAAAATACATTTTTTTAATGGTTGAGTTAGGAAGAATTTTTAAAAATGTTTCAGATTATGAAGATTATCTTGAGTGTAATCATTCCAAACCACAGTCAGCCTGGCCTCATCATGTAACCTTTTCCACATAGAGCAGGACAGATTGTCTGCACTGTTAAAAGGAAATTGCACACAAAGCAGAGCATAAATGAAAGCTTGTCAAAATTGGAACAAATATGCATTTTTTTTCACCATCGTGTAAATCATTACCAATTAAGGGACAGTAGTTTGAGCTCAGTCTCATACCATGGTATACTATATTGCTTACATCAGATAAGAATGCCTTCTATGATGAAATCTGGTTAATCTGGTTAATCTGTAATCAAAATCCTAATCTACTGCAGTCCATAAAGGCAGAGCCTTGTAAAGGGGTTTCCTAGGATTGTAATATTGATGGCCCATCCTCTGATCGGTGAGGGTTCAACTCTTCGCATCGCCACCAATCAGCAACAAAGAGGGGCTACAGCAATCTCTGGAGCACAGCGCCCATTCATGCAGCTGATCAGCGCCGGTGCTGAGAGCCTCATTTATTATCTACCAGGCATGGCACTCTACATCTGGTTGTGGATGTTTGTTACCGGAGCTCAATAACAACCCCATTCAAATGAAGAGGACATGGCTGGAGTTGGACCCCACCAATGACATCTTGATGGCCTATCTTAGGGATAAGACCATTATCATGACAGGCGTTGAAAATCTCTTTAGCCATTAAAGCAAGCAATGCTAGTTATTTTCTTCAGATACTGTACTTGTTTTAATCCAGTAGACTGGTTAGAAGTTGTGTGCCTTTAGATATACCGGGCAGATTTACTGCACCATAAAACTGTCTTACATGGTTTGTTCCACATCTATCATAATGTTATTAGACACTTTTGAATACATTTTACAACTTGTCTGAAAGGGTGTGGCTTTGTGAAATGGGCATGACCCGAATGTGACGTATGAGCGAGCATACTCGTTAAGGGCAGATACTCGAGCGAGTATCGTCCTTTTTGAGTACCTGCCTGCTCGTTAGAAAAGATTCGAATTTTTTCTGATGAGCAGGCAGGTACTCGAAAAGGATGATACTCGCTCGAGTATCTGGCCTTAACGAGTATGCTCGCTCATCTCTAGACGTATGCTAAAAACTGTAAAATTGTAGCACAATTTCTTTTTTATTAACTAAGTCAACTAATGAGTAGTATAAAGTTAGACTGGTGAGTAAAGATAAACCAGACTTATCATCTAGCAGACTCACTGTGAGAAATCTGGTGCATCTAAAGACTAAGTTTGTTATGTCCGACTGTTTAACAGTATTTTAGTTCTGCTGGACTTCCTGTTATTCAGTTTAAAGGGGGTGTCGCTATACCCTTCAGTAGGACTGCGCACTGTACAAAGCCGTCTGCTTCCTACAGTAAAAGAGCTTAAAGTGCGACAACCCTTTTATAGTAGGTAGTTTATTTTTCAGTTTTAATATTTCTTTTTTTGTCCAATTAGAAGACCATCTGAAACCATCACCCATGAGTCCAAGTGGAAAACTAATCTGCAACAGCCAGAGTCTTCCAAGTAATGTATTTATGTGATATTTACTTAAAGTAATTCAATTTGTTATTCAACTATTTATGTACCATTAGAACTTACGGAGTTGAAGAGGAATTCCAGTTATGGGCCTTTTTTTTTTTTTTTCAAGTCTCCACCCATGCACTGTATGGGGCAAAACTGATAGGTGGGGTCCTACTGCTGGGACCCCCACTGATCCTGAGAAGAGGGGTCTATTTTCCACCCGTCATTCTCCCTTGTGGGTGGCTTCTCTCACCCGCAGTGACGATAGTGAATGGAGTGCTTTGTCCTCAGTCATCTCTGGCAGTAGCATAAAAAATGAATAGAGTGACACTGCACATGCACAGTCTGTGCTCCTTTTAATGTTCTCCTCACTGCAGGGGCTGCAGCAAGGGAGAACCGGGGAATTGGACCCCTTTTTTGGGGGGATTGCCGAGGGTCCTAATGGTTTGGACCTCCACCGATTACTCAGTATTTGCTTATCCTGTGGATGAGTGAAAGCTTGAGATTCCCGTTATGGGGATACCCCTTTATTGTAACCTAGTAAGTTAGTCACCTGCACTAGCATGGCCAATAATACATCTTGATAATAGAATGAGACATTAGATGGCAAACTAAGCTATTCAGCAGCCAGATAAAAGAGGACCTATTGTTATATGATAATTTAAGTATGGACCAAAACCTTTTTTTTATTTTGGTTGGCTACTAACTACAAAAGTACTCCGTATCATTATGTAATATCTTCTCTCTTTTATGTCTTGTTGATGTATGCTGTGGATTTCACGTCTTCAAATGAGGGGGTGAAATCCCTTTTAAATACGCCCCTAAATCTACAACATTTGGTGTAAATTTTCCAATGCAGATTTTCTGCTGCAGAAATTCTGCAATATGTGATCACACTTTACCACTGGAAGTTTTCTTTAAATTACCTATTTTAAGATTTTATTATTTTCTTAATGGCTTTTACATAATAACATAGTATGTGTGGCTGAAAAAAGCGCCCTTGTACCCACTCAAGCTCTGATATGTCCTTCTTGAGTACTGATGCCAAAAACTAGACAATATTCCATGTGTGGTCTGACTGGTGACTTGTAAAGAGGAAGAACAGTGTTCTCATCATGTGTCCCTACACCTCTTTTGATGCACCCCATGATCCTATTTACCTTGGCAGCAGCTGCCTGACACTGGTTGCTCCAGTTAATCTTAAAGTTAACTTCTCCATGTCAGTGTTCCTCAGTGGTTTCCCATTTAGTGCGTAATGGTGACATGTATTCCCCTCACCATGTGCATAACCTTACAGTTTTAACCTCTTAATGACACCGCCTATTTTGGGCTTAAGGGCGCAACGATTTTTGGCGGGTTTTCATCTCCATTTTTCAAAAGTCATAACTTTTTTATTTTTCCGTCGGCGTGGCCGTGTGAGGGCTTGTTTTTTGTGTGGCGAACTGTAGTTTTTAATGGTACCATTTTTGGGTACATCGACTATATTTTAAACCTTTTTTTTTTTTTTTTATGATAACAGGGAGAGAAAACGCATCAATTCTGCCATAGATTTTTTTTTTTTACAGCGTTAATCATGCAGCATAAATGACACAATCCATTTTTTCTGCGGTCCGGTACGGTTACAACGATACCAAAATTCTTATATATAATATATATTTTTTTTTTCCCCCACTTTTCTGCAATAAAACCCCTTTTTTTGGAAATCTTTTTTTTCTATATCGCTGCATTCAAAGTCCTGTAACTTTTTTATTTTTCTATGTACGGAGCTCTATGAGGGCTTATTTTTTGCAAGACGAGCTGTAGTTTTTATTGGTACCATTTTGGGGATTATACGGCTTTTTTGATCACTTATTGCATCTTTTGGGAGGTAAAATGCTAAAAATAAACATTTTGTCCTCCTGTTTTTTAGCGTTTTTTTAACGCTTTTGGTCGCACAAAATAAAAAGCATGTTCAAATTTTTGTACACATCATTACGGACGCGTCAATACCAAATATCTGCCTTTTTAATTTTATTTTACCTTTTTTTATGCTAATATGAGAAAAAGCACAAAAAGGTGTTTTTTTTTTTTATTTTTATTTTTTGTACATTTTTATAATCTTTTTTTTTTTTTTTTTTTTTTTTTTTACACCATCTATGTCCCTCTGAGGGACTTAAAGCACAACACTGATGATCGCTGTGATAAGGGATGGCAGGACTTCTGTCCTGCCATGCCTTATCGCTTATACAGCGATCCCAGGCACTGGCAACAGGCCGGGCTCTCTGCGATTATATCGCGACAGACCGGCAACCCCACAGAGGGAGTGCGCTCCCTCTGTGAACCCTTCCCATGCCGCGATTTATATAGATTGCGGCAGGGAAGGGCTTAACAGCGGAGGGCGCATCTCCGATGCACCCCCGCTGTTGCAGCGGGAGGCCGGCTATCACTGACAGCCGGTTCCCGTTGCGGGATAGCGCGAGATCAGTCATGATCTCGCACTGTTCCTATGACGTAAGGGTACGTCATTTTGCGGGAAGTACCCCCTCCCATGATGTACCCTTACGTCATGGGGAGGGAAGGGGTTAATCCTTATTTGCCACTTTTCTGCCTCCAACTTATCCAGATCCTCTTGCAACCACATTCTTTCCTCTTCTGTGTTATTTTCTTTACATAGTTTTGTGTCATCTGCAAATATGGATATTTTACTACACAATCCTTCACAATCAGGTCATTAATAAATATATTAAAAAGGATAGGGCCCCGTACTGCCCCTTGTGGTGTGTACCGTTTATAACCCCCCTCTGCTTTTTATCACTGAGCCAGTTACTTACCCACTTACACACATTCTCACTCTGACCAAGCATTGCCATTTTATATACGGCACCGACCTTTTATGCGGCACAGTATCAGCTCTTTGGATAAGTCCAGATACACAGGATCTTGGATTGCCATATAACATATTATTAAAATGGTCACATTCATATATCTTTTATATTATTTATGTCATATTAGAAAATGAATGTTATTTTAATTTGTTACTTCCTTCGTATTGCCTCATGATCTATTCCTTATGTGTACCTTTTTTCTTGTGTATGCTTTTAACATTTGTATTGTATCGCTTTGCAGCCCGTGGCTTTTGTCGTTGAGTAAAAGCAAGCCATCAGTGGTGCCGGTCACTTTTACTGCGATCGTTGAAGAAGAAAAGAAGCAAGAGGCTGCCCTCATTAGGAGCCGCGAGAAACCACTGGCGCTCATCCAGGTAACAGAGAAACTATTACTCCAAACATTTTGGCTATTACATGGTCGGCCGGTGTTTAGGGAGGATTGTTCTTATTTCTTCTAGCTTACACACATTATTAGTAATAACTAACACACCATTTTTGTTCTCTGTTTTAGATTGAAGAGCATGCAATTCAGGATCTGCTGGTACATTACCAGGCCATAGACAACCCAGAGGAATATATAACAGTTGAGCGATCAGCACAAGGACCCATGGCAACGCCAATGTGGAATAAACATTGACTATGACATGGGTATTTTCGGAAACATATAAACGTAACCATGTTGTTGTTTTGGGTAGTACATTTGCAGTTGTTAATTGCAGCTATGAAGGCACAAGCATGACTTTAGATTGTTGTCTGAATTTGCTAATCGGTGATAATTGCACTAATTTCGCTTTGCCAGAGACAGACAGATATACATACATATACATACATCGCTTATAGACACTGTATGTTCTCAGTTTTTGCAGATGTATTACTGCTATATTATTGTCCATTGTAGAGTATTTAATACCAGGGGCAGTGTTCTGTTTACAGTGTAATGGATAACAAATTTTTATTGCAAATAAAAGTGTGCAATCATAATTTTCAGGTTTTTTATTCCGGTTTACTATGTGTACATTTTTCAATTTTTATTGTTTCTTGTTATGCTTTACAGGTTATGTGCATCTCTTGACATGAAAAGCTTTTTTTTAACATATGCAGGTTTTCCTTTGAGTTAAAAAATAGCACTAAGGGCTCCTTCACACAATTTCAATGGGATCATTCACATTACCTTTTTTTGCACACGTATTTCTCATGCACACAACAAAGTAGTAGGACCTGCTCTATTTTCGTGCGCATTTGTGCACCGAGAGTCCACACAGGAATCTATGGGAGGTGAGCAATGCGCACACAGATGTGCTGCACAATTCCGTGAAAAAAAAGAACACACCTGGAACTCATTAGCCATTTAAATTGACGCGGGTTCATCTGCTGCACGCAAATGAACATGCCATGCGTGCACAAAAAATATGGCGATACATGCACAAAAAAGCCTCATACATAGTGCAAACACATTGCACTGAGGCGTGCGCAAAAACAGATACGCCCGTGTGAAGTAGACCCGAGTTTTAGGCTGCAATGTCTATTATGTCATTCATTTTCAGACCCTGAAAGGCAGTTTGCAACCTTCTTGAATTATTTAGACCGTTATGTGGCATCTCCCTTCTACAGTAGTAATACTTGCTGGATGAGAGTCCTGTGTGGCCAGAAAGCTGCTGTCTTCACTAGTTTTTATGTGCTAGCATAGCTTCATTCTTGTACTGCTATCCCCTTCTTCACTCACTGATGCGGTACCTGTTTAATTTCATCTATGTTGTCTGTGATCCTTTCCGTCCTCCCCCAGCAGATTCTGCCATGTGTGCTCTCCCACCTATCTATGCTGTTATATAATACAGCTTATGTGATCTCCCCCCTGCAGACTCTGCCATTCTTTTTCTCTTCCCTATATACATACAGCCTGTGTGATTCCTCCCCTTTACTGGTTCTCTCCTCATATAGCGTACTTCTCTAGGAGGTAGGAAGCTTGGAGCAAAGGGATTAGGTGACAGCAGCCCTGAGCTGTCAGCTGGAGCTATGTCAAAAGCAGCAGCACAGTTGGCTATGTAAAGGAGTTATACAGATGTTACAGCAAAAAAAATGGTAGGAGGCTTTTAACCCCTTCAGTGGCAGGTTTATTATTACCATGTCATACCTCACAGGGCAGTTTTTTTTAAATAAGAGTCAACAATGCAATTTAATCTTGCAAGCATTTATATAAAAATTTTTGAAAATAATTTCCAAATTTTGGAGGAAGGAGATTTTCCGGGCGTGCCACTAAAGGGGTTAATGAAGACAGTTTAGAAACTTACAGAGAATGTAAGCCAGCTCATCCGCTAGGATGCACAGACTGATTGGAATCACTCCACCAGACCAAAGGTAAAAGGGGAATCCAGCATCCACTAAAATCACAACTTTATTTTCAAAGGTTTAAAATCCTATCAGGAAAGGCAAATACATAGGCGTGACTTTCTGACGTGTTTCAAGCTGTCATGCAGCTGTTAGTCGTAGCATGAGTAAGAGCTGCACGGCAGCTTAAAATGTGCCAGAAAGTCACATTTATGTATTTGTCTCTCCTAATGGGATTTTAACCCTTTGAAAATAAAGTTGTGATCTTAGTGAATTCTGAATTCCCTTTGTTCCATGGATTTAGAAATTTACTTGCGCACATTTGCATCAAATTTTGTTTTACTATTCATTTGCATCGCACTCAACCCATCTGTTGCCAGGACAGCTTTCAAATTTTGACAAGGAAATAAAACCTGAATAATCAAGTTCATTTTAAAGAATCATAATATATCCCCATACTTTCATAAAATACATACTAGGCACCAGGGACTGGCTGGCACATGTTAGCGTGGGGGGCCGGCATATCCCTAGGGTATATTCACACATGCCAGTTTGGATTTGGTAAAAAGCAGATCAGTTTTTTTTTATTTTATTTTTTTTAGCAGTTACATTTTTCACTGGCAAAGGCAACAAAAATGCACGCAGCTTTGCCAATGAGATTTTCAATGCAGTTTTTGCCACATCCAATCCACCCATGTGAGTACAGCCTTAACCTGTCTATCTAAGTTTGCCGTATGAAGGCAGCAGAGATAACTGGGCTTCAACCCTTTCCAATCCACTGTCTGACGTCTGAAGACATTATGATTTAAGGCTGTACAGCTCTGATATTGGAAGACGTCCCTCTGGGTTCTCTTACTGTATATTGCCAGCCTCTCAGCTGTCGAAGCCTATCCAACGTGTCACCTCATGCAGTACTGGCTTTAGCCAGCAGATAGTGCCGTTGTATAACGGCAGAAAAAGAGTAAGCCCCCTAGGAAAGCCAGGATACAAATTGGATTGGAAAGGATTAAATTCAGCCGGCATTTAGAGGTTGATCCTTGTGGTGGTGATTTGATGTTGCAATCACACACAGATGTGCAATCCCAAAAGTTGAGTAGCCTACTAGAAAGTTATGTAAAAAAATCCAGATGAAAGAGTTCTTTCCACCTGATTCTTTTAAAAGAGATGGGATGGGACCCAAGTGTATCTTCACAGATTCACTTCACTAGGCAGACTCCCTTTCCAGTGTCATCGGTCCCCCCTCATAATCCATCCCCTTCATGCACAGGGACAGCTAGAAATGCTCACCATTCCTGTTCAACTCTCACCAGCTAATCCAGTGATGCAGAGGCCTCATCAGGGAACAAATAGTATTACCCTCAATATAGCCAAACAAAGACCACCATGCATTGCACATATTAACCCCTAGCAACACCAAGTGCCATAGTGCAGAATAGCATAACTTCCCAGCACCACCAAAGTAATACTACAGTGCAGCACAAAGTTGGTAAGCTGGTACACATAAGGACCAATGACTAGGCTGGCACGAAGAGGGAATGATGAATAAGCTGGCACACAGGGGGAACGTTGGTTAAGCTGGCAGATAGAAGGTAGTAACAAGCTAGAGAGAGGGAGATATATAGTAGGTGACCAATAACCAGATGGCACAATATATCAGGACTATAAAGCTTTCCACAGCTGTATATCTGTGGCATAGCCTAACAGATCGCCTTCCATTTTTAGGCTCAACAGGAATAATACTTTGGTATAATGATATCACATTGTGAGCTCCCCTACTGGGGCTAAATTAACGATAAAATGTTGGTAAAGTCAATAAAAATGTACACCATGAAAATAATAAATAATGTTTCCATTTAATTGCCTTTATTTTGTAAAAGAATTGAAAAGCACACAGAAATATGGTATGATCACAAAAATGACAACACAAACAAAATTAACACATTACTTTAACCGCATGGTAAACAGTGTAAAAAAAACACAAAAAAGCAGAATTGATTAACATTCCATGATGAAAATAGAACATGCTGCGATTTTTCCTGCGCTTGTGGAAACTGCAATTGGTTTCTGCAAGTGTGCAGAAAAAAAAGCGTTTTTCCATAGCATGCTGTGGACGGTATTTGCTGCAGAACCTCAGTGCGGATGCCAACCGCAGATTCCGCAATGCAAATCCATTCATGTGCAGGCAGCCTAAGGGTGATATGACACGAGCATTGGAGGCTGCAGCTAATGCTCGAAAAGTTTCAAATCTAAGGGAAGCGTATCGATTAGCAGTAAATAGTGAGTGTTCGCTGAAGCTCGTACGGCTGCTATTACACGAGTACTAACGCTAGTGTTTGTAGTTTCTTGCTAATGGCCAGGCTACGAATGCAAGCGTCGGTGCAGCCCGGTAATTACTGCTACTATACAAGCATTAACAGCACTTGTACAATAGGGCCCTAACGCTGGTGTAATTACATCCTGATTGGCTGTTTCTGTGTGTACAACAACAGGTATGTTTTAATGAATATTTTGCACACGATACAACAGTACGCTCGCCTACTAACTCTTCTGGGGTCCTGCTGGCTCTACTAGTCTCTTCTCCTGCCCTGCTCCAGTCATCTCTTCTCCCTACTGTTCCCATGTTTGTTCTGGTCTCTGCCTGCTTCAGCTGTCCCTGTTCTCTCTATTGTGTCTTCTGCTAACCTGCGGCTTCAGGCACTGGCAGGAGCGGAGCCAACTGGAAGTGTCATCACCC
This sequence comes from Eleutherodactylus coqui, assembly GCF_035609145.1. Classification (NCBI taxonomy): domain Eukaryota; kingdom Metazoa; phylum Chordata; class Amphibia; order Anura; family Eleutherodactylidae; genus Eleutherodactylus; species Eleutherodactylus coqui. The sequence goes on along the minus strand of NC_089837.1, from coordinate 191,833,540 downwards.
CCATTCCGCTACACGGCTTCTGGCTTCTGCTGCTTTACCTGTACCGCATATAGCCAAATCAGCCACATATGAGCACAGGGAAGCAGCAGCAGAAAACTGCTTTAGAGCTAGGGCCATTCCTAGCAACACCTGGGATGTGCAGTAAACACTTAGTGGGGGAACTGGCCTGGGGTGCACGTGTCACCCCGCTCCAGCATGCCCCTGCCTGGCACATTGTGGAAATGTCACCCAGTCAGGAGCACAAGCCTGCGTTCAAGAATATGAGTCCACATCAGCAGGCTTAGCAGTGGTGGAAGAGGGAGCTCCGTCTACTGTCCCCCACTCACCTTCCTAAGAGCTCCCACACGTGCAGTTTTTTTTAACGTGAATGTCAATGGGATTTTTTTGTGTAATGTGCTTTTAACATTAGGAAGCCCCATTGACATTCACGTAAAAAAACGCAAGCGGGTAGGAGCCCTTAGAGGGAGAAACTGCTGGGCAGCTGGACTTTTAACACAGCAGCTCGATAGTCCCGTTCTGAGGCTAAAACACCCATTTTGCACCCTGACATTTCTTTCCATACAACTGCAGGGTCCTTTTACACAGATTTTCTGCCCCTAATGATCGCCGATCAATATTAGCATGTTGATTGGTGCTCATTGTTTCCATTTTCGTGGAGCATTAATCTTCACTGTATCTGACTAAACGATCGCTCATTTAGCCACGGGTTCATTATCCACTGCAATCCCGTTTAAAGACGAGATGCACTTCTGACAATCATTTCCAAGCGGGTCTGTCTCCTTAATACGCTGTACTATGTTAGGACGGTGAGAGGGGTAGGAACAGCAAGCACACCCCTCGTGAATACATATTCCTGTGATAGCCAAATCACACAATTGTGTGCCATTTGGACTAATAGTAGAGTGAACCTGTCCCCATAATATGCTGCCCTAAAGTAAAAAGTATATTCAAGTCACAGATCCACATTAAAATAAATTGCCATCATATCTGTCTATTTGATCAGTATGGTGGTAGCGGGGCAATAGTGTAGTCTTCTACATTGCTAGTACTTCAGCACTATTAACGGCAGTAGAGTTTGGTTACTGTGTGGCGATGTCCTATGTACTATATGGCATGATTATTTGTGATCAGTACTGTCATACTGCCATTATTAATGTGAAGTATACGGGGGCATGATTTGTGTACTGTATATGGCAAATGATAGTGTGTGCATACATCTATATTGCATAGGGCAGAGTTACTTATTTATATTGTATAGAACACTAATATTTGTGTTCAGTGGCAGTATGAAAGTGACCCTCCCATTTCTGCCCCAGGACAAAGGAAGGGGTTTAGAGTATCTGCATTTGTTCTCTATTGCCCCACAAATTTGTCAGTTCTAGGCCCCAATATTGGCCATCCAATATGGTTGCAAAGATTTTCTAATTTGCTAATGCACAATATGGGGTAATAGGCTGAACTAGATGGATGTGTCTTTTATTCAGCCTAACATACTATGTTGCTAATATGCATAGCTCTCTGAATAGTGCTGATCTAATAGGAAGCTCTGGCTAATCAGAGGGCAGACATAGTGCATTGGTAGTCCACATTAGGTGGTCTGAAGATTGTCTACCATCTTAGATGACTGCAAACTGGTTCAAGAACTGCAGAGAAGAACTACTGCAAGTAATGGACCCTCCTCCTATTCTGGTCCTGAGAAGGAATCTTGTCCTAAAATCAGAAGGTTGCTTGAATGTGTACAGTATTTGGTGATGATATGTCTGTAGACCTTACAATAGTGTATGTGCATCTGTGTGAGGCCACACATGTACATATCTACATATCCATGCCCAGAAACACTTCTTTGATTAGAAAGGGCACAGACTGGCAAGTTCGCCAAAACTTTCCATTGACCTTCCATGATGTGTTCATTTAACCCTATATTGTTTTGTATCCATTAGCAGCTTTGTTGTTGTTAGCTGTTTAGTCGTTCACGACCCTCGGCGACCCTAAAGGCTCCCTCCCTCCATGTTTTTTGGTTTTGCGCTGCTTCTTTCAGTTGTGTGATATCCATGTGAGTATCAGGTTTGACAGTATCAGCCATCGTGTCCTTTCGTGGACAGGTCTACTTTTGCCACTGATCTGTCCAAGCATTATAGATTTTTCTAGCACTTTTACTAGCATATATCACGAGAGATGTGATGTAGCAGACCTTGGGCTGCCGTAATTCTAAAAGATGGTAAATGTGAGGTGGACAGACCCTTATTGAAGTATTTCCTAATATTGTGACATAATCAATAATGCTTACAGTATTATGTCATTTCTCTATAATGCCTGTAATATGTGTGTGGGAGGGGTGTTGGCTTCTTATTTTTTTTTATTGTTTTTGTGCTGGTGAGGGGCACCATTTCAAGGATTAGATACATCCCTACATTCGGCACTTTACAATCACAAATACCTTCATGCAATTTTGCATTAAAGTGTAATGTTTTGTTTTTTTGTTGTTTTTTTTTAAATACTTAAAAATGAATATTACTGGGTAAAAGTCTGACCGGAGCAAAGCCTGAGAATACCCTTCCTAAAAATAAAAGATCAAGACGTGCGGGGTTCATGTATGTCACTTATACCTAGGTCTATATGTACATACATTGCTCTGCTTTAACATCTAAACAACTTCCTAATATTGTGTATGTCCCCCTCGTTCTGCCAAATCTGCTCTGACCCAGCCAGGTATGGTCTACAAAACCTGACGTCGTCTTGTGGCACCAACTTGTTAGCAGCAGATCCTGTAAGTTGTGAGGTTGGACCTCCATGGATTGGATTTGTTTTTCCAGCACATCCCATAGATGCTCAATTTGATTGAGATCTGGGGAATTTGGAAGCTAATTCCCCACTTTGAACTATTTATCATGTTCTTCAAACCATTCCTGAACATTTTCAGTGTTGGCAGGGACCATTGCAATTATAAGGGAACCTGTCATGTACATTATAGTGCCCTCACTGTGAGAAGTGACAGTCATGCTGACTTCAGTGGTCTCTCACTAATAGGGTCATGTACAGTGGTTTTTAAGAACTTAAAGGCTACTCCTGCAGCGAATGATGAGTCCAGTTAATTCATGAGGTGCAGCTATGCCCGCCCGCACACATCATGATTGGAAGCTTTTTGTCTTATGTGTTGTAATAATTAAAAAACAATCAATCTGGTCAGGTGGGCGAGCCTAGCTGCACCTCATGAGTAAATCGGACTCATCATTTGCCAGGATCCTGCTGCAGGGACAAGCAGTAAGTTTTTAAAAAGCCCTAAAGTTTATCCCATAAGTGGCAGACCGCTGAAATCAGCACGCCTGTCCCTACTTTATACACATGAGCGATGTTTTCCTGCACGGCACCACAATGTAATGAGAGAAACAAATTGCGGCATGTCCTATCTTTCTGTGTGCTCACGCATTGCACCACCCGTTTTTAATGGGGCCGGCGGCAGCAGCAGCATCGTGGGGTCTCCCATCGAAAGTAATGGGAGAAACTCTGCAGTCCTCTGCCGTGTCTGTGACAGCTGCAGTGGGGGATTGCTTCTCCCCCAGAGTGATGCGAGGCTGTTTTGGCATGAAAACACCTCACATCCGCGGGGAGTTCACATGGTGGGGAGCGTGATATGGCGGCGGGATTCACGGTCTGATATGGTGCTCGCCAGTGTGACGTTAGCCTAGGGTTTATTCACACGTCAGCCAAAACCAGGAGTGGAGCGTAGAGAGAGAAAGTATAATGGAAAGATGGGCATTTCTTCCGTTTTTAGACCCGCTCCTGGTTTTGCCTTAGTATTTCTCCTCAGTATTTACAGCACAGCTGAATGGCCATCCCATTATTGTGCATTTTTGTTCTTGAAGCAGGCATTACAGGGGAAATGTCCGTCAGCCTACGGCCGCTTTTATCTAAATCAGCGGTTTCCCGGGGGCGCCGAGAGCAGACCTCTGATCGCCCCAAGTCCTGCATCCTCACAAGGGTTGTGGAAGTTGGCGCAACCCCTTTAAGATTCCTAAAATACGCCTATAGGAGCTCAGTCGTTGCTGTGCAGTAGGGTTCACACTTCGTATAACTGTAAGATATAAGAATATTTAAGTGCCAAATATCTTAAACAAGTGCAAATTCTTCTAAACTGCTAAACTGGTGCCTGTATATAGTGAGGGGGATTTCCCTCCCCCATATATAATGGCATCTAGCGAGATCTACGGACTCTGCAGTCTCGCTAATGCTTTGAGCTGTCTGTTGGGTTACTAGAGGTCAGTCACATACGCAAGCAGTGTATTTCTTGCTGGCTAAGTAGCCTTAAGCAGATCTCATGGTGATGTAAACAGTTTACTGACTCTGAGCCTATAGTGAAGTACAAAGGAATGTGACATACGACTTCCTCACTGTTTACTCTTCTCAGTAACCTCTCTAGTGCTATACCGTCACCCCTTGCTTGACAGGATCAAACCCAGGAGCAGAATGAAGCTGCTTCACTCCATTTACTAGGTCATATGGCCAATGTATGGAGAACGGAACTGGGGGCAGATGGGGGAGGGTTCAAGATTATAGGCGGTAGCTGCCTGCTGCGAGAGGGGGGGGGGGGATACAAGGAGGCATCATTTTCAATAGGGATCATTTACATACTGATTATATTAGTAATAACTTGTCCACTCGTGACGAAAGCAAAGAAAATAAATAATAACCCAGGACAACTCTTTAACATGCCTAAAGGTGGACTTACACATTCTAGTAGCTTAGTGGCTACTGCCATAGCATGAACAGACCCAGCAATATACATTTCAGTTTATATTGACCGTTACAGTCATTCAGGCTGGCCATATATGTTCAGTGATACCGAGCAATGGACAAAAGATCTTTTTGGGACTGTTCTTTCAAAGAAAGATCTTTTATCCAACTATAGGACGAGGAATTCAAACATGGCCGACATCTTTCCAGGCGATGACTTTGTCATTGATCAGCTAAAATAATAGTTGTTTATGTTCCACCAGAAAAATGACCATTTTGGTTGATAGCGTTCATTTTCATTACCTTTTAGGCTACCTACACACAGGGGAGCGCAATATCAGACTCTGAAATTCGGCCCGATATCGCATTTGAATATGCGATTTACCCTCGAATGCGAGGTGTTTTTCAGGCAAACACGCATCGCATCGGCGGAGTTCCGATTCTCTTGCGTGATAGAGGATTGGAAGTGTTTCCAATTGATTTCAATGGGAAACCTTGCATGTACATTGCATAATATGCGAGAGCCATGCAATGCATTAAAAGTCCCATTGAAATGGGCGATGCGTGGCTGAGGATCGCTGAGTGTTTCCCATTATTTTCAATGGGAAACCTCGCATCACACTCGCGTGCACTTAGCACACAGTGCGATGCTTTGCCCGCCCCATTGAAAACAATGGGAGATGCGATGCGAGAGGACGGCCAAAGATAGGACCTGCCGCGATTTTTGTAGCCCAATAGAAATCGATGGGCTTTGAGCACCACATATTACATACTTATATGCATGTAATACATGGGCGACATACGCCCGTGTGAGCCCCAACTAGTTACAGTTTGTAATTTATAACTTTGTTTAACAGCTCTATCAAAAGTGATTCCCCTCTATAATTGGTGACTTCACTTCTATTTTGCCGTAATTAGTAGCAAACTGACTTATCCTGACGACTCTGTGCTGCTCGGCCGCCCCGGTATTCTAATGCTTCTCATTTGTATGCTTTAGTGCTCGGAGATTAGCTGTTTAGAGCTGAAAACGCCCCGTTTGTTTGCAGTAAAACTGGCATGGCACGTCTGCAGGTAACACTGAAGCTCATGTCACGAAAAATCTGTTTGCCTTCGGCGATGAACAGAAGGTTGTCCTGCCGACGTAGCACTTATCTGACGTTGTTAGGTGGATAAGTGTTTGCCCAGGATTTCTAAAGTTCGTAAGACATTTCTGTTCTGTGCAACAGCTTGTGTTTTTGATCATTAATGCTTGCCAGACAGAAAGCATGACTTCCAGTAGGCTACATACATATTTATAGATTGGGGAACGCAATACGAAACAATCTGCTCCATGAAAAGCTTATACTGGTCTACGCACAGCCTAATCATTTTCCAAGACAATTTAGGTTTAAAAAGGAAATGTTAGGACAATCCTTTAACCCTTTCCAATCCACTGTCTGACGTCTAAAGACATTATGATTTAAGGCTATACAGCTCTGATGTAGGAAGACGCCCGTCGGGGTTCTCTTACTGTATATTGCCAGCCTCTCAGCTGTCGGAGCCTATCCAATGTGTCACCTCATGCAGTACTGGCTTTAGCCAGCATATAGCGCCATTGTATAACGGCAGAAAAAGAGTAAGCCCCCTAGCAAAACCAGGATACAGCTTGCATTGGAAAGGGTTAATGCTACAGTGATAAGTTTGCTGTCCGCTGAGCATACACCCTCAAAGAAAATGGGTAATAAAGCTTCACACAAAATAGTAGTTTGCTTGAAAAGGTTTTCCTAGAACCTAAAAATGGTATTCAGTAGTAAGGGCTCATGTCCACGGGCAAAATATGATTTAGGATCCGCAGCGGATTACCTGCACGCGGATCCACACCCCATAGGGATGCATTGACCACCCGCGGGTAGATAAATACCCGCGGATCGTCAATAAAATGGATTTTAAAAAAAATGGAGCATGAAAAAATCTGGACCATGCTCCATTTTCGTGCGGGTCTCCCGCGGGGACGGCTCCCGCGGGCTTCTATTGAAGCCTATGGAAGCCGTCCGGATCCGCGGGAGACCTAAAATAGGAATTTAAAGCATTTACTCACCCGCAGCGGGCCGGGAAGCTCTTCTCTTCCTCACGGCCGCATCTCCCTTGCTTCGGCTCGGCGGATGTGCCCGGCGCATGCGCGCGGCACGTCGACGACGTGCCGGCGACGTGCCGCCGGCGTCAGGAATTCATCCGCCGGCCGAAAAAGAAGATCCGGCCGTGAGGAAGAGCAGAGCTTCGCCGCCCGCTACGGATAGGTAAATTCTTATTTATTTGTATTTTCAGCGCTCACGTCCGCGGGGCAGGAGGGACCCGCTGCAGATTCTACATGTAGAATCCGTAGCGGGCCCGATTTTCCCCGTGGACATGAGGCCTTATAGAAGTTAACTTTTTTGGTAGTAATAATAGTAGTTTTAATTGCAGAGTTAAGCCGGGCGCACACGAGCCGGTCGGATTCTGCATGTGGGAAGCCCACAGTGGAATCCGGCCATGAGTCCGGAGCCCGACCAGTGACCCTGCGTAGCTCACTCAACTGTATTGCAAATGACTGACGAGGCTGGCAGGAGATCATAGGCATTACAGTTCCTTTTTTTGGTTGTATTTCTCGCACCGCCATGTAGAGCTCCATTTACCGTATTCCACGTTAAAATAGAGCATGCTGCGATTTTTCTTCCCCTCGCGGAATACTCAATTTGTATATGCGAGTGTGAAGGGAAATTCGAAAATGCATGCCTTTCAATGCCCGCATCCTACCGCGGAAAGTCCGCGTGGACTCCGATTGTGGAATCCGCAATTCCAATACAGCAGAATCAGAGCCTCTGCCCAGTCGGTATCCGCACGTACCTTCTTTTCTTCTGTATTGCGGATGGCCTGCACGGCGAGCCCTTCCACAAGGCTAGGCGATGACATTAAAAAAGCAGAGTTTCAAAAAAATAAATTCTGTACTGCACATGTCCGGCGGCTCGCCATGCAGGCCATCCGCAGTACAGAATTTATTTTTTTGAAACTCTGCTTTTTTTAATGCCATCACCTAGCCTTGTGGAAGGGCTGCAGATCGGATGGTTTGTATTGACTTCAATAGAAGCCGTCCGCGTGGAATCTGCGCTGAAATAAAACATGCTGCAATTTTTTCTCCGCAAGCAGAAAATCGCAATTGATTTTCGCTCATGGACAGGAAAAAGTGATTTACAATAGCATTTTTATGGGCAGTATTTGCTGCGCAATCAGAGGCGAATGCCTAGTCCGGATTCCGCAAATGCAAATCCGCCCGTGTGCACTTGGTCTAAGAAAAGTTAAAGGTTTATTTATCATTCTGGTTTCACGCTGTGGTGCACTTTGCCTCCCTTTAGCAACATGGCTTAGTTTCAGTGCAATATTGAATTACATCCTCTTAACCCCTTGGTGACCCCATATACTTTTTACATCCTAGCTAAATGGGCCTTAATCCTTGAGGACGTAAAAACACGCTTCCTCTGGGGATTAAAGCCACATGGGTTGTGGACACAACAGCTCCATGCTGTTGGTTCCCAGATATGCTGTCGCTATCCAATGAATAGCGCCGATTTCATTAAAGTCTAAAAAAGGTTTTAAAAGGTTAAAGATTCAGTTGCCCTCATAGTAACATAGTATGTAAGGCCGAATGAAGAAAATGTCCATCTAGTGCAGCCTGTTTTATCCTCCTGTGTTGTTGATCCAGAGGAAGGCAAAAACCTCAACAGGCAGGAGCAAATTAGCCCTTTTGGGGGAAAATTCCTTCCCGACTCCCTAATGGCAATCAGACTAATCCTTGGATCAACCCCTAATAGTTTCTACCTGCCTGTATACCCGGATTAACAATTAACCTAAAGATTTATATCTTGTAATATCCTTCCCCTCTAGAAAGACATTAAGTCCCCTTTTAAACTCCTCTATCGTTTTTGCCATCACCACATCCTCAGGCAGAGAGTTCCACAGTCTCACTGCTCTTACAGTAAAGAACCCTTTTCTGTGTTGGCGATGAAACCTGCTTTCTTCTAGACGTAGCGGATGCCCTCTTGTTACCGTCGCAGTCCTGGGTATAAACAGATCATGGGAGAGATCCTTGTATTGTCCCCTCATGTATTTACACATAGTTATTTGATCGCCCCTTAGCCGTCTTTTTTCCATGGTAAATCATCCCAATTTTGATAGCCTCTCTGGGTATTCCAGTCCCATCATTCCATGTATTAGTTTAGTTGCCCTTCTTTGAACCCCCTCCAATACCGTAACATCTTTCCTGAGCACCGGTGACCAGAACTGTTCACAGTGTTCCATGTGAGGCCTGACAAGTGCCTTATATAGTGGGAGGATAATGTTCTCATCCCTCACCCCTATACCTCTTTTAATGCACCCCAAGACTTTATTAGCTTTTGCAGCAGTTGACTGGCATTGGTTGCTCCAGTTAAGTCTACAATTCACTAGTACCCCGAGGTCTTTTTCCATATCACTTTTTCCTAGCAGTACCCCATTTAGTGTATATTGGTGACATCCGTTTCTCCTGCCCATGTGCATAACCTTACATTTATCCACATTGAACTTCATTTATCATTTTTCTGCCCAAGCCCCCAGCTTATCCAGGTCCATTTGTAGCCGCACATTGTCCTCCATTGTATTGATTATATTGTATAAATTTGTGTCATCTGCAAATGTTGATATTTTACTGTGTAGCCCCTCTATCAGGTCGTTGATAAATATATATGGATCGGATCCATGGAGGTAGCTGAAAGTACTCACTCTCGTCCGTCCCCTGTGATGACCCGTGGCGATCTGGACCTTGAGGACCTGACGCCTGTCTTCTGCACATGCACTCCAGGAGTCATTACGTCAGCCGCATGCGCAGAAGGGCGGGACCCCTGGCAAGTTTGAAATCTCTTGGCTCCGGAATGTAGCCGGGAGGCAGGAGAAATCACTGGAACCGCGGAGAGAGATCCCCAGGCCCGTGATCACCGTTATCCAATGGAAAAGTGAAAAAAAGGTGAAAATACTCAACCCTGTCCTCTGTGATGTCCCTCAGCAATCTGCTCCTGCCATGGGTTTCTGCGCATGCACTGGAGATGCCATGGGGGCCTGCGGTATGCGGCCCCTTGTCACGTGATCACCATTATCCAATGGATAATGCCAATCACGTAAACGTTTAAACGCGTAAAAGTAGAAGAAAAAAAAAAGTTGAAGTTTCATCTCCCCTCACCGATGCGATTGGTGAGAGGAAATGAAACTTCTTACCGCAGGCCTCCGCATTTGAACCCCAATGCGATCATCCTCCACGGACCTTAACCACCTTCTGAGCATGTGCCCGCTGGCAAAATGCCGGACACATGCACAGGAGTCGGTGAGCCTAGGAAATTTTAAATCTCTTTGCTCCTAGCTACCAACGGTCGCGAGAGCCCAGAGAAGTGACCAGTAGCCTCGTGCAGCGGTCCTTGGTCACATGATAAAAAGGTAGTGATCCACCTTAGGCCGCTCTCTCCCAACCAGATAGAAATTGCGGATTCCGCATGCGTTTTATCCGCGGTAATACGCAGATCAATTAAATGCATTGGATTACAGAATTCTGCTCACATTAGCAGAAAACATTATGCAGCATGTTCTATTTATTCAGTTGCTCCCTGAAATCCAACGGGTGCTCCCTCCATTATAGGCCTAGCCATGTGTCCTGTAAGTAGATTAGGGCCACAATGGGTATGTTTCTGAACACTGGACAAACAGGTGGATCCATTTTGGGGTGGAAGTCTTCATTTATATGTGTTGTACGAAAAAAACAGTTTTTAAATTGATACAATTGCCAATTATTTCCTTCTGCTTTGCTTAGATTCATTCAAAAACTGTGGGGTCAAAATAGTAGTACACAGATAGATGAATTCGTTAGGGGGTCTAGTTTTCAAAATGGGGTTATTTGTGGGGGTTCCCCATAGTTTGGGCAGCTCCAGGGCTCTACAAGTGTGCAATGGGGCTTAAAACACTTTCAAGTTAAATATCTATTCTGAAAGCCACCGGCTGCTCCTTTCGGTTTGGGCCCCGTTGTGCATACGGATATAATATTAGGGCCACAATGGGTATGTTTCTGAATACAGGACAAACAGGGGGATCCATTTTGGTGTGTGACACTTCAGAAAAAAAACTACATTTGAAATGACATATTTGCAAAATTATGAAATTTTATTTTTTCTCCTCTAAATTGCATTAACTCCTAAAAACAAACTGTGGGGTCAAAATACTCCTGACCCCCCTCAGTGAATACATTAAGGGGTGTAGTTTTTAAAATGGGGTCACTTGTGGGGGCATCTATCATTCTGACTCCTACGAGCCTTTGGAATCTTGGCTTGGTGTAAGAAAATAAAATATTCCTTAAAATGTTGATAATCAATGTTAAATTTGTACGTCTCCTAAATGGTTAAAAAAAAACGAACGTTTTTCGAATGTGTGTCCAGAACAAAGTAAACAGATGGAAATATATATCTTATCAAAAATGTGTACCATATGTTTGCAAATATTTGAGATATTGCAATTCAAAATGTGAAAAAATTACCATTTTTAAAAAATGTTCCCAATTTTCGTGCTTTTAATAAATATACACAAATTCTATTGGACTATTTTACCACCTAAATGAAGTAAAACATGTGGCAAAAAAACAATGTCAGAATCACTTGGATATGCAAAACATTTACGGAGTTATTCTATGTTAAAGTGACAGGTCAGATGGTTTGGTCATTAAGGCGCAAACAGGCTTAGTCAGGGGTTAATGTTTAAAGGGGTTGTCCCGCGCCGAAACGGGTTTTTTTTTTTTTTAAACCCCCCTCCCCGTTCGGCGCGAGACAACCCCGATGCAGGGGTTAAAAAAAACCACCCGCACAGCGCTTACCTGAATCCCGGCGGTCCGGCGTCTTCATACTCACCTGCTGAAGATGGCCGCCGGGATCCTCTGTCTTCATGGACCGCAGGGCTTCTGTGCGGTCCATTGCCGATTCCAGCCTCCTGATTGGCTGGAATCGGCACGTGACGGGGCGGAGCTACACGGAGCTACACGGAGCCCCATTCAGAAAAGAAGAAGACCCGGACTGCGCAAGCGCGGCTAATTTGGCCATCGGAGGGCGAAAATTAGTCGGCACCATGGAGACGAGGACGCTAGCAACGGAGCAGGTAAGTATAAAACTTTTTATAACTTCTGTATGGCTCATAATTAATGCACAATGTACATTACAAAGTGCATTATTATGGCCATACAGAAGTGTATAGACCCACTTGCTGCCTCGGGACAACCCCTTTAAGTGTACCACTACACTAGTGGATAACTAAAATAATGAACTACTATGGTATGAGAGAGCTAAATATGGAAGGATTTAGGGAAAGATGTGCTACTCTCATTTTTTGTCACTTGATTTTGGACCTTCTTAGCACTGTTTATAATGTTTTCAGGTCCCACATGTATTTCTACAAGCTTTTATGCCTAATTGATGGGGAATAAGTGAATGCAGAATGGCCTCCATATCAGTATAAAAAACTTATACATCAAACCTTACATTTCACATCCTTGACTTGATAGAACCATGCATTTCCACAGCATAATATAACCTTGGTAAAAACCACAATGGCCGGCATGCATTGTAACATTTTTAAGTTTTACCATAGGTCTTCAGTTGATGGTCTCCCACAGCTATTTTTAATGTGAGCTGTTAGTAGTTATGGTCTGTAGTGATGTGTGCAATCAAGATTCCAGACTATACAGTAATGTTATAGAAGGAAAATGAGTACAATCATTAAGTGGTCAACTTGAAAGTAGCTCCTCGAGGAAGTCACATATCAACTAGACAGTTTCTTCCCTATCAAAACATTCACGTTCTAAGAATACTAAACATCTTATACGCTTGTTCCTTGGTTTTGCACATTTAAACACCATATAGGTAAGCTGAAATGTTGTTGTCACTGGTCATGTTAAGTACATACCACAAAAAAAAGCGAAGACTACAGTCACTTATTATTATTGGTGGCTACCATCAAGGCCTGTATATTTGGAAAGGTAGGCACAACAAGATGTAATAATTTTTTAACATAGTTTTTCCTAAAGAAACAACCCAAAACTCAAGCCAAAAATTAAATATATTCTGGTACCATCTGATAGGGTGACGATTTATGGGGGCATCAATTGTGCCTTGCACATAATGTTTGGTTAGAGTCATTATGTGCAGGGCATAATTGATGCCCCCATAAAGCGTCACCATTGCCCTATCAGATGCTACTCGTATATATTTATTTATTGCTTGCGTTTTTTGGGGACTTCTGTACAGGAATATCCAATGCATTGAATCAGAATTACATCTGATTGTATTGTTTCGTATCCTGGTCATTTCTGTCCTTCAAATATTTTGTATGTTATATCTTTTTATTCGGTTTATTGTTAGTCTGCCTAGTGTGTTTCACACGTTCTCAATTACCTTGCAGTCCAGGACAATTTTTACCCTCGTGATTGCTACTTTTATAAAAAAAACCCATCTATAGTTCGTTCAGAAATATTTACAGATTGTGACGCTCCAGGGGGTTTAAACACCAGGCAAACAATAAAAGTCCGTTCGTGTTGGTTTATTCGCACGAGAGGTTATAACATAAACAGCTGGTATCACAGTAAAAGTGGAAGAAATCAAAAGTCCTTTAAGTTCAATGCAGTAAGTAGTATGAACATCTGAACATCCTTTTTATCCATAGCAATAAGCAATATAACAGTGGTAGTTCTGTTTCAGGCAGCTTTTACCAGCTTGACGTGGAGCCTCCTTGATAGCAACCTCTTAGTAGACTTCCTCTAGTCAGTAGTAGCAGGGACAGGGATCTCATCAGCCTCCTGGGAAGACACATTTCTGTTTTAGGCTTCCACAGTCCACATGTCTGAAGCTGGCTGACAGACAGAGACACACACACACCCTGCTCTGCAGACTGACTCCTTTTATATCTAGTAGATTCCTGAGCTCCACCTGGTTCGCTGGCTCAGGTGAAAACCTGTACTGGAGAGAGGATGCGAGGCCTACATCACCGAGTTGAGCAACCTCTGTGACACATATCTTCCATCCCTGACTTCTCCTCTCACCCTGCTACAAGATGTACAGTACTATGCAACAATTTTAGGCAGGTGAGGAAAAAATGCTGCAAAGTAAGACATTTTTCTAAAATAGAAGGCATCTGATTGATTCAAAAATGTATTCTGCAGCAGTACAACAACTCCAAGCATACAGCCAATGTTATTAAGAACTATCTTCAGTGTAAAGAAGAACAAGGAGTCCTGGAAGTGATGATATGGCTTAAACAAAGCTCTGATCTCAACATCATCCAGTCTGTCTGGGATTACATGAAGAGACAGAAGGATTTGAGCAAGTCTACATCCACAGAAGATCCATGGTTAGTTCTGTAACATGTTTGGGACAACATGCCTACTGCTTTCAAAAACTGTACAAGTGCTTCTAGAAAATTTTGTGCTGTTTTGAAGTCAAAGCGAGGTCACACCAAATACGGATTTAAGTTAGATTTCTCTTTTGTTCATTCACTTTCCATGTTTTTATTTGAAAAAAAAACCAAACTATTATCACTTTTATTTTTGGAAGCATTCTTACTTTGCAGCATTTTTTCCGCTCCTGCCTAAAACTTTTGCACAGTACTGTGTGTGATATAAGGTTTTGCTCTCCTTTTTACAATCAGGAACCTAGTAAATGAGACATACAGGATTTCACAATGGATCACAAAAATATTCACATTTGACTCTTAAAATCAATGAGATAAGATTTGCCTTGTAAATACTAAGGAAATTAAAATTATTACTTGGGATTTTCATTCCTGGGCTCATTGAAAATATTTCTATACCACCATCTGTGTCTTTTTTTCCATCAATGTGAATCATTGTATATATGTTTGCAAATTGTGTTGATCAAGTTACTGGGAACGAGATGTGATGGAAAGAGCTGCATATGCAAATATATTTCGGATTCTCGGGCTTGTGTGACAGAAGATTAAAAGGGCACTTTGTGCATTTTACTATCCTGAACAATGGATTTGTTTTGTGTTATTTGTTGCCATATAGTTCCTGATTTCCCCACTCTTCTTTTTTGTTTTAATGTCTAAATATAACAAAACCTGTAACAGGGCCCCCAACTATAATGCTTTCTTCATAGTACTGGATTCCCTATATGGAGAAGAAAGGCCTTATGGGCCCCCCAAGGCTCCTGGGCCTGGGTGCAACCACATCCCCTATAATTACGCCAGTGCCCTGATGGTCCCAAGGTACCAAGATCAGAAATACTCAATGACAGGCTGAGAACATAGTATGTAGTGGGACCAAGTTGCCTTCAGACTTTAATTCAACTTTTTCATATGGTTTTAGTTTTCAGTAATCTAGGATTCCATATGGGTAGAATTTATGTTGCAGAGGTGTCTCACTAAATTACTTTTGGAGCCATAATAACAGTTAACTGCCATCCTAGAGCCTCCATAAGAGAGGCAGGTGTCATGGCGAAAATTCTGTTGTGAGTCCCATCCTAAATTCACCTACTCTAACCACACCTCCAAATCCAATTGTGAATACAGACTTGGTACTTTATTTTTTGAGTTGCTAGATCTAAAGGTGCCAGTGAAACCCCTGAAGTTTCAAAATTACAGCAGTCATATTATAGCAGACTTTCCTCAGACTATGGCAATAGGAAAAAATATACCAGATTACCATCACGCATAGATACTCCAGTTCCCCGTTGCACGGATCCACGTGGACGAAGTATATGTATAACACAGGTGGATGATCCAGCTTCTCAGAAATTGGTAAAAAATACAGCTTTATTAGAAAAATCTTAAAATCCTATTTAAATAAGATACATGTGATTGTTCTCAGTGAGAGAAACCAAGCAATCTTGTAGATATCATACCTTTTAATGGCTAACAAAAATACATGATGTTACAGCAAGCTTTCGGGGATATCTCGCCCCTTTCGTCAGGCTATTCAAGGAATATATTAATTGCAACAGCACCAACGTTTTAGACATTGTTTAGTGAACTTAAAGGGGTTGTCCCGTGCCGAAACGGGTTTTTGTTTTTTTTCAATAGCCCCCCCGTTCGGCGCGAGACAAACCCGATGCATGTGTTGAAAAAAAAAACCGGATAGTACTTACCCGAATCCCCGCGCTCCGGTGACTTCTTACTTACCTTGCGAAGATGGCCGCCGGGATCTTCACCCTCGGTGGACCGCAGGTCTTCTGTGCAGTCCATTGCCGATTCCAGCCTCCTGATTGGCTGGAATCGGCACACGTGATGGGGCGGAGCTACGAGGAGCAGCTCTCCAGCACGAGCAGCCCCATTCAACACGGAGAAGACCGGACTGCGCAAGCACGTCTAATCGGGCGATTAGACGCTGAAAATTAGACGGCACCATGGAGACGGGGACGCTAGCAACGGAACAGGTAAGTGAATAACTTCTGTATGGCTCATAATTAATGCACAATGTACATTACAAAGTGCATTAATATGGCCATACAGAAGTGTATACCCCAACTTTGTTTCGCGGGACAACCCCTTTAAAGAGGTTTTCCGGTCAAAAATACTATTGATGACTAGTAATCAGGATAGGTCATCAATAGTTGATCAGCCAGGGTCCGCTGCTTGGGACCCTGACTGATCAGCTGAGCGGGAGCATGCTGTCAGCACCGCGATAACAGAGGTCAGAGTGGAAGCCTCCGCGCCAAACTCCCATGCAGTGGCCGGCACGGGTAACTGCAGGCACAGCTCTTATTGAAATCAAGCGCTAGCCACTACATGGGAGGTTGGCGTAGAGTCTTCCGCTCCAAATACACAGAGGTCAGAGCGGAATCCCACGCGTCAACCTCCTATGTAGTGGCTAGCACTGGTAACTGCAGGAACGGCTCTCATTGATTTCAATGAGATTTGTGCCTGCAGTTACCAGTGCCGGCCACTACATGGGAGTTCGGTGTGGAGGCTTCCGCTCTGACCTCTGTTATTGCGGCACTGACAGCATGTGTCCGCTCAGCTGATCAGTTGGGATCCTGAGCGACGGACCCCAGCCAATCAACTATTGATGCCCTATCCTGATGATAGGTCATCAATAGTATTTTTGACAGGAAAACCCCTTTAAAGGGGTTGTCCCGCGCCGAAACGGGTTTTTGTTTTTTTTTAACCCCCCCCCCCCCGTTCGGCGCGAGACAACCCCGATGCAGGGGTTAAAAAAACAACCCGCACAGCGCTTACCTGAATCCCGGCGGTCCGGCGTCTTCATACTTACCTGCTGAAGATGGCCGCCGGGATCCTCTGTCTCCGTGGACCGCAGGGCTTCTGTGCGGTCCATTGCCGATTCCAGCCTCCTGATTGGCTGGAATCGGCACGTGACGGGGCGGAGCTACACGGAGCCGGCATTCTACACGAGCGGCCCCATAGAAGACTGCAGAAGACCCGGACTGCGCAAGCGCGGCTAATTTGGCCATCGGAGGGCGAAAATTAGTCGGCTCCATGGGAACGAGGACGCCAGCAACGGAGCAGGTAAGTATAAAACTTTTTATAACTTCTGTATGGCTCATAATTAATGCACAATGTACATTACAAAGTGCATTATTATGGCCATACAGAAGTGTATAGACCCACTTGCTGCCGCGGGACAACCCCTTTAAGTTCACTAAACAATGTATACAACGTTGATGCTGTTGCAATTAATATATTCCTTGATCAAAACTTCCTTTTTATTTTCAGAATCATGGAAACTACTGCAGGGCATGGCATCAGAACATGTTTTGCACGGATGTCCCCATATTTAAAACAAACTGTATATTGTAACCAAGCTGTCTTCAGTTTGTTATTGGATGAATAAAGACTTGGAGCACGGATATTGCCCAATGTTGGAGCTTTTCTATAAGTACTCCTACAACCATCTCATAAAATGTATTTAATTTATCATCTGGAAGTGAAATTAGTAAAAAAAAATTTAACAATACTTTTTTATTTGTCTGCATTGTGGATTGTATCCAATAGTCAATGTAAGTGGGGGAGTTGATTTTTTTTATCTGAATAATTAATGATCTCTTCATGGTGGATACTCCCTTTTTTTAAAGTAATGGAAGACGTAACAGCACTCAAGGTGCAAATTCAAAAGTCTTTATTTCTAAAATGAGCTAACAGTAGCAACATTTTGACCAAAAGGTCTTTATCAAGCATGCTTTTTGCCTTTAAGATTATATGACCTGCCATCGGTTTCCTATATAGTTCACCCAGATGACCAGTGTGGCAAGCCAGGGTTACTCGCCTCTTGGATCCCCGACCTCTCCATCAGCAAATGGGCACCACACATGTAGAAATGCTCCAGAGACTTGAGTCTTTTCTAAATCTGACACCTGCCAGTTTTATTTCACAACACAGCAAACATGTATAACATATCACAGTCCAGCGTTCACAACCCATAAGATCTCCGTCACTAACCACTCATGGGGTGTCTAGAGGGTGTCCTCCTCTTATTTTTCTATCAGACAGGAGTCCGCGACGGACCTGAGGCTCCTAGTCGTGATGGCTGCTCCTACAGCCTCTCTGGCTAGCAGCAATCTTTCTCCCTCTTGAGTGTGGCAGAAACTGATCCTTTTTTCTCACCTCCTACCATACTCCCAGTTGCTGTGTCTCTCTCTACAGGTATCAGAATCCCTGTCCATCACCCTCTGCAGGCCATTCTGTACACTGCACTCCTACACCAGGTAGAGGTAAATCTAAGAAAGGAATAGCCTTCTTATAAAAACTGTGCATTAAGCCTAAATTAAATGGATTATCAGTAATGTAGTTGATAAAATTGGATACAGTAGGTATACCTCCGCTCCAAATAATTATTGATATACTTGCTGTACCATACTTTAAAATTCTGAAAGGGGTTATTAGAATTATAGATATGTATGTTCCCATATGGACATTACCAGATTTGCCATGATTGGTATAAATGATATGTAGCATGTTAATAAAATCTTTGAGATTTGACAAATATAATTACAGAGTTTATCCAAGTGAAAATCCAATGTTCGTAAGGCAATATGCGAGATAATCGTATATAAAGAGACAACATCACAACAAAGTCACATCTGATCTTCCAGTCAAACTTTGGTTTGGAAATTGGAAATAACATCTTCAGAATCCCATAAATAACCAAGAATATGTTTAATCAATGGTTGCAACACCGAGTCCAGACATTCAGAGAGCCTTTTATTTAGGGAATTAATACCCAGTACCAGTCTCTTAGATGGTGGAAAGATATTTTTTTTGGTAAAACATAAGTAATAGAAGTACTAAGATGTGTTATAATAATATATTCCACTTGTTTTTTGGTTAAAACCCCTGGAATTAAACCTTCTTTCAAGAGCTGCTGTAAATCCCGATGAAACTGATCACATGGAGTTTTAGTTAGCCTGCTATAGATGTCAGGAACAAGATATGGAGCATGGAAATAATCTGTGACTCATAAACACCCTTATCTAAAATCACCACCGATCCCCTCTTGTCTGACATCTTTATTATTACATCCTGGAGATCCTTTAGCTGTTGTAAAGCCAGAAACTGTTTTCGAGATAGATTAGAATGTCGACCTGAAGAAATAGAAAATCCATATAGTTTTTAGTTTCTTCTTTATCTGATCTTGGAGTATATCCATCACCTCCACACGTGAGTTTAGAGGATTAAAAAAAGGATTAGATGTTCTAAAATTCACCGAAAATTAATTTTATGTTCAGACATACAATCATCAGTATCCAAATCCATAAGACAGCTCAGAGCCAGCTGTTCAAGGAAGTTTTCATGGTGGAAGACATTTTCAGAAAAATTTGAATCTGGGAAAGCTGGAGAAGAAAATGCCCCCCAGGGCTAACTTCACACTGGTGAGCGCAGTATGAGGCTGTGAATCCCGCTCCCATTTCACGCTCTCCGCCATGTGAGATCTCTGAGGATGCGCTGCATTATTTCAATTGCGACTCTCAGCCTGGCAATGCTTCCGCTGGCCCTGTTGAAAGCAATGGATGTTGCGATGCAAAAGCACGCAGAAGGATAGAACATGTCATGATTTGTTTTCTGCATCGTATTGCCATGCACGATAATATCGCTAATGTGCATGACCCCATTCAAAAGAATTGGGTTCATATTTGTGCCAGATTTGTGCGTTTTGCAATGCACAAATCTTGCATGATTTTGATGCCCATTTAAAGGCCGTTTAACAGTAAGACCTCACATGAATCTATATCTATTAATATAGACTACAAAATTATTAGTGGGGGAAAAGTCAAACCTAAAGACAGGACTTCAATCCTCATACTACGGCAACATACTACCAACAATGTATTGGCCATCTTGCTATAAATATTGTACTGCTTTAACCCTATCCAATCCACTGTCTGATGTCTGAAGACATTCTGATTGAAGGCTGTACAGCTCCGATGTCGGAAGACGTCCGGCAGGGTATTCTTACTGTATATTACTGGCCGCTCTGTTGTCGGGGGCCTCTCCAACATGTCCCATACCACAGTACTGGCTCTAGCCAGCAGATGGCGCCATTGTATAATGGCAGAAAGAGAAAGCCCCCTAGGAAACCCTGAATCCAAAATTAAATTGCAAAGAGTTAATGATTCAGCAATGCCTCTATAGTACAACACACTTCTTTGTCCTCCATGGTCTTGAACACTATTATATTCCATTAAGAGGAACTTAAATTTGAGCAACTAGTCAGAAGTCACTAATTGCATCTACTTCTTCGGGTGACATTGCCTACATCTAGACAGCACTGAAAATTACATCTGCTATAAGCAATCTATGACTGATTTAATGTTATGGAAAGAGAGCGGTGGGGGTTATATGACTTCTGAGCTACATTTTATACATCATGACTATATGTTACATCTCAACTAGTGTGTCAAAGGCCACATTTAGTGATGGGGCTTACTGTTTAATTATTGTTTTATAAGCACATTTTTGATTAATTCAATCTAACACAGAAAGCATTTTCAGAGGCAAAGATTATATGTTCTGTTTTTCGTAAGCAAAAACACTAAATAGATAAAGGCTCCAAGCTGCTGTGCTGTCCATTTCTTTAGAAAATCCATAAAGACCTGGACATTAAGTCTGAAAAATAAATGTAAACCATCTAGCTAGTACAGAAGAATAGGAAATGAGCAAATAAGAGAGTTTAATTAGTGCCAAGCTGCCCGGGGTGATCAATAATTAGTGGTGCATACATTTGTTCTGTCTTGTTTAATATGCACCAATTGTAAATTGACATTGGCTGTGCATATAGCCCAGATTTGCTATAGGAGGAGCATCTAGGCAAAAATTTGCCAATGTTGTACTTTCCCATAGTTGCTTTTAGTAACACAATGCTTTATGTGAGATTATAGTCGTACTGATTTTAAACTTTTCTTTTATGCAGGGTTTTTAATCCATGACTTATACTTTTTATATCTGCATAGATAGTTGGAGTTGTAACCTTCAGGGGCGTAACTATAGAGGGTGCAGGGGATGCGGTTGCACCCGGGCCCAGGAGCCTTAGGGGGCCCATAAGGCCTCTCTTTTCCATATAGGGAGCCCAGTACTATGAATAAAGCATTATAGTTGGGGGCCCTGTTACAGGTTTTGCATTGGGGCCCAGAAGCTTCAAGTTATGCCTCAGTGCAGCATCGTTTAGGTATGGGTAAGGGTACAGATACAGATAGAGGGGGGCCCCAGTTCACCTTTTGCATCAGGGCCCTGGAGCCTTTAGTTACACCCCTGATACCCTTCCTTATGTCTATGGAAGCAAACCTGCAAAATTGTCTAGCTGTTCTGTTATGTGCAGAGAGGTTTACAGGAGTCCATTTTTTTTAAAGGCAAATACAAAAGCATAGGTAATATTTGTGGCCGTCAGTCAGTTGTTAGGCTATAATCACACTGCTGTTTACCGTTACAATATTCTGTTCTGCTGTTTTTCAGAAAATTGTACAGATATTCTTCATTTAACAATCCCATTGATTTCAGTTACATTTTTCTAAAGGCAATACCATCAGCAGGCTACTCATTTCTTTGAGGTGAAAACACAAATCAATGAAGCTGCTGGAAGACATTCATTCCTTTCTACTACTATCAATTATACTTTTCATTCACCAAATATGTAAGGATGATGCTTACACTTTTTTTCCCATTTGGTCAAAAAGTCAGCAAATCTGTCAGGACAATGCATTTTTTTTTGAATGGGCCATCATATTTTCATGACGGATCCACAGTTGCCTTCTTGACTTTGGGAAATCCTCCGGGATTAATGCAAACCTTGTAATACATCAGCGCCGCAATAACAGAGGTCGGAGCAGAAGCCTCAGTGCCGATCTCCCATGCAGCTGTCATTGAAATCAAGCTCTTGCCACTAATATGGTAGGTTGGCACGGAGACTTCCACTCCAAATACACAGAGGTCAGAGCAGAAGCCCGCTCAAACCACCTATGTAGCGGCCAGCCCTGGTAACTGCAGGAACGTCTCTCATTGATTTCAATGAGAGCTGTGCCTACAGTTACCAGCACTGGCCACTACATGGGAGGTCAGTGTGGAGGCTTCCGCTCTGACCTCTGTTATTGCGGCACTGATGGCATGTGTCCGCTCAGCTGATCAGTTGGGGTCCCGATTGGTGGACCTCGGCCGATCAAATACAGATGACCTATCCTGATGATAGGTCATCAATAGTATTTTTGACCGGAAAACCCCTTTAAGCTCACTAAACAATGTATACAACGTTGATGGTGTTGCAATTAATATATTCCTTGATCAAAACTTCCTTTTTATTTTCAGAATCATGGAAACTACTGCAGGGCATGGCAACAGAACATGTTTTGCACGGATGTCCCCCATATTTAAAACGAACTGTATATTGTAACCAAGCTGTCTTCAGTTTGTTATTGGATGAATAAAGACTTGGGGCACGGATATTGCCCAATGTTGGAGCTTTTCTATAAGTACTCCTACAACCATCTCATAAAATGTATTTAATTTATCATCTTGAAATGAAATTAGTAAGAATCTCTTAACAATACTTTTTTATTTGTCTGTATTGTGGATTGTATCCAATAGCCAATGTAAGTGGGGGAGTTGATTTTTTTATCTGAATGATTAATGATATCTTCATGGTGGATAATCCCTTTTTTTAAAGTAATAGAAGGAAGACGTAACAGCATTCAAGGTCCAAATTCAAATGTCTTTATTCTTCCAATGACCTAACAGTAGCAACGTTTTGACCAAAAGGTCTTTGTCAAGCATGCTTATGCCTTTAAGATCATATGACCTGCCATCGGTTACCGATATGTACTAATTGCAAGCAGTTCACCCAGATGACCAGTGTGGCAAGCCAGGGTTACTTGCCTCTTGGATCCCCGACCTCTCCGTCGGCAAATGGGCACCACACATGTAGAAATGCTCCAGAGACTCGAGTCTCTTTAAAATCTGGCGCCTGCCAGTTTTATTCCACAACACAGCAAACATGTATAACATATCACAGTCCAGCATCCACAACCCACAGGGTCTCCGTCACTAACCACTCTAGGGGCGTCTAGAGGGCATCCTCCATTCATTATTGATCACCCCAGGCAGCTTGGCACTAATTAAACTCTCTTATTTGTTCATATCCTATGTTTCTATACTAGTTAGACGGTTTATTCTTTAGAGAGAAATACAAAAGCATAGGTAATATTTGTGGCCGTCAGTCAGTTGTTAGGCTATAATCACACTGCTGTTTACCTCTACAATATTCTGTACTGCTGTTTTTAAAGAAAATTGTACAGATACTCTTCATTTAACAATCTCATTAATTTCAGTTACATTTTTCTAAAGGCAATACCATCAGTTTTGGTATGAGAATATTGGAGCCTGCTACACATTTCTTTGAGGTGAAAACACAAATCAATGAAGCCACTGGAAGACATTCATTTCTTTCTACTACTATCAATTATACTTTTCATTCACCAAATATGTAAGGATGATGCTGGTCCGAAGCTCCTTACGATAAGCCTGCTGTACTATAACTTACGGTAGTAGCTATTATACAAATGCCACATTATTTTTTGGCCCATTTGGTCGAAAAGTCAGCAAATCTGTCAGGACAATACACTTATTTTCAATGGGTCATCATGTTCTCATGATGGACCCACAGTTGCGTTCTTGACTTTGGAAAATCCTCCAGGATTAATGCATTACATTGGATTATGTTTATTGAAACCAGTTTGGGCAACTTCACATAGCATCTGGTTCATGTAAGTGGAGAAGGCCCTGTCTGGCAGGCATAGGTTTTCCATAGAGCTTGCTGGCTCTATTAAACATGCCTTAGACAAATCTACACTACATGGCCCCTTGCAGATCCTGCCTTGCCAAGCCTCTGCTGCAGAAAGTGTCCTGAGCCTCCAAGTTTGAGGAACGTCATAATCAGGAGTGCATTGCCCTCTGACACGAAAAGGAATGTAAGGAGCTAAAAGACCTGCTCCCATGTACTGACCACGACAAGATACAAATCCCCAACACACAGCAGGACTATACGATCTCTGGGACATTCACATGTTCAAGATCCAATGTTGTGTACCTGATCTGGTGCAGTGAATGTCCTGTTGGAGGCATTTATATCAGGGAAATAGGACAAAAACTGAGAGCCAGGATGAGATCTCATCGCCACATAATTAGAGAGGGAAAACCGGAATTACCAGTGCCAAAACATTTTTCTATTCACGGACAGCATAGGGCAGGTCAGAGTTATCATACTGAAGGGCAACTTCAAGTCGTAGCATCTTAGAAGAATTTGGGAGTATAAATTTGTGACCATTTTTGATACCCTCAAGAATGGAATGAGCCTCGGAGCGTGGTTCTTGCATCTATGGAGAATATGAAAGGTCTGAAGGAGATCGAGACGGGTGTTCTTGTGGCATTGTCTGTCCCCAGAGAGGGGCCCCCTAGAAGTGGTGCTTTTCCCAATCATTGTTTTAAAGACTTGGAAAAATTACATTGATTTGAAGGAATGCTGCCATCCAATAGATGGCGCTGCAGAGGTATTGTTTAATGTTCCTTATTTGCAGGTCTGAAGAAGAGATAATACACAGGCCGTGACCTCCTAGCACCAATGTTGAGATCGTAAAACTGTCACATTCCTTGCCAGTGGACTGATTAAGTATTTACTTTTCTGCTCATCTTGTCCGGTACAAATTAGTCTGATTTCCGTACTTTTTCATGCGTGTACATTTGTATTTATGTATTTCCCATCCAAATCTGTTTCATTATGCCTGAGGAAGGATTCTGAGAGGATCCGAAAGCTCACAATAATATCATGTATTTTTGTTAGCCATTAGAAGGTATCATATCTACAAGATTACTTGGTTTCTCTTACTGAGAACAATCACATTTTACTCTACTGGCTAACAACATACCAAACCTTGTTTTCATTATATCTGAAGGTGTAGAAGAAAAGGACGGAGTCTGCGCTGCAGGGTGGTGACTCCACAAGCTGCGTTCAAATCCATTTTTAGTCAGTCCAGAGTTTTTCAGGTTCAGTATTTGACATTTGTTGATGACCAGAAACAGCTGGAGTAACGAGATTTAAAGTTGCTCACTCTTTTGCGTCCTGTTTAGCATGAACTAAGTATCTGCGTAGCACATCAGTGTATCTTATAATTTTCACATCATCTAGTAGGTCGCTGCGCTGTAAAGTTTCACTAATTTCATCATTAGGATGCTGAATAGCAGTCTGACGTATGTTAGGTGTATGTATAATGGCCTGTCTCAACTTGACTACTTGCACACGAAAATAGCACGAATAAAACTAATTAAACTTAATTGCCTATTGAAATCAATGGGAACATGCTTGCGTGTTTTTACACAGTAAGGGCTCCTTTACACGGATGCTGCGAGTTTCGGCCGCCCGCATCGTGGCCGAAATTCAGTGAGCCAAGTCGCGGCTGCATCTCCCGTTTTAACGCCCATTAAGGCGGCTGTCGAGCTGGGGCTAGAATATATACCGTCAGACTGTGGGAGAGAGTTAAGCTCTGCTAATCTCCCTCCCCTTTCCCTCCCGCACTCCGCCCCTCGCTGGCTGCCAGTGTGTGCGCTATCTTTTCTTGCCGGCCAATTTTACACACCAAAAGATCGCCCACCTAAATCTAATGCTTCAGAGGGTCGTGATTTTCACCTGGCATTTTATTGCAGCAAAATAGCCGCAATCAAACATTCATGTGAAGGCAGCCTAAGGCTTCTTTCACACAAGCGTATGCATTTTTCGCGGTTGCTCACACATGCCGTAAAATCGCATGAATGAAGAAAAGACGCAATCAAGTCCCGAGCTTAATTAGCGTTTTCTCGTCCATTCACATGGCCGGGTGCGATGTATTAGCGAAAAAGTATGCTGCAGCCCAAAAATCCCTCGCTTGGCATAAATCCTCGGAATGACTTCTAATACCTAAATAGAGGCTACTGTAAGCTTTTCCCTGCATTGGATGCTGCTAAACTGCTTCCCCCTCCCTTATTTTGCAGCTCTCATAGGAGTCTATGGGAGCAACCATATCGGTCAAAAAATAGAGCAAGACCTAACTTTTCCAACAGCGTATAAATTCAGTCGCCGATTCTGGTCGCATATTTGCTATTTTTTCCGGTACATCATTTTTTCATGGCTAAAAATCGGTCATCAGAATGAATGCATTGGAATTCAGAGCTTCAGCTGGTTGTGATTTTCAGTCAACATAAAAACACTGCTAAATAGCTGCGTAAAAACGCTTGTGTGAATAAATCCTAATATACGCACATGCATGCAAAAACACAATGCCCATTGCGCAAATACACAGCACAATTGTGGGCATGAAGCCAAGCTAAAGCTTTGCAATTTTATTAATGAGAAGTCTGCTTGTTGGCTGATAATGCAGCATACAGAGAACTATACGAGCGTAACAAGTTAGGACAGACCATCACCTGACATATGTCAGACTGCTACTCAGCATTTTGATGATAAAAATAGTGCGGTTTTACAGCGCAGCGACCTACCAGATGATGTGAGAATTATAACATACACTGGATCATGCTAAACTTGGACACAAAAGAGCGAGCGACTTTAAATTCCATTACTCTAGCTGTCTCTGGTCATCACTGGTATACTTGTGATTGTTCAATAAAGCCTTTAAACTTTGCAATAGTGTTCTGTGTGACTTTTTGTACGGCGGCTACTATGATAGGAATTGGGGTGGTGGAGAGAATGGTAAGGGCTCCAGCGTGGGAAACAAATAACTCCTCTTTATGGGTTGGTGCCATCACTACTCCGGGATGGGGGCAGATTGATGTACTTAAGGGTGGGCCGGGCCGCCTGTCATTACTACAGGGGCGGGTTGATGAGATATGCTAAGCGGGCTCTGCACCTGCCACTTTACCGCAGTGGGCGGTGTGACGAGACATATACACATTTTACTACTGCCATTTTTAGTCTGTATCTTTTTCTTTAGAAGTCTTAATTGAAATTCATATTTTTTAGCTTTTTCTGTTCCTGATGTGTTAATAATTGAAGGCTATGTTAGTTTAGTAAGATATTGGGATATACTCTACTCATATGAATGGAAAGACTGCTAAGCATGATACTTAGTAACCAACATGAAACCACAATGGAAAGAACACACATTGTAAAGAGTTTTATATTGTACTTCTGCTGTATAGTCATTTTCTTTAGGTTACTTGAGTATCCGGAATAAGGTTTTCAGTACAAAGTGTACTCGTAATATTCTTGGAAGTTACTGGGAGTTGTGTTATATTACACTTGTGTTATTTGAAGAAGCAATACCATTTACTGCCTTGTAGTTTATGCCTACGTATCACAGTTTGCGATTAATTATGTTTGATAAGTATTATAAAATGTGGTTTCATGTGTAAATTAGAAGAGTACTGTGCTGTACTTCATAAGCCTCTGATTTACATGTACTTTGGACATCATATTATGGAGACAGAGTCCCTAGTAGCATTGCTTCTAGAAGGAGAACACCTCTGTAATATGGGGATATACAGATGCACAATATGGCAGCATGTGGAGTCATGGACCTACACACCGGCCAATGTGATCTCGGGCCAAGAAACTTGGCATGCTATCATGCTCAACAATGTGTGCTTTCACGCTGATGCAAGGCATTCGTCTGGCAAAAACATCTCCCATCACGTCTGTGAAGTAGTAATCCTGCTGTGCGGCCTTCGTGCGCTTTAGAGGATCGGCAAGTGTTTCCCATTGTTTTCAATAAGAAATCTCGCATCGCACTTAAAAACAATGGGCAATGAGTTCCTAGGAACGCAAAAAGATAGGACATGCAATGAAAACATTGATCATGTATATGATTCCATTCAAAAGAATGGCATTCATATTAATGTGAGTTTGGTGAGTCTTGCAACGCACCAATCTTGCACTAGATTCTCGCCTGTCGAAAGCAGAGTTCTCCAACCTGGCTGCTAATTTCTATCATTAGGCAACTAAATTGCAGACAAAAGCCTTTCACTACTGAACATTTTTTACGGTCACCTGCGAGTGGTACGTTCCTACAGTGGCCACTCTGCCCCAATATATAGTATGTATACTGAATACAGTATATAACATTACATACACACTATATTCCTGTAACTGAATTCAGCGGAAACATTATTTAGTTTTCAATTCTGGTAAACAGAGATATCAATTCACAACAGAGTTGTGACATCCTAACAGTATTTCTTCAGCTTTATGGGATGCAAGAACACAAGGAAAGGTTAAGTTATCGAGCACCCATGACCACTTCAGCTCTTGGTAAATTGAGCTATTATTCACCAACTATCTGATGAAACACAGGTAAACACAAACATGCTTACTCTTTTAGCACAGATATATGCTATTCACACAGGAACACAGATGTCAGCATTTCGAAAACATTTGTATGGGTGTTCAGATATTGAGTGGACATATTTCTATACACATCACAGTATAGGGAATAGCTATAAAGTTACTTGCTATACTTATAGTGATGCGGTAAAATATTCAGTACTGTTGCATCTTGGCTCCACCGGAAGAAAGGGTAGAGACATGGGTTGGCCAGTTGTGTTATATGCCATAGTACACCCCCAAGAGTGTATTGGCTGCTCCCCGCACACAGCATGTCACGTCCCCAGGTTTCAGCTGTTCCCCTCCACACACATCCCTAACCATAATCCACAGTCCTAACCCACCTATCACTCTACCCTTCCAACTGCAGCGCCATTAGTCTCCCCCCCCACCCTCCCATCTCTGCCAATGTAACGTCATCTCCCCACCCATTTACTGTCACTATTTCTGCCGCTGTGCCTTCTCCCCTGCCGGCTCCGGTGCTGTCCATCCAGCACTGTAACTCTCTCGCAGGGCTCCCATCTGCAATGCAATCTATCCTGCGCTGTCAGTCATCCCCGTCCTCCCATCTCCGACCATCTAACATCATCTACCCTCCCAGATCCTGTGACTGTCCTTGGCGCTCTGCCTTCTCCTTTCCTGATGCAGTTGTGTCCATCTTGCGCTGTGACTTCCATCAGCACTGCAATATGTTCTTGTGTCTGCCGGCACCACTGCAGCGTGGCATGCTCTGTGTCTCCCCGTCCATCAACGCGCCTGAGCCACTGTCAAGCCCTCCATCCCCACTCTCTCCCCTGTCTTCTGCCGCCATCAAGGTAGCCAATCAGGAGCTGTGGGCGTTCCACATGTCTCTACCCATAGTTCCGGTGGAGACAAGATGCACCAAAAGATGCATCAAAAGATTCTATGCGTCTGTGCTCAAGTATTGTTTCGCCAGGAGTTTTGCATTTTTGTAAATGAGGAAAAAATATTTTACTGGTATTGAAAAATAAACTTCCTCCCTCCATTGTTCACTAGCCTGAACATAGCAGCATTCAAGTCCGTATATGCCCCCTCATTTTTGCAATTTGTGTTAAATTTGTAGAAACCATGTGACTTGTTATATTACTTGCGTATTTTTATTGAAAACCAATAAAATTCATGTCAAACAAGCAAACAAAATAATATGGACTCAAAAGTGAACAGGGTAATTGTGATATTCTGTTATTCAATGTCAAATTTCAGGGCAATCGTGAAGCATAGAAAATAGACAAGATGAGACCATGTGTAGATATCAACTCATAATTAGCTGACAGCAAAATCGGACATCTGTAGGCAATAAATGTTCCAAATGTTGAGTACCTACCAAGGATAATTACTGAAAATTAGCCAGCATGCATTACTAAAAAGATAAACAGCAAAGTAAACTGGACCCAAAAAAGCACAAATAGAACTGAAAAAGACAGGACAGACACAGAAAGGGAAGGATGGGGAAGAGAGATATCTAAAGAGAGGAATCACTCCATCCACTGATAAAATTACAAAATAGGAATGCTGATTAAACTGCTGGAGGGGATAAGTTACAAGAGGACTGACTAGTAATTACAGGAAGACCCTAAGCTTGAGGTGAGGGGGCTCCACAACCACATGATGAGGGAGTAATGATGCCAGGAAGACCAAGTTCCCTCAAATATTTCCTCACAATCTGTAAGAATGGCTGCCAACTTCTCATTAACCATAATCCAGGATAACTAACCAATATTTTTCTTCAGGAGCAAGCAATTGCAATTTGGGTGGTCAGTAAACGCAACGATACCCATCTAAAGGTATAGTAAGTCTAGGTACCAAAAGGTATGACTTTGTACGTTGGGTATCTGATTCTCAAGGAGAGCCTCCCAGGGTGATTTGCGTAAAATAAGATTTGTGATCGTAAATATAAGAGAGTACACCTGGATCCAGAAATGGCGGAGCCTGGGGCAGTTCCACCAGATATGAAGAAAGATGGGGGGGGGGGGGGGGTCAGTCAAAAACCAATGCATTAAAAGTTTGTAGCCCATTTCCTTAATAAATACATTAATAGAGAGCTTATTGGTTGAAATAGCTACTGTATTTTATTTAACTCTGAAATAAGAAGCTCTTCACCTAGTTCTTTGTCCCATCTAGTCATGAAAAAAAGTTTATCCACTCTAGAATTAAAATTACAATAAATCTTTGATATTATCCCCGAACCACCTGAGACAGCTGAGCGCAATTGCTCGAAAGTAGACATATCAGCTAAGATTCCTCTGTTATCTAATAGGGACAAGACAAAATATTGAATCTGTTCAATATTTCAGTGAACTGACCAGAAATATTCTAGCTGTCTGAAACCCAATCTAACCACCACATCAATGGCTCTAATGACGCCCCTGTAATTTTATCTTTGAAACCCAAAGGTCTCAAGGCCCAGGTGCAAGCAAGATTACCAAACAAATTAGATATACAGTGGTGCTTGGAAACCAGGGTGTACCTCTTTGCCAATCTATCCCATATAGCAAGAGACAAAGAGAGACCTGGAGACAGTATTGAGGGTCTGTTCCGAATGTTGCACTAAAAGATAGAGAGTCAAGAGTTAGGGGGAGAACAGAGAGAGTTTTGATGTCTATCCTCACCAGTCTGTAATGACTAAATAATAGTCAATTGTGCCAACTGGGCTGTGTGATAATACTTACAGACTCCCAGACCACCCAGGATATGGGGTGCATATAATGTTACATATAGGATGTTAAGCTGAATGAAGACAATGTCCATCTAGTTCAGCCTGTTTTAACATCTCACTTGTTGTTCCAGAGGAGGGCAAATTTTTGATAAACAACCCCACTGGTCACCTAATGTCTATATCCTGTAATATCACAGCACTATAGAAAGAAATCTAGTCCCCTCTTAAACTCCTCTATGGATTTTGCCATCACCATGTGGATTGGGGAATTTGTTGAAGTTTATTGGACCAAACGAATGACAATAGCTTAGATTGAAGGCGTTTGAGATCAGCAAAGGGAACTGGAATAGGTGGCACGCAAAAGTACAACATTATTGGGAGCCATGTCATTTTAACTGAATAATCCCTGCTCAACCAAGACAAGTTGTAGGAGGACCAGGTTGTGAGAACTAGCTCTATATGCTTAATTATTAAAGGGTAGTTGGTTTGAAATAGGTTTACTGTCATGTTGTGCTCCTGGGACCTGCGGTTCTGTGAGTTTTCCAGAGCACACT
This sequence comes from Eleutherodactylus coqui, assembly GCF_035609145.1. NCBI lineage: Eukaryota > Metazoa > Chordata > Amphibia > Anura > Eleutherodactylidae > Eleutherodactylus > Eleutherodactylus coqui. The sequence continues at coordinate 191,801,691 of NC_089837.1, read as the reverse complement.
GCCTACAGATGTGGTTGATTTGGCTGCTGATGATGTGGAGTTCCCCAGTCAGCCAATCACCATTTCTCTGTGCACTTAAAAACCTGCCCTACTGGTCATTAATGTATACCTTTAACATCTCTTAATGGGCCATTTACATGGAATGATTTAACTCAAAATGCGTTTAAACAAACTAATTTGAGTGATAAGTGTGCAGTGTAAATGTCCTATGTCAGTTCCACCCGTCAGTTGGTTGTCAATCGTTTGGGATTATTTAGTTTAGCAAAAAGACAGCTGAGGGGCGACCTAATAACTATGTATAAATATATCAGGGGAGAGTACAGAGATCTCTCCCATCATCTGTTTATACCCAGTACTGTGACTGTAACAAGACGGCATCCTCTACGACTAGAAGAAAGATGGTTTCTACACCAACATAGAAGGGGGTTCTTTACTGTAAGAGCAGCGAGACTGTGGAACTCTCTGCCTGAGGACGTGGTGATGGCAAAATAGAGGAGTTTAAGAGAAGACTAAATGCCTTTCTTGAGTGATACAATATTGTATGTTATAATCATTAATAACTTCAAAAGGGTTGTTGATCCAGGGATTATTCCCATTGCCACACTTTAAATCAGGATGGAATTTTTTTCCTTACATGGGGAAAATAGGCTCTACCTCATTGGGGTTTTTTTTGCCTTCCTTTGGATCAACATGGGGGGGAAAGGCTGAACTGGATGGAGGTGTGTCTTTTTTCGGCCTTACATACTATGTTACTATGTATTTCCAACAAAATAAAGAAAACAAGTGAACATCTTCTAAGTGTGGTGAAAAGCTCTGATATGCTTCAAGAATATCATGACTAAATAAAAATAAATCCCGGACATCCCCTTTAAATCATCAATCATAAATATTACATGTGTGTTTCTGCCTTAGGTTCTCTGCACAGACCTCTGCCTAAAATCTGCCTCTTTGCGCCTCCTTATGATACCTCCATATAGCACCATATGGTAATTGTTACCATACAGTGCGGCATGGGGTCCCGCGGTCGGCGCGCGTCGCTCCGGCGTCGGCTCCAGCAGCCTGGAGCCCTGTGTCGAGGTCATCCCAGCAGCTTGGGTTGTCCAGTGGGCGGCGGCGTGGGCGTGCCCGCCCGTAGGGTGCCGCCCGCACTCCTCTGTGCTTCTTATACAGCAGTGGGTGGAGTTGCCTCCTCCCACTCTCCGCCCCTGGGCGGAACCTTGTGGTTAAAAGACTGGCAGTGAACTGAGCTCATTGCCAGTTATTGGTTCTGCATGCACCTAGCCAGTCTGTCTGCGGTTCTCCTCAGTCAGTCCCTAGTTGTCGGTCAGCTCCCTCTGGTCCCCTGTTACTCAGTCTGTTTTAGTTGGTTCTGTTTGCCTCTAATCTAGTCTGGCCCAGTCAGCACTAGTTGCTATCCAGCACCCTGCCAGTTTGCCTGTGAGTTCCATCTCCAGCCTTGTCAGTTTTGTTGGTCTGATTCATCTGCCTCCTCTGTCGGCACTCTGTTCCCCCCATTAGGTAGGTTCCTGCTTGTCAGTCGCCAGGTCCCTAGCCAGGGCAGGGACCGCCGTCCAGTTGTCCGCCTGGGGTTAGCCAGGGCCGAGGCAAGTAGGCAGGGACAGTGGGGGTGCGGGAGATCAGGGCACCCCAACTGGCGCTCGGGGGGCAGAGTGCCGTAACATAATAACTGGCCCTTAAAATACTGTTTTTCTTTTCATGGCGGCGATCAGCGCCCTTGCAAACCAGCTGCAAGACCTGGTGCCGGTGATCCAGGATTTGTCAGCTCGCATGGTGGCCCAGGAGCAGTGGGTGTTGTCGCAGGGGCAGAACGCCTCTACCTGTCCCGAACCCAAGTGCCCTCTTCCTGAGGTGTTCTCTGGGGAGAGGAACAAGTTTTTCGTTTTTCAACAGGCGTGTCGCCTGTTTTTTCGGATGCGTCCCCGCTCTTCCGGCTCGGAGGTCCAGAGGGTCGGGCTCATAATGTCCCTGCTGCGGGGCTCTGCCCAGACTTGGGCCTTTTCCATTCCCGAGGGTTCCCCCTCCCTGCATTCGGTGGACTCCTTTTTTCAGGAACTCAGGGGCATCTTCGATGAACCGGATAGAGTGGGGTTGGCGGTTTCACGGTTGCTGGCGCTGCATCAGGGGTCGCTTTGTGTGGAGGATTATTGCTCCAGTTTCAGACGCTATGCGGGTGATACTGCATGGAACGATAGCGCCCTGAAAGATGTTTTTATGCAAGGTCTCTCGGACGCGGTCAAAGAACTGTTGATCTCCCATCCTGTCCCCGGGTCCTTAAAGGAGGCTATGGAGTTAGCAGTGAAGGCAGCGTCATTGGTAGCGAGGATGGGTCAAAAGACAGTGGCGAATGGTTGGACATTGACTCGGAAGACGACCTGAAACATGACGATATGTCAACGGTTGGCCCTGAAGGAAATGGGGCAGCCACAGACTACCGAAGTCATGGACCTGAGGATCAGTCCATGGTGTCCGCTCAGGAGGGTCACATTCTCGGGTTGGTACAGCGTTTTCACAGCCTTTGCCTGGATAAGCCTGGTCGAGTTTCCGGGGGCCCGGAGGTCCCCCGTCAGAGGGGGGGTAATGTTACCATACAGTGCGGCATGGGGTCCCGCGGTCGGCGCGCGTCGCTCCGGCGTCGGCTCCAGCAGCCTGGAGCCCTGTGTCGAGGTCATCCCAGCAGCTTGGGTTGGCCAGTGGGCGGCGGCGTGGGCGTGCCCGCCCGTAGGGTGCCGCCCGCACTCCTCTGTGCTTCTTATACAGCAGTGGGTGGAGTTGCCTCCTCCCACTCTCCGCCCCTGGGTGGAACCTTGTGGTTAAAAGACTGGCAGTGAAGTGAGCTCATTGCCAGTTATTGGTTCTGCATGCACCTAGCCAGTCTGTCTGCGGTTCTCCTCAGTCAGTCCCTAGTTGTCGGTCAGCTCCCTCTGGTCCCCTGTTACTCAGTCTGTTTTAGTTGGTTCTGTTTGCCTCTAATCTAGTCTGGCCCAGTCAGCACTAGTTGCTATCCAGCACCCTGCCAGTTTGCCTGTGAGTTCCATCTCCAGCCTTGTCAGTTTTGTTGGTCTGATTCATCTGCCTCCTCTGTCGGCACTCTGTTCCCCCCATTAGGTAGGTTCCTGCTTGTCAGTCGCCAGGTCCCTAGCCAGGGCAGGGACCGCCGTCCAGTTGTCCGCCTGGGGTTAGCCAGGGCCGAGGCAAGTAGGCAGGGACAGTGGGGGTGCGGGAGATCAGGGCACCCCAACTGGCGCTCGGGGGGCAGAGTGCCGTAACAGTAATAGTCACCTCCATCTGATGAAAGTGTCACAGCTTCCTTCTATTTGGCTCATACAAAGATGTTACAGAAAAAAGGAGCTGGGTTTGAAGCCTGAGACATGCAAAATTACAGTCTAGCCGCACAGACTGCTATGGGTGTGGTATTTCACCATAGAGCCTACAGAACTATATTATGTTTGTGCATTTGACCTTTCAGGTAAGTTGAAGATAGGTCTTCTCATCACATGTTATTATGTAATTTGGTGTTTGTGCTAGTGCTTGCATCATGCAACAGTCCGATACATTATATTGAGGACAAGGTCCACATACTATACCTTCAATTTGGTCATCTGTTTTGCTGTAGATGAATTGTAGTAAAAGAAGACTAGCAACATAACCGGATGGACACTACAGGCCTATTTTTAGAGGTCACACTAGATAATAGTCCGGCTTTTAACCATCAAATTGCAGCTTACGTCCAGTTCCTTTCATTAGAGGTTTATGGCATATCATTTTCGTTTGCCTAGTCATTGTCATTTTCCTGCCCTTTCTTATGTGTACTCTAGAAAGAGCTCTGTGTCAACAGCTTAAACAATATTGGTTTACAGTCATGACGTATAATTGAAAGCAATGTATTTCCTCTTTAGACAAATGGCAAAGCTTAAAAAAGACTTGAAGGGACACAACTGTTAGTGAAAATGGCGCAGAAACGTCACGGTATTCCCAAAATACAAGTTTTACTAGGACTGATGTGTAAATGTTTAATAGGGTTATAGATGGTAGCGAAATGCTCAGAGATGTTGTGAGGGTGAGATCGGTCCAGATTTGCTGATATAAGACTACTGCTTAACATATATAGACCATACACAAAGATTTTTTCCCAATACAATGATGATTTTGTTCTTTGAGGTTGTTTTGCTCTTCGAATGCTCCCAGTAAAGGGACATATGTGGACATATTTTCTCTATGAACGATTTTACAATAGAAAATTATTTGCATTAGTCAGGAGACTTAATAAGCTAAATGCATGGGAATGCTGTCTTAATTTGCACCAATGAATTGGCTTACATGATTTGCACCACATTTGGTATATATTTTCTGTGCTCACGCTGTAGTGTCTGTCTTGCAGGAAAAAAAAGCATGGTTAAAATGCAAAATTGTTTCTAAAGATACAACAAATGTTTTATCCAGCATGAGCCATTTTTAGTCAGTCTGCTCAGTCTGAGTTTAATAGATTTGCTTTGTCGTCATCACCCTCTACAATTTTTCACTTATTACTTTTTAAAGGGCCAACACTTTCAGTTTTCAGCTTTTTTACCTTTTGTAGAATTCAAGAACATTTTAGTGTAAGTTTTATCATCTTTGGCAGAGAGTCTCTGTCTCCACCTTTCCTGCTTTTATTTGCTTTTTGGCACAGATCTTCAATACAGTAAGGCCTCATGTAAACAGGCAGATTGGATTTCGCATGCGGGAGCCTGTAGTGGAATCCGACCTTGCCCACGGCCAAGGACACTGCGGATCTTCTACTTACCCATCAGGGTCTTCTATTTACTTCACTACGTATGTGTGTGGAAGTGCCAGTCGGCGTGTCAACACACAATCGCAGTGGAGTTTTTCTTTTAAACTCCTGCTTTTTCGCAGAATCCGTTGCTGTGGACTGGACAGATTCCATTGACTTCAATGGAATCCATCCATGCAGGATCTGCACTGAAATGGAGCATACTGCAATTTTTTTTTCCAGACCAAAAGGTCCACAAGTCAAATCTGCATGCTTTATTTCATTTGTGGACACCCATGTTTTCCTATGGGCGGCTTGATTTGTGGATCTCCCATGTGGGTGTCCCGCGCAGATTCCGCAAATCAAACCTGCCCGTGGACATTGGCTGTCCTACTGGGAATAATCATCGTTCACAAAAATTGTTAGATTGTGAAAATGTGAACAATAATTGTTCATTGTAAACTCAACCAACGATTGAATGACAAACGAGAATTCGTTAGCTTCTCCTTCTTCATTCCTTTTATGCAGGTGTAAAAGTAATCGTTCGCTTCTTTGCATGAGGTGGTGTGTGAACAGCGATCATTTAGTCCTTCACAGTCACTGGTAAAGTGAATGTGAAGGACTGAACGATTTATCTGCCTGTATAAACAGGCTGCACAAACCAACTAGTGAACTCTGCCCTCTTTGTCGGGCGAACGATTTATCACTCCGTATGAAAGAGCCCTAAGAACAATAGAGCTTCACAGCTGGTTTTCTAAACAATACGTACAAGGAAAGAAAGCAGATGAAGGGCCCCCTTCCTTCTCATTTTTGGCAGCTTTTCAACCCACATAATACTGCCATATATTGCCAAGATAAGGCCCCATTGATGTCAAGTTTTGTTTATGTTTAGCTCTTCCACACTGGGAAAACCTTCGATGTACACACTAAATGTGTCTATAGAGGTCTATTAGCTAGTTGAAGGACAACATGCCACTTTGGCCCCTGCATGGCTGATAAACCTCAATATGCCACAAAAAAGTTTGGAATAGCACAGTAAATAATGTTTTTCCATCCCCCTTACTATAGTAAAAAAGATTACATTAGTTTGACATTTAATTAATTAAAGACACATTTGCAATTATGTTTTTCAATGGCTTTTATTGTATTAAAGGGGTTCTCCATGGAAGCAGAATCTCACATGGCATCAATAAAAGCTACAACTGTTCCTGGGAAAAACAAGCCCTCACATAGATCCATTGCCAGAAAAACAAAAATGCTATGCGTCTTGCTGATGCAGCTTAAATTGTTTCTCTTTAAAAATGTGTTTTTACTGTGCTGAAGTACTAGAGAAAAAAATTATATAATCTTGATATTACAGTAAGGCCTCATGTCCCCTGGGGGGGGGGGGTGGATTCCGCCCACAGGAGCCTGCAGCGGGTTCCAATCCTGCCTGTGGCCTGGGATATTTTCATGTGTGGGTCTCTAGCGTCCCGTCCGGATCTTTTTTCTTTTCCACTGCGGATGTGAGCAGAAGCGCCAGCTGGCAAGCAGTGTGCATGCGCAGTACTTGTTTCTTTTTAACCTCCTGCTTTCCCACGGTTGACTTCAATGGAAGCCGTCCGTGCGGGATCCACAGCAAAATGGAGCATGCTGCGATTTGTTTTCCGGACCGAAAGGTCTGCAAAACAAATTTGCATGCTTTAATGCAGTTGCAGATGCCCAAGTATTCCTAGCGGCGGCTTGATTTGTGGATCTTCCGCGCGGGTGAGGATTCCGCAAATCAGATCCGCCTGTGGACATTGGGCCTTGTTGTGCAGATAAAAAAGTTATTGTATTATTTTGACTGAATGCTGTGAAAACAAAACTCAAAAACAATGGCGGAATTTCTGGACTTCTTACCAGTCTGACCCCTTCCCCCCACAAATGTAATAAAAGTAATATAACACATTATATGCACACCAGAGTGGCGCCATTGAAATCTGCAACTCGTACCAAAAAAATCAAGCCCTCAGACGCCAATGCCAACGATGATAATTGCTTGATCCTTAACCCCTTCCCACCACAGGACGTAAATGTACATCCTGGCAGAGGGGTACTTAATGCAACAGAACATACATTTACGTCTTGGGGATAGCGTAAGATCAGAAGAGATCCCACGCTATCCAGCAATGGGAGCTGACTGTCACTGATAGCCGGTCTCCTGCTGCAACAGTTGGGCTGCATCTGGATAGCGACCTCCACTGTTAACCCCTTCCGTGCCATGATCTATGTAAATCACAGCATGTAAAGGGTTCACAGACGGAGTGCGCTGCAGGCATCCTGTATTACCACTGCCTATGATCGCTATGACAAGTGATAAGGCATTGCAGGACAGAAGTCCTGCAATGCTTTATCATAGCAATCATATGTGTGTTTGTGCAAGTCCCCCACAGGGACACAAATAGTGTAAAAAAAGATAAAAATAATGTAAAAAAAAAAGTAAAAAAACCCTTTTTTGTGCTTTTTCACATATTAGCATAAAAATATATTTCTTTAAATTAAAATCCCACATATTTGGTATCTTCATATCCGTAATGACGCATACAATAAATTGAACATGCTTTTTATCCTGCATGGTAAAAAGCGTAAAAAAACCACAAAAAAACTGCGGCTGAATGCTTAGTTTTTTCCCCATTTTGCCTCCCAAAAAATGCAATAAAAGTGATCAAAAAAGCCGTATGTACGTAAATATTGTACCAATAAAAACTACAGCTCGTCTCGCAAAAAATAAGTGCTCACAGAGCTCCGTCCATGGGAAAATAAAAATGTTATAGGACTTTGAATACAGTTATTTAGAAAAAAAATAATAAGTTCCCAAAAAAGGGTTTTATTGCTGAAAAGTAGAAAAACCTAACAAAAATATAAGAATTTGGTATCTTTGTAATCAATGTCCCCAGCTGCGGGCAGAAAAAATGTATTGTGTCATTCATGCTGCATGATTAACACTGTGAAAAAAATCTATGGCAAAATTGATGTGTTTTCTCTCCCTGCTATCATAAAAAAAATTTATAAAAGTTTTACATTAGGGTCTATGTACCAAAAAATGGTACCAATAAAAACTACAGTTCGCCACGCAAAAAACAAGCCCTAATACCTCCACATTGACAGAAATATAAAAAATTTATGGGTTTGAAAAATGAAGATGAAAATCCGCCAAAAATTGCTGCGTCCTTAAGCCCATAATAGGCCATGTCCTGAGGTGACCAAGGTCCTGGTAAGGAGCAAAACGCGTACAAGTTTTATTCTGATATGTAAAGGCATTATTTAAATAAAGGCAAGAAAATCTCATTTTCACTGCAATCAGCTTCTTCCTTTTCCTTGGATTATACTATTTGTGATTTGCCGCTAAGGACTAAGCGGCGGAGCTGCACATGTGAGGAGATTGTTGCCGAAGTCAGAATGGAATGCTACGGGGAGTGAGGTGGTGAGATATAATTTTCTTTTTTCTACTTTACATGTCCTTAAGGGGTTAAGGCACAAAATAGGCTAGTCACTACGGAGTTAAAATTGTAGCCTACGGAAGACAGATTCCACTATATAGCATCCACAAAGACATTCATTAATTGATTGTGCCATGAGCTTTTCTATATATTTTATTACATCAGTTAAAAGGATTGTGTTATAGCTAATGGGTGATGGATGCCTGTAGCAAATGCCTGACATTGGCACTTGTCACCCCTAGGCTATAATGGTATCCATTTAATGGCTACATCATGAAAAGCTATGGAAAGGTTCATAAGGTACATGTTAATTGGATATCATTACAGCCTATGGGTGATGGATAATACTATAAGACGTCTGTCACAGTCTCCTTGTAACATACAGATGTACCAAACATTAAACACACAGTTACAGCAAACTTTAAATTGGCACTTAATGCAATAGAAGTCATTGAAATAGTCAAGTGAACACCTGCTTATTTAACGCATTAGGTGTCAAGTTAACCTTTGCTCTGTATTTGGCATAGGTCTGTATTGAATCTGCTACTGCCGTATACAGCTATCACAGAATTGAGAGGGAAATAGCAAAATAAAACTTTAACCCATTAACACCACAGGGCATAAATGTACATCCTGGCAGGGGGGTACTTAACGCAACAGGACGTACACTTACGCCCTCTGGATAGCGCAAAATCAGAAGAGATTCCTCGCCATCTGGCAGCGGGAGCCGGTTGTCACCGATAGACAGCCTCCTGCTGCAACAGCAGAGGGTGCATCGGGACAGTGACCCCCCGCTGTTAACCCCTTACACGCCAGATACAGGCATCCTGCTTTGCCAGTGCCTAGGATCGCTATTACAAGCGATAAGACAATGCAGGACAGAAGTCCTGCAATGCTTTATCATAGCGATCATAGGTGTTATGGTACAAGTATCCTACAGGGACATAAATAGTGTAAAAAAAATGAATAAAAAGTGTCAAAATAAACCTTTTTTGAGCTTTTTTCTCTATTAGTATAAAAAAAAATAAAATCCCACACATTTGGTATCGTAAAAAGAAGAACGGACAGGGCTTTGGACTAATGTCAATGAAGTTCATATGGGGTTACTCTTTGATGTAATCCTCTTAACCTCTCATGGAATCCACAGTGGTGGAGAGCAGCACATGCATAGCAAAAAGGAAATAATTCCAACAAGTGGGGGTACAAAGAAAATTAAAATGAAGTATATGCGCTCAAATGGAGTCAAGAAAAAAAAATATCAGAACTTCCTTGGGAAGCGGGGAGATCCCCCTTTTGTAGGAACATAGGGTGAATCTCCTCCATGTGTAGTGGCCCAGAGTTAGCGAGATCACTTCATAAGTTTGAATGTGTTTGTCTCGTGCAATGGTGTCTTCAGTATCTTCTATGTGTATGCATTTGATATTTATTGCACCTCTGCAGCACTGAATGTGTTAATGTCTGGGTTATGTCTGGAAAATCTATAATTGTATATCATGTGACTGTGAAATATATGTTTTTGTAAGATGTAGTGCAACAGGAGTCTGCTTCTGCCCTTTGGGCAAGAGAGAGTCAACCTAGCAGAAGTCTGTGAGAGTCTGCCCACACACAGACACTACCTAATCGGTCTGTGTGTGGATGTGAAGAATACAGGAAGCTAAGCGATTCCCTATTGTGTGGTCTGGGATTATTCTACCAGGATTGTGCCGATGCTACCACTAAGTACTGGGTGAGAATCGCTTGCTTGGCATGTTCTGGCACTGTAAGTGTGAGTATGTACTGGTAGAGATTTGGAGAGAAAGAAAGAGAGTCACTGGGAGCAGGATCACACAGATCACTCAGCTGTGGATTGTCCGGATTGCCCCATGTATCCCCCCTGTCACACCACCTTGTCTTGCTGTATCTATGCCAGCCTTTTATGGAATTGTTGTGGAAGTTTCAGTAAACGGACATTACTAACCGTTCCCGCTTTTGTTCAGAAAAGATAACCCTGTGTGTGGACTAAGTTATTTTACAATGACAAGCTTCACCGCAGAGGACGAATGGTGGCGTCACGAGTGACAACGGACATTGAGCAACGTCATCTAGCGACGTTGAACGCCGCGGGATTAACAGATGGTGTGCATTTAGCTATTGTAAATTTGGGGTATTTAATCCCTTTGTTTTTATGGTATATTTATGCTTGAAAAAGGCCCAAAGAGTGCCGAAACACGTTGCATGTTCATTCTGATTATATGTTTGCTGTGACCCTCCATCACTGTCCATGGATTAAAGTTTCTAAAGAAACCATTTGTTCTTGGAGGACGTGATTTCCTTCCTCAGCAGCCACTTTGGGACCTTAGGGGGAAGATTCACCCTATGTTCCTACAAAAGAGGGATCTCCCCCTTCCCAAGTAAGTTCTGTTATATTTTTTCTTGACCCCATTTGAGCGTGCATACTTCATTTTAACATATTTGGTATTGTTGTGTCTGTAATGACTCATACAACAAATTGAACACAGTTTTCTTCTTGCATGGCAGAAAACGCAAAAAAAAAACCCTTATAAAAATGAGGAAAAATGCTTATTCTTCTCATTTCGCCTTACAAAAAAACACAAGAAGTCAGACAAGTTTTTTTCTGCGCATGCCCATGTGCGCAAAAAAAGCGCATCTGATAGAACCATCTTTATGTAGCGTTCACATGTCCATCTTTTACAGGTGCAAAATACTCTCACCTGCAAAAGATAGGACATCTGTGCAGTGGCAACGTCCTTGCTGAGCATAAAATATCCCCGGGGAAGTCCTCTATCAATGAATACTGTGACAGTACTGTCACAGTTTTCAGTGACAAGGGGACTCCCCGCAGGAATGAAGGAATCCCCTGCCACAGCTGTGGCAGAGGATTGCGATCTTCTCCCACTGCTTTCAATAGGGCTGGCGCTGCAGCCGGCCCATTGAAAGCAATGGGATGCAGGCAACCCCTGCAGTGATTTTTGGGGAAGGGCTTGAAATATAAGCCTTCCCTGAAAATCATCTCTAGCTGCTGTAAAAAATAAAAAAAAATATTATGTCACAGCTCCAGCGTGTCTTCTCTCTTTCATGCCTGGACTGCTCTGAAACACTTTCTGCTGGCTGGGGATTTAAAAATCCCTGCATCCAGAAAGTGCTGGTCTGATTGGCTGACCAGCATCCTATATGGAGATGAGAGGCCTAATGGGCCCTCTAAGGCTCCTGGGCCTGGATGCTGCCGCACCCTCTGCATCTCCTATAGTTACACCCCTGCCTGGTGATGGAGTGATGGCCCCGAAAAGGGCGGCCTTGTGCTCACCGACCACAGTATCCTTGTGAAGAGATGTTATCCATTGATCCACCATCGTTAGACTAGCTGGATTAGGAGTATTATCTGTCAACCACTGCTGATTTAGCTAAGTATAATGAGAACTTTGTGCTACTATGAATTATGTGCTTTGGTTTGCTATTAACTATGGAGTCCTTTTATTATAAGAGTGTATGGATTTATTGATATATGTTCCCTGATGAACTAAATGATTTAGAGAAATGCGTTGGAACTGCATGAATTGATGTAGAAATAATTAGCTTTTTATTCAAGCACTCTGGGACTGTATGAATTATCTGGTTTTATTTATGAACTATTGGATATAGTACTATTTGCCTTTTCATCTGAGCTTTCGGCACTTTATTTTTGATAGATTTCCTTTGAGCGATATGGATTAGGAACATATTATCCATTTGACATTATTCATCTGCCGTTATGAATTAATTGGCACGTTCATATTTGCCTTTATTTTGTATGTATTTATATACTCTGCACGTTTTCTGAGCAAATAACTAATCTGTTGGTCATATTTGTACTGTTTCTTATAGACACTCAGGCCTTTAATTGTTTATTTGAAAATATGGTAGTCTGGGTTGTTTGATGCTTATATCTGACAGCGTTACATAGAATTTTTCTTCTCTCCAGTAATTGTGTTTTTTATCTGGCATTGTACCATACTATGTAGAGTCTAGTTTTATTATAATTAGTAAAGGCTTATCAGGGTGCTTTAGGAGGTTCAAGCACGGGGTCATCCTTTTCAGGACAATCACTCAGTTATCAGGGATATACAGAATAGGGTAACAGTAGGCAAGCCTAGTATTATCAACCTCCGTATCAATTTGGACTTTGTTTTTTTGGCTTATAAATTGTGTTGATGGTGGCTATATCCTTTTTAAATAAACTTTATCAAAAGTTAGGTTTTGTTATTTCCAGTCCAATTCTGTGATAGTTGTACTATTTTTGGATTTGGTTTATCCTTTTCAGTGATATGTACTGCCATATACAGCCCACATACTGTCAGGGGTGGATTGGGAAATCAAAGTAGCTCTGAAAAAAATTATATATATATATTGTAGAATTGAAGAAAAATAAATCACACACACAGTATAACTGTAATCATCATGGCACGTATAATTACCTCTGTCACTCAACAAAACCCATTATAGGAAGACCAATATTAGCAATAAAAACACTATTCAAGGGGTAAATAATTCCACCACAGCATGATCACATATCATCACCACATAGTGATTAATACCAACATACTGAATTACCACCACTAGAAAGATCAATATTGCCAATAATAATAGTATATGAGGGCCACATAATACCACCACATTGTCGCTGGAAAAAACTATACAAAGACCAATATTATATCTACATGTAGTGACCATGTAGCAGTATCTACTAGATCTACACAGTCACTTTGCAAACCATATAAATGATTACAGTACCATTATATCCAGCAATCATAGGTGTTGTCTCCTCTGACTGGAGTTGTTCACTTTCCCTTTTTATTCATCTGGCCCAGACCGTCATGATGACTTTTCCCAGTCACAACTTGTCTCTGCAGAATTTGACACATACATCTTTGACTCCTCAATTTTCCAAGGATCTAGCTTCAGTTTCCAAACTTATATATGATATCCCCATCCATAGTGCCCCAGATAGTAGTAATACCACTTGAGCTAACCCAGATAGTAATAGTATCCCTCTTTTTGTGCTCTCTGTAGATCCCACATAGTAAATGCCACTTTTCATGTCCCACACATAGTAAAAGTGCCCCGACTCTATAATAATGCTCCCCTTATACCCTCACTCTGTAATAATACCACAAATAGGCCACCACTCGCTAATAATGCCCCAAATAGGCCTCTACTTTGTAATAAAGCTCCATATTGGCCACACTCAGTAATAATGGTCCTCACAGGCCGCTATTCAGTAATAATTCCCCATATAGACCCTTCTCAGTAATAATGCTCATCATAGGCTTAAGTGCCGTCACCCACTAGTAGTGCCCTTTAGATATTTAGTAAAAAAAATATATATATATTCTGATCTATGGCAGCGTGCCACTCTTCCTGCTTTTGACCCTTGCAGTCCATGCCCAGTCAGCTCACCTACTGACTTCCGGGTGGAGCAATCATGTAATCATGTGTGCATGTCACGCAATTGCTCTAACAAGAACTCAGCAGATGAGCTGTATGGGCGCAGACTGCAGAGGTCAGGTCATTTCAGCTAAAAACCTCCACTCCTCCAACTAGCCCACCTGGAATTTTCCTGGTGGGTTGAATGACTAATCTGCCCCTGCATACTATAAAACATTATTAAATGCCCAAATAATATGCAACATCCAAATGATACTCCTCTACAGAGACCAAATAATACTGCCATGTGGATTCCACATTAAATTTCCAAACACCACCACCCTATACTGCTAAATATTTTCATGCCCTTGTTGGCACCTAGAAAACCTATGCATTGACCAATTTGCTCTCCAAATATTGACTATGGGGTATAGCTATTTGAACAGGCAAAAAGTAATCATTTCGTGCAACTTTTGCTTTTCAGTATATAATGTTTGTGCTTCTTGTAGCGTTCACACTCACACCTAGCCATATCTCCAGCCACTTTTAACTGCAAACTCTTCCAATAAACAGTTAATATCAGTATCGTAGGACCATAGTGTCTTATTACAACGTTTTCCCTGCTAAACCACAGCTCAAATGATGGCTGAGGAACCACTGGATCTTTCTTTATCACTTTTATTGTGGTTACATACTACATTTTTATTATACTGGGTAAATAGCTCTTAACTTTTACCATTGACCTTATTAACGAAAATGTAAAATACAGAAATCTCAAAAATAGTACACATTTCAGATCCTGGAAAGCCTGTATGGAAGCTGCAGACTAGGAAAGAACACACATAAGTGCTCTATCCTCCTCTTTACCTAATTTAACTTCTACAGCAATGCCTTTATTTATTCATGTACAGCATGCTGCTCAGACATGAGGATATGTGCGGAGGAGTGATGGCAGATTGTGCTTTATTGTGTGTGGTCATCACCTGCCAATTTGAGTGGGAATTGGTTATTTAAACCAGCAAAAACAGTGGGCTCTGTCTTCCTGAGCGTAGAGATATTTTCTCTGTTACATTCAGGTGGTTACTATTAAAGCCACATCACAGAAAGCCACATCTTCCACCCTGAGCTTCAGCACACTGTAAAAATATATGCTTATATTAAAGAAATACCTAAAAATAAATAAAAATGTGAATATTCCAAAAATAACCACATACCGTTATAACGGCATTAACCAGTCAGCATCACATACAAAGGTATGCATTGCACAGAATATGTTAGCATGAAAATTCTAAACTGATTTTCGGATATTGTCTCTCCAGCCTTATGCCTATCTGCCATTACTCCATTTCTCAAATTTAGACTTTGGGACTCATAGACTTGGGAGAATTGTTTCCCACTGTATGATGCCTCTATAAAGCCAGTGAAGCTACCCATTTGATTATGCAGGACATGGTCTATTAAGGTTCTCTAAGTAGGGCTTGGCTTGACTGCTGAAGTAAATGGCTGCTTGACTGCCGAGCTCCTGAATCACATAGGGCTATAAAGCGACTTCTAACCATCAATTTCTCATCAAATAAACAGCTAAACGGAACTCACCTGCTGCCCAACTATCCAGGATGCCGCGATGGGAAAAAGCGACCACTGGCAATACTAGATAAGTTGATCAATTTCTACTTTTCTCAGTCCCTGGTGAGGGATCAAGATGGCGCGTCTGGAAGCTTACGTGGAAGCTACTCTGTGTTTAAACCTAATCTAAGGGGATGAGGCAGAGAGCCAACTCTAAACCACTGTCCAGCGAGAACTTTCAGCTAAACATTGCAAATCCACTCACAAGCTCAAAGAAAAACCCTGCGAAAACTGGTCTAGAGTTTTCGAAACAACTCGGTCATCATCATCAACTCTCAGACCACATGGTGGATGTTGCCTCTTCTCCCACATTTAGTCCAAGGATAAGCTTTCCAGACAGACATCCTGATGCAGGGGGGGGTAGCCAAACCTCTCCTAAAGCTATATTACCCGCTTTCACAGATGTTTTTGACAAAATTCCTGTTAATAATATATCAGTGACAGATACCGTCATGAAAGCTGAAAACTGAAAGCCCTACAAATCTTTCTACAATCTAATTTTGCTCACCTAATTCAACCCCTCAACTTAGAAAACAGAATTACCCATATGGAAACCAAGATACCAGAATTCGCTTCATCACACAATAATCTTATAGACTCACACTATGTCTGGAATCAGAACTGGAGAAACTCCAAAATAAAGTGGCGTACATAGAGGACAGGTCATATCGCAATATCATTACGTTCAGAGAGATCCCAGAGACAATTTCTGCTTCTAAATTGATGCACTACTTGCAAAACCTCATGGAATTGCTTCTACTAGACTGTTCTTTATAGGATCTCATGGTGGACAGGGCACATAGACTCCCCCACCCTAAACATCTAGCAGATCATATACTCAGAGATGTCTTGGACGGCATTCACTTTTTTCATGTTAATCAAAAGCTCTTGCAAGTGACCAGGAAAGTGAACCCATTGCCTGCACTCTATCAAACTTTGTCTCTGTTTACAGACTTATCCGCAGCAACCCTGACGCAAAGACCTTGACTGTTTCCTATCATCACAACGCTCATAGACAATAAAATTACACATAAATGGGGATTCCCTGTGCGACTATTGATAATTCACAACCACACCCCTTCCATTATTAATTCATTGGATGAATGAATCATCCTCATGTGACAATGGAATCTAGATTTCTCTTTAACTATTGAGGATCCTGGACAAACCAATCATTATCTCCCAGAGGAATTGTAAGCTATGAGGTCATGCAAACAAGTTCACCACTGACTTTAAATCTGCCCTGCTAGTGAGACTTTATAAAACACCCAACATTCAGATACACTGGAGAACACCCCCCCCCCATACAGTATTTAGCTCCAGATGAGCTACTGCATTTTTCTGCCCACCTGTAAAGTAGTGAAGGACTGTTTGCTGTTGCTGTTGTATCTTTTTGCTTTTCCCACTTTTCCTCCCTTACTATTTAACAAGAACCAACAATGGCCAACACAACACAAGAACACTGCTCCCATGATGTCATCCTTGTACTGCTTTTATTGCAAAGTGCTCCACATAAGGCCGCCTGCACATGGGTGGGTCAGACCTTGCATGAGGGATTTCTGCAGCGGAGTTCAACCTGGTGCCTGGCCGGTGACCCCAGCTCACCTGTCCTGCATCTTCTCCTCTGCTGCTGATGTGTCGGCAACGCACCAGCGCACATGCGCAAGTAAACAGAACTGATGGAGAAAAACCAATATCATTTTCAGAATCTATGACCCCAAAATACCCCCAAAAGTTCTAAACTCGCAGTAACCAAAAATTGTGCTCCCCGGTGTACTTTTTCTCTTAGTTTTACCTGGTACTAGTTTTTCACCTACCTTTACCTTTTACTCATTTGTTTAAACTAATCGATGTCACTTTCACGTCATAATTTATTTAATCCATGATACATATTTTATGTCTGGTGGATTTCTTCAACTGTATTTTCTTACTGTTACATGTGTTAAGTTGCTATTGTTTCTTTTGGAAAAAATGCTGAAACCCAATAAAAGATTATTAAAACATAGAAAATGCTGCTAATATGTAATGTTAAGTATCGGATATTTCTAAACATTGTACCAGTTACATATATGCCATGTGTAAAACGAATGAAAATATTAATATAGTATAAACAATGTAACTCGATGAAAAAATTACCTTCAGGCCTCATTTACGTGATCATATGCGTTTTTACCTTCGCCATACACGCCGTAAAATCGCATAGAGTCCTGATCTTAATTAGTGCATTTTCTGCCATTCACATGGGCGTCTGCAACGCGGAAAACTAATGAATGTAATTAAAAATGGAAAAATTTAGACGGTACCTATAGTCGCCCTGGTGTTTCACACTACCGAATTAGAGTATTCACCCTGAAAAGAGCGACCCGAGGTAGATACTCAGATTAGGTAGTGTGAAACACCAGGGCAACTTTAAGGCCCCTCTATATTTTTTCTTTTCAATTCCATTTCCATTCCAAAGGTTATTTCATTCCAATTCCATTCCAAAGGATACATTTTAAAGATATCACGAGGGTCTTTCGTTTCATGTGGGTTTTTGTGCTAACATTTAATATCCAACATAAAATATGACTAAACCAGTTTTGGTGGAAAAGCTACAATTCCAGAAATATCAGAATTGCAAGAGAGATTTCATATTTACACGTGAAATAAAATCTGTTGCCATATAAGCTCAGAATACTGACACATTTATGTGGCACATTTTTTCCCAGTTGATGGCTCTACATTTGGAACTAATAAACTATTTCTTTGACACCCAAGAAACCAATAACGCTTTAAAAGGTGGGAACAAATATTTAAATGATAAAAACCACCAGCACAAGGCGACAGATGTGAAAAGCATCGAGTATAACATCCAGAGCTAGCAACATTTGATATTTGGCTACTAAGAAAAAGGTCTTGAAAAGTCATCAGGGTAATTTACAAGGTTTTAGCAAGTAATTATGTAGTGAAATGTTGATAACCTTGCCTTGAAAGGAAATATTATTTTCCCCTTAGATTCAATACACAAACCAGCCACATAAAATGCATTAAATATCACACACAATACAGTGAATCAGCCAGGAAAGATAATGCTGCAAAATGAAATAACATGGAAGAAAGTAGTAGATTTTTAAAGCTTTACATAAACATTTACTGTCATATTTTTGAAGATTTAACTTATTATAAGCAGCCAATCCTGGGCTAACAACTGCTAGTTTTCCTACAATAAAACATGGTTGATTTCATAAGCCTCATTGGCTTTATTGCCCATAGCATAGCTGCCAGCTGTTCCAATCTTTGTAGAGCAGTCCTGCAAACCAGACAGTTAAAATGGCAGAATTTATGGTAATTTGCTATAAAACGGGGCATTTTTGGTTGTTTTGTAGGGAGTTTCCTGGCAGAACAGGAACAGAATTGAGAGTTGTTTTTTTGCAATGTGGGTAAGCCTGCTATAGCTTAAGTTTTTCAAGATTTATTTAAGACATTAAGGCCTCATGTCCACGGGCAAAAGAAGAATTAAAATCCGCAGCGGATTTTAACTCTTCTCCCGCACGCGGATCCGCACCCCATAGGGATGCATTGACCACCCGCGGGTAGATAAATACCCGCGGATGGTCAATAAAAGTGATTTAAAAAAAAATGGAGCATGAAAAAATCTGGACCATGCTCCATTTTCGTGTGGGTCTCCCGCGGGGACGGCTCTTCCTCACGGCCGGATCTTTGTTGCTTCGGCTCGGCGGATGTGCCCGACGCATGTGCGCGCCACGCCGATGACGCGCCGGCGACGTGCCGCTGGCGTGACGAGTTCATCCGCCGGCCGAAAAAGAAGATCCAGCCATGAGGAAGAGAAGACCTTCCCGGTCCGCTGCGGGTGAGTTAATTCTTTTAAATTCCTATTTTAAGCTCCCATGTCCGCGGGGCAGGAGGGACCCGCTGCAGATTCTCCATGGAGAATCCGTAGCGGGCCTGATTTTCCCCATGGACACGAGGCCTAAAGCTGAGCTCTTCACGGCAACATCTAATTAATGTAACTAAAATGAATATACACAAGACATTTTCTTGAATGTTTGTGTTGGCGTATATATTTTGGACCGCTTTCACATGGGCAACAAAATCGTGTGATTTTCTTGTGATGCGATTCAACTTTTATAGTTGAAGTCCTACTGTTTGTCCCTAAAGTAAGCCCATGCTGCATAAAAAACAACAAACAATACATTGTGATTTTGTGGCACTCTTCTGCCAGGTTTTTCAGGAGAAGCTTGAAATAAAAGCCCTACCCCTAAAATAAGCCCTAGCAGCATAAGAAAAAAAATAATCAAGTGCTACAGTGATTGGTGACCCGCAGCGCACGAGAGCCAATCAGAACCAGTGCTTGCTGGAGGAGGGATTTTTTTAAAACCCCTTTACCAGGAAGCATTGGTTGAAGACCAGAACTGCCGGAGAAGAAGTGCAGCAGAGCAGACAGAGCCTGTTAGTCAATGTATTGTTTTGCTTTTTGTTAGTGCAGCTAGGGCTTATTTTAGGGGTAGGACTTATATTTCAAGCTCCTTCAAAAATCCAGGCAAAAAGTGGGCTACAAAGTCACGTAACTTTGTGGTGCCACAAAATCACTATATCGCCGAGAGAAGACGCAGCGATATCACACGGACCACAGCTGGGATATTGCTGCAATTTTTTTGCTGCAATATCACTGTTGCTCGAGTGAAAGAGGCCTTATTTACATATACTTCAAGACGTTCAGGCTTCTGTTAATTTCATAACTGTTAAGGACTAGAGATGAGCGAACGTACTCGTCCGAGCTTGATACTCGTTCGAGTATTAGCGTGTTCGAGATGCTCGTTACTCGTAACGAGTACCACGCGATGTTCGGGTTACTTTCACTTTCATCTCTGAGACGTTAGCACTAGAGATGAGCGAACGTGTTCTTCCGAGCTTGATATTCGTGCGAATATTAGGGTGTTCGGGATGTTCGTTATTCGTAACGAACACCATGCGGTGTTCTGGTTACTTTCACTTCCTTCCCTGAGACGTTAGCGCGCTTTTCTGGCCAATTGAAAGACAGGGAAGGCATTACAACTTCCCCCTGTGACATTCAAGCCCTATACCACCCCCCTGCTGTGAGTGGCTGGGAAGATCAGGTGTCACCCGAACATAAAAGTCGGCCCCTCCCGCGGTTCGCCTCAGATGCCGTGTGAGTTAGATGAGGGACAGTGCTGTTTGTAGTGGAGCTGATGTAGGGAAAGAATTGGTAGTTAGTGTAGGCTTCAAGACCCCCCAAAGGTCCTTATTAGGGCCACTGATAGCTGTGTGTTGGCTGCTGTTAGCAGTGGCAATTTTTTTTCTTCTCAAAATCGGCTCTGCAGAGCGTTGCACCTGGCATTAGGGACAGAAGTGCTGCATAGGCAGGGAGAGTGTTAGGAGTGAGTGTAGCCTTCAAGAACCTCAACGGTCCTTTCTAGGGCCATATTTAACCGTGTGCAGTACTGTCCAGGCTGCTGTTAGCTGTGCTGCATTTTTTTTTGCTTCTCAAAATCGCCTCTGCAGACCATTGCACCCTCCATTGATACTGCAGGGAAAGAATTGTATAGGCAGGGCCACAACACAGTTATTATTCATTGAATATACGCAGTGCTGCCTTTTGGTGCAAAAAAACGGAAAATAATTCTATTTGTCCTGCCTCTGTCCGTCCTAACGCCAGTGGACATGTGTCGGCTGCGTGTGCAACCTGTAAAAATCAGACGCACCCAGCTACGTTTTACTCCTGGCTTTGCCATTTGCTTTCCTTAATTGGGAAAAAAAATACCTGCTCTGCCACAGTTAATAACTCTGCTACCCTCACGTTCTGTGACACATTAGCAGGAAAACAGCACAGTTATTAAACTTCTCATGTTCATAGAATATACGCAGTGCTGCCTTTTGGTGCAAAAAAACGGAAAATAATTCTATTTGTCCTGCCTCTGTCCGTCCTAACGCCGGTGGACACGTGTCGGCTGCGTGTGCAACCTGTAAAAATCAGACGCACCCAGCTACGTTTTACTCCTGGCTTTGCCATTTGCTTTCCTTAATTGGGAAAAAAATACCTGCTCTGCCACAGTTAATAACTCTGCTACCCTCACGTTCTGTGACACATTAGCAGGAAAACAGCACAGTTATTAAACTTAGATTATTCATTCACTAGAGGCAGTGGGGCCTTTCGTTTTCAAAAAAGGTAAAAAATTATATTTGGCCTGCAGTCTTGCGCCAATTTATTAGCTGCCTGTGAAATCAAATCACTGGTAATACAGCATGCTGAGGGGTAGGGGTAGGCCTAGAGGACGTGGACGCGGCCGAGGACGCGGAGGGCCAAGTCAGGGTGTGGGCACAGGCCAAGCTCCTGATCCAGGTGTGTCGCAGCCGACTGCTGCGCGATTAGGAGAGAGGCACGTTTCTGGTGTCCCCACATTCATCGCCCAATTAATGGGTCCACGCGGGAGACGGTTATTAGAAAATGAGCAGTGTGAGCAGGTCCTGTCCTGGATGGCAGAAAGTGCTTCGAGCAACCTATCGTCTACCCGCAGTTCTGCGCCGTCCACTGCTGCCAATCCGAATCCTCTGTCTGCTGCTCCTCCTTCCTCCCAGCCTCCTCACTCCACTACAATAACACCTGCTCAGGAGCGGGAACACTCCCAGGAACTGTTCTTGGGCCCCTGCTTAGATTGGGCAGCAGCGGTTCCTCTCCCACCAGAGGAGTTTATCGTCACTGATGCTCAACCATTCGAAAGTTCCCGGGGTCCGGGGGAAGAGGCTGGGGACTTCCGCCAACTGTCTCAACAACTTTCTGTGGGTGAGGAGGATGATGACGATCAGACACAGTTGTCTTGCAGTGAGGTAGTAGTAAGGGCAGTAAGTCCGAGGGAGCAGCGCACAGAGGATTCGGAGGAAGAGCAGCAGGACGATGAGGTGACTGACCCCACCTGGTGTGCAACGCTTACTCAGGAGGACAGGTCTCCAGAGGGGGAGTCAAGGGCATCAGCAGGGCAGGTTGCAAGAGGCAGTGCGGTGGGCAGGGGTAGAGGCAGGGCCAGACCGAATAATCCACCAAGTGTTTCCCAAAGCGCCCCCTCGCGCCATGCCACCCTGCAGAGGCCGAGGTGCTCTAAGGTCTGGCAGTTTTTCACAGAGACGCCTGACGACCGACGAACAGTGGTGTGCAACCTTTGTCGCGCAAAGCTCAGCCGGGGAGCCAACACCAACAGCCTCACCACCACCACCATGCGCAGACATATGATGGCCAAGCACCCCGCAAGGTGGGACGAAGGCCGTTCAGCGCCTCCGGTTTGCCCCCCTGCCTCTCCCCCTGTGCCCCAACCTGCCACTGAGATGCAACCCCCCTCTCAGGACACAGGCACTACCGTCTCCTGGCCTGCACCCACACCCTCACCTCCGCTGTCCTCGGCCCCATCCAGCAGTGTAGTTCAGCGCACCGTCCAGCCGTCGCTTGCGCAACTGTTGGAGCGCAAGCGCAAGTACGCCGCCACGCACCCGCACGCTCAAACGTTAACCGTCCGCATAGCAAAATTCATCAGCCTTGAGATGCTGCCGTATAGGGTTGTGGAAACGGAGTCCTTCAAAAGTATCATGGAGGCGGCGGCCCCGCTCTACTCAGTTCCCAGTCGCCACTACTTTTCCCGATGTGCCGTCCCAGCCCTGCACGACCACGTCTCCCGCAACATTGTACGCGCCCTCACCAACGCGGTTACTGCCACGGTCCACTTAACTACGGACACGTGGACAAGCACAGGCGGGCAGGGCCACTACATCTCCCTGACGGCACATTGGGTGAATTTAGTGGAGGCTGGGACAGAGTCAGAGCCTGGGACCGCTCATGTCCTACCCACCCCCAGAATTGCGGGCCCCAGCTCGGTGGTGGTATCTGCGGAGGTGTATGCTTCCTCCACTAAAGCACCCTCCTCCTCCTCCTCCTCCTCTGTCTCGCAATCAAGATGTGTTAGCAGCAGCATGTCGCCAGCAGTCGGTGTCGCGCGGTGTGGCAGCACAGCGGTGGGCAAGCGTCAGCAGGCCGTGCTGAAACTACTCAGCTTAGGCGATAAGAGGCACACGGCCCACGAACTGCTGCAGGGTCTGACACAGCAGACCGACCGCTGGCTTGCGCCGCTGAGCCTCCAACCGGGCATGGTCGTGTGTGACAACGGCCGTAACCTGGTGGCGGCTCTGCAGCTCGGCAGCCTCACGCACGTGCCATGCCTGGCCCACGTCTTTAATTTGGTGGTTCAGCGCTTTCTGAAAAGCTACCCACGCTTGTCAGACCTGCTCGTAAAGGCGCGCCGGCTCTGCGCACATTTTCGCAAGTCCCACACGGACGCTGCCACCCTGCGCACCCTGCAACATCACTTTAAGCTGCCAGTGCACCGACTGCTGTGCGACGTGCCCACACGGTGGAACTCTACGCTCCACATGTTGGCCAGGCTCTATGAACAACGTAGAGCTATAGTCGAATACCAACTCCAACATGGGCGGCGCAGTGGGAGTCAGCCTCCTCAATTCCTTTCAGAAGAGTGGGCCTGGTTGGCAGACATCTGCCATGTCCTTGGTAATTTTGAGGAGTCTACCCAGGTGGTGAGCGGCGATGCTACAATCATTAGCGTCACCATTCCTCTGCTATGCATCTTGAGAAATTCCCTGCAAACCATAAAGGCAGCTGCTTTGCGCTCGGAAACGGGGGCGGGGGAAGACAGTATGCCGCTGGATAGTCAGGGCACCCTCCTGTCTATTTCTCAGCGCGTACAGGAGGAGGAGGAGGAGCATGAGGAGGATGAGGAGGAGGGGGAAGAGACAGCTTGGGCCGCTGCTGACGGTACACCGGCTGATTGCCTGTCATCCTTTCAGCGTGTATGGCCTGAGGAGGAGGAGGAGGAGGATCCTGAAAGTGATCTTCCTAGTGAAGACAGCCATGTGTTGCGTACAGGTACCCTGGCACACATGGCTGACTTCGTTAGGATGCCTTTCTCGTGACCCTCGCGTTGCACGCATTCTGGCCACGACGGATTACTGGGTGTACACACTGCTCGATCCACGGTATAAGGAGAACCTGCCCACTCTGATTCCCGAAGAGGAAAGGGGTTCGAGAGTGTTGCTATACCACAGGACCCATGCGGACAAGCTGATGGTAAAATTCCCAGCCGACAGCGCTAGTGGCAGAAGGCGCAGTACCGAGGGCAAGGTAGCAGGGGATGTGCGTAGATCGAGCAGCATGTACATCCCAGGCAGTGCAACAGTCTTTAAGGGCCTGGCCAGCTTTATGGCTCCCCACCAAGACTGTGTCACCGCTCCCCAGTCACGGCTGAGTCGGCGGGAGCACTGTAAAAGGATGGTGAGGGAGTACGTAGCGGATCGCACGACCATCCTTGGTGACGCCTCTGCCCCCTACAACTACTGGGTGTCGAAGCTGGACACGTGGCCTGAACTAGCGCTGTATGCCCTGGAGGTGCTTGCTTGTCCTGCGGCTAGCGTCTTGTCGGAGAGGGTGTTTAGTGCGGCTGGGGGAATCATCACAGATAAGCGTAGCCGCTTGTCAACCGACAGTGCCGACAGGCTAACACTCATCAAGATGAACAAAGGCTGGATTTCGCCAGACTTCTGTTCTCCACCAGCGGACAGCAGCGATACGTAAGCAATACGTAGGCTGCACCCGCGGATGGAAGCTACGTTCTCTCTCACCATCCAAAACGGGGACATTTCTGCTTCATCAATCTGTGTCTAATATTCCTCCTCCTCCTCCTGCTCCTCCTCCTGAAACCTCACGTAATCACGCTGAACGGGCAATTTTTCTTAGGGCCACAAGGCTCACTCAAATAATTTTTCTGAATAATTTTTATAAGTTTCAATGCGCTTAAAAGCGTTGGAACTTTAACTTGAACCAATTTTTCGTTACACTGGGCTGCCTCCAGGCCTAGTTACCACTTAAGCCACATTAACCAAAGCGATTAATGGGTTTCACCTGCCCTCTTGGCTGGCCATGGCCAATTTTTGGGATGTACATTAGTACTGTTGATACAGCAATTTTTGTGGGCCCTCGCCTACAGTGTAATCAAATTAATTTTTAGCCCACCTGCATTACAGCTGACGTTACCTCAGCTGTGTTGGGCAATGCAATGGGATATTTTTGTGTACCGCCGGTGGGTTCCAGGGAGCCACCCATGCTGTAGGTGCACACAGAGTTTTTAATACATGTGTCCACTTCTAAAGAACCCCAGTCTGACTGGGGCATGCAGTGTGGGCCGAAGCCCACCTGTATTACGCACGACATTACTACCTCAGCTGTGTTGGGCAATGCAATGGGATATTTCTATGTACCGCCGGTGGGTTCCAGGGAGCCACCCATGCTGTAGGTGCACACGGAGTTTTTAATACATGTGTCCACTTCTAAAGAACCCCAGTCTGACTGGGGCATGCAGTGTGGGCCGAAGCCCACCTGTATTACGCACGACATTACTACCTCAGCTGTGTTGGGCAATGCAGTGGGATATTTCTATGTACCGCCGGTGGGTTCCTGGCACCCACCCAGGCAGTGGGTCCACAGGGAGTTTAACCTACATGTGTCCACTTGTAAAGAACCCCGGTCAGACTGGGGCATGCAGTGTGGGCCGAAGCCCACCTGCATTAAGCACGACATTACTACCTCAGCTGTGTTGGGCAATGCAATGGGATATTTTTATGTACCGCCGGTGGGTTCCAGGGAGCCACCCATGCTGTGGGTCGACAGGGACTTCACAATAGGGAGTTGTACCTGCCTGTGTCTATGAATTAAAAAGCCCGGTCTGACTGGGGCATGCAGACACCTTGACAGAATGAATAGTGTGTGGCACATAGGTTCCCCATTGCTATGCCCACGTGTGCAGCTCCTGATGGCGGTGGCACAGGATTCTATTTCTCATTGCTTCTGTACAGCATTGTGGGCTATCGCTCCGCCACTTTTAAAGAGGGTCGCTGCCTAGCCGTGCCAACCTCTGCAGTGTGTGCCTGCGGTCCCTCGTCATGGCAGACGCAATTCTAAATAGACATGAGCGTGGTGTGGCATGAGGGCAGCTGAAGGCTGCCCAGGGACACTTTGGTGTGCGCTGTGGGGGGGAGGGGGGGGGGGCGGTTGGGCAGCATGTAACCCAGGAGAAGTGTCAGTGGAGTGTCATGCAGGCAGTGATTGTGCTTTGTTGGAGGTAGTGTGGTGCTTAGCAAAGGTATGCCATGCTAATGAGGGTTTTTCAGAAGTAAAAGTTGTTGGGAGGGGGGGGGGCAACTCTTGCCGGTATTGTGGCTTAATAGTGGGACCTGTGAACTTGAGATGCAGCCCAACATGTAGCCCCTCGCCTGCCCTATCCGTTGCTGTGTCGTTCCCATCACTTTCTTGAATTGCCCAGATTTTCACACATGAAAACCTTAGCGAGCATCGGCGAAATACAAAAATGCTCTGGTCGCCCATTGACTTCAATGGGGTTCGTTGTTCGAAACGAACCCTCGAACATTGCGGGAAGTTCGTTCCGAATAACGAACACCCGAACATTTTGGTGTTCGCTCATCTCTAGTTAGCACGCTTTTCTGGCCAATAGAAAGACAGGGAAGGCATTACAACTTCCCCCTGCGACGTTCAAGCCCTATACCACCCCCCTGCAGTGAGTGGCTGGCGAGATCAGGTGTCACCCGAGTATAAAAATCGGTCCCTCCCGCGGCTCGCCACAGATTTGTTCTGACATAGAGGAGGGAAAGTGCTGTTGGTGCCGGAGCTGCTATAGGGAGAGTGTTAGGAGTATTTTAGGCTTCAAGAACCCCAACGGTCCTTCTTAGGGCCACATCTAACTGTGTGCAGCACTGTGGAGGCTGCTTTTTGCAGTGTTGCACATTTTTTTTTTTTTTGTATATCGGCCGTGCAGAGCATTGCGCCCTGCAGTAATTATTCATACTCCAGGGCCAGAAGTGGTGGGTCTGTGCTGGGTGTAGTTGTCCTCCTAATTCATACGCAGCCAGCTAAGTGTTACAGCAGGCTTGCGCAAAATTATTTCCTGGCTCTGTGTTGGCTGTTAAATCACCGCTGTATTCCAGTCCACAGTGCAACAGAGTGCAGTTATTTGACATACTCCAGGGCCAGTAGTGGTGACGCAGAGAGAGAAGACATTAACAGTGTATATAGGCAGTGGGCCTTTCCAAAAACATTTGTGGAAAAAAATCTATTTGGGCTGCCTGTGACTGTCCTCAGTGTACTGGGTCTGTGCTGGGTGTAGTTGTCCTCCTAATTCATACGCAGCCAGCTAAGTGTTACAGCAGGCTTGCGCAATATTTTTTCCTGGCGTTCCGTAAGCGAAGTCAGCCTCCAACCACAGGCCAATAAGCGGCACATTGAATTACAGCGTTCTGTTTCTGCATTACTGGTAATACAGCATGCTGAGGGGTAGGGGTAGGCCTAGAGGACGTGGACGCGGGCGAGGACGCGGAGGCCCAAGTCAGGGTGTGGGCACAGGCCGAGCTCCTGATCCAGGTGTATCGCAGCCGACTGCTGCGGGATTAGGAGAGAGGCACGTTTCTGGCATCCCCACATTCATCTCACAATTAATGGGTCCACGCGGTAGACCTTTATTAGAAAATGAGCAGTGTGAGCAGGTCCTGTCGTGGATGGCAGAAAGTGCATCCAGCAATCTATCGTCCAGAGTTCTGCGCCGTCCACTGTTGCAACTCTGAATCCTCTGGCTGCTGCTCCTCCTTCCTCCCAGCCTCCTCACTCCATTACAATGACACATTCTGAGGAGCGGCCAGACTCCCAGGAACTGTTCTCGGGCCCCTGCCCAGATTGGGCAGCAATGGTTCCTCTCCCACCAGAGGAGTTTATCGTGACTGATGCCCAACCTTTGGAAAGTTCCCGGGGTCCGGGGGATGAGACTGGGGACTTCCGGCAACTGTCTCAAGACCTTTCAGTGGGTGAGGAGGACGATGACAATGAGACACAGTTGTCTATCAGTGAGGTAGTAGTAAGGGCAGTAAGTCCGAGGGAGGAGCGCACAGAGGATTCAGAGGAAGAGCAGCAGGACGATGAGGTGACTGACCCCACCTGGTTTGCTACGCCTACTGAGGACAGGTCTTCAGAGGGGGAGGCAAGGGCAGCAGCAGGGCAGGTTGCAAGAGGCAGTGCGGTGTCCAGGGGTAGAGGCAGGGCCAGACCGAATAATCCACCAACTGTTTCCCAAAGCGCCCCCTCACGCCATGCCACCCTGCAGAGGCCGAGGTGCTCAAAGGTCTGGCAGTTTTTCACTGAGAGTGCAGATGACCAACGAACAGTGGTGTGCAACCTTTGTCGCGCCAAGATCAGCCGGGGAGCCACCACCACCAGCCTCACCACCACCAGCATGTGCAGACATATGATGGCCAAGCACCCCACAAGGTGGGACGAAGGCCGTTCACTGCCTCTGGTTTTCACCGCTGCCTCTCCCCCTGTGCCCCAACCTGCCACTGAGATCCAACCCCCCTCTCAGGACACAGGCACTACCATCTCCTGGCCTGCACCCACACCCTCACCTCCGCTGTCCTCGGCCCCATCCAGCAATGTCTGTCAGCGCACCGTCCAGCTGTCGCTAGCGCAAGTGTTGGAGCGGAAGCGCAAGTACGCCGCCACGCACCCGCACGCTTAAGCGTTAAACGTGCACATAGCCAAATTCATCAGCCTGGAGATGCTGCCGTATAGGCTTGTGGAAACGGAGTCTTTCAAAAGTATGATGGCGGCGGCGGCCCCGCGCTACTCAGTTCCCAGTCGCCACTACTTTTCCCGATGTGCTGTCCCAGCCCTGCACGACCACGTCTCCCGCAACATTGTACGCGCCCTCACCAACGCGGTTACTGCCAAGGTCCACTTAACAACAGACACGTGGACAAGCACATGCGGGCAGGGCTACTATATCTCCCTGACGGCACATTGGGTGAATTTAGTGGAGGCTGGGACAGAGTCAGAGCCTGGGACCGCTCACGTCCTACCCACCGCAAAAATTGCGGGCCCCAGCTCGGTGGTGGTATCTGCGGCGGTGCATGCTTCCTCCACTAAACCACCCTCCTCCTCCTCCTCCTACGCAACCTCTGTCTCGCAATCAAGATGTGTCAGCAGCAGCACGTCGCCAGTAGTCGGTGTCACGCGGCATGGCAGCACAGCGGTGGGCAAGCGTCAGCAGGCCGTGCTGAAACTACTCAGCTTAGGAGATAAGAGGCACACGGCCCACGAACTGCTGCAGGGTCTGACAGGTCCTTGGAAACTTTGAGGAGTCTACCCAGATGGTGAGCGGCGATGCTGCAATCATTAGTGTCACCATTCCTCTGCTATGCCTCTTGAGAAGTTCCCTGCAAAGCATAAAGGCAGACGCTTTGCGCTCGAAAACAGAGCCGGGGGAAGACTGTATGTCGCTGGATAGTCAGAGCACCCTCCTGTCTATATCTCAGCGCGTTGAGGAGGAGGAGGAGCATGAGGAGGATGGGGAAGAGACAGCTTGGCCCACTGCTGAGGGTACACATGCTGCTTGCCTGTCATTATTTCAGCGTGTATGGCCTGAGGAGGAGGAGGAAGAGGAGGAGGAGGATCCTGAAAGTGATCTTCCTAGTGAGGACAGCCATGTGTTGCGTACAGGTACCCTGGTACACATGGCTGACTTCATGTTAGGATGCCTTTCTCGTGACCCTCACGTTACACGCATTCTGGCCACTACGGATTACTGGGTGTACACACTGCTCGACCCACGGTATAAGGAGAACCTTTCCACTCTCATACCCGAAGAGGAAAGGGGTTCGAGAGTGATGCTATACCACAGGACCCTGGCGGAGAAGCTAATGGTAAAATTCCCATCCGACAGCGCTAGTGGCAGAAGGCGCAGTTCTGAGGGCCAGGTAGCAGGGGAGGTGCGGAGATCAGGCAGCGTGTACAGCACAGGCAGGGGAACACTCTCTAAGGCAGTGTCACCGCTCCCCAGTCAAGGCTGAGTCGGCGGGAGCACTGTAAAAGGATGGTGAGGGAGTACGTAGCCGATCGCACGACCGTCCTCCGTGACTCCTCTGCCCCCTACAACTACTGGGTGTCGAAGCTTGACACGTGGCCTGAACTCACGCTGTATGCCCTGGAGGTGCTTGCTTGTCCTGCGGCTAGCGTCTAGTCAGAGAAGGCGTTTAGTGCGGCTGGGGGAATCATCACAGATAAGCGTACCCGCCTGTCAACCGACAGTGCCGACAGGCTTACACTTATCAAGATGAACAAAGCCTGGATTTCACCAGACTTCTCTTCTCCACCAGCGGACAGCAGCGATACCTAAACAATACGTAGGCTGCACCCACGGATGGAAGCATCGTTCTCTATCACCATCAAAAAGGTGGACCTTTTAGCTTCATCAATCTGTGTATAATATTCATCCTCCTCCTCCTGAAACCTGACGTAATCACGCCGAACGGGCAATTTTTCTTAGGCCCACAAGGCTCAGTCATATAATTTTTGTAAACAATTTTTATACGTTTCAATGCTCATTAAAGCGTTGAAACTTCCACCTCAACCAATTTTTATTTTAACTGGGCTGCCTCCAGGCCTAGTTACAAATTAAGCCACATTAACCAAAGCGATTAATGGGTTTCACCTGCCCTCTTGGTTGGGCATGGGCAATTTTTCTGAGGTACATTAGTACTGTTGGTACACCAATTTTTTGGGGCCCTTGCCTACAGTGTAATCCAATTAATTTTTTGTCCACCTGCATTAAAGCTGATGTTACATCAGCTGTGTTGGGCACTGCAATGGGATACATTTATGTACAGCCGGTGGGTTCCAGGGAGCCACTCATGCCGTGGGTCCACAGGGAGTTTTAACTGCATGTGTCCACTTCTAAAGAACCCCAGTCTGACTGGGGCATGCAGTGTGGGCCGAAGCCCACCTGCAGTAAGCACGACATTACCTCAGCTGTGATGGGCAATGCAATGGGATATATTTATGTACCGCCGGTGGGTTCCAGGAAGCCACCCATGCTGTGGGTGCACACGGAATTCCCATTGCGGAGTTGTACCTGGCTGTGACTATTTATAAAAAACCGCGGTCTTACTGGGGCATGCAGACACCTTGACAGAATGAATAGTGTGTGGCACATAGGTTCCCCATTGCTATGCTCACGTGTGCAGCTCCTGATGGAGGTGGCACAGGATTGGATTTCTCATTGCTTCTGTACAGCATTGTGGGCTATCGCCCCGCCCCTTTTAAAGAGGGTCGCTGCCTAGCCGTGCCAACCCTCTGCAGTGTGTGCCTGCGGTTCCTCCTCATGGCAGACGCACTTATAAATAGACATGAGTGTGGTGTGGCATGAGGGCAGCTGAAGGCTGCGCAGGGACACTTTGTTGCGTGCTGTGGACACTGGGTCATGCGGGGGGGTTGGGCAGCATGTAACCCAGGAGAAGTGGCAGCGGAGTGTCATGCAGGCAGTGATTGTGCTTTGTTGGAGGTAGTGTGGTGCTTAGCTAAGGTATGCATTGCTAATGAGGGCTTTTCAGAAGTAAAAATTGTTGGGAGGGGGGGTGGCCCACTCTTGCCGCTATTGTGGCTTAATAGTGGGACCTGGGAACTTGAGATGCAGCCCAACATGTAGCCCCTCGCCTGCCCTATCCGTTGCTGTGTCGTTCCCATCACTTTCTTGAATTGCCCCGATTTTCACAAATGGAAACCTTAGCGAGCATCGGCGATATACAAAAATGCTCGGGTCGCCCATTGATTTCAATTGGGTTCGTTACTCGAAACGAACCCTCGAGCATCACTATAATTTCGTCCCGAGTAACGAGCACCCGAGCATTTTGGTGCTCGCTCATCTCTATTAAGGACCATAACAGACTGACTCACAAGGGCTGCTCTGTGTTTTCAGGATTGAAAGGTGTTCTAAAAGTTTATCAGATCTTCCTTTCCCTAAACCGCCCTACTAATCTTCTCTTGTTAACTTTTCTATTACTCTTAATTTCTTTAGTTTGCCCTTCAAAATGTATGCATATATTTTATATATCTACAGACTAAAAGGGGCAAGAAGGGATGGGGTGGCGCTTGATGTGCTCACTCGGGGTCGTCCTCATAGCCAGAAGACCAGGGGGCAGTCGCTAGATGGAAGTCTTTGGGCGAGACACAAAAAATGTTGAAAGGCTTTTTTTTTTTTTGGATATATGTATAGAAGGGACGGAAGAAGACATTAATCTATCAATGATAAATATGTCAATGGATATTGTCTCTATACTCTCAAACTGTTCAATATTTTATGTTGTATATTCAGGTTTTCAAAGTAATTTGCATATGGAAGTTAATAAAATCCTTTTGAACATAAAAGTTTCTCAAATTTGTCATAGCAGAGCTCTATAATTGCTTTATATACTGCTGGTAAAACTATGGCGGTGAACACTGTATGTTTATGTATACACTAATGTACATGGATCGTGACATGCTGTGTGAGGGTTTCTTCATATGGACGTAATTTAGTCCCATTTTGCAGCAGTGATAATCATGGCTGCATAACGAGATGAAACGAAAGCATTGATTTCAAAAGTTACATTTTCACTATTGGGAATCACTAGGGCAGAGGAATCAAATAAGTTTTCGAAGACTTTCACTGGCTTGACTCCTAAAACTTACCTTTTACCGTATTTTCCGCTTTATAAGACGCACTTTTCCCCACTCCAAAGCAGGTGAGGGGGGGAGTTGCTGCATCTTATGCAGCGAATGTGCAAAAAAATTTGTTCTGATTGCCATTTGTAGCGCGATCGCGAATTTAACGCGCGATCGCGATTTAGTTAGCGTGATCGCATGAACAAATGTGCGACCAGTCTCCTCCCCACTGCCGCCCATACATACCTCTGATTGGTCGTGAGCGCCGGCGGCTACCTCTGCTGCTCCCCGCCTCCACCAAATGGCTTCCGTCCTTCCTCCTGCTACACACAAGCGCCACTGTGATATGGAGCACCGGTTTTTCGGACCTCTGCTGCTCCCTCTGCTCCGTCACCCGGCACTAACCCTGCGCTGTCCCTGGGTGAGTTCAAATTCCCCCCCCCCTATTTTCCCTCTCTAAAACGGGGGTGCGTCCTATAAACCGATGCGTCTAATAGAACGGAAAATACGGTATTTATATTTTAGATAAAATGATAGGCTCCAAAGCAAACAAACATAAAATGGGACAATTATAAAAAATTATTTACTTCCTCACCAACCCTATCAGGATTCTGCAGTCCTTGAGCACTCAAGGTAGTGAATAAGCTTCAGGACCAGACAGAAACACCTAAGATTCTATATCAGGTTTCCTCGAATAGGTCCCTATCCTCAAGATAATTTAACAGGACAGGGATATTCTGATTCGGTCAATACTAGTTTTCCTGCATCAAAAACGCACATGCTGGTCTCTAATAAATAATGTTCTAGACCTGTGTGTAGGCTAATCGAGTGTCTTAGCCCGATGGTCTAGGAAATATCGGTAATAGTAGCCCACATGGTCAGATACCCATTCTAAATCCTATTCTTGTGGTTTTGAACAGATGGGTATAATTTGTGTGCAGGTGGTGTTAGCACTGTTTCTAGTAGAGTAAAAATCCCCTTAGGGCTCATGTCCACGGGGAAAAGAAGAATTAAAATCCGCAGCGGATTTTAACTCTTCTCCCGCGCGCAGATCCGCACCCCATAGGGATGCATTGACCACCCGCGGGTAGATAAATACCCACGGATTGTCAATAAAAGGGATTTAAAAAAAAATGGAGCATGAAAAAATCTGGACCATGCTCCATTTTCATGTGGGTCTCCCGCGGGCTTCTATTGAAGCCTATGGAAGCCGTCCGGATCCGCGGGACACAAAAATCACATTTTACTTACCCGCTCCGGTTCTTCTCTTCGGCGCCGCGCCATCCTCTCTCAGCCGCGGCCGGATCATTTTGCTTCGGCCCGGCGCATGCGCGGGGCACGTCACCGACGTCATCGTGCACATCCGCCCAGCCGAAGAATGAAGATCCGGCCGCGACGAGAGAAGATGACGCCGCCGCGAAGAGAAGAAACGGAGCGGATGGGAGGTGAGTTTATTGTCATTTATTTGTATTTTCAGCGCTCATGTCCGCGGGGCAGGAGGGACCCGCTGCAGATTCTACATGTAGAATCCGTAGCGGGCCCGGTTTTCCCCGTGGACATGAGGCCTTAGGGATAGAGATGAATCTGGACTTGGTCACAGTCAGGGATTCCAAAACCTCAATAGACTTATGCGTACCAGTTTGGATACATATTGTAGAGTCCAATTGTTCAAACTGTTTAGGTACTAGACTCTCAATGTCACCAGATCCAGATTCAGCATTTCTATTTACTCCTATCAGGATCCAGATATTGGTTATCGATCCTGGATTCACCATACCAGAGTTCTAATTCTAGACTAAGATGCCTTCAGTGTCTTGGACTGTAGATAATAATACTGGTTCTCATATATTTGGTTTTATCTATGGTTCTCTCGTATATTCGGTTTTCTCTTTGGTTCGACGCATTTCTGTCGATTGCACAACTCATCAGGAACCTCAACTAAACTGAACCTTGCCTGTGTCTCCCTGAATATCAGGGTCTGTACCTCTTCACTATCTAGAATGACCAGGCTCGTGTGTACCCAGTCAATCAGTAGTATTTGTTGCATTTATAGAATAGGAGTTTCCAAGTCATCTATTAAAGTAGCCTGAAATAAAACTATCAATATAGAGGAGTCCTCAAGAATGCCTTAGCAGTCCTCCCCAAAGAGAGCAATCTCTCAAAACTAGATCCTAACTTGGTCTGGTTGAATAAACTAGGCAAGCTTAACGTTCTGTATCTGTAGATAATAGCTCAGTATAGCAACTGCCTAGCCAAAACCAAAAGCAAAGTGAAGCAGAAAATAACAAACATAGGACCAAGTAGAGCCTCCAGCCTTGATAGTAGGTTAGGGACTAATCAGGTGGTAGGGAGGTAAATCACTTTTTGTAATTGTCCCGTTTTATGTTAGTTTGTTTTGGAGCCTATAATTTCTCTAAAATATAAATAAAAGGGTAAATTTAAAGGGGTTGTCCCGCGGCAGCAAGTGGGGTTATACACTTCTGTATGGCCATATTAATGCACTTTGTAATATACATCGCGCATTAAATATGAGCCATACAGAAGTTATACACTTACCTCCTCCGATGCTGGCGTCCCCGTCTCCATGGCGCCGACTAAAGCTGCCTTCTCCTTCCATTAGACGCGCTTGCGCTGTCCGGTCTTCTGCTCTGTTGAATGGGCCGATCCGGCGTACTCGCACCTGAGAGCTGGTCTGCGCATGCGCAGAAGACATGTGCGGCGCGAGCACGCCGGAGCGGCCCTATTCAACAGAGCAGAAGACCGGACAGAACAAGCACGTCTAATGGAAGGAGGAGGCAGCTTTAGTCGGCGCCATGGAGATGGGGACGCCAGCGCAGGGAAGGTAAGTGAATAACTTCTGTATGGCTCATATTTAATGCACGATGTATATTACAAAGTGCATTAATATGGCCATACTGAAGTGTATAACCCCACTTGCTGCTGCGGGACACCCCTTTAAGGAGTCAACCCAGTAAAAAATAAAAAAAGTCATTTTCACTATTGGGATTCTCACCCCCTAAAAGTATGGGCGAGAAAAGACAGGACTTGCCCTATTAATCCTTATGTAGTATTAACTATGTGTGGGAAAAATAGGCAACACGTATCTTTTCACAGTTTTTTCAAAATTTCTGTGCTATGATGCGGAGCTTGAGAAGTCAGAGAAGAGAAAGAAAAACCCCTGTTCATGCGCAACTATGCTCCATAGTGGAAAGCATAGTTGCGCATACTTCCATCTGTTTTTGCCGTAACTGCTACTTTTTATTTGTGAAAATAAACAGAGCAGACCCATTCTGCCACTCCTAATAATTCATTTTTTGTGTTGTATGTAGGATTTGTATGCGAGCATAATACGTCGTTAATGGAGTCAATGAAAGTATACATTGATTTTCATTGATCCATTCACACTTGCATATATACATTGCATATAATACAGACGTAAAAAAACACAGCATGTTCTATCTTAGGGTGCATTCAGACGACTGTATATCAGCTGGGTTTTCACGCCCAGCCGATATACGGCGTCTCTCTCTGCAGGGGAGGAGGCTGGAAGAGACGGGAGCAGTGCTCTGAGCTCCCGCCCCCTCTCAGAATGGGGGCGGGGCTAAGTTCCGGGAATTAGCTCCACCCCCGTCCCACCTCTCCTCATTGAAAATAGTGCATGGGGGTGGAGAGGAGGCAGGAGCTCAGAGCACTGCTCCCTGCTCTTCCAGCCTCTTCCCCCTGCAGAGAGAGACGCCGTATATCGGCTGGGCATGAAAACCCAGCCGATATACGGTCGTCTGAATCCACCCTTACTGTGTGTTAGTCGTGATTGAGCCTTATTGCTCTTTATGGGTGCGTAATAAACGCTGTACATATACGCAATTACACAGCATATGTGCGGCGTTTAAACGCAACATTGATAAGCAATAGAGATGAGCGAACGTACGCGTCCGAGCTTGATACTCGTTCGAGTATTAGCGTGTTCGAGATGCTCGTTACTCGTGACAAGTACCACGCGATGCTCGAGTTACTTTCACTTTCATCTCTGAGACGTTAGCGTGCTTTTCTGGCCAATAGAAAGACAGGGAAGGCATTACAACTTCCCCCTGCGACGTTCAAGCCCTATACCACCCCCCTGCAGTGAGTGGCTGGCGAGATCAGGTGTCACCCGAGTATATAAATCGGCCCCTCCCGCGGCTCGCCACAGATGCGTTCTGACATAGTTCAGGGAAAGTGCTGTCTTGCTGGAGTTGCTATAGGGAGAGTGTTAGGAGTATTTTAGGCTTCAAGAACCCCAACGGTCCTTCTTAGGGCCACATCTAACCGTGTGCAGTACTGTGGAGGCTGCTTTTTGCAGTGTTGCACATTTTTTTTTTTTGTATATCGGCCGTGCAGAGCATTGCGCCCTGCAGTAATTATTCATACTCCAGGGCCAGAAGTGGTGGTTAGGCAGGGACAGAAGACATATATTGTGAGGCAGGGACAGAAGACATATATTGTGAGGCAGGGACAGAAGACATATTTATTGAATATAGGCAGTGGGCCTTTGCAAAAACATTTGGGGAAAAAAATCTATTTGGGCTGCCTGTGACTGTCCTCAGTGTTCTGGGTCTGTGCTGGGTGTAGTTGTCCTCCTAATTCATACGCAGCCAGCTAAGTGTTACAGCAGGCTTGCGCAAAATTATTCCCTGGCTCTGTGTTGGCTGTTAAATCACCACTGTATTCCAGTCCACAGTGCAACAGTCTGCAGTTATTTGACATACTCCAGGGCCAGTAGTGGTGACGCAGAGAGAGAAGACATATACAGTGTATATAAGCAGTGGGCCTTTCCAAAAACATTTGGGGAAAAAAATCTATTTGGGCTGCCTGTGACGGTCCTCAGTGTTCTGGGTCTCTGCTGGGTGTAGTTGTCCTCCTAATTCATACGCAGCCAGCTAAGTGTTACAGCAGGCTTGCGCAAAATTATTTCCTGGCTCTGTGTTGGCTGTTAAATCACCACTGTATTCCAGTCCACAGTGCAACAGTCTGCAGTTATTTGACATACTCCAGGGCCAGTAGTGGTGACGCAGAGAGAGAAGACATATACAGTGTATATAGGCAGTGGGCCTTTCCAAAAACATTTAGGGAAAAAAATCTATTTGGGCTGCCTGTGACTGTCCTCAGTGTACTGGGTCTGTGCTGGGTGTAGTTGTCCCCCTAATTCATACGCAGCCAGCTAAGTGTTACAGCAGACTTGCGCAAAATTATTTCCTGGCGTTCCGTAAGCGAAGTCAGCCTCCAACCACAGGCCAATAAGCGGCACATTTAATTACAGCGTTCTGTTTCTGCATTACTGTTAATACAGCATGCTGAGGGGTAGGGGTAGGCCTAGAGGACGTGGACACGGGCGAGGACGCGGAGGCCCAAGTCTGGGTGTGGGCAGAGGCCGAGCTCCTGATCCAGGTGTATCGCAGCCGACTGCTGCGGGATTAGGAGGGAGGCACGTTTCTGGCATCCCCACATTCATCTCACAATTAATGGGTCCACGCGGTAGACCTTTATTAGAAAATGAGCAGTGTGAGCAGGTCCTGTCGTGGACAGTGCAGACGACCGACGAACAGTGATGTGCAACCTTTGTCGCGCCAAGATCAGCCGGGGAGCCACCACCACCAGCCTCACCACCACCAGCATGTGCAGACATATGATGGCCAAGCACCCCACAAGGTGGGACGAAGGCCGTTCACCGCCTCCGGTTTGCACCGCTGCCTCTCCCCCTGTGCCCCAACCTGCCACTGAGATCCAACCCCCCTCTCAGGACACAGGCACTACCGTCTCCTGGCCTGCACCCACACCCTCACCTCCGCTGTCCTCGGCCCCATCCAGCAATGTCTGTCAGCGCACCGTCCAGCCATCGCTAGCGCAAGTGTTGGAGCGCAAGCGCAAGTACGCCGCCACGCACCCGCACGCTCAAGCGTTAAACGTGCACATAGCCAAATTTATCAGCCTGGAGATGCTGCCGTATAGGGTTGTGGAAACGGAGTCTTTCAAAAGTATGATGGCGGCGGCGGCCCCGCGCTACTCAGTTCCCAGTAGCCACTACTTTTCCCGATGTGCTGTCCCAGACCTGCACGACCACGTCTCCCGCAACATTGTACGCGCCCTCACCAACGCGGTTACTGGCAAGGTCCACTTAACAACGGACACGTGGACAAGCACAGGCGGGCAGGGCCACTATATCTCCCTGACGGCACATTGGGTGAATAAAGTGGAGGCTGGGACAGAGTCAGAGCCTGGGACCGCTCACGTCCTACCCACCCCCAGAATTGCGGGCCCCAGCTCGGTGGTGGTATCTGCGGCGGTGTATGCTTCCTCCACTAAACCACCCTCCTCCTCCTCCTCCTCCTACGCAACCTCTGTCTCACAATCAAGATGTGTCAGCAGCAGCAAGTCGCCAGCAGTCGGTGTCGCGCGGCATGGCAGCACAGCGGTGGGCAAGCGTCAGCAGGCCGTGCTGAAACTACTCAGCTTAGGAGATAAGAGGCACACGACCCACGAACTGCTGCAGGGTCTGACAGAGCAGACCAACCTCTGGCTTGCGCCGCTGAGCCTCCAACCGGGCATGGTCGTGTGTGACAACGGCCGTAACCTGGTGGCGGCTCTGCAGCTTGGCAGCCTCACGCATGTGCCATGCCTGGCCCACGTCTTTAATTTGGTGGTTCAGCGCTATCTGAAAAGCTAC
This sequence comes from Eleutherodactylus coqui, assembly GCF_035609145.1. Lineage (NCBI taxonomy): Eukaryota > Metazoa > Chordata > Amphibia > Anura > Eleutherodactylidae > Eleutherodactylus > Eleutherodactylus coqui. The sequence goes on along the minus strand of NC_089837.1, from coordinate 191,762,128 downwards.
CCACGCTTGTCAGACCTGCTCGGAAAGGTGCGCTGGCTCTGCGCACATTTCCGTAAGTCCCACATGGACGCTGCCACCCTGCGCACCCTGCAACATCGGTTTCATCTGCCAGTGCACCGACTGCTGTGCGACGTGCCCACACGGTGGAACTCTACGCTCCACATGTTGGCCAGGCTCTATGAGCAGCGTAGAGCTATAGGGGAATACCAACTCCAACATGGGCGGCGCAGTGGGAGTCAGCCTCCTCAATTCTTTACAGAAGAGTGGGCCTGGTTGGCAGACATCTGCCAGGTCCTTCGAAACTTTGAGGAGTCTACCCAGATGGTGAGCCGCGATGCTGCAATCATTAGCGTCACCATTCCTCTGCTATGCCTCTTGAGAAGTTCCCTGCAAAGCATAAAGGCAGACGCTTTGCGCTCGGAAACAGAGGCGGGGGAAGACAGTATGTCACTGGATAGTCAGAGCACCCTCCTGTCTATATCTCAGCGCGTTGAGGAGGAGGAGGGGCATGAGGAGGATGAGGAGGAGGGGGAAGAGACAGCTTGGCCCACTGCTGAGGGTACACATGCTGCTTGCCTGTCATCCTTTCAGCGTTTATGGCCTGAGGAGGAGGAGGAGGATCCTGAAAGTGATCTTCCTAGTGAGGACAGCCATGTGTTGCGTACAGGTACCCTGGCACACATGGCTGACTTCATGTTAGGATGCCTTTCTCGTGACTCTCGCGTTACACGCATTCTGGCCACTACGGATTACTGGGTGTACACACTGCTCAACCCATGGTATAAGGAGAACCTTTCCACTCTCATACCCGAAGAGGAAAGGGGTTCGAGAGTGATGCTATACCACAGGACCCTGGCGGACAAACTGATGGTAAAATTCCCATCCGACAGCGCTAGTGGCAGAAGGCGCAGTTCCGAGGGCCAGGTAGCAGGGGAGGCGCAGAGATCAGGCAGCATGTACAGCACAGGCAGGGGAACACTCTCTAAGGCCTTTGACAGCTTTCTGGCTCCCCAGCAAGACTGTGTCACCGCTCCCCAGTCAAGGCTGAGTCAGCGGGAGCACTGTAAAAGGATGGTGAGGGAGTACGCAGCCGATCGCACGACCGTCCTCCGTGACGCCTCTGCCCCCTACAACTACTGGGTGTTGAAGCTGGACACGTGGCCTGAACTCGCGCTGTATGCCCTGGAGGTGCTTGCTTGTCCTGCGGCTAGCGTCTTGTCAGAGAGGGTGTTTAGTGCGGCTGGGGGAATCATCACGGATAAGCGTACTCGCCTGTCAACCGACAGTGCCGACAGGCTTACACTCATCAAGATGAACAAAGCCTGGATTTCCCCAGACTTCTCTTCTCCACCAGCGGACAGCAGCGATACCTAAGCAATACGTAGGCTGCACCCGCGGATGGAAGCATCGTTCTCTATCACCATCAAAAACGTGGACCTTTTAGCTTCATCAATCTGTGTATAATATTCATCCTCCTCCTCCTGCTCCTCCTCCTGAAACCTGACGTAATCACGCCGAACGGGCAATTTTTCTTAGGCCCACAAGGCTCAGTCATATAATTTTTGTAAACAATTTTTATACGTTTCAATGCTCATTAAAGCGTTGAAACTTTCACCTGAACCAATTTTTATTTTAACTGGGCTGCCTCCAGGCCTAGTTACAAATTAAGCCACATTAACCAAAGCGATTAATGGGTTTCACCTGTCCTCTTGGTTGGGCAGGGGCAATTTTTCTGACGTACATTAGTACTGTTGGTACACCAATTTTTTGGGGCCCTCGCCTACAGTGTAATCCAATTAATTTTTTGCCCACCTGCATTAAAGCTGATGTTACATCAGCTGTGTTGGGCACTGCAATGGGATACATTTATGTACAGCCGGTGGGTTCCAGGGAGCCACCCATGCCGTGGGTCCACACCGAGTTGTAACTGCATGTGTCCACTTCTAAAGAACCCCAGTCTGACTGGGGCATGCAGTGTGGGCCAAAGCCCACCTGCATTAAGCTCGACATTACCTCAGCTGTGATGGGCAATGCAATGGGATATATTTATGTACCGCCAGTGGGTTCCAGGAAGCCACCCATGCTGTGGGTGCACACGGAATTCCCATTGCGGAGTTGTACCTGGCTGTGACTATTTATAAAAAACCGCGGTCTGACTGGGGCATGCAGACACCTTGACAGAATGAATAGTGTGTGGCACATAGGTTCCCCATTGCTATGCCCACATGTGCAGCTCCTGATGGAGGTGGCACAGGATTGGATTTCTCATTGCTTCTGTACAGCATTGTGGGCTATCGCCCCGCCCCTTTTAAAGAGGGTCGCTGCCTAGCCGTGCCAACCCTCTGCAGTGTGTGCCTGCGGTTCCTCCTCATGGCAGACGCACTTATAAATAGACGTGAGTGTGGCGTGGCATGAGGGCAGCTGAAGGCTGCGCAGGGACAGTTTGGTGTGCGCTGTGGACACTGGGTCGTGCGGGTGGGGGGTGGGGGGGGCGGTTGGGCAGCATGTAACCCAGGAGAAGTGGCAGCGGAGTGTCATGCAGGCAGTGATTGTGCTTTGTTGGAGGTAGTGTGGTGCTTAGCTAAGGTATGCCATGCTAATGAGGGCTTTTCAGAAGTAAAAGTTGTTGGGAGGGGGGGGCCACTCTTGCTGCTATTGTGGCTTAATAGTGGGACCTGGGAACTTGAGATGCAGCCCAACATGTAGCCCCTCGCCTGCCCTATCCGTTGCTGTGTCGTTCCCATCACTTTCTTGAATTGCCCCGATTTTCACAAATGGAAACCTTAGCGAGCATCGGCGATATACAAAAATGCTCGAGTCGCTCATTGACTTCAATGGGGTTCGTTACTCGAAACGAACCCTCGAGCATCGCGATAATTTCGTCCCGAGTAACGAGCACCCAAGCATTTTGGTGCTCGCTCATCTCTAATAAGTAACAGAGTGGGAAATTTAAAAAAAGAAACCAGGAAGATTGAGCATGACAGCATGCGTGAGATACGCTGTCATGCGCAGTCAAAAATCGCTGTCATACGTGGCGATAGGACGGTAAAATGCAGCATTTTATCACATGTTCATAAAAAAAGGCCGGATTCTTGTGAGTATATATGTATTTGTATGTGCATTTACACTGCAATTTTGCGCACTGGGTGTTGTGTATTTGCACACGCAACTGAGTTTTTTACTGTCTGTTTTGCATGCACAAAAAAACCCGTAGCCATGGTCTCCTACATAGAAATAACTAATTAGCCTAATTAGTCTCATATGCTCTCTTTTCCTGTGCATTTGAACAGGTTGCATATTTTTTTAATGCACACAAAATACTCGCTTGTGAACAAACCTATTCAATGGTTTCTATTCACTGCGTATTGCGAATGCAAATTTTGCTCATGCAAATACAGTTGTGTGAATCTGGCCTACATAGTGTAATGATACATTGGTGTTATATAACATGCAGCTCATTATATCATCAGGTTTGTACAGAAAGACACTCTTCTGACAGGACATAAGATATAATGCAACTGCTTATTCAAACATCTTGGATTAATTGTAGTGCTTGAAAACTTCTTGGCCGGGAGATAAAGCTGTTGGAAGAAGGCCGATGAGGATAGCGGCAGTGGTGTTACTGCAAGACACAACCTTTGACTTGTAGACACAGGCTGGGCATTGTCCTGGCTTACTAGACCTGACTATGGAGTAAATGGGTATTGAGCAACGCTCTTCTGTTACTGCGGTGTATCATTTTACTGAGCCTACAGGAAACGGAACACTTGTTTACTTGTGCAAAAATTACACAAAATTCTGAATTTGCATATCAATCTCTCATCACCAAAAGCCTGTTACATCTAGATAAGAAATAGGATGTCAGATATCACGGTGTAGCATACAATGACTGTAATACAACCTGTATCTTCCAATCTGTCATCTCACTCACTGGTTTCCAGTGTTATGAAGCAGAAAACTTCCAAAACAATGACTCATTCCACCTACGGGAAAGCAAAATCACTTGTGATAATGACAACAAGACGTAGAAAGGTATAATCCCTCGCTTTATTTTCTTTCTGTAATGCAAAGCCTACTTTCTCAGAAATGTACTGTGTAATTAAATGCGGCTTGCATTAGAGCCTTTCAGACGAAGCAGGTATTACACGTAATAGTAAATCGCTTCCAAAACAAGGATGTGATTATTGGCTTTGTGAATGAAATGTTATGTTCATAGTTAAGTGCTGCGGAATATGTTGGCGCTATGTAAAGTATTATTCTGTACACCGCCTAAAAAAAGTCTTCACCCCCATAGAACTGTTCATGTTCTACAAGATAGAATTGTAGTGGCCCAGAGTTAGTGGGGCCCCTCTAGAATGTTCTATGTCTGTCTCATGTCAATGTCTTGTCAGTGTCTTGTTTGTGGAGTGCATTTGACTTATGTGTATTGGATGCTTGCAGGACTGAAAGAGTTCATGTCTGCTATGTTCTGACCTGTCTGGAAAATGTATCGTTTGTAGTCACGTGATTGTGTGGCATATATGTGTTTGCTGAATGAGAGTGGAAAAAGAAGAAGAGTAATAGTGAATGAGCCACACAGACATGGGAGAGAGATTAGTCTGTGTGTGGAGGATGGAGGAGGCCGAGCGACTTCCTTATGCTCAGCCTGGGTCCGTTCAATCCAAGAATTCTCGGTGCTTCTGCTGAGCGCTGGGAGAAGGAAAATCCACTTCATAGTGAGAAGGAGAGAAAGTGTGAGTGTTCGCTGGTGCAGAGAGAAAGTGAGTGTCAGGAGTAAAGAGACCTGCAGATAACTTGGGTTGTGGATTGTACAAATACCCCGTGAGCTCCACCAAGATATTATGCTTGTAAGCTGTATTTATTGACTTTATTCAACGTTTAAGTAAATGGACAAGATCCCGGTTTTGTTCCAAAATATACTCTTCTGGTGTTGGACTACTTTATAACTTTACAAGATCCATCCCTGAAGAAGGAACAGTGGCGTCACGAGTGACAATTAGACTACAGGTAACTTCCGGTTACTATCCCTGTGATCTCCCCCAGTGGTAACAGTGGGGCGGGTTCTGAGCTACCCTTAGTGGGAGGAGATGGTAGAGCCCAGTGACATGGATAACATCTCTACCCCGCTGTCTGCTTGGTTGTGGGCCCGCTACTTGGATGCTGCAGAATCACAATGGAATGATTTAGGCCTTTCTTATATTGATCAATAAGAATGCAAAGAGTTTTAGGGTCCATCCACAAGGGACGTATTTTGCATAATGGAGAATTCATAACAAATGCAAGGCAAAATCTGCATGTTTTCTGTGGATTTGCTGCAGCTCTCACCCCATGTATTGCAAAGGATGAAATCTGTGGTGAGAATCTGCAGTTCAAATTGATGTGTCAGACTGGAAATCTGTACCGCAGGTCAATTTAGGGCAAAACCACATGGGCGCATGCAATAATATGCTCACTACTACGGAGCGTATTAGTGCATTGACTGAATTTTTCTGGGTTTTTTTTTTGACTATTCAAACACTGCACTATTGTGCGTGAGTTTGAATAAAAAAAGGGTGAAGATAGGTCTTGTCCTATCGTTCGTGCATGTAGGCAAACTACGTGCGAGAAGGATAGACAAGTCCTATCTTTTCTCGTGCAAGAATACCACTAGTGGAAATGAAACCACTGAAATCAATGGTTTTGTTCGGTCCCGTTATACGGCTGTGATTTCCATGGCCGCGTAATGGGATAAAAATATGCCCATCTGTCTGAGCCCTTAGGCTTGCTGTCAATTGGCGTTGCGGTATTCCACGGCGGAGATCCGCCGCGGGATACCACCGCCCGGGAGCAGGAGCCGGCAGATGGATCTCCGCTGTAAGCCTATCTGACAAGTCGCAGCATGTGATTTGCCGGCCGCGAGCAGAGAACCGCAATAATTCTACGCTCGTGGACAGGGATAAAGCGCTCTCCATAGCAACGTGGCTGGATTATCGCCGCGGGGAACGCAATTCAAACCCGTCCATAGACAGGCAGCCTTAGACTGTATATTTGTTTGCAGTATGCGGATGAGCTTTAGTAAAATCTCATTAATATGCTGCTACTGTAAACACTGCAGATTTCCCCCCACGCAATTCCACTGTGAAAACTTTGCTACATTTACTCACCATATAAACATATTCTTAATGTCAAAGCAAAAGCAGATCTTTTAAATGTGGTATGCAGTCATTAGTATTATGTAACACACATTGAATACATAACTTCCATTCTTCTACTATGACTATGAGAAGCAGCCTTACCGTTGCCTCAAAGCCCTTTGTCCCTCTATGCTTCTTAATCTTAACCCTTTTGCTGTCAGGAAAATTTGAACACTTTTGATAATACAGATAAAACCTGAATTATAACACTTCAAAAATTCTGTTATACCCCCATACCCATACATTTTCTGAAAGTACTCACCTGAGACAAATGGCACCGGGCACTTTATAATCAATCCTATAACATCCTAGAAAAAAAAGTTGACATCGTGCAGAGTTCATAAATGATATTTGCAGATCTGTCAAGCCCAAACTTGACAAGGGATGCTAGGTAGATATTGTAGCGTGCCTATTGGTGCTATATGAGTAGATTACAATAGACTACAGAAATAGGGAAAGGTGATGAATAATCATTCAGTGTGTTAAACACACAGCTGGTTCGCACCAAAAGTTCATTTGGTAAAGGCCCATTTAGACACAACGATAATCGCTCAAAAGATGTCACGAGTTTTGAGCGATCATCGTTGTGTCATTTACAGCGCAGGATGATCGCTTAAGATGAGTGATAACCTTGCGCTGCCAGCGGAGGATGCAGAAGACAAGCGGGGTGTCCCCGCTTGTCTTCTGCATCCAGATGTTTACTGCATGGATCGCCCGGCTGTTGTGTCTAAATGGGCCTTTAATGATACACCTGTATGTCTACATGCACATATCTGCACATAACCGTCAGAACTAAATAGACCAAAAATCTCCGTGATCCAGATGCCAGTAAACACTCCAGTCATAGAGTCAACAAATGACCCTCTTATGGCCCTTTAAGGCCGCCTGCACATGAACGGGTCAGGTTCTGCACGTGGAAGCCCACAGTGGAATACGACCGTATGCCTGGCCAGTGACCCCTGCATACCTGTAGTTTCTCTTCTTTTTCTGTACTGTGGATGGTCCGCAAGTGTGCAGGAAAAACTGTTTTTCCATAGCATGCGATCGACAGTATTTGTTGCATATCCGCGGTGCGGACGCCGACTGCAGATTCCATAATGCAAATCCGTTCATGTGCAGCCAGCCTTAGACCGGCCAAGAATCTCACGATTTTCGTTTACCCAACGGAACGAGTTGTTGACGTCATCACCAGTTCGTTCACGCACAAGCAGTCCATTTAGACTGCACGAGTCTCATTGAGAATCAAGAACCCCTCAGCCATTTATTTGTCAATATTTCCCATTCCTATGTGGAACACCGAACAATCAGTGTTTAAACTGCACAAGAAGTGTCCGAGAAGGTAAAGTTAGAGGTTGGGAGTCTGATGGCAGAGCCAGTGAAGAAGACATGCAGGAGTAGAGAAGCAGCTAGGAGAGCAGTGCGACAGCTAGAGAAATGAGTGGTGGTCAGAAGAAGACAGAGCTATGGTTGGAAACTTGCAACAGTGCGTTGGTCCCATGCTGTGAGCTGGGCAATAGGCAGAGGAGGAATGAATATGAGCAAGTCAACCAGAGAAATGGTCACAAATAGCTTTCCTGACCAACCAGACGTCAGAAGAAGCCTAGTTCCACCCCCCTCCCACCCCCCAGTATATTACATGAATTAATCTATAGGTAAAGGGGAAGTGTAGTCCTGTCCACCACAACTCCTACAGAAAGGAGGAGGAGTCTAGAAACTACTGGTAATGTTCCCTTGGAGCCTTTTTCAAGACCAAGGAAAGGGAATAGAAACTCTGCCCTCATTTCAGTAATGATCCTTTTACATGGGACGAGCTATAGAGCAAATGATGCCCGACACTCGTCCCAGTGATGCTCGCTCCTGCGCTGCTACAGAGGAGTGAGTATCGCTGTCATCGCTCACAGTGCTGCCGGAATAAAGGTGGAGCGTTCTCAACCCGCCACTATTCACAGTAAGCAGAGAATCTTTTATAAGTGAATATCTGCCTACAACCTGAAGGTTGCAAGTTCGATCCACGTGTGATTCAGGTAGCCGGCTCAGGATTGACTCAGAATTCCATCCTTCTGAGGTAGGTAAAATGAGAACTCAGCTTGGTGGGGGGTAATAAGTAATAATTACCTGAAAGCGCTGCGGAATAAGTTGGCGCTATACAAATACCAAGATTTATTTATTTTTATTTATCAGCTGTTTAAACTGACAACACATTGTTCAGTTTTCTGTATTCAAAAACTGAACAATTCTCATTCAGTTGTTCAATCGCTGCATGCGTTTACATGGGACAATTACCGTTCAGATTCCCGTGGGAGCGCAGGAATCTGAGCAATTCTCAACAATAATCGTGTAAAAGAGCCATAAGAAAATAACTGTCACCAGGGAGAGAAGCTGAGAATTTCTAAAAATGTTTAAGCAGATTCTGACTAACTAGAGGAAACCTAAAAGAGGATATATCAGCAAAGGCAGTAACTCCAATAGTCACCGACGAGGGACAGCTAAAGTGCTCAAGGCTATGTTATCTATAATAAAGTATATATAATACAGGTGGATTACAATATTGTTGTTGTGCTCAAGGCTACATTATACAACATAAAATATATATCTATAGCCTACTGGTGAATTATAATACTTGCTGACGAGGGACAGCTAAAGTGTTTAAGCTTACATTATTCAATATAAAGTACTAGCGGATATGCCTGGCTTCGCCCAAGTTAATTTGTTACAGGTGTTTACCTGTTCTCCTCAGACTACATGTACCGATGGCCCTCTGCAGATTGTGCCTCCCCTCCCACTCTACTAATTTTTTGCCTTTAAAGGTAATACCCCTTTTTATTCAAATTTTCCCCAAGATTGAAGGTTGTAGCCCCTTAATAGCCTTAGAGGCCTGCTTCATACCTGCAGTCCATGGCCGCTTCCTCATATACTTTACAGCCTTTCAGTATATGCACACAGAGGTCAGTTAGATTCTCCTCAGTTTATACACATTGAGATGAGGTAGATTCTCTTCACTATATACACATAGAGGTGAGGTAGATTTTCTTCAATATATAGACATAAAGGTGAGGTAGATTCTCCTCAGTATATACACCCCGAAGTCAGTTATATTCTCCTCAGTATATATACAGGTGAGGTAGATAGATTCACTTCACTATATACACACAGAGGTCAGTTATATTCTCAGTATATAGACATAGAGGTGAGGTAGATTCACCTCAGTTTATACATACAGAGGTCAGTTATATTCTCCTTAGTATATACACATAGAGGTGAGATAGATTCTCCTCAGTATACGAATCATTTCCATAGGCTTTATGGTTTCTGAGAAAAGAACAATCTCATGTATCGCAGATTTTCATGCTGAGAATTGAATATTGATGATAAGACCCCTTTACTTTTCTTGTTTAGGACCTTAATAAAGGTCGTGCCAAATTTCAAGTTTGTGTGGTACAGATATGTGCTATTAGTTACATTACACAGGGAGTCACTTACTTTCTTGCTTAGAATTGATTAATCAAGTTGGGACCCTTTTATTTTTCCTATTTAGAACCTAAAGAAGGGTCGCACCAAATTTCACGTTTGTACAATACCGAATAGTTGGAGAATTAGCGGCAAGTTAGTCAGTGAGAGCCGTCGCCTTTATAAATATAGATAGATACTAGCTGATATACCCGCTTTGTTCGAGTTAATTTGATAACAGGGGTTTACGTGTTGTTCGCAGGGAAAATTTTATGAAGTCGTGGTTACTTTAGAGGAACCAAGGAATAAAATATGTATACGCATAGAGGAGCGTTGGATTCTCCTCAGACTGCATGTACCGATGTCCCTCTGCAGAATGTCCACCCCTCCCACTGTCCTCACTTTTTACACTTAAAGGTAATACCCCTTTTTATTCAAATTTACCCCCAGACTGGAGGTTGCAGGCTCTTCTTAGCCTTAAAGGCATGCTGCATGCCTGCAATTCATAGCCACTTTCTTCTGCTCAGTAAATGCAAACAGAGGTGACTTAGATTCTTTTTAGTATATAGACACAGTGGAGTGTTAGATTGTCCTCAGTATATACATGTAGAGGTGAGGTAGATTCTTCGCAGTAGGCAAATCATTTCCTTAGGCTTTAAGGTTTCTGAGAAAATAACTATCTTATGTATCACAGATTTTTTCACGCTTACAATTGATTATTTAATTTGCGACCCCATTCAATTTTCTTATTTATGATGTAATTTTCATGTTTGTATGACAACGAGAAGTTAGCGAATTAGATTAGGTACATTACATAGGGGTGCCAATACTTTAGCACTTAGCTTTGAATAATCAAGTTGTGACCCCCTTAATTTTCGTATTTAGGACCTAAAGAATGGCCATGCCAAATTTCATGGTTTTATGACAACGGAAGGTTAGAAAATTAGTGGCGGGTCAGCCAGTGAGTCAGCCAGTCAGTAAGGGCTTTCACCTTTATATATACAGATATATCTTTATCCTACTGATCAGGGCCGGACTAAAGGTCCATTTAGAAGCAACAATTATTGCTCTAAATACGTTTAAGCAATGAAAAGTGAGCGATGGTTTTGCTTTTAAAGACAACTGCTTAGACTTAATGACTATTGTTGAAAATGGACGAGGCGGATGGGAATTTCAGCTGTTCTTTTATCGTCATGTAGCGTTTACATTTAACGATAATTTAACAATAATTGAACAATAGTTTGTTTGAATGGCGTGTGCATCTGTAAAGGTAAAAAAATGAGGTAAAAAATTGTTAAACGACTAAATGAATTTCATTTAAACCAAACGAAAAGACTGAAAGGCAACGATGAACGAAAGTGCAAGATGGGTATGCATTTACACACAACAATTATTGCTCACTTTCGACACTTTAAACACATTTTGAGTGATAAATGTTGCGTCTAAATGGCCCTTTAGGTTAGATGGCACTCTGTGTGGAATTGTCTGTGGCACTGCCCACACATCATAAGAAAATATATATATTGCACGATGAGCAGTTTACTGGTATTCTGTTTATGCAGAAAGCAGCAAGATAACATCCTGCTCAAACCACAACAGCTCATTGAATACATACAGTACCAGAATCAAGCTCATAGCAGTACATAAATGTAGCCTCAGGACCCAAATCATAACATAAATACAGCACTAGAACAAGCCTCTCTGGAAATATACAGCAGCAGAACCACGCTACGCGAATAAATATAGCACTAGAACCAAGATCAGTGATGAGGGGACCCCCTGCTGAGAATCTTTATACGCAGCAGGGATCTTGCCTGTGCACGCATGTCCTATCTTTTGCAGGTGCAAAGATTTTGCACTTGTAAAAAACATACATGGGAACACTGCATAGGAAACCAATGGTTCTAATATACAAGCTTTTTTTGCGCACATAGCTGAACGCAAAAAAACGCTCGTCTGACTTCACCCTTATAGTGCATTCACAAGGTAATAGTCCCACTTTTGTGTCTTCATAAGGGAATAGCGACCCACCCACACCTCAGCTTGGCCCTCTTCTTCTTCTTGTACCTATTTTCTGTTTCCCTGAAAAAGGCTTTGGTCTGTGATGATGGCTGCAGTGCGGCCGAGGTCTTTCATCATGGCCCTGCTGGTTGTAGTCAGCTGAAGGTGAGAGGCTGACGGTCGGTCTTGATGTAATATTTTGATTGCTTAAACACTGTGAGGTGACAGGCTGGAGGCTTTAGCCATTCCAGGGCCTGCCAACTTAGAGTTATAGAATAGTAGAGTTGGAAGGAACCTCCAGGGTCATCAGGTCCAACCCCATACTCAATGCAGGACACACTAAATCATCCTAGATAGATGTCTGTCCAGCCTTTGTTTGAACACTTCCAGTTATGGTATACTACCCCTGATACGCCAGCCCGGGTGCCCTAGATCTCACCCACAACCCCTGTTTCTGCCTACTTGCCTCCACCCCTGGCTAACCCCAGGCGGGCAACTGGGCGGCGGTCTCTACTCTCACTAGGGACCGAAAAAGGGACGCTGGCGTACCTGGGTGTAAAGGGTAGAATACCGACAGAAAAGGCAGATGAAAATAACCAACACGAACAATATTAAGCAGAACTGAGGCAGATGGAAAAACCTGGCTTTTAGCAAGTATAGCAAACAAGATGACAGGAAGCAGGAGACCAACAGAGGCAGACTAGCTAGCACATTGAGGGAAGCTAATAACTGGCAGTGATTGCAAGTCTCTGCCCGACCTTTAAACAAAAGCCTCCGCCCAGGGACAGAGAGAGGGAGACAGCCAACTCCCAACTGAACATAATAAAAGGGAGCTCGTGTACAGCAGCTGCACTTACAGGTACGCGCGTGCACTGTGCCATGCGCCACCAGCACCATGCCGGCCAGGCACCCGAGCCCCCGGCAGCCGGATAACGAGCCGGGGGGACCAGCAGCCGCCGCATGGTAACACTTCCATTGTAGGAGAACTTACCACCTCCCATGGCAACTTGTTCCACTCATTGATCACCCTCACTGTCTAATATATAATCTGTGTTTCCTCCCTTTCAGGCTGTAAGAGTAACACGCAGCATTTTACTGCTGTGGAGCCACTAATGACTCAGCCTGTCACTGCATATGGCAGTGAAATTGTACTGGGCATGACAGTGTATTTCATGCATGCTGTCATGCACAGTCTACCTGTTCTTTTTGTTTTGCTTATATTTCCCATGCAATTACATTGCATATGGGTGCATGTATATGCATGAAAATAGAGAGCAATGGGCTCTCACAAGAACACGCTGCGTTCTTTTTTTCACTCACATATTACAGCACAAATTCGATCGGAACTGCATAAGGCAATGTAATTAATTACCTACAAATTACCGCCTGGCAGATGGGCCTACAGTGCACGCATAATACGCGGTAATCATACGCTCTTGGGAGCCCGGGCTAAGGACGTATTTATTGAGAGACATTGAGAGGATCGTGTTAGCCTAATGCCTAATTTAGACACAATGATTATTGCTCAAAAGTTGCTCAAAAGACATCAATGAATGACAACTAAGCGGTGCCTGTGATTGGTCACAGCACTCAGCCAATCAGCCAATGAATTCAATGAATGACTGAGCGCTGCCTGTGATTGGCTGAGCACTCAGTCAATCAGATACAGCTCTTTCAGCAGACAGGGAGAAGAAGCGGATACACACGGCTAAGCCCCAGCAGCGGCAGAGAGGTGAGTATATATATATATTTTATTTTTTTACACCAGCTAGGCATGATTTTCAAGGAAAGGCCAATATGTTATTTAAAGCCCTTCCCCGAAAATTACTGCGGGGGTGCTGGCATCCTATACTCCTGCTGTGTTCACGGAGCCCACAGTTGGTATACAGCTGTGTGCTCCGTGTAGGGTCTGCAGAACACAGCTGGACCGCTGTCTTTTTCATACTCCTGCTCCGTTCTCTGAGCGAGATAGCAGCTGAAACAATAGTATCAGTGGCATTCCGCTGAGAACTCAGTGCGTGGAACTGATAAGGCTCATTGCTCTCTTTCAGCTTGCTAAAAGAGAATGATGAATGACTCGTTAACGAAAACTGTACGATGCAGTTAGACCCAACGATTCTCGCTCAATAGACGGCTTCGAGCGATTTTTGAGCGAGAATCGTTGGGTCGAAATGGGCCTTAAGATAATTTCAGTGTTCTGCAGTATTCTAATTCAAAGTGGTCTATTAAAGGGTGAGAGTGTTGTATGTTCTGTTAAATCAATATCATCATCACCCTTTGTTACCCTAATAACTTAATATGTTTTGGTAAATAAAATCATTTTGGCTATTTCTACATTTACATGTGTCATATTTTGATGACCTGCTTTTTAGATTTCATGCTTGTTGACACATTAGAGCATCCTATCTCTCTGTTCTGTTTTCGGGAACAGAAATATTAAAAAGGAAATTAGTGGGTTTTTTTTTCCCCCTTTGATTATTTATAATGGGTTTTCATAAAGAAAAAGAGCCCTTTGCTTTAGGGCTTATTCAGACAGATGTATATCAGTCGGGTTTTCACGCCTGGCTGATAAAAGCTGTCCCTCTATGCAATGGGAGGAGGCGGGCTGGCCCGGAAGCTACTGCATTAAAGGTGGAATTTTGCTCTGAACTTTCAGGCATCGGAAGGCCTTGGGGTTAAGAATTAACAAAATGAGGTAAAAGACCACTTCATAATGAGAATTTACCTTTACAGTACAAATAACTACAAAATATCTCATTGCTCAGTAAGTGGAGCAGCATCCTGACCCAGAGTATATAGGCGAGTACTATTCAAGAAAGATACTGATTCTCCTTACGGCCGGTTGAAATGGCCATATTTTCAGGCTGTGTGCTATGCATATAATCCACAGACAGCGAACAGACCCATGATAGCCTATGAGGTTATTCCCATGGCCAACTTTTCCCACAGACTGATGGTCCGTGTGAAAAAAGTCACGACATATCTTATTGTTATGCTTTTTCACATATTGAGCTCCGGGTGTATCAGTCAGCACACAGATGGTGTCCCTGTGCTGTTCAATGTTTTTTTGTGTCCAAATTCTGAATACTTTTTGCATCCAAATGCATAAAAAAGCGCACATGGATGAGATTGGCAAGAAAAATAAATTGTGCCTCTTTCTTTTTTTTTTCTCCCCAAGAAAACCAGATACACAACACATTCCGATGACACTTACAGGGATCACAATCGGTCTATTTTTCATGGACTACAATCGGACATGCTGATCTGAATGTGGTCTCAGGGTCTTGCTTCCCGCATGGGACAGCCCCTTTACTACTTCTCCCAGAATTTACTATGTTTATGTAGTACAATATTGTGTAATCAGAATTATATACCGTATATTATTCCTGATTGCAAATGGAAGTCAT
Source organism: Eleutherodactylus coqui (assembly GCF_035609145.1). Lineage (NCBI taxonomy): Eukaryota > Metazoa > Chordata > Amphibia > Anura > Eleutherodactylidae > Eleutherodactylus > Eleutherodactylus coqui. The sequence continues at coordinate 191,747,100 of NC_089837.1, read as the reverse complement.
TCATGCTACTAGAATGTGAAATAAACTTGTCTTTCTTCTTTTTCTGTCTGACTTTCATGCAACTGAAATCATCTCCGAATCACTTTATTCATGGTGAGTGAATAATGCAAACACCTAACTAAGAAAATGTGTCTGTGTTTATGCCCGAGGAAATGCGCTGCAGCCAAAGAGCATTATCCTACCCAAAAGTGCCAGATATGACTTTTATTTACCACTTCAAATTCCTTCTGCCTGCAGTAAATTACGCCGGCACGATGTTGTTTCTTAAAGACATGTAATGTAATTTGGGTGGTTAAAATATGGAAAAATCTTCATTAGGAATCCATCACCTTCCGATGGTCATATAAACTGGCAACATAGGAGCAAATAATATAAAATATTATTAGTACATTATTATAATCATCAGTAAAATGGTAATCAGAATTTCTTGTATTTCTTTAGTTTGAGCATACATTACAATGTAGCATTACTTGAGTTCCTCATGCAGGGGCATGAGAAAAGAGTGAAAACATGATGGAGCAAAACAACTGTCCTACATTCCTCACAGCATATTTAGTATGTGTCTTAGACACTTAAAAAAACACTTTTTTGCACTGTGCCTGAAAACGGGGCATAGCTTTGCATTAATCAAGTGGCCAAGTTGTGGCAACGTATACCAAAAAAGGCACAAAATCTGCATAAACTAAGCCAACTGATAGGTGGTATAAACTAGGCCCATTTACACCAGCCGATGATTGCTAAAAAAAAATCGCTAATCAGCGTTCGTTTTAGCGATAATCATGCACTTTTTGAGCACTGCTAGCTGATCGTTAAATTCAGTCCAACCTAAAAATCGTCCTTCAGCCCTATCAGCAGTTCTCCACAGGGAGTGCTGATAGCATTGTTTCTCCCGGGAGAACAAAGGATCTGAACACAGATTTATAGCCCAATAGTTCAGGGAAGGCTTCATTTGCACACCTAGTTGGAACTTAAGTAGCTGAGTAGCTACTTAATAGTTTATGCAAAATGATCGCTCAAAGCTGTCACTCAAACTGTCGTTTGAGCGATCTTTCAGCGATCATCTGCTGGTGTAAACTGGTGTAACATCCTATTGATCTAGCTGTCTGTCTACCTGTAAGGCCTCAGTCAGACGAACATTTTTTTGCGCACTAATAGGCGTGCAAAAAAAAAACAAAACGCTGCTCGCATCTGCCAAAATCGCGTGAATGTGCAATATTTCATTCACATGAAGGCCCGAGCTTCATTCACATGAAATTCTCCCATTCACTAGAGCAGCTGTGCTTGGAGAAGCGCAGCTGCAGCGACGCAAGGTACACCACTGAAGAGATTAGGGATGTCACGGTGGCACTACCAACTCATTCCCTGAGGGACGCGTGTGACACTTGGCAAAGGTACTGACAAACCTCTCCAGGCAATGCTAGGGCAGTGGTTACTCGAATATACAGTGTAGTGGACTGGAAGAATTCTGTCACGGGTGACGCCACCGTTCCGCTCTGGGATGTATGATGGGAAATAAGAAAATCCACAGACGGTTAACTTGTAAACACAGTTGCTGGGAATGGACAACAACTGAGAACTTTACTTGTGAAGAATAAACAGCTTGATACAGGTTCACAAATCTTGTGGGTAACGTCACACCAGTGCAGGAAAACAGTTGAGGAGGTCAGGGAGACAACAGAGGATGAAACCAGGCATACAGTCCTAGTTATCTGTATGACTCTGCTCCTGGAGACACACACTCCGGTGGAAGACAAAAACACTCCGCTGAACACTCACTTTCTCAGAGGGCTTCTTAGACACTGCACGGCGATTCACTCTCTCTTGTTTCCTTCCAAGTTCTCGCTTTCGGGGTAAGGGTCCTAGGCATAGGCTTCTAGGTACCGCTCATCGGCTTCCATACTTCACCACATGAGGGTTGAAGGTACCCCCATGTGGCTGGCACTCTCTTTCTTTGACGACTGAATGTTCTCCATGTCTCTTTGCACCTTGCACATATATCAATCATACTCACATGAAAACACAAATTGTTACATTTTCCAGACATATCCAAGACACTCACAGACATTAACCTCTTAAATGCTGTACCTGTGCAATACACATAACTAATGACAAGAGAGTTTGCACAGAGCATCCACATTAAAGACATGACAATTACAACAGTTATAGACAATTATGGAGGGCTCAGATATATGTATTTCGGGCCACTACACAGCTGCTTCAGGAGGAGAAAGTGAAAAAGCCCTTCAGGGCTTTGGGATTTCCCCATAGCTGGAAGAGAGAGGAGCTATGGAGGATTAACCGATAGCAAGGAGAGACAGAGTGGGGCTATGGGATAATCCCCCATAGCTCTGCTTTCTCTCTCTGCTATGGGTTAATCCCCCATAGATCCCCTCTCTCACTCTGCTATGGGGAAATCTACCATAGCTTCCTTCTCTCTCCCTGCTATGTGGAACTCCGAGGGATATCCCCATAGCTCAGAGAGTGTGGGCAGGGCTAGTGAGAGGGGGCAGGGCTATAGGGATTCTCACAGAGATTCCCTATAACAAAACATAGAGGGGACATAGCTAGATAGGCTAGGGGTGGATCCATATAGCCCTGCCCCATCCTCCCACGCTTTTGGGAGAAACCCTTGGGGAAAGCCCTGTAAACTCACCCCCCTCTTTCTCTGTTATCTGGAAATCCCTTGGGGAGAGAGAGGGGAGGGAATCCCCTATTGCCCCCGCTGCTGGGGAAATGCCCAGCAGGAAAACAGGAGGAAGACCCCACCGCTTACAACAGGGCATTTAAAAAGTGCTGCCCAGAAGCACATTTTAAAGAGACAATGGGAACTCCTGCGCATCACGCACCAAAGATAGTCAATGTTCTATCTTTGTTAAGTGCGTGCCGTTTTGGCTACTATATTCTCTCATGTGAGCGCTTTCATAGGAACCCATTGGTTCTTTTAGAAGCGCTCTTTTTGCGCATGCAAAAACAATGCTCGTCTGACCGAGCCCTAAACCATCTCGTGCATCTTGTGATAAAAAGCATTTCATCGCTGTACGTGAAATTTTCATGTGTGTAAAAATTACTTCTTCCAATAGTTGAAAATGAAAATCACACTAGTATGAAAGTCACATTTACATGTGAGTGTGATGGAATAATAGACGATTATGGAAGAGACTCACCCAAAAATAGGACATGCTGCAATCTTTTCACCCACACACCATCAATGTGAGCAAAAAATTGCTTATGTAAATTAACCCATTGAAATCATTGGGTTATTTTCTTGTGCGATTTCCGTCCATATCGCAATCCGATGGAACTCGCAGGGGAAAAAAGGTTCATGTTGTAGATACACCATTAGGCAGGCTTAGTAAATCTGTCTCAATGAGTGCAACAGCAGCGTGGAAAAAGTCGGGCTATAGTTCTATAAAGGGCCACTCTGGCGAAAACACATTTTTCCATCCCTGCCTCCCCTCGCCTGATGGCCTGTCACACTCTGGAGGTCTCCTCTCTGTATTGCAGCCACTTCCATGCAGTGCAGCCCCCTGTCTGATGCTTATCAGCTACCATCTTGATGCTGAGATTTTTTACTTTCAGTTTCACATCTATCCTACCATACATCTCCCCAGCATTAGCAGAGGATATACCATTTTTGCCTGCTGGGTGTTGTTAGCGCAATTTTCGCTATTCGATATACTGTGGGTGCCATATTAGATTTGATTAATATACAGGCCCGGAGACCCCCCCAATGAACACACCTCTACATGGTGTACACCAAAAGGGATCTAAGCTTTATTTAGGTGGGTAAAAAATTATATAAGGTTTCAAACACAGGAAGTTGTGTCATTTAGGGTACAGTTACCTCATTTTGTGTGCCGATAGGTCATTCCCCAAGGGAGGTATTTGTGAGATAGCTGTGAGATCATTCACCCGGGAGGAGCTTCCATTGAGCATGATCTACTCATTCTTGACTTGCTGTGCAGAAGAAATACTTCCTGTTTCTCTCCAGCCATTTCCTGTCCTTTAACACAAAGACATTCCTTTTTGCCCTGCGGCTGTAACTTGAGCCCTGGATAAGTTTTCCACTGGTCAAGAAACCAGTCAGACCTGCTGCTCCTTCAGTTCTTGTGGGGAATGTTCCCTTCCCCATCTTAACATCTTCACAGCTTACAACAGAAAATACACAAAATGGCGAACCTCTCATAGTCATTCTCCCACAGTGTACAGTATAATTATCATTACCTTCTATATTTACTAATATAAGCTACAGATCAGAAGTATACAGGAGGATGTATGTATAAGCTGTGATCTCCTCTATAATAACTGTGTGACAGGAGCTGTGTGATCATCATCAGTTTCTGTGTGCAAACGCACTTGTACTCCATTTACTTTCAATGGAACTGCAGAGATAGCTGAGCAGCATCTATTCGAGTATTTCCACCATTAAAATGAATGGAGTGCTAAATGTGCATGCTTGCCCAGCCAGCGCTCCATTCATTCTGACATCAGTGTGGTAGGAGGAACAACCCCAACTGAACAGGCAGAGTAGACTCCAACCGATCAGCAAGCCATTATTACCTTTCCTGTGGATAGGGAATCATTTCTAATCTTGGTACAACCCCTTTAAATGGAACATGTCACATTCCCAGAGCATGTGAGGGATGTGACCAGGATCCGGATGATGTATCTTTTATACTCACCTGTTCCCATAATTCACTGAGTTGCCCCTCTAAAGTTTCCAGCATGAAAAAAATCGGACTCTTTTCAGAGTCCTGTGCCCCTGCTTCTCCCATAGACTTGGATAGGAGAGTCTCTGAAAAGAGTCAGATTTTCATGCCATGCGCCAACTTCAGAACAGGACACCGCTAGATTGCGGGAGCGGGTGAGTATAAAAAAATACATCATTCAGCTCCTTGTCACATCCTCTACCAGCACTATAGCTTAGTTTATAGTGCTGTGGGGACGTGATAGGTTCCCTTTAAGGGCAATGCTCCCTGACAAAAATTATGCAAAATAGCTGTCCTCCAGAAGGAAGGACAGCCATCTGTATAGTGCCGTCTATATCCATCTCACGCAGTCAACTAGAACCCCACTCTGTAGTAATGAGGAGTAAAAACTGAAACAATGCGGTCTAGTTGATGAGTATATATAGTTTTGCTGATATTCCTATTTACTGTATGTTTCAAGGGTTTATTAAGGATCAGACAATGACTTAAGGCCCTTTTACTAGCAAAGATAATCTTTCAAACAACTGAAAGATTTAGCGCTCTATTTGCATAAAGTGTTAATGGCCATCGAACATGCGCAGTACAGATTTTCCAACACCGTAGGTAGATAATGACACAGGTGCCCATGACCTTTCCGTAATGTTAATTGTGGAAGGGCTGCGGGTCGGACAGCTTCCATTGACTTCAATTGTAGAAGACCGTGTGGAACTGATTTCTGCTTGCGGAGGAAAAATCGCAGAATGCTACATTTTTTTCAGGATTCCATTAAAGTCAGTGAAAGCGTCCGACCCATGGCCCGTCTGCAATTAACATTTTCTCGCCTGTGTGAAACCACCCTCAATCTATTAGTACTCATATATATGTAAGTGATCCTGTATCGTTTGTGTGTCTGTCTTGATTTCCAGTCAAGCCCTGATTTTTATTTAAGCGGATATAAATTGGAATATACCATATATTCCTTTCTTGAGTGCCAGGCCTTTGTGGACCTTTTCATATACAAATCATTTATTAAACAAATGCTTGCATTTGGCAGCTATGTCTCTGCACCATATCATCGCTAATATGCTACATACAGCTATTCATTGGCTCTGCAGACTATCATTACAAAATATGTAATAGTAGCAATCTAGACAATGTTGGCAAAATATACACAGTGTATAAGAATACACAAGAAGACTCTTGTGTTTATGAGAGATCACTCCTGTCAAACCAATCCGATCAGCTTCTACAAGGAAGTACTTTCTAGACTGGACCAGGGAGATTCATTTTATCTCATATATCTCAACTGCTCCAAAGTGTTTGATAGATAAAAGGTTGGTATCAAGGGCATACCCAAAGGCTCGGGTGCAAACGTTCAGCTTGGACTCCCCACCCCGTACCCATACCTAGATTGTGCTGCATACAGCAGCAAAATGAATTTCCATACATGATCTGCCCCTTGGCATAATCTTTCCAAACATGATGCATTTCCTGCACTACATGAAAATGTGTTTGTCCCCTTAGGCCGCTCTCACACACCAGTTTTTACCGCTATAAACGCAGCATCCCGAGAGCTGTGTTAACCACGGTACATCGCTGTCATTGGTTTTAATGGAGTTACTCAGACCTGAGCTCGAAAGTGGTGTTTTTAACGTCGCGTTTTTTGAGAGCTGTCTGTTCTATTTTTGCGTTTTCGCATTTTAGTGCATCTGGTTCGCAATGATGGGGTGCATTAAATAGCGTTGTCAAACGTTACACCATGTGTTCAAAAACTCTGCTTGAAATTGCGGTAAAAATGACACAATTTTGAGCTGCGTCTTCTGAACACGCGTGACAGTATACGTAGGGTGTGTTCATGTTTTATTGTACTTTTGAACGGCAATTAAGAAAAACATAAAAAACTGCATGCAGTATTCAAAGACCACATATGTTTTTAATTATAAAAAAACGCATGTGTTTTTGATGCGTTTCTTAATTGTGTGTAAAGTGTGCAATTATATACAGTATATACAGGGAGATGTATAACTTATACCAGCGATAGATGGATAGATACCCCAAACCACTTCTCTGTGTGAGGGAAGCAGCAGGGCACGTAGACGTGGCCACCATACACTGTGTCAGCAGGAGCAGCAGGATGATGACATCATCATTCTGCTCCACTCTGTGCCATACATCTGCCTCCCTCCTCCTCCCTGCTCTGCTTGGCTTCCTCTCTGGCAGGCCATGTGCTCGGCATGGTGCAGCAGACGGCGGCCTCTAGGTCCCCACAGCACAGGGGCCCAATCGCTATTGAAATCTTTGATGGTACGCCTATGTTTAGAACCATCTGGGACACAACTTCCATAGCCTACAACTTTGCATGATCTAGAGGCTCAGTTACAGCAAATGTGGAGCGACATGTTGCAGGATACCATACAGAACCTGTATACCTCCATGCGCATCCGTATCACTTCTTGTATCCAAGCTAGAGGCGGTACAACAGGGTTCTAGAGCCTCCATGCCCCGAATATCACATCTTGTATCCAAGCTAGAGGGAGTACAACAGGGTACTAGAGCCTCCATGCCCCCCATATCACATCTTGTATCCAAGCTAGAGGTGGAACAACAGGGTACTAGAGCCTCCATGGCACCCGTATCACAACTTGTATCCAAGCTAGAGGTGGTACAACAGGGTACTAGAGCCCCCGTGCCTGCCCGTATCACTTCTTGTATCCAAGCTAGAGGTGGTACAACAAGGTACTAGAGCTTCTATGCCCCCTATACCACATCTTGCATCCAAGCTAGAGGCGGTACAACAGTGTACTAGAGCTTCTATGCCCCCTATATCCCATTTTGTATCAAAGTTAGAGGTGGTAACCCAGGGTACTAGAGCCTTCATGCCACCCGTATCACATCTTGTATCCAAGCTAGAGGTTATACAACAGTTTAATAGGGCCTCCATGCCCGCCTGTATCACATCTTGTATCCAAGCTAGAAGTGGTACAACAGTGTACTAGAGCTTCTATGCCCCCTATATCACATCTTGTATCCAAGCTAGAGGCAGTAACCCAGGGTACTAGAGCCTCCATGGCACCCGTATCACATCTTGTATCCAAGCTAGAGGCGGTACAACAGGGTATTAGAGCCTCCATGCCCACCTATATCACATCTTGTATCCAAGCTAGAGGCGGTGCAACAGGGTACTAGAGCCTTCATGCCCACCCGTATCACATCTTGTATCCAAGCTAGAGCCGATACAACAGGGTACTACAGCCTCCATACCCGCCTGTATCACATCTTGTATCCAAGCTAGAGGTTATACAACAGTGTAGTAGGGCCTCCATGCCCACCTGTATCACATCTTGTATCCAAGCTAGAAGCGGTACAACAGTGTACTAGAGCTTCCATGCCCTCTATATCACATCTTGTATCCAAGCTAGAGGCAGTAACCCAGGGTACTAGAGCCTCCCTGCCCCCTGTATCCCATCTTGTATCCAAGCTACAGTACTCACAAAAAGAAAGCAGCATCAAAAGGTGTGATAACTAGAGATGAGCGAACACCAAAATGTTCGGGTGTTCGTTATTCGGAACGAACTTCCCGTGATGCTCGAGGGTTCGTTTCGAACAACGAACCCCATTGAAGTCAATGGGCGACCAGAACATTTTTGTATTTCGCCGATGCTCGCTAAGGTTTTCATGTGTGAAAATCTGGGCAATTCAGGAAAGTGATGGGAATGACACAGTGACGGATAGGGCAGGCGAGGGGCTACATGTTGGGCTGCATCTCAAGTTCCCAGGTCCCACTATTAAGCCACAATAGCGGCACGAGTGGGCCCCCCCCCCCTCCCAACAACTTTTACTTCTGAAAAGCCCTCATTAGCATGGCATACCTTTGCTAAGCACCACACTACCTCCAACAAAGCACAATCACTGCCTGCATGACACTCCACTGACACTTCTCCTGGGTTACATGCTGCCCAACCGCCCCCCCTCCCCCCCACAGCGCACACCAAAGTGTCCCTGGGCAGCCTTCAGCTGCCCTCATGCCACACCACGCTCATGTCTATTTAGAATTGCGTCTGCCATGACGAGGGACCGCAGGCACACACTGCAGAGGTTGGCACGGCTAGGCAGCGACCCTCTTTAAAAGTGGCGGAGCGATAGCCCACAATGCTGTACAGAAGCAATGAGAAATAGAATCCTGTGCCACCGCCATCAGGAGCTGCACACGTGGGCATAGCAATGGGGAACCTATGTGCCACACACTATTCATTCTGTCAAGGTGTCTGCATGCCCCAGTCAGACTGGTAATATGCACCTTAACAGTAACCGCGTTGGTGGTAATGTGGTGGTGACTGCGGACCTAGTAGCACGGTTGTATTTTGTTGGTTTTCGGAATGTGGCCAGGATTAAGTAGGCCGTGGCGGGGGGATGGTGGGGGGGCTCTCTTGTAGTGTCGGTAAAGGTGAAATTCTTGGACTGCCACCAGACGAACCAATGCAAAGGCATTTGCCAACAATGTTTTCCCTGTTGGAGGAGGAGGGGGATGTTTTTGAGGCACTACGTGTCCTCTCCACGTGTCCGTGGTTATATGCACCTTAACAGTAACCGCGTTGGTGGTAATGTGGTGGTGACTGCGGACCTAGTAGCACGGTTGTATTTTGTTGGTTTTCGGAATGTGGCCAGGATTAAGTAGGCCGTGGCGGGGGGATGGTGGGGGGGCTCTCTTGTAGTGTCGGTAAAGGTGAAATTCTTGGACTGCCACCAGACGAACCAATGCAAAGGCATTTGCCAACAATGTTTTCCCTGTTGGAGGAGGAGGGGGATGTTTTTGAGGCACTACGTGTCCTCTCCACGTGTCCGTGGTTATATGCACCTTAACAGTAACCGTGTTGGTGGTAATGTGGTGGTGACTGCGGACCTAGTAGCACGGTTGTATTTTGTTGGTTTTCGGAATGTGGCCAGGATTAAGTAGGCCGTGGCGGGGGGATGGTGGGGGGGCTCTCTTGTAGTGTCGGTAAAGGTGAAATTCTTGGACTGCCACCAGACGAACCAATGCAAAGGCATTTGCCAACAATGTTTTCCCTGTTGGAGGAGGAGGGGGATGTTTTTGAGGCACTACGTGTCCTCTCCACGTGTCCGTTCCATGTCAGCAATAGTAGCACTCAAGACAGGCCCCAGTAACAATTCTGAAGCAGCAGTATAGCGGGAGCGCAGTCTTCGTTCCATGTAAGCAATAGTAGCACTCAGGACAGGCCCCATTAACAATTCTGAAGCAGCAGTATAGCGGGAGCGCAGTCTTCGTTCCATGTAAGCAATAGTAGCACTCAAGACAGGCCCCAGTAACAATTCTGAAGCAGCAGTATAGCGGGAGCGCAGTCTTCGTTCCATGTAAGCAATAGTAGCACTCAAGACAGGCCCCAGTAACAATTCTGAAGCAGCAGTATAGCGGGAGCGCAGTCTTCGTTCCATGTAAGCAATAGTAGCACTCAAGACAGGCCCCAGTAACAATTCTGAAGCAGCAGTATAGCGGGAGCGCAGTCTTCGTTCCATGTAAGCAATAGTAGCACTCAAGACAGGCCCCAGTAACAATTCTGAAGCAGCAGTATAGCGGGAGCGCAGTCTTCGTTCCATGTAAGCAATAGTAGCACTCAAGACAGGCCCCAGTAACAATTCTGAAGCAGCAGTATAGCGGGAGCGCAGTCTTCGTTCCATGTAAGCAATGGTTAATGTGGCTTAAGTGGTAACTAGGCCTGGAGGCAGCCCAGTGTAACGAAAAATTGGTTCAAGTTAAAGTTCCAACGCTTTTAAGCGCATTGAAACTTATAAAAATTGTTCTGAAAAATTATTTGAGTGAGCCTTGTGGCCCTAAGAAAAATTGCCCGTTCAGCGTGATTACGTGAGGTTTCAGGAGGAGGAGCAGGAGGAGGAGGAGGAGGAGGAATATTAGACACAGATTGATGAAGCAGAAATGTCCCCGTTTTGGATGGTGAGAGAGAGCGTAGCTTCCATCCGCGGGTGCAGCCTACGTATTGCTTACGTATCGCTGCTGTCCGCTGGTGGAGAACAGAAGTCTGGGGAAATCCAGCCTTTGTTCATCTTGATGAGTGTTAGCCTGTCGGCACTGTCGGTTGACAAGCGGCTACGCTTATCTGTGATGATTCCCCCAGCCGCACTAAACACCCTTTCCGACAAGACGCTAGCCGCAGGACAAGCAAGCACCTCAAGGGCATACAGGGCTAGTTCAGGCCACGTGTCCAGCTTCGACACCCAGTAGTTGTAGGGGGCAGAGGCGTCACCAAGGATGGTCGTGCGATCCGCTACGTACTCCCTCACCATCCTTTTACAGTGCTCCCGCCGACTCAGCCGTGACTGGGGAGCGGTGACACAGTCTTGGTGGGGAGCCATAAAGCTGGCCAGGCCCTTAAAGACTGTTGCACTGCCTGGGATGTACATGCTGCTCGATCTACGCACATCCCCTGCTACCTTGCCCTCGGTACTGCGCCTTCTGCCACTAGCGCTGTCGGCTGGGAATTTTACCATCAGCTTGTCCGCAAGGGTCCTGTGGTATAGCAACACTCTCGAACCCCTTTCCTCTTCGGGAATCAGAGTGGGCAGGTTCTCCTTATACCGTGGATCGAGCAGTGTGTACACCCAGTAATCCGTCGTGGCCAGAATGCGTGCAACGCGAGGGTCACGAGAAAGGCATCCTAACATGAAGTCAGCCATGTGTGCCAGGGTACCAGTACGCAACACATGGCTGTCCTCACTAGGAAGATCACTTTCAGGATCCTCCTCCTCAGGCCATACACGCTGAAAGGATGACAGGCAATCAGCCGGTGTACCGTCAGCAGCGGCCCAAGCTGTCTCTTCCCCCTCCTCCTCATCCTCCTCATGCTCCTCCTCCTCCTCCTGTACGCGCTGAGAAATAGACAGGAGGGTGCCCTGACTATCCAGCGGCATACTGTCTTCCCCCGCCCCCGTTTCCGAGCGCAAAGCAGCTGCCTTTATGGTTTGCAGGGAATTTCTCAAGATGCATAGCAGAGGAATGGTGACGCTAATGATTGTAGCATCGCCGCTCACCACCTGGGTAGACTCCTCAAAATTACCAAGGACATGGCAGATGTCTGCCAACCAGGCCCACTCTTCTGAAAGGAATTGAGGAGGCTGACTCCCACTGCGCCGCCCATGTTGGAGTTGGTATTCGACTATAGCTCTCCGTTGTTCATAGAGCCTGGCCAACATGTGGAGCGTAGAGTTCCACCGTGTGGGCACGTCGCACAGCAGTCGGTGCACTGGCAGCTTAAAGTGATGTTGCAGGGTGCGCAGGGTGGCAGCGTCCGTGTGGGACTTGCGGAAATGTGCGCAGAGCCGGCGTGCCTTTACGAGCAGGTCTGACAAGCGTGGGTAGCTTTTCAAAAAGCGCTGAACCACCAAATTAAAGACGTGGGCCAGGCATGGCACGTGCGTGAGGCTGCCGAGCTGCAGAGCCGCCACCAGGTTACGCCCGTTGTCACACACGACCATGCCCGGTTGGAGGCTCAGCGGCGCAAGCCAGCGGTCGGTCTGCTGTGTCAGACCCTGCAGCAGTTCGTGGGCCGTGTGCCTCTTATCGCCTAAGCTGAGTAGTTTCAGCACGGCCTGCTGACGCTTGCCCACCGCTGTGCTGCCACACCGCGCGACACCGACTGCTGGCGACATGCTGCTGCTAACACATCTTGATTGCGAGACAGAGGAGGAGGAGGAGGAGGAGGAGGAGGGTGCTTTAGTGGAGGAAGCATACACCTTCGCAGATACCAGCACCGAGCTGTGGCCCGCAATTCTGGGGGTGGGTAGGACGTGAGCGGTCCCAGGCTCTGACTCTGTCCCAGCCTCCACTAAATTCACCCAATGTGCCGTCAGGGAGATGTAGTGGCCCTGCCCGCCTGTGCTTGTCCACGTGTCCGTAGTTAAGTGGACCGTGGCAGTAAACGCGTTGGTGAGGGCGCGTACAATGTTGCGGGAGACGTGGTCGTGCAGGGCTGGGACGGCACATCGGGAAAAGTAGTGGCGACTGGGAACTGAGTAGCGCGGGGCCGCCGCCTCCATGATACTTTTGAAGGACTCCGTTTCCACAACCCTATACGGCAGCATCTCAAGGCTGATGAATTTTGCGATGCGGACGGTTAACGTTTGAGCGTGCGGGTGCGTGGCGGCGTACTTGCGCTTGCGCTCGAACACTTGCGCAAGCGACGGCTGGACGGTGCGCTGAACTACACTGCTGGATGGGGCCGAGGACAGCGGAGATGAGGGTGTCGGTGCAGGCCATGAGGCGGTAGTGCCTGTGTCCTGAGAGGGGGGTTGCATCTCAGTGGCAGGTTGGGGCACAGGGGGAGAGGCAGGGGTGCAAACCGGAGGCGCTGAACGGCCTTCGTCCCACCTTGTGGGGTGCTTGGCCATCATATGCCTGCGCATGGTGGTGGTGGTGAGGCTGTTGGTGTTGGCTCCCCGGCTGAGCTTTGCGCAACCATTGGTTGCACACCACTGTTCGTCGGTCGTCGGGCGTCTCTGTGAAAAACTGCCAGACCTTAGAGCACCTTGGCCTCTGCAGGGTGGCATGGCGCGAGGGGGCGCTTTGGGAAACACTTGGTGGATTATTCGGTCTGGCCCTGCCTCTACCCCTGGCCCTGGCCACCGCACTGCCTCTTGCAACCTGCCCTGCTGATGCCCTTGACTCCCCCTCTGAAGACCTGTCCTCCTGAGTAAGCGTTGCACACCAGGTGGGGTCAGTCACCTCATCGTCCTGCTGCTCTTCCTCCGAATCCTCTGTGCGCTGCTCCCTCGGACTTACTGCCCTTACTACTACCTCACTGCAAGACAACTGTGTCTGATCGTCATCGTCCTCCTCACCCACAGAAAGTTGTTGATACAGTTGGCGGAAGTCCCCAGCCTCATCCCCCGGACCCCGGGAACTTTCGAATGGTTGGGCATCAGTGACTATAAACTCCTCTGGTGGGAGAGGAACCGCTGCTGCCCAATCTGAGCAGGGGCCCGAGAACAGTTCCTGGGAGTGTTCCCGCTCCTGAGCAGGTGTCATTGTAGTGGAGTGAGGAGGCTGGGAGGAAGGAGGAGCAGCAGACAGAGGATTCGGATTTGCAGCAGTGGACGGCGCAGAACTGCGTGTTGACGATAGGTTGCTCGAAGCACTTTCTGCCATCCAGGACAGGACCTGCTCACACTGCTCATTTTCTAATAACCGTCTCCCGCGTGGACCCATTAATTGGGCGATGAATGTGGGGACGCCAGAAACGTGCCTCTCTCCTAATCGCGCAGCAGTCGGCTGCGACACACCGGGATCAGGAGCTCGGCCTGTGCCCACACCCTGACTTGGCCCTCCGCGTCCTCGGCCGCGTCCACGTCCTCTAGGCCTACCCCTACCCCTCAGCATGCTGTATTACCAGTGATTTGATTTCACAGGCAGGAAATAAATTGGCGCAAGACTGCAGGCCAAATATAATTTTTGCACTTTTTGGAAAACGAACGGCCCCACTGCCTTTAGTGAATGAATAATCTAAGTTTAATAACTGTGCTGTGTCCCTGCTAATGTGTCACTGAACGTGAGGGTAGCAGAGTTATTAACTGTGGCAGAGCAGGTATTTTTTTCCCAATTAAGGAAAGCAAATGGCGAAGCCAGCAGTAAAGCGTAGCTGGGTGCGTCTGATTTAGCAATGTTGTTCACGCAGCTCACACGTGTCCACAGGCGTTAGGACGGACAGAGGCTGGACAAATAGATTTGTTTTCAGTTTTTTTCCACCAAAAGGCAGCACTGCGTATATTCAATGAACATGAGAAGTTTAATAACTGTGCTGTGTCCCTGCTTATGTGTCACAGAACGTGAGGGTAGCAGAGTTATTATAACTCTGGCAGAGCAGGTATTTTTTTCCCAATTAAGGAAAGCAAATGGCGAAGCCAGCAGTAAAGCGTAGCTGGGTGCGTATGATTTAGCAATGTTGTTCACGCAGCTCACACGTGTCCACAGGCGTTAGGACGGACAGAGGCTGGACAAATAGATTTGTTTTCAGTTTTTTCCCACCAAAAGGCAGCACTGCGTATATTCAATGAACATGAGAAGTTTAATAACTGTGCTGTGTCCCTGCTTATGTGTCACAGAACGTGAGGGTAGCAGAGTTATTAACTGTGGCAGAGCAGGTATTTTTTTCCCAATTAAGGAAAGCAAATGGCGAAGCCAGCAGTAAAGCGTAGCTGGGTGCGTATGATTTAGCAATGTTGTTCACGCAGCTCACACGTGTCCACAGGCGTTAGGACGGACAGAGGCTGGACAAATAGATTTGTTTTCAGTTTTTTTCCACCAAAAGGCAGCACTGCGTATATTCTATGAACATGAGAAGTTTAATAACTGTGCTGTGTCCCTGCTTATGTGTCACAGAACGTGAGGGTAGCAGAGTTATTATAACTCTGGCAGAGCAGGTATTTTTTTCCCAATTAAGGAAAGCAAATGGCGAAGCCAGCAGTAAAGCGTAGCTGGGTGCGTCTGATTTAGCAATGTTGTTCACGCAGCTCACACGTGTCCACAGGCGTTAGGACGGACAGAGGCTGGACAAATAGATTTGTTTTCAGTTTTTTTCCACCAAAAGGCAGCACTGCGTATATTCTATGAGCATGAGAAGTTTAATAACTGTGCTGTTTTCCTGCTAATGTGTCACAGAACGTGAGGGTAGCAGAGTTATTAACTGTGGCAGAGCAGGTATTTTTTTTCACAATTAAGGAAAGCAAATGGCGAAGCCAGCAGTAAAGCGTAGCTGGGTGCGTCTGATTTAGCAATGTTGTTCACGCAGCTCACACGTGTCCACCGGCGTTAGGACGGACAGAGGCAGGACAAATAGAATTATTTTCACTTGTTTTACAAGCAAAAGGCCGCACTGCGTATATTCAATGAATAATAACTGTGTTGTGGCCCTGCCTATACAATTCTTTCCCTGCAGTATCAATGGAGGGTGGAATGCTCTGCAGAGGCGATTTTGAGAAGCCCAAAAAAAATGCAGCACAGCTAACAGCAGCCTGGACAGTACTGCACACGGATAAATATGGCCCTAGAAAGGACCGTTGAGGTGCTTGAAGGCTACACTCACTCCTAACACTCTCCCTGCCTATGCAGCACTTCTGTCCCTAATGCCAGGTGCAACGCTCTGCAGAGCCGATTTTGAGAAAAAAAAAATGCCACTGCTAACAGCAGCCAACACACAGCTATCAGTGGCCCTAATAAGGACCTTTGGGGGGTCTTGAAGCCTACACTAACTACCAATTCTTTCCCTACAGCAGCTCCGGTACAAACAGCACTGTCCCTCATCTAACTCACCAGGCATCTGAGGCGAGCCGCGGGAGGGGCCGACTTTTATATTAGGCGAACACCTGATCTTCCCAGCCACTCACAGCAGGGGGGTGGTATAGGGCTTGAACGTCACAGGGGGAAGTTGTAATGCCTTCCCTGTCTTTCAATTGGCCAGAAAAGCGCGCAAACGTCTCAGGGAAGTAAGTGAAAGTAACCAGAACACCGCATGGTGTTCGTTACGAATAACGAACATCCCGAACACCCTAATATTCGCACGAATATCAAGCTCGGACGAACGCGTTCGCTCATCTCTAGTGATAACGTTTTCAATAGACACGGTACATAGCCAAAACTGTGTTTCTTTATTCTTCCATGGTCCCAACAACAGCGATGTTTCGACCCTTTCCAATCCAATTTTGGATTCAGGGTTTCCTAAAAGGCTCTCTCTTTTTGCTGTTCTACAACGGTGCCATCTGCTGGCTAAAGCCAGTGTGTGTGCGCCATAGAGGCTCCGACAGCGGAGTGGCTGGCAATAGACGGTAAGAATACCCTGTCAGCCGTCTTCTGACAATGGAGCTGTACAAGCTTCAATCAGAATGTAGGAAGGCGTCAGACAGTGGATTAGAAAGGGTTAACAAGCGAGCATCCCAATAATAAAAACAAAACCATTGAAATTAGTGGTACATTCTCATAAGTACGATTTACACACGCATTCCGTGCACAAAAAATTAGGACCTGTTCTATTTTCCTGTGTTTTGCGCAGCAATGGCCCCTGAGAAGTCTATGGCAGAGGCACAAATACATGGGGAGAAGGGTGAAATACTGCGCAAAATGCAGGAAAAGAAGAGAGCTGGACCATACTAAGCTTTAATAGCCAATCAATTTCATGGAAAGAAAGTTTCACACGGTCGTGTTAAATGGCCCTGCCCACGCAAAAAGTATAGTAATATGCGCTGAAACGCGCACAAAAGGCTGATTACATGGCTCTTCAAATATCGATCATGTGCAAATATGCTGCGAGCGTATTTACGTAAACACTCATCTGAAGTAGCTCTGACCGTGTGTTTTTTTCCCGCATGTGTGTATTTGCACAGGCACCGCTAGTTCACATGGGCGGGGGAATCACCGTGCCCTGAATTAGATGGCTGTTAAGCCAAACGAGGTGCCGGTGTTCTCAGGTATGTGCAGGGTTGTGCGCATACCCGCTCATAAATATTGGCGCATTTGTGCACCTCCCACAGACCTCTACGGGGCTCTTTGGAGCACAAAATAAAGCAGGTCCTATTTGAGAATCGTGCACACAAAAAAGTGACTTGAGAATGAAATCAATGAGTCGTATTCTCCACAGAAAAACGTGCTAAAATATACTCATCTGAAGGAGCCTGTGGGGCCAAAATAGATGCAAATCCCAATGAACCAGACTTAGGCTTCCTTCATGAGCGTTGTTTGGACGCTGAAAAGGCACGTAAAAAAAATCTTGTTTAAAAGAACCTACGGTTTCCTATGGGTTCTTTCAGATAAACGATTTTTTGACATGCTGAAAGAAACACGTGTGTGCAATAGGCATTTTTTTTTTACGCCGAGATTTCCCTGTGTCAAAATGAAGGACTTACCCTCTCTTTTGACCGTACAACACTGCGGCTCCATAGACTCCTATGGGAGACAATGCGAGCTTGCCAGCAAAGGGAGAGAGTTTAACACTGTGGGGATGAAGGGCTTCCCTGTGGGAATTCCCTTCACTGTTCTGGCAGCAGAGGGATTTCGGGGGTGCAGCGTGAGTGCACTGCAACACACCGCAGGCAGCCTGGTAAACTCACTATTCTTCGTTCACACGATTTAATGCTCTGATAGAATGCTGTTTTAGCATGGTTATCCGTGCTTTAAACTGAAGCTCAGGTGAAGGAACCCTTAGGGCTCATTCACATGTGCATTTATACGCTGCATATTTTGTGTGCATTTTGTACGCATGTAAGGGTAAAAATATGCGCACAAAACACAAAATAGAACCTATTGATTTCAATGGGTTTGTTCTTATGCGAGTGTTTTGCGTGTGCGGAATAAAGTAGAACTTGCTCTATCTTTCTGGTTATTGTGCAGCAAAAGCCCTCATAGAACGTGGTTCAGCCTGCTGGTGTAGCGGGCTGAACCGAGTGCAGACCTAGGAGAGGGGATAAGGGGATTAAGAAGGCAGTCATGGTGGCTCTGCTGTTTTCCTAAATTGAGGTCAATCTTGATCTGACATGGCACGCCGCATACAGTGGAAAATTTGGCAGTTCTTACTGCATGCTGCCCGTGGGGTTGGGCAGGGTAAGATGGTGATACCCCAGTGGGACGCTACCTGTGGAGTCGGGTAGGGAACGATATTGCTTTGTTGTGATGCCAGTCCGTGTATAGATAGGGACCCATTCTGAACAAAACAATAAATGCAAAAAGTTGGAAAAAAATCAATGTAACGGGGGTAGACCCTCTGTTCCCCTGGAGCGTACAGTGTGGTATCTCAGTGAAGATGTTGTAGATAGAATAGATGGTGGGAAGGGACTCGATGAATTGGGTGGTAATCTGAACCATGAACAACTTTACTTTTCAACAGGCAAAGGAGATTTCACATTAACTTGCTTTTCAAAGTTAAAAGTTACATTTGTAGGCATTGATTGCTTATGCAGGTTTGCTCAGGGGATTTGTACAAGACAATGCATTTGTACACTTTGCTTTTCCTTCCAGCTTTTCTTCCTTCCCTGTCTGTGCCTCTGTCTGGCTGACTGAGCTTTCTCCCTTGCAGTGCCTATGAATGGCTGACTTAGATCTTCTTCTCCTTATCTCCTCTCTCTCTTTCTCTCTGCTCTTCCTCTAAACAGTTCTCTCTCTTGAGTACTCACACTTACAATGTTCTTTCTCTTCCCACCACACTGGCTTTTCTCTGAAGGCTTAGTAAGGGTGTTCCCCTTGTTCCTCCCTGGTCTGTATCTCAGGCTTCCCTAGATACTCTGTGATGGCCCCATAGTGATTTTACGTCCTGCAGTTGCAGGATGTGTATGGAGGGTGATCATACTGTGGGAGAGATCAAAGCATCACAAGTTGTTGTCCCCTCTGGGGACGAAAAGAAAAAGTAAAAATAAAAACAATAAAGTTTTACTAATTAGTAATTTTTAAAAAAGAAAACTTGTAAAAGTAAAAAAAAAAACTTTTGCCTATTTAGAATAAAATAATCTTAATAATAAGGAAAAAATACATATTTGATATCACCACGTCCATAAAAATCTGATCTATTAAAGTAAAGCATTATTTACCTCACAGGGTGAACGTCGTCCGAAAAAAAAATAATGAACTCTAAAAACACTCTTTTTTGGTCACCCTGTCTCCCAGAAAAAATGTAATAAAAAGCGATCAAAAAGTCTTATGTATTCGAGAACGTAACCAGGGAAAAATACAGGACATACCGCACAAAATGAGCCCTCATACAGCTACATATACGGAAAAAATAAAAAAGTTATTGTGCGCAGAAAATGGCAGCAGAAAATAATGTAAAAAAACTAAATATCTTTAAAAAAAATACAAGTAGTACAGCAAAAAAAAAACTATATAAGTTTGATATTGTAGTAATCATACCGACCCATAGAATAAAGTTGATATGAGATAGATTAGATAGATAGATGAGGCAAACAGATAGAAAGACTGATAAATGACATAGAGAGAGAGAGAGAGAGAGAGAGAGAGAGTGAGAGAGTGAGAGAGAGAGAAAGATGAGATAGAGGGATAAGATAAGGTAGATAGATGGAAGAGAAATAGAAAGATAGATTACAGAGATATGTAGAAAGATAGATGAGACAGAGAGATAGATAGAGAGAGATAGAGAGAAAGATGAGGGAGATAGATGAGAGAGATAGACAGACAGATGATTGATAGATAAACGGACGGATGGATAGATTAGAGAGAGATAGATGAGAGATAGATAAACAGACGGATAGATAGATTTGAGAGATAGATAGATAGATGAGAGAGATAGATATGAGATACATAGATAGATGAGAGAGAGACAGATAGATGGGGGAGATAGATAGATATGAGATACATAAATATGAGAGAGATATAGATATGAGATAGATAGATGAAAGAGAAAAAGATCAATGAGAGACAGATACATAGATATGAGAGAGAGAGAGTTAGATATGAGAGAGATAGATGAGAGAGAGATAGATATGAGATTAATAGATAGATGAGAAAGAGAAAGACAGATGATAGATAGATAGATAAATAGATAGATACATAGACATGAGAGAGAGAGAGAGTTAGATAGATATGAAAGAGATAGATAGATGAGAGAGATATAGATATGAGATAGATAGATATGAAATACATAGATATGAGAGAAAGAGATAGATAAATAGATAGATAGATAGATAGGTAGATAGATATGAGCTGGATAGATAGAGATTGATAGATGAGAGAGATGAGAAAGACAGACACATCTCATCTATCTATCTATCTATCTATCTCATCTATCTCATCTATCTCATCTATCTCTCTCATCTATCTATCTGGCTCATATCTATCTACATATCTCATATCTATCTCTTTCTCATATCTATGTATCTCATATCTGTCTATCTATCTATCTATCTATCTATCTCATATCTATCTCTCTTTCTCTCTCATCTATCCCTCTCATATCTATCTAACTTTCTTTCTCATATCTTTGTATCTCATATCTATCTATCTATAAATAATCTGTCTTTCTCTCTCTCATCTATCTATCTATCTCATATCTATATCTCTCTTATCTGTCTATGTATCTCATATCTATCTACGTATCTCATAACTACCTATCTACCTATCTATCTATCTCTCATCTATCTTTCTCTCTTTCTCTCATTTATCCATCTATCTTTCTATCTCTCTCTCTCTTATCTATATCTCCCTCAACTATCTATCTACCTCATATCTATCTCTCTTTCTCTCTCATCTATCCCTCTCATATTGATCTAACTCTCTTTCTCATATCTTTGTATCTCATATCTATCTATCTATAATCTGTCTTTTTCTCTTTCATCTATCTATCTATCTCATATCTATTTCTCTCATCTAGATAGATAGATCTATCTAATCTATCTATCTTATGTTATCTATGTGTCTATCTCTCATCTATATATCTATCTATATGAGAGAGAGAGAGATAGATAAGAGAGAGATTGAAAGATAGATGGATAAATGAGAGAGAGAGAGCTAGAAAGATAGATAGATGAGAGAGAGAGAGATGAGAGATAGATATGAGATACATAGATAGATATGAGATGCACTGATAGATGAGAGAGATATAGATATGAGATAGATAGATAGATAGATAGATATGAGAGAGAGAGTTAGATAGATATGAGAGAGAGTGATAGATGAGAAAGAGAGATAGATATGAGATATATAGATAGATAGGCAGATGAGACAGAGAAAAACAAATGATAGATAGATATGAGATAGATAGATAGATATAGATAGATAAGAGAGAAAAATACATGTCACTATTACATACTAAATGGGAAACCACTGGGTAACACTTGCATGGAAAAAAAACTTGGGGATTTTAGTTAACTGTAAGCCTAACTGGAGCAACCAGTGTCAGACAGCTGCTGCCAAGGCAAATAGGATCATGGGGTGCATCAAAAGAGGTCTAGGGGCGCATGAGGAGAACATTGATCGTCCTCTTTACAAGTCACTGGTCAGACCACACATGGAATATTGTCTACAGTTTTGGGCACCGGTACTCAAGAAGGACATATCTGAGTTTGAGCGGACTCAAAGGCAGTCAACTAAAATAATAAATGGAAAAGGCGGACTACAATACCCAGACAGGTTATCAAAATTGGGGTTAGTTTAGAAAAATACAGCTCAGGGATGACCTAATAACTATGTATAAATATATCAGGGGACAATACAGAGATCTCTCCCATCATCTGTTTACACCCAGAACTGTGACAGTAACAAGGGGCACCCTCTACGCCTAGAACAGTGTTTCCCAAACTTCAGTCCTCATGGACCCCCAACAGGTCATGTTATCTGAATTTTCTCAGTGTTGCACAGGTGATGTAACTATTGTTAATGACTCAGACATTGCCACAGGGGTTCTTACTATACAATATTCTGAAAACATGACCTGTTGGGGTCCATGAGGACTGGAGTTTAGGAAACACTAGTCTAGAGGAAAGAAGGTTTCTACACCGACATAGAAGGGGGTTCTTTACTGTAAGAGCAGTGAGTCTATGGAACTTTCTGCCCGAGTACGTGGTGATGGTGACGTCAATAAGAATTTAAGAGGGACCTGGACACCTTTTTTCAGTGTAATAATTTTACATGTTACAGTCGCTAATTACTTGAGAAGTGTATTTGATACAGGGATTATTCTGATTGCCAGATTTAGAGTCGTAAAAGAATTTTTCCCCTGTATGGGGAAAATTGACTTCTAGCTCATTGGGGTTCTTTTTGCCTTCCTCTGGATCAACATTGCAGAATAATAGGCTGAACTGGATGGACATATGTCTTTTTCAGCCTTACATATTAAGTTATTATATGTTACTTTGTTACTCTTGGAGAAAAACATATCAAATTCATGCCATAGCAGCCAAGAACTTCATATGGTTTATACTGTTATGTTACATAGCGGTATAGAGAAAATGAACATTAGCCAGAAGAATAGCCATGGAAAAAAACAAACCACATATTAGAAACAGCTATAATCTTTCAGATATTGAAAAGCTTATCTTATTTAGCTTAAAGCATGTGTAGTGACGCTCATTTCACTGGTGAATTTAAACATAGATTTAACTACATTATTAGTAGCCTAGATAAATGACTAGAATGCAGCCAAAACACTTATGGTACAGCAGTTACAAATGAATAGTTGAATGGGATTGTGCCAACATGCACAATCCCATTCAGAATGTGGGCCCTGGGGTGAAAAAAAACCGATTGCCTTTGGTCACGCTCTCAGTACCCCTGGAAAACAGACAAAAATTTTTAATGTTACAATCTATATTTAAACAATCATCATATTTTGTAGTTTTCACACTGACGAAATAATAATAGTCTGACACTTTCTGGTCATGGAGAAAACTTTTCAGCAATCATCAGAGGCAGAATTACAATGAAAGGTAACACAGGATCCACCTTTGACAATAGATGATGGCCATGGGTCACCTACACCCTAGAACATTGCCCATAGAAGTCAGCGGGTCAGCTCCTGTCCATGAGATCTGCTGTAAAGCATTTCTCTAAATGTTAACTGCAGCTCAGGCAAAAATGCAGTCCCCATAGCGCATAATAATAATAATCTTTATTTTTATAGTGCCAACATATTCCGCAGTGCTTACAAGACAGGGGAAATAAAAACAAGACCACAGTTATATGAAGTAATCATTTAATGTAAACAGTAGGGGTGAGGGTCCTGCTCCAACGAGCTTACATACTACAAATAATGGGGTGATACAGAAGGTAAAGGGCTGGAGATGTGCACGGTATGGCGAGGTGGAGAATGAGGGGTGTTATACACACAGACAGTGGTCAGGCCGTATAGTGGCTTAATCGGTATGACTGCAGGGGGTGCTTGATTACAGCTAGCAGGAACTGCAGTTGGTATGACAGGGAGCATTTTATTAGGCAGAGTATAGAGGGGTTTGGTTTAGGGGATGTGGTATGCCTCCCTGAAGAGGTGTGTTTTTAGAGAACGCCTGAAGTTTAGTGTGTCAGTGATTGCCCGGATAGCTTTTGGTAGCGCGTTCCAGAGGACTGGTGCTCCTCTGGAGAAGTCTTGGAGGTGGGAATGAAAGGTTTGAATTAAAGGGGTGTAGTGGCCCAGAACACAATCCTGGTCCCCTCCATAAATGTCATACATGTTTTGTCCTATGTAGATGCACTGTGAAAAGCTTGTCCTCTCATATCCTGTGTGTGTGTTGCACAACTGTGGTGCTTGAAAGGTTAACAGTATTAAAATTACTGCCTGCATTTAGATGCATCAGTTTGTCATGTCATGTGGTATGAGAGAAGGTATAAAAAGGAGTGATTGAGAGCGAGAAAGAATTCCATCTTCAGGAGAAGAGAGTGCTAACACAGAGCCACATGAAAGCACCTTCAGCTTCCATGTAGGTGAAGATGGAAGAGAAGCAGCGATATCCCGTAGCGTTTGGAGTGTGGAAGTGAATGGAGAGAGTCCCAACATCAAAGAGAGAGAGAGAGAGAGCCCTACCAAAAGTTCTCAACAGGTACCATATCTATCTCTCTTTCTCTCTCATCTGTCCCTCTCATATCTATCTAACTCTCTTTCTTATATCTTTGTATCTCATATCTATCTATCTATCTATCTATCTATCTATCTATCTATCTATCTATCTATCTATCTATCTATCTTCTGTCTTTCTCTCTCCCATCTATCTCATATCTATATCTCTCTATGTATCTCATATCTATCTATCTAACTCTCTCATATCTATCTATGCATCTCATATCTATCTCCCTCATCTATCTTTCTCTCTCTCTCTCATTTATCCATGTTTCTTTATATCTCTTTCTCTCTTATCCATCTCTCCCTCATATATATATGAGAGAGAGATACCTACAGGCTTTTCCTGTGCGGCCGTCCAAAGTTAGGATCACCGCACAGAGGTACTCTACTGAGTTACACCCACATGCCTGCCGTGCGGGGTGTTTATTGTGAAAGCCTTCCTGTCAATAATTGTCTGCCAGGGTGTCTGTGGAGTGACCCCTACCACCCTTCCTCCTCTGGAGTGCTCCCAGTCCAGGAGTGGTGCTGTACAGATAACGTGGACTGTAGGAACTTTTTTTATCCTGTGTATTCTCCCTCTCCCTACCTCTGTGCTCAAACCTTCTGTCACTTAAAGAGAACTGTACCTGCATTGCATTAAATACCTGTTGTAAAAGTTTATTATTCAGTAAAAGTTATACCAGGCCCTAACCATTCCTGGGGACTCGAGGCACTATATACAAGTATCTGTGTTCTTTTCTCCACTGTGTAGCATACTGATGTGTGGGAACGGTGGCATCATGAGTGATAAATACTACTACCCCCATCAACCCGTTTATTGGCATTCCCTATCCTAGGGGTGTCGAAGCTGGCCTGCAATCCTACTCTGCCCTTGGCTGCGTAGCCAGGTGCCCAGGGTCCCCTCTGGGGTGTTTCAGGGGCACACGGTCTGATTTCGTTAGTGGAGCAGAGGACGCAGGCTGGGTGGTAGATTGAGATGAGGGAAGCAATGTAGGGTAGCATGGTGCTATGGAGAACTTTGTGGATACAGATAATAGAATAAGAACATCTACAATCAGAAAATAAAAACAGATAAGAAAAAAATGAAAATGTTTCACTATCAGGTTTAACTTAGTAAAAGCAATAGGCAATACATTCCTTTTAGGTTGTTCTTATCTATTTTCTTTGAAATAGGGACACCTTTGTAGCATGGATTATCACTGTTTAAGTGGCACTGGCATCACTACAGCTTTAGAAAAGAACAGATTTCTATACAGATCTCAAAATAAAAGTAACAATAGATATGCAACTCAAAAAAAGCCCTTAAAAAGCAATGAATACGTACATGGTATAAAAAATATGATTTCTTTTCCATTGGAAAGTAATGTAAAAGATAAGCACACATCCTTTAAAGTTTGATTTAATTTCTTATAGGAACAATTATAAGCCTGTATTTTCTCTCCACCATTAAAGTATAATCATACAATGGAACCAGCCACACGAATATTTATATTTACAACCCCAATTCCAAAAAAGTTTAGATGTTGTGTAAAAAGTAAATATATGTAAATAAAAAAAGAATCCAATTATTTGGAAATCTTATATGCACACATGTTATTCACAATAGAACATAGAACACATATCAGAAGGTGAAAGTCAGACATTTTTCCAATTCATTAAAAAGAATTAAGTCATTTAGAAATTGATGGCAGCAACACATCTCACAAAAGTTGGAATGGGGCTAACAAAAGGCTGGAAAACTAAATTCTACTAATGAAAAACAGCTGAAGGGTCAATTTTCTACTAAGTCACATGACTGTATAAAAAGAACATGTTAGAGAGGCAAAGTTTCTCAGAAGCAAAGATGGTTAGCGGTTCACTAATCTGTAAAAAGCTGTGTCTAAAAATTGTAGAACAATCTCAGAAAAATGTTCCTCATCATACAATTGTGAAGACTTTGAATATTCCACCATTTACATTTTATATTAGCATCAAAAGATTCAGTGAATCTCTAAAAAATTCATGTACACAAGGCTGCCAGTCTATATTGGATGCTCGAGACACAGTCCCTACAGGCCTCAGGCATCACTGCATTAAAAACAGGCATGATTCTGTAATGCAAGTCACTGCATGGGCTCAGGAATACTTCCAGAAATCACTGTCTGTGAACACTGGTCTCTGTGCAATCCACAAATGCAAGTTAAAGCTGTATCATGCAAAGAAGAAGCCATATATCAACACAATCCAGAAAAGTCAGTGTCTTCTCTTGGCCAAAGCTCATTTAAACGGACTGAGAAAAAAGGAAAGTGGTTCTGGGATCAGATGAATCAAAATCTGAAATTCATTTTGGAAACCATGGATGCCATGTCCTGTTGACTCAAGAGGAAAGGGACCATCCAGCTTGCTATTAGCACACAGTTCCAAAACCTGCATCTCTGATGGTATGGGGTTGCATTAGTGCATATGGCATGAAACAAAAAATCAAGAAAAGAACAACTACGACTGTTGAGCAGCTAGAATCCTACATCTACAAGAATGGGGCAACATTCCTCTCACAAAGTCGAGCAATTGGTCTGCTTACTTCTCAAATGTTTGCAGACTGTAGTAAAAGAAGAGGGGATGCTACATAATGGTAGACACGGCCCTGGCCCAACCTGTGTTGTTGCCATCAATTTCTAAATTACTTTATTTTTTTTAATGAAATGTAGACATGTCTCACTTTCACCTTCTAATGTGTTCTAGGTTCTATTGTGAATAAAATATGGTTATATGACATTTTCAAATCATGGCATCCTTTTTTTTCTTTACATTTATTTACGTTTTGCAGCGTCCCAACTCTTTTGCAACTGGGGCTGTAAAAGTAGGTTCATACAATGACCTTCCATAAGAAATAATTGCTAACCATTCACAGAGGCATCTGGAATCAATGCGATTGTGATGAAAACTTTACAGATGAGATGGTTTTCAAATCATCCCAAGCAGCAATCTGCTAGAAATAAACAGAGAGCTATGGCAGAAGTGTCTATTAAACAAAGGATGTGGTGGTCAAGCATCATAAAATAACACTTTAAAGAGCTCTAATTATGAACACTGACAATCCGCCCAGGTTTCTTAAATCTCAATGATGCATCAAAAAGTCATATGAAAGATTTTGCTAGATACAAAAATGTTTAGTTTGGAATATGACTAATGTTATGCTGCTTATGTCTTGCTGTTATAACTGCTACTATGACCTAAATATGCTACTATGGCCAGGTAAAAAATTATTTGTGTGTGTGGGTGATGCCTGAGAGCACATGGACAGCCGCACATGGACATGAATTTACTAGGGATGAGCAAGCATACTCGTCCGAGCTTGATACTCGTTCGAGTATTAGCGTGTTCGAGATGCTCGTTACTCGTGACGAGTACCACGCGATGTTCGAGTTACTTTCACTTTCATCTCTGAGAAATTTGCGCGCTTTTCTGGTCAATAGAAAGACATGGAAGGCATTACAACTTCCTCCTGTGACGTTCCAGCCCTATACCACCCCCCTGCAGGGAGTGGCTGGGGAGATCAGATGACACCCGAGTATTTAAATCTGCCCCGCCCGCGGCTCGCCACAGATGCATGCTGACATAGATCAGGGACAGTGCTGCTGATGCTGCTGCTGCTATAGGGAGAGGGTTAGGTGTTATTTTAGTCTTCAAGAACCCCAACGGTCCTTCTTAGGGCCACATCTGACCGTGTGCAGTACTGTTGAGGCTGCTTTTAGCAGTGTTACACAATTTTATTTTTTTTGTATATCGGGCGTGCAGACCATAGCGTCCTCAGTCTGCAGTCATTTTACTCAGTATAGGGGCAGTACTGGTGAGGCAGGGAAAGAGGTATACTGGCTATATAGGCAGTGGGCTTTTGCCCAAAAACTTCCAAAAAATACAATATTAGGCCTGCCTGTCACTGCCTTCAGTTTACTGCGTCTCTGCTGGGGGTAGTAGTTGTTGAATTAATACCCAGCCTTGCGCATAATTGTTGCCTGCCTCTGCAGTGCGTTACGTACGCGAAGTCAGCCTCCAACAGGGCAATCGAAATACAGTGCATATAACAGGCAGTGTGGGTTTTTCCCACCAAGTTAAAAACTATACAAGATTTGGCCTGCCTGTCAGTGCCTTCCGTTTAGTGCGTCTCTGCTGGGGGTAGTAGTTGCTGAATTAATACCCAGCCTTGCGCATAATTGTTTCCTGCCTCTGCAGTGCGTTACGTACGCGAAGTCAGCCTCCAACAGGGAAATTGAAATACAGTGTATATCACAGGCAGTGTGGTTGTTCCCAAAAACTTCCAAAAAATACAATATTAGGCCTGCCTGTCACTGCCTTCAGTTTACTGCGTCTCTGCTGGGGGTAGTAGTTGTTGAATTAATACCCAGCCTTGTGCATAATCGTTGCCTGCCTCTGCAGTGCGTTACGTACGCGAAGTCAGCCTCCAACCACAGGCCAATAAGCGGCACATTTAATTACAGCGTTATGTTTCTGCTAATCTCGTAATACACCATGCTGAGGGGTAGGGGTAGGCCGAGAGGACGTGGACGGGGGCGAGGACGCGGAGGCCCAAGTCAGGGTGTGGGCACAGGCCGAGCTCCTGGTCCAGGTGTATCGCAGCCGACTGCTGCGGGATTAGGAGAGAGGCAAGTTTCAGGGGTCCCCAGATTCATCTCACAATTAATGGGTCCACGCGGTAGACCTTTATTAGAAAATGAGCAGTGTGAGCAGGTCCTGTCGTGGATGCCAGAAAGTGCATCCAGCAATCTATCGACCACCCAGTCTTCTACGCCGTCCACAGCTGCAACTCTGAATCCTCTGGCTGCTGCTCCTCCTTACTCCCAGCCTCCTCACTCCATGTAAATGACACACTCTGAGGAGCAGGCAGACTCCCAGGAACTGTTCTCGAGCCCCTGACCAGATTGGGCAGCAATGGTTCCTCTCCCACCAGAGGAGTTTATCGTGACCGATGCCCAACCTTTGGAAAGTTTCCGGGGTCCGGGGGATGAGGCTGGGGACTTCCGGCAACTGTCTCAAGAGCTTTCAGTGGGTGAGGAGGACGATGACAATGAGACACAGTTGTCTATCATTGAGGTAGTAGTAAGGGCAGTAAGTCCGAGGGAGGAGCGCACAGAAGATTCGGAGGAAGAGCAGCTGGACGATGAGGTGACTGACCCCACCTGGTTTGCTAAGCCTACTGAGGACAGGTCTTCAGAGGGGGGGGGGGGGGGGGCAAGTGCAGCAGCAGGGCAGGTTGGAAGAGGCAGTGCGGTGGCCAGGGGTAGAGGCAGGGCCAGACCGAATAATCCACCAACTGTTTCCCAAAGCGCCCCCTCGCGCCATGCCACCCTGCAGAGGCCGAGGTGCTCAAAAGGGTGGCAGTTTTTAACTGAGAGTGCAGACGACCGCCGAAATGTGGTGTGCAAGGTTTGTCACGCCAAGATCAGCCGGGGAGCCACCACCACCAGCATGTGCAGGCATATGATGGCCAAGCACCCCACAAGGTGGGACGAAGGCCGTTCACCGCCTCCGGTTTGCACCACTGCCTCTCCCCCTGTGCCCCAACCTGCCACTGAGATCCAACCCCCCTCTCAGGACACAGGCACGACCGTCTCCTGGCCTACACCCACACACTCACCTCCGCTGTCCTCGGCCCCATCCAGCAATGTCTCTCAGCGCACCGTCCAGCCGTCGCTAGCGCAAGTGTTTGAGCGCAAGTGCAAGTACGCCGCCACGCACCCGCACGCTCAAGCGTTAAACGTGCACATAGCCAAATTGATCAGCCTAGAGATGCTGCCATATAGGCTTGTGGAAATGGAGGCTTTCAAAAACATGATGGCGGCGGCGGCCCTGCGCTACTCGGTTCCCAGTCGCCACTACTTTTCCCGATGTGCCGTCCCAGCCCTGCACGACCACGTCTCCCGCAACATTGTACGCGCCCTCACCAACGCGGTTACTGCCAAGGTCCACTTAACAACGGACATGTGGACAAGCACAGGCGAGCAGGGCCACTATATCTCCCTGACGGCACATTGGGTGAATTTAGTGGAGGCTGGGACCGAGTCAGAACCTGGGACCGCTCACGTCCTACCCACCCCCAGAATTGCCGCCCCCAGCTCGGTGCTGGTATCTGCGGCGGTGTATGCTTCCTCCACTAAACCACCCTCCTCCTCCTCCTATGCAACCTCTGTCTCGCAATCAAGATGTGTCAGCAGCAGCACGTCGACAGCAGTCGGTGTCACGCGGCGTGGCAGCACAGCGGTGGGCAAGCGTCAGCAGGCCGTGCTGAAACTACTCAGCTTAGGAGAGAAGAGGCACACGGCCTATGAACTGCTGCAGGGTCTGACAGAGCAGACCGACCGCTGGCTTGCGCCGCTGAGCCTCCAACCAGGCATGGTCGTGTGTGACAACGGCCGTAACCTGGTGGCGGCTCTGCAGCTCGGCAGCCTCACGCACGTGCCATGCCTGGCCCACGTCTTTAATTTGGTGGTTCAGCGGTTTCTGAAAAGCTACCCACGCTTGTCAGACCTGCTCGGAAAGGTGCGCCGGCTCTGCGCACATTTCTGCAAGTCCAACACGGACGCTGCCACCCTGCGGACCCTGCAACATCAGTTTAATCTGCCAGTGCACCGACTGCTGTGCGACGTGCCCACACGGTGGAACTCTACTCTCCACATGTTGGCCAGGCTCTATGAGCAGCGTAGAGCTATAGTGGAATACCAACTCCAACATGGGCGGCGTAGTGGGAGTCAGCCTCCTCAATTCTTTACAGAAGAGTGGGCCTGGTTGGCAGACATCTGCCAGGTCCTTGGAAACTTTGAGGAGTCTACCCAGATGGTGAGCAGCGATGCTGCAATCATTAGCGTCACCATTCCTCTGCTATGCCTCTTGAGAAGTTCCCTGCAAAGCATAAAGGCAGACGCTTTGCGCTCGGAAACAGAGGCGGGGGAAGACAGTATGTCGCTGGATAGTCAGAGCACCCTCATGTCTATATCTCAGCGCGTTGAGGAGGAGGAGGAGGGGGAGGAGCATGAGGAGGAGGGGGAAGAGACAGCTTGGCCCACTGCTGAGGGTACCCATGCTGCTTGCCTGTCATCCTTTCAGCGTGTATGGCCTGAGGAGGAGGAGGAGGATCCTGAAAGTGATCTTCCTAGTGAGGACAGCCATGTGTTGCGTACAGGTACCCTGGCACACATGGCGGACTTCATGTTAGGATGCCTTTCTCGTGACCCTCGCATTAGATGCATTCTGGCCACTACGGATTACTGGGTGTACACACTGCTCGACCCACGGTATAAGGAGAACCTTTCCACTCTCATACCCGAAGAGGAAAGGGGTTCAAGAGTGATGCTATACCACAGGACCCTGGTGGACAAACTGATGGTAAAATTCCCATCCGACAGCGCTAGTGGCAGAAGGCGCAGTTCCGAGGGCCAGGTAGCAGGGGAGGCGCGGAGATCAGGCAGCATGTACAGCACAGGCAGGGGAACACTCTCCAAGGCCTTTGCCAGCTTTATGGCTCCCCAGCAAGACTGTGTCACCGCTCCCCAGTCAAGGCGGAGTTGGCGGGAGCACTGTAAAAGGATGGTGAGGGAGTACGTAGCCTCCAGGCCTAGTTACAAATTAAGCCACATTAACCAAAGCGATTAATGGGTTTCACCTGCCCTCTTGGTTGGGCATGGGCAATTTTTCTGAGGTACATTAGTACTGTTGGTACACCAATTTTTTGGGCCCTCACCTACAGTGTAATCCTAGTAATTTTTATGGGCTTTGCCTGCACTCATGCTACAGCAAGGTGTGTGGGGTTGGCCCAAACTTTTGCTAGATAAAGGTAACTGGGGCCTTGTCTATACTGCAACTACTGAAATGTGAAAGAGACTGTTATCTCCCTAAACTGCTGCAACGGGAATGTTACTGTGGCCTGTCTTGACTGCTATTACTACTGAAATGGAACTAATACTGTGCTCCCCTTATAATGCTGCTAGTGATATGTTACTGGGGCCTGTCCCTAATGCTACCGCTGAAATCTTACTAATTCTGGGCTCTGCCTATACCACTGCTAATGCTATGTCACTGGGGTGTGGAAACGGAGGCTTCCCAAAGACATGATGGTGGCGAGGCCATTTCCCACAAACGCGGTTACTGTTAAGGTGCATATAACCACGGACACGTCGAGAGGACACGTAGTGCCTCAAAAACATCCCCATCCTCCTCCAACAATGAAAGCATTCTTGCCAAATACCTTTGCATTGGTCCGTCTGGTGGCAGTCCAAGAATTTCACCTTTACCGACACAACAAGAGAGCCCCCCCCACCATCCCCCCGCCACGGTCAACTTAATCCTGGCCACATTCCGAAAACCAACTAAATAAAACTGCGCTACTAGGTCCGCAGTCGCCACCACATTCCCACCAACGCGGTTACTGTTAAGGTACATATTACCACTCTGACTGGGGCATGCACTGTGGGCCGAAGCACACCTGTATTGTATGTGACGTTAGCTCTGATGAGCAGGGCACTGCAATGGGATACATTTATGTACCGCCGGTGGGTTCCAGGGAGCCACCCATGCTGTCGGTCCACATGAACTTCACAATAGGGAGTTGTACCTGCCTGTGTCTACTTATAAAAAACCCCAGTCTGACTCGGGCATGCAGTGTGGGCCGAAGCCCACCTGCATTTAATCTGACGTTAGCTTTGCTGTCCAGGGCACTGCAATGGGATATATTTATGTACCACCGGTGGCTTCCTGGGACCCACCTATGCTTTCGGTCCACACGGAGTTGTAACTGCATGTGTCTACTTATAAAGTACCCCAGTCTGACTGGGGCATGCAGTGTGGGCTGAAGCCCACCTGCATTAAACCTGACGTTACCTCAGCTGTGCTGGGCACTGCAATGGGATTTGTATATGTACCGCCGGTGGGTTCCAGGGAGCCACCCATGCTGTCGGTCCACACGGACTTCACAATAGGGAGTTGTAGCTGACTGTGTCTACTTATAAAAAACCCCTGTCTGACTGGCGCATGCAGTGTGGGCCGAAGCCCACCTCCATTTAATCTGACGTTAGCTTTGCTGTCCAGGGCACTGCAATGGGATATATGTATGTACCGCCGGTGGCTTCCTGGGACCCACCTATGCTGTCGGTCCACACGGAGTTGTAACTGCATGTGTCTATTTATAAAGAACCCCAGTCTGACTGGGGCATGTAGTGTGGGCCGAAGCCCACCTGCATTAAACCTGACGTTACCTCAGCTGTGCTGGGCACTGCAATGGGATTTATATATGTACCGCCGGTGGGTTCCAGGGAGCCACCCATGCTGTCGGTCAACACGGACTTCACAATAGGGAGTTGTACCTGCCTGTGTCTACTTATAAAAAACCCCAGTCTGACTGGGGCATACAGTGTGGGCCGAAGCCCACCTGCATTAAACCTGACGTTACCTCAGCTGTGCTGGGCACTGCAATGGGATTTGTTTATGTACCACCGGTGGGTTCCAGGGAGCCACCCATGCTGTCGGTGCACACGGAATTCCTATTGCGGAGTTGTACCTGTCTGTGACTATTTATAAAAAACTCCGGTCTGACTGGGGCATGCAGTGTGGGCCGAAGCCCACCTGCATTTAATCTTACGTTAGCTTTGCTGTCCAGGGCACTGCAATGGGATATATTTATGTACCGTTGGTGGCTTCCTGGGACCCACCTATGCTGTCGGTCCACACGGAGTTGTAACTGCATCTGTCTACTTATAAAGAACCTCAGTCTGACTGGGGCATGCAGTGTGGGCCGAAGCCCACCTGCATTAAACCTGACGTTACCTCAGCTGTGCTGGGCACTGCAATGGGATATATTTATGTACCGCCGGTGGGTTCCAGGGAGCCACCTATGCTGTCGGTCCACACGGACTTCACATTAGTGAGTTGTACCTGCCTGTGTCTATGTATTAAAAACCCCGGTCTGACTGGGGAATGCAGTGTGGGCCGAAGCCCACCTGTATTTAATCTGACGTTAGCTCTACTATGCGGGGCACTGCATTGGGACAAACTACAGGAGCAATACAGCGCTAATGAAACGTGCACAGCTACGCTAGCATTGGAGTCCGTTGTAGGCCCGCGATTGCTGAGGGTTTGTGCAGAGGCCTATATCTTGGGTGCAGTGAAAGTCCGCTTCCTGCCTAGGATTGCTGAAGCTGGGGGCAGAGGCCTATGTCGTGGCCGCGGTGCAAGTCTGCCATGTTTGGCCGGTCAGATCAATTTTTGGTTCATGTCTTGGGTTTCCTAGGACCCACCTATGCTGTTGGTGCAAACTTAGCTCCCATCGCGGTGTTTGAACTGTCTGGCACAAAGACACTGACTGACTTGGGTAGGGGGCAGAGCGCAGATGGCTTTCCCCTTGCAGTGTCGATTGAGCTATGCGACACCTTGACAGAATGAATACTGTGTAGCACATGGATTCCCCATTGCTATGCCCACGTTTGCAGCTCCTGACGGAGGTGGCACAGGATTGGATGTCTCATTGCTTCTGTACAGCATTGTGGTCTATCTCCCCGCCCCTTTTAAAGAGGCTCGCTGCCTGGCCCTGCCAACCCTCTGCAGTGTGTGCCTGTGGTTCCTCCTCATGGCAGACGCACATATAAATAGACATGAGGGTGGTGTGGCTATGAGGCCAGCGTGTGGCATGAGGGCAGCTAAAGGCTGCGCAGGGACACTTTGGTGTGCGCTGTGGACACTGGGTCTTGCAGGGGGGTTGGGCAGCATGTTACCCAGGAGAAGTGGCCGCGGTGTGTCCCGCAGGCAGTGATTGTGCTTTGTTGGAGGTAGTGTGGTGCTTAGCTAAGGTGTGCCTTGCTAATGAGGCTTTTTCAGAAGTAAAAATTGTTGGGAGGGGGGGTGGGCACTCTTGCCGCTATTGTGGCTGAATAGTGGGACCTGGGAACTTGAGATGCAGCCCAACATGTAGCCCCTCACCTGCCCTATCCGCTTCTGTGTCGTTCCCATCACTTTCTTGAATTTCCCATATTTTCACCAATGAAAACCTTAGCGAGCATTGGCGATATACAAAAATGCTCGAGTCGCCCATTGACTTCAATGGGGTTCGTTACTCGAAACGAACCCTCGAGCATCGCAAAAAGTTCGACTCGAGTAATGAGCACCCGAGCATTTTGGTGCTAGCTCATCTCTAGAATTTACATGTCCTAATTCTCATCCGAGATATGGGCAAGAATAGGACATGCAATGTCAGTGTGCACAGCTCTATAGTCTATAATGGGTCCATTGCTGTCTGTGAAGTAGCACGGGCAGCACAGGGACCCAAAGACATTAGTGGGCCGGAGGCTGAATACTTCAATATTAGTAGTACTTCTTCTACTACTATTCTCATGTTACAAGTGATCCTGAGTCACTGCTGGTACTAAAACTACTATGATTACTTCTTTGTATCTACTCCTGCTACTACTACTTATAAGTCTCTCATATACAGTATGTACTCTCATATACTGTATTAGCAATGTCTTTATGGATTGGACTATTTTCCCCCAATACTCAGTACATATTTTCACAGTAGTTTCAATATATAAACCTGCCTATCTTGACTCAGGCAAAACAATAGACCTATTATGCTGGCCAAGCTGGTGCAGGTGCATGTAGTGTGTTCATGGCCATCTTTTTGACGTCTGTTGTTCCCGATACTTTTTACACTTTTTTATTTGTAGTTGCCAGTGTATAAGGTTGCTTATCTAGCCTCAAGCAAAACAATAGACTTGTCATGCTGTCATTAAAAACCCTTCCCCGGTTTGTAATGAGAAGATCAGGGATCAGTTTCTTTGTAAGGGTCTTCTTACATGGGATGACTATGGAGTGCTTAAGCGCCCAACAATCATTGCTCCTTTGCTCTCACACAGGAGTGATAATCGCTTACTGAATGGAGGTGGAGTGTTCTGCAGTTCTTTATTGCCTGCCCGCCTCCATGCAGAATAAACAGGCAGGAGGCCACATGGTACATGTAGTGCACCATGCAGGCTTACAACCTATTAATGAGGCTATATTTGAATCCAGCGGGTTGCCCTGCACCCCAAGGTGACCCACACTGGCACTCTGGGCTCCCCAGCGTTCAAAGCCGCACTGCTATTGATAAATACAAGGCATTATTCTCTTACACAACAGAGAGGGTAACTACAGTTTGAGAGGTCAAAACGGAAAGATGACCCCCACTGACAGCTTCTACGTTGAAGTGTTCCGCAGGATTCTTGAAATAAGGGGAGTTTGAGGAAAGATGTGTAAGAATTGGGTTTTACTAATTGAAAGAAACCCCTTCCACAAACATTGGCTGATCTGCACCCTGTAGAGAACACAATTTCTCCTAGTTTGGGTTGAACTTGGTTACCATAAGTTCCATATTTTAACTTCATATTTCTCCCATCTGCTGGAAATACTTGGAATCAGCTCACACTTAGATGGCATCCATCTCTTCTGACAGAGAAGGTCTGCTTGTGTTTTGATCGATCCTGTGATATGCATGGCTTTGAGATTGGAAGAAAACACTGGACCCAATTTCTGGACTACTTCCATCAAGAAATTTTGTTATGGATTCCATCCTCTGTGTTGTGGTAAGGACCGACATTACATTGTCTAATTAGATCAGTGTTGGCTTTTCTCTGATGAGTCTAAAGTACAAGCAACATATCCAAATGGCTATAGCTTCTGGATATTGGCTGATTGGCTCTTGTAAAAACTATGCCAGGATCCTTGAAGTCACTGGACTTGTAGATCGGCGATGCAACCTTGAGCACAATATTCATAGAAATTACTAGTTTGCTTTTAGAATGAATTATATTCATTTGTGAGGTTCTTCTTGCGAGGTTCAAAAGGTAGCCTCAGTAACAATAGTGACCCCCTCAATAGCAATATTAACCCCACAGTAGCTGCAGTAGCAATATTAACCCACTCAGTAGCCCCAGTAGTAATATTAACCCCTTCAGTAGCCCCAGTAGCGATATTAAACTCCTCAGTAGCCCCAGTAGTAATATTAACCCCACAGTAGCCTCAGTAATGTTAGTAACCCGCTCAGTAGCAATATTAACCCCACATTAGCCGCAGTAGTAATATTAACTCATTCAGTAGCCCCAGTAGTAATATTAACCCCCTGAATAGCCCCAGTAGTATTATTAACCTCCTCAGTAGCCCCAGTAGTAATATTAACCCCCTCAGTAGCAATATTAACGCCAGAGTAGCCCCAGTAGAAATAGCCCCGTAACCAATAGACTTACTCCTTGTAGTCAGCGCTGCTCTTCCTCTACTCGACGCTTATCCCGGGGGCAAACTGATGGCAGTGTGTGTGGCCAGAATGCTTCCTCTCCTGCAGAACTAAGGAAGAAAGATCGGGGAGATGGATCCGAAGTGCACACACTGCTGTCAGTGTGCACCCAGGATCAGCGCCACAGGTCCGGCTAGTAATCACAATTGTGGTGAGCAGCTGATGGCACTCGTGCCAACAGTAAGGATTCTGCATGTCCTCCATGCCATAGGTTCGCCACCACGGTCCTATAGAAAAGGTCAAGGCACAGACACCCTTGGCCAGACTCAGTACACTAATACACCAACTCCCGCATGTACATAGGAGGCTGCTGCAGCTCTATAAGGCCACTCTCACGCAGGCTGTTTTTTACTGCGTGTAACGCGGCATTTCAAATGCTGTAAAACGCTTCTATTGATTACAATGGGGTTTCTCAGACTAGCGTTCAAACGTAGCATTTTTACTGCTGTGTTTTTTGAGCACTGCTTGTTCTATTTTTCGGCGTTTTTAAAATTCGATGCGTTGCTCAGAAAATTTTTTTGAAGGTTCCAGCACTGGAGACAAATGAAAAAATCTGCCATAAAGTTTCTCACCAATCTAACTAACCAGTACCATGGAACATTAGCTTATAATCATATGTTCTACAGTTTTTATCTAAGCTGTATGGCTGACAACAGGAAGCAAAAGCTTGTAGCTATCTGTGTTACAATCTCTGTCCAGACTATTGGTTGATAACAAAGAGTAAAAGCCTAAAATCACCTCTGTTATGGCCCTTTTACACAGGACGATTATCATACAAAATTCCCGATAATCTTCCTGTGTAAATGCATGCAGAGACTGAAAGACTGATTGAGAATTGTTTAGTCATTCAGTTTCTGATGCCATTAAGTGTAAACAGCAGTGGTTCAGTTCTGTCTGCTTACAGTGAATGAAGGTGGGTGTGGGTGTGGGGCAGGGGGAGAGACCACTCCTTTGCCGCCCCGCCTCTCTTCTGGCTGCGCTCTTTACGAT
Source organism: Eleutherodactylus coqui (assembly GCF_035609145.1). Lineage (NCBI taxonomy): Eukaryota > Metazoa > Chordata > Amphibia > Anura > Eleutherodactylidae > Eleutherodactylus > Eleutherodactylus coqui. The sequence goes on along the minus strand of NC_089837.1, from coordinate 191,708,545 downwards.
GCCAGTGATACTTGCTCCTGTGTAACAGAGCCCAGACTGACAGTACCAATGTGGTTCACTTTTTGAGGTGCAGGGAAGCCCGCCAAAATATTATGGCGTCATTAATAGTTTACTAGTCTGCATGTTGCACTACAAGTTCCAGAAGGTCTGGCACTTTGTATCTATTCTGTGCAGGAGTATCCACCAAGCAGCCACCCCCTCTATATTAGGAGGTTGTGTGAGTGGCTGCTTCATCGGTGTCCGCCACAGGTGTAACTGGCTCCCTCATTTGGTAGTTTGGCAGCCTGCATGTTAAGGTGGTGCACATATTTGTAAATGCTCCCATCTTTCACTCTTCGGCTGAACGATGAATTTTAGCTGTGCATAAAATCCATTGTTCAGCCAGAGTGAACATAACATAGACCGCATGCTGTGTTTGCTGTCCATGGTGCTCTATTCTCCATGGGAACACTGATTACATTGTATTCAACTTGCAGCCCCCTGGCAGAATAAAGGAGCTGCATGCAGAGAACAGACCACCTGCTGGAGGCTCATTAACATGCAAATTAACCCCTTAGTGACGGCCCTATCATAAAACTACGTCCTGCTGTTGCAGGACGTGTATGGAGGGAGGTAGCGGCGCTATCTCCCTCCATACAGCGCGGGCATCAGCTGTTTATTACAGCTGACACCCGCGGGCAATAGCTGCGCTCGGCCGTTCGCGGCTATTAACCCTTTAAATGCCGCTGTCAATTCTGACAGCGGCATTTAAATCCCCCGAACGCTGTTTGGGGGTCCCGCACGGCCCCCCCGCGGTGAGATCGGGGGAGCCGTGCAGGTGTCATGGCAGCCGGGGGCCTAATGAATGGCCCCAGTGCTGCCTTAGCAGACTGCCTATCAAGCCATCCACACAGGGTGGCTTGAAAGACTGCCTGTAAAAAAGCAGTAAGACATAATGCTATAGCATTACGTCATACTGCAGGAGCGATCAAAGCATCGCATGTTAAAGTTCCCCAGGGGAATTCAAAGTAATGTAAAAAAAATAATCATTAAAGTTTTTTTAATTGTTAAAAAAAAAAAAAGTTATAAAAGTTTAAATCACCCCCCCTTTTGCCATATCCATTATTAAAAAATCAAAATCATAAAATAAAAATATGTATTTGATATCGCCGCGTCCGTAAAAGTCCGATCTATCAAAGTAGTGCATTATTTTTCCCGCATGGTGAACGTCGTCTGAAAAAAAAAATAAAGAACGCCAGAAATACACTTTTTTAGTTACCCCGTCTCCCAGAAAAAACGCAATAAAAAGCAATCAAAAAGTCATATGTATGCCAAATTGATACTATCGGAAACTACAGGACATCCCGCAAAAAATGAGCCCTTGCTCAACTACGTCGACAGAAAAATAAAAAAGGTATTGCGCGCACAAAATGACCGCAGAAAATAATTGAAAAAAATTAAATATCTTAAAAAACAAAATAAAAGTACTACAGCAAAAAAAATACTATACAAGTTTGGTATCGTAGCAATCGTACTGACCCATAGAATAAAAATATCAGGTCGTTTTTGTTGCAATTTGTGTGCTATAGAAACAGGACGCACCGAAAGATGGTGGAATGTCGTTTTTTTTCCATTTCTCTCCGCTAAGAATTTTTAAAAAGTTTTTCAGTAAATTATATGGTACAATAAATAGTGCCATTGAAAAATACAACTCGTCCCGCAAAAAACAAGCCCCCATATAGCGACGTCGATGGATAAATAAAGGAGCTACGATTTTTTAAAAGGGAGTAGGAAAAAACAAAAATGGAAAAAAGCAAAAAAGCTCCGTCACTAAGGGGTTAAGGTAATAAGCTGCTAATGGACATTAGCATCAATTAACAGTTTATGCAAAACCATCGCTCAAAACCTGTGCACAAATCTTTTGAACGATTATCTTTGTGTGTAAATGGGTCCTGGACACACATCACGGCATCATGATCACATCATGCTAACAATCCATGAACATCCAAACACATATGAGAAGGGTGCCAGACCAGATCATCCAGAATAAAGTGGAACATACAATTGGGGTCACTAGGGAGACGCAATGATCCTGAGCATAGTATACAGTGTTATGTAATGTCTGCAAATGTATCTACCAACCTGCAAAGTGCTGTGGAACATATCCGGGCGATACAAATATAAAGTCTTTGACGATCTAACAGGATATATGAAGAAGGCGATGTAATACAGAGGTCATTCAATATCTTCTGTGACTGCTCTCCAGTATGACACAATGTTACCAGGGAACCTCTGTGTAACAAGCAGTACTCATAGTACCAGGAATATCACTTAAAGGGGTTGTCCCGCAAAAGCAATTGAAGTTAAACACTTCTGTATGGCCATATAAATGCACTTTGTAATATACATCGTGCATTAAATATTGGCCATACAGAAGTTATACACTTACCCCCCGGTGTTGGCGTCCCCATCTCCATGGCTCCGACCAAAGCTGCCTTCTCCCTCGATTAGACGTGCTTGCGCTGTCTGCTCTTCTGTTCTGTTGAATGGGGCCGCTCCGGCGTACTCACGCCGCACAGGTCTTCTGGGCATGCGCAGACCAGCTGTGCGGCGCGAGTACGCCGGAGCAGCCCCATTCAACGGGACAGAAGAGCAGACTGCGCAAGCGCGTCTAATTGAGGCAGAAGGAGGCTTCGGTCGACGCCATGGAGACGGGGACGCCAACACCAGGGGGGGGGGTAAGTATATAACTCCTGTATGGCCAATATTTAATGCACGATGTATATTACAAAGTGCACTTATATGGCCATACAGAAGTGTTTAACTTCAATTGCTTTTGCGGGACAACCCCTTTAAGGCTTTGTACGTACCTGATGCCAGCATGACTTGTGAAGTCTTTGAGGCCACAGAGAACCTTACTAACACAAGTGTTACATACGCCAGGGACACCCCACTGGAATATTTTTGCTTTGTTGTGGCCAAGTATAAATCCACTGGCAAAAAGGCTGCAAATTCCAGGGACACCCTACTGACACAGAAGGTCATAGCAGCCAGGAACACCCCAGCTGGCATAAGTGCTTGTAACTGCCAAGTACAACTGGCGCAGATGCTTGAAGACACCAGGGATTTCCCGCTGGCATAGAAACTTGTAGCGGTCATGAACACACCCACTGGCATCAGGAACATTCCTGCTAACTCAGATGCTTGCAGCAGTCAGGGATACCCCCGCTGGCATAGATGCCATCTGGTACAGATGCTTGTAGACATCAGGAACAACACTTGGTAGATGCCAAAGGTATCCTTCCACAGCAGAGCTACATGCTCTAAATTAGGCATAATCCAGGATGAAACAAACTAAAAACCGCAAATGTTGGCTGAGCAGGCGAGAAACAACCTGCACCTGCCAAAATGTGAAACAGAATGGCAACATTAACAGATTTGCATCATTACTTACCCAGGATGAATACTAGAGATGAGCGAACACCAAAATGTTCGGGTGTTCGTTATTCGAAACGAATTTCCCGTGATACTCGAGGGTTCGTTTCGAACAACGAACCCCATTGAAGTCAATGGGCGACCAGAACATTTTTGTATTTCGCCGATGCTTGCTAAGGTTTTCATGTGTGAAAATCTGGGCAATTCAGGAAAGTGATGGGAATGACACAGTGACGGATAGGGCAGGCGAGGGGCTACATGTTGGGCTGCATCTCAAGTTCACAGGTCCCACTATTAAGCCACAATACCGGCAAGAGTGGGCCCCCCCCCCCCTCCCAACAACTTTTACTTCTGAAAAGCCCTCATTAGCATGGCATACCTTAGCTAAGCACCACACTACCTCCAACAAAGCACAATCACTGCCTGCATGACACTCCACTGACACTTCTCCTGGGTTACATGCTGCCCAACCCCCCCCCCCCCCCACAGCGCACACCAAAGTGTCCCTGGGCAGCCTTCAGCTGCCCTCATGCCACACCACGCTCATGTCTATTTAGAAGTGCGTCTGCCATGACGAGGGACCGCAGGCACACACTGCAGAGGTTGGCACGGCTAGGCAGCGACCCTCTTTAAAAGTGGCGGAGCGATAGCCCACAATGCTGTACAGAAGCAATGAGAAATAGAATCCTGTGCCACCGCCATCAGGAGCTGCACACGTGGGCATAGCAATGGGGAACCTATGTGCCACACACTATTCATTCTGTCAAGGTGTCTGCATGCCCCAGTCAGACCGGGCTTTTTAATTCATAGACACAGGCAGGTACAACTCCCTATTGTGAAGTCCCTGTCGACCCACAGCATGGGTGGCTCCCTGGAACCCACCGGCGGTACACAGAAATATCCCATTGCATTGCCCAACACAGCTGAGGTAGTAATGTCGTGCTTAATGCAGGTGGGCTTCGGCCCACACTGCATGCCCCAGTCAGACTGGGGTTCTTTAGAAGTGTACAGATGTAGTAAAAACTCCGTGTGCACCTACAGCATGGGTGGGTGCCAGGAAGCCACCGGCGGTACATAGAAATATCCCATTGCATTGCCCAACACAGCTGAGGTAGTAATGTTGTGCTTAACCCTTTCCAATCCAATTTGTATATGGTTTTCCTAGGGGGCTTACTCTTTTTCTGCCGTTATACAACGGCGCTATATGCTGGCTAAAGCCAGTACTGCATGAGCTGACACGTAGGATAGGCTCCGACAGCAGAGAGGCTGGCAATATACAGTAAGAGAACCCCGACGGACGTCTACCAACAACGGAGCTGTACAGCCTTAAAACCCTAATGTCTTCACAGGTCACACAGTGGACTGGAAAGGGTTAATGCAGGTGGGTTTCGGCCCACACTGCATGCCCCAGTCAGACTGGGGTTCTTTACAAGTGGACACATGTAGGTTAAACTCCCTGTGGACCCACTGCCTGGGTGGGTGCCAGGAAGCCAGCGGCGGTACACAGAAATATCCCATTGCATTGCCCAACACAGCTGAGGTAGTAATGTCGTGCGTAATACAGGTGGGCTTCGGCCCACACTGCATGCCCCAGTCAGACTGGGGTTCTTTAGAAGTGTACAGATGTATTAAAAACTCCGTGTGCACCTACAGCATGGGTGGCTCCCTGGAACCCACCGGCGGTACATAAAAATATCCCATTGCATTGCCCAACACAGCTGAGGTAACGTCAGCTGTAATGCAGGTGGGCTAAAAATTAATTTGATTACACTGTAGGCGAGGGCCCACAAAAATTGCTGTATCAACAGTACTAATGTACATCCAAAAAATTGGCCATGGCCAGCCAAGAGGGCAGGTGAAACCCATTAATCGCTTTGGTTAATGTGGCTTAAGTGGTAACTAGGCCTGGAGGCAGCCCAGTGTAACGAAAAATTGGTTCAAGTTAAAGTTCCAATGCTTTTAAGCGCATTGAAACTTATAAAAATTGTTCAGAAAAATTATTTGACTGAGCCTTGTGGCCCTAAGAAAAATTGCCCGTTCAGCGTGATTACGTGAGGTTTCAGGAGGAGGAGCAGGAGGAGGAGGAGGAATATTAGACACAGATTGATGAAGCAGAAATGTCCCCGTTTTGGATGGTGAGAGAGAACGTAGCTTCCATCCGCGGGTGCAGCCTACGTATTGCTTACGTATCGCTGCTGTCCGCTGGTGGAGAACAGAAGTCTGGGGAAATCCAGCCTTTGTTCATCTTGATGAGTGTTAGCCTGTCGGCACTGTCGGTTGACAAGCGGCTACGCTTATCTGTGATGATTCCCCCAGCCGCACTAAACACCCTTTCCGACAAGACGCTAGCCGCAGGACAAGCAAGCACCTCCAGGGCATACAGGGCTAGTTCAGGCCACGTGTCCAGCTTCGACACCCAGTAGTTGTAGGGGGCAGAGGCGTCACCAAGGATGGTCGTGCGATCCGCTACGTACTCCCTCACCATCCTTTTACAGTGCTCCCGCCGACTCAGCCGTGACTGGGGAGCGGTGACACAGTCTTGGTGGGGAGCCATAAAGCTGGCCAGGCCCTTAAAGACTGTTGCACTGCCTGGGATGTACATGCTGCTCGATCTACGCACATCCCCTGCTACCTTGCCCTCGGTACTGCGCCTTCTGCCACTAGCGCTGTCGGCTGGGAATTTTACCATCAGCTTGTCCGCAAGGGTCCTGTGGTATAGCAACACTCTCGAACCCCTTTCCTCTTCGGGAATCAGAGTGGGCAGGTTCTCCTTATACCGTGGATCGAGCAGTGTGTACACCCAGTAATCCGTCGTGGCCAGAATGCGTGCAACGCGAGGGTCACGAGAAAGGCATCCTAACATGAAGTCAGCCATGTGTGCCAGGGTACCTGTACGCAACACATGGCTGTCCTCACTAGGAAGATCACTTTCAGGATCCTCCTCCTCCTCCTCCTCCTCCTCAGGCCATACACGCTGAAAGGATGACAGGCAATCAGCCGGTGTACCGTCAGCAGCGGCCCAAGCTGTCTCTTCCCCCTCCTCCTCATCCTCCTCATGCTCCTCCTCCTCCTCCTGTACGCGCTGAGAAATAGACAGGAGGGTGCCCTGACTATCCAGCGGCATACTGTCTTCCCCCGCCCCCGTTTCCGAGCGCAAAGCAGCTGCCTTTATGGTTTGCAGGGAATTTCTCAAGATGCATAGCAGAGGAATGGTGACGCTAATGATTGTAGCATCGCCGCTCACCACCTGGGTAGACTCCTCAAAATTACCAAGGACATGGCAGATGTCTGCCAACCAGGCCCACTCTTCTGAAAGGAATTGAGGAGGCTGACTCCCACTGCGCCGCCCATGTTGGAGTTGGTATTCGACTATAGCTCTCCGTTGTTCATAGAGCCTGGCCAACATGTGGAGCGTAGAGTTCCACCGTGTGGGCACGTCACACAGCAGTCGGTGCACTGGCAGCTTAAAGTGATGTTGCAGGGTGCGCAGGGTGGCAGCGTCCGTGTGGGACTTGCGGAAATGTGCGCAGAGCCGGCGCGCCTTTACGAGCAGGTCTGACAAGCGTGGGTAGCTTTTCAGAAAGCGCTGAACCACCAAATTAAAGACGTGGGCCAGGCATGGCACGTGCGTGAGGCTGCCGAGCTGCAGAGCCGCCACCAGGTTACGGCCGTTGTCACACACGACCATGCCCGGTTGGAGGCTCAGCGGCGCAAGCCAGCGGTCGGTCTGCTCTGTCAGACCCTGCAGCAGTTCGTGGGCCGTGTGCCTCTTATCGCCTAAGCTGAGTAGTTTCAGCACGGCCTGCTGACGCTTGCCCACCGCTGTGCTGCCACACCGCGCGACACCGACTGCTGGCGACATGCTGCTGCTAACACATCTTGATTGCGAGACAGAGGAGGAGGAGGAGGAGGAGGAGGAGGGTGCTTTAGTGGAGGAAGCATACACCTCCGCAGATACCAGCACCGAGCTGGGGCCCGCAATTCTGGGGGTGGGTAGGACGTGAGCGGTCCCAGGCTCTGACTCTGTCCCAGCCTCCACTAAATTCACCCAATGTGCCGTCAGGGAGATGTAGTGGCCCTGCCCGCCTGTGCTTGTCCACGTGTCCGTAGTTAAGTGGACCGTGGCAGTAACCGCGTTGGTGAGGGCGCGTACAATGTTGCGGGAGACGTGGTCGTGCAGGGCTGGGACGGCACATCGGGAAAAGTAGTGGCGACTGGGAACTGAGTAGCGCGGGGCCGCCGCCTCCATGATACTTTTGAAGGACTCCGTTTCCACAACCCTATACGGCAGCATCTCAAGGCTGATGAATTTTGCGATGCGGACGGTTAACGTTTGAGCGTGCGGGTGCGTGGCGGCGTACTTGCGCTTGCGCTCCAACAGTTGCGCTAGCAACGGCTGGACTGTGCGGTGCGAGACATTGGTGGATGGGGCCGAGGACAGCGGAGGTGAGGGTGTGGGTGCAGGCCATGAGACGGTCGTGCCTGTGTCCTGAGAGGGGGGTTGCATCTCAGTGGCAGGTTGGGGCACAGGGGGAGAGGCAGGGGTGCAAACCGGAGGCGGTGAACGGCCTTCGTCCCACCTTGTGGGGTGCTTGGCCATCATATGCCTGCGCATGGTGGTGGTGGTGAGGCTGTTGGTGTTGGCTCCCCGGCTGAGCTTTGCGCAACAAAGGTTGCACACCACTGTTCGTCGGTCGTCAGGCGTCTCTGTGAAAAACTGCCAGACCTTAGAGCACCTTGGCCTCTGCAGGGTGGCATGGCGCGAGGGGGCGCTTTGGGAAACACTTGGTGGATTATTCGGTCTGGCCCTGCCTCTACCCCTGGCCCTGGCCACCGCACTGCCTCTTGCAACCTGCCCTGCTGATGCCCTTGACTCCCCCTCTGAAGACCTGTCCTCCTGAGTAAGCGTTGCACACCAGGTGGGGTCAGTCACCTCATCGTCCTGCTGCTCTTCCTCCGAATCCTCTGTGCGCTGCTCCCTCGGACTTACTGCCCTTACTACTACCTCACTGCAAGACAACTGTGTATGATCGTCATCGTCCTCCTCACCCACAGAAAGTTGTTGAGACAGTTGGCGGAAGTCCCCAGCCTCATCCCCCGGACCCCGGGAACTTTCGAATGGTTGGGCATCAGTGACTATAAACTCCTCTGGTGGGAGAGGAACCGCTGCTGCCCAATCTGAGCAGGGGCCCGAGAACAGTTCCTGGGAGTGTTCCCGCTCCTGAGCAGGTGTCATTGTAGTGGAGTGAGGAGGCTGGGAGGAAGGAGGAGCAGCAGACAGAGGATTCGGATTTGCAGCAGTGGACGGCGCAGAACTGCGTGTTGACGATAGGTTGCTCGAAGCACTTTCTGCCATCCAGGACAGGACCTGCTCACACTGCTCATTTTCTAATAACCGTCTCCCGCGTGGACCCATTAATTGGGCGATGAATGTGGGGACGCCAGAAACGTGCCTCTCTCCTAATCGCGCAGCAGTCGGCTGCGACACACCGGGATCAGGAGCTCGGCCTGTGCCCACACCCTGACTTGGCCCTCCGCGTCCTCGGCCGCGTCCACGTCCTCTAGGCCTACCCCTCAGCATGCTGTATTACCAGTGATTTGATTTCACAGGCAGGAAATAAATTGGCGCAAGACTGCAGGCCAAATATAATTTTTTCCCTTTTTGGAAAACGAAAGGCCCCACTGCCTCTAGTGAATGAATAATCTAAGTTTAATAACTGTGCTGTGTCCCTGCTAATGTGTCACAGAACGTGAGGGTAGCAGAGTTATTATAACTCTGGCAGAGCAGGTATTTTTTTTCCCAATTAAGGAAAGCAAATGGCGAAGCCAGCAGTAAAGCGTAGCTGGGTGCGTCTGATTTAGCAATGTTTTTCACGCAGCTCACACGTGTCCACAGGCGTTAGGACGGACAGAGGCTGGACAAATAGATTTGTTTTCAGTTTTTTTCCACCAAAAGGCAGCACTGCGTATATTCAATGAACATGAGAAGTTTAATAACTGTGCTGTGTCCCTGCTTATGTGTCACAGAACGTGAGGGTAGCAGAGTTATTATAACTCTGGCAGAGCAGGTATTTTTTTCCCAATTAAGGAAAGCAAATGGCGAAGCCAGCAGTAAAGCGTAGCTGGGTGCGTATGATTTAGCAATGTTTTTCACGCAGCTCACACGTGTCCACAGGCGTTAGGACGGACAGAGGCTGGACAAATAGATTTGTTTTCAGTTTTTTTCCACCAAAAGGCAGCACTGCGTATATTCAATGAACATGAGAAGTTTAATAACTGTGCTGTGTCCCTGCTTATGTGTCACAGAACGTGAGGGTAGCAGAGTTATTATAACTCTGGCAGAGCAGGTATTTTTTTCCCAATTAAGGAAAGCAAATGGCGAAGCCAGCAGTAAAGCGTAGCTGGGTGCGTATGATTTAGCAATGTTTTTCACGCAGCTCACACGTGTCCACAGGCGTTAGGACGGACAGAGGCTGGACAAATAGATTTGTTTTCAGTTTTTTCCCACCAAAAGGCAGCACTGCGTATATTCAATGAACATGAGAAGTTTAATAACTGTGCTGTGTCCCTGCTTATGTGTCACAGAACGTGAGGGTAGCAGAGTTATTATAACTCTGGCAGAGCAGGTATTTTTTTCCCAATTAAGGAAAGCAAATGGCGAAGCCAGCAGTAAAGCGTAGCTGGGTGCGTATGATTTAGCAATGTTTTTCACGCAGCTCACACGTGTCCACAGGCGTTAGGACGGACAGAGGCTGGACAAATAGATTTGTTTTCAGTTTTTTTCCACCAAAAGGCAGCACTGCGTATATTCAATGAACATGAGAAGTTTAATAACTGTGCTGTGTCCCTGCTTATGTGTCACAGAACGTGAGGGTAGCAGAGTTATTATAACTCTGGCAGAGCAGGTATTTTTTTCCCAATTAAGGAAAGCAAATGGCGAAGCCAGCAGTAAAGCGTAGCTGGGTGCGTATGATTTAGCAATGTTTTTCACGCAGCTCACACGTGTCCACAGGCGTTAGGACGGACAGAGGCTGGACAAATAGATTTGTTTTCAGTTTTTTTCCACCAAAAGGCAGCACTGCGTATATTCAATGAACATGAGAAGTTTAATAACTGTGCTGTGTCCCTGCTTATGTGTCACAGAACGTGAGGGTAGCAGAGTTATTATAACTCTGGCAGAGCAGGTATTTTTTTTCCCAATTAAGGAAAGCAAATGGCGAAGCCAGCAGTAAAGCGTAGCTGGGTGCGTATGATTTAGCAATGTTTTTCACGCAGCTCACACGTGTCCACCGCCCGTAAGGACGGACAGAGGCTGGACAAATAGATTTGTTTCCACTTGTTTTTCCACCAAAAGGCAGCACTGCGTATATTCTATGAATAATAACTGTGTTGTGGCCCTGCCTATACAATTCTTTCCCTGCAGTATCAATGGAGGGTGGAATGCTCTGCAGAGGCGATTTTGAGAAGCCCAAAAAAAATGCAGCACAGCTAACAGCAGCCTGAACAGTACTGCACACGGATAAATATGGCCCTAGAAAGGACCGTTGAGGTTCTTGAAGGCTACACTCACTCCTAACACTCTCCCTGCCTATGCAGCACTTCTGTCCCTAATGCCAGGTGCAACGCTCTGCAGAGCCGATTTTGAGAAAAAAAAATGCCACTGCTAACAGCAGCCAACACACAGCTATCAGTGGCCCTAATAAGGACCTTTGGGGGGTCTTGAAGCCTACACTAACTACCAATTCTTTCCCTACAGCAGCTCCGGTATAAACAGCACTGTCCCTCATCTAACTCACACCGCATCTGAGGCGAGCCGCGGGAGGGTCCGACTTTTATATTAGGCGAACACCTGATCTCGCCAGCCACTCACAGCAGGGGGGTGGTATAGGGCTTAAACGTTGCAGGGGGAAGTTGTAATGCCTTCCCTGTCTTTCAATTGGCCAGAAAAGCGCGCTAACGTCTCAGGGAAGGAAGTGAAAGTAACCAGAACACCGCATGGTGTTCGTTACGAATAACGAACATCCCGAACACCCTAATATTCGCACGAATATCAAGCTCGGACGAACGCGTTCGCTCATCTCTAATGAATACCCAATCAAATCCTTTTCCAATTGTAGTTCAGATTATGTCATTTATCCTATCCGATGCCCATGTCATTTGCAAAACTATAGGCTGCACAATCCAACCATTACATAATAGGATGAATAAGCACAGATCAAATATTGGTAACAAATTTGCACTACACAGCGTGCCACAACATTTGTCTATAGCCTACAATTCTGATCCAAAATGTCTGCAAGTAACCCCGATTGAACAGATTCCAGTCAATACTCCAGATAGATTCCAAAAACTGAGGTCTCCCTCACACAGGCTATAAAATCACACAGAAGATAGCTGCAAGAAAAAAAAATCGCAGCTAACTGAAGAAAATCGTATGAATGAACAATTTTTCGCTATCAAGTCCCAAGCTTAATTAGGGATGAAATTGTCCATTCACACGGTTGGGAGCTGCGTGTTGCAGAAAAAAAGGAAAGCGAGAGAGAAAGTGAGAGAGAGAGATGAAGCAAAGCCCAGGGGAAACTCCTTCTCCACGGGGCCTTCCTTCATCTCAGTGGGGCTGGAGGAATCTCCTAGCAACAGTGAGACCAGAGTTTCCCTGCAGCGGAGAAGAAGGGATTCCACCACAGGGGAACCCCCTCTCCACGCTGCTGGGGGATTCCTTCTTCTGCCCTGCAGGGAAACCCTGGTCTTGCCTCTGCTGGGGAATTAATCACCCTTTGCCGACTGCCTCGCATAGTCTCCCATTGCAGTTTATAGAGGCTTCTGCGATTTTCTGCAACAAGATAGGTCAAGAAAGACCAATTTTTTCACACCGCAGGGAATTTCTGTTGCCCAATTCTGTCGCCGATGTCCTTTCTTTTTTGTGCGATTTTTTTGACACAGCTACAAATCGTTCATCTAAAGGTTTCCATAGGAGACCATTGGTACTATTAGACGCCATTTTTTGACACATTTAACTTTGCTGCAGAAAATCGTCCATGTGAAGGAGGCCTGAGACAAGAATCTTTCCGGATTTATAAGTTAAATACTCTATTTCCCAATTGACCTAACAAATTAACTGAAACTGCTTGACTTTTTAAATAAACAGGAGCGGTAAACAATGCAAAAAGGTTTTTTTCCCCTCTTTGTCAATTGTTTATTCTTTTAGCTTATTATTAACATTTATATTACATATCTTAATGTAGCTCTCTCCACCTTTTTCCCACTACATCCTGCATCAATGACAAGGCCCATTCAATTTAGTACAGGCGCTGTATGTGTGATGACGGGGTATTATTGTCAATCTGTCATTCATTTTACACTGTTATCAATTATTCTGCATGTGTTTTTATTTTATTTCTTTTTACATAATGGTTAACTTTACATTAATGATCTATTTTTATATTTATTTCAAGTGAAAAAAACTTTATATGTATGTAACTGTGCATGTAATTATGCAGACTATGGAATGTTTTTTTATTAATTATTTGTTTATTACCCTTTAAGAAGGGAAGATTATCTTATGTATCTATAATTCCATTTTTTTACATGTTATGATTGCTGGCAGGTGGGGATTGGTGGATTCCCCATTACGTTGGGCGCTGCGCTTTTTCCCACTCATATTATCTATTTAAATGTTCTTCATTCTTCTGCTTTTGTAGTGTGACCTGACGAAGAAGTCTGTCCGACTTTGTAGCGTGTAGCACTAATAAAAATTATTCTTGCTCGACACTGACATAAGACAGCAGTGTCGCTACTCCGATTTTTTTCCTACATTTATTGTTTTGATATACTAGACCCAATCCCGCTGCCCCGACTGGAGGAAAGCTGCAGCTGTCCCATTGCATTCTCTACCTAACACTCTTCCACTAGCGCCCCCCAGGTGAGTACATCTGCTTTATATATTTAATCCTCTATTCTGGTCATGTCTGCGCTACGGAAGCATTTTGTTTCTTATTTGCTTTCAGACAATTTGAGTGTGACAGTACTTGGGTTTCCTGTATGTCATCAAGTTCATAAAGCTTATATTTTGGGTGACATTTTGAAAAGCAACCAAATAAAATTGTTGGGTATGTTTCTCTTATATAGCTCATGGCGAGCTCTTTTATGACATAATTGATAATGAGGCTTTCTGATTTACATTCAGACTGTCTGTGATTTAAATGCTTTTTAATTTCAGATGTGACAACCCATATTTACATGTCTTATTATACAGTAAACTTGTACGTGCTTATCATAATCTATTTTTTTTACAAGAGATTTTATAAAACCAAAGAAAATGAACTTACGAAATCAAAGAAAAGGATGAAGAAAAAGAATGGGACCGTTGAAGTATAAGAAGTGTTTGTGAAGTATTGTATCTCAATATCAATACTGTATCATCAACTATACAGTTTTCTATGACAACCTGGTAATCCCAAATGTCTAATAATTTAGCTAATTTTTCCCTGATGCAAAATGTTATGATTTTTATGATACATTTAATGGTTTTTCCTGTACGCTTGCACTCTTTTTTCCAAATAACCCTAATTTTGATTATTCTATTTACTTTAGTAACCCATTCTATTTTTTATTTGAATTGACCACCTTTCATCACACATAAACCTTGTGTAGTGTACAGGAGTTGTTGGTATTGTTGGTCAACCACACTTTGTCTAGAAAAGATCAACCTAAGCTAGAGGTTTGAGTTAGGCATTCAGGAGATAGGGAGCCTGCTATTGGTAGATCCTCCGCATGGGTTGGTTGAGAGTAGCGGTTGGTATAAAAGAGGAGTGGGGTAGTCTAGAGGGTTCTACAGGAGAGTAGCAGCTAAGACCAGAGAAGAAGGAGGATGGAATGCTAGCAAGAAGAAGCAAGAGTTGAGAGACAGTGCAGTGGGAAGGTGGACAGAAAGTGTGAGTACCCCAAAGTTATGTAATATCTACAGTGAAAAGTAAAAGGAAGTAAAGTTAACATAGTAGTTTCAGCAGCCTAGAGGAAAATAGTCACAGACAAGAGAATCAGCCAGGACCTAAAGTAATTGTAATGCACTAAAAGAGAATCTTGATATTTAAAAGTATAGAAGAATCATCAAGGACCTAAAGTAACTGTAATGTGCTAGGAAGGAAACTTGCTACTTGAAAGGTACCCAGGTCAGGTGGAGAGACAGAGAGAATGGAACATGCAATGTACATTGTCCTGCACAGCACACAGATGGGGTGTCCATGTGCCGTGCAATGCAAGAATCTCAGTTCAGTTTTAACGTTTTTACTACTTATTTAATTTGAGAATATTTTAGGGTTAGTTTTACTCTCTGTGGCAAGGAGTCTGTATCCACAATTGTTACTTTTATCTGCTTTTTACATTATTTTTTTCAGAAACTATTTTGGTAAGAATACAAGGAGAGAACAACAGAACGGACACCATTGTAGGCAGTTACTATAGGCCACCTGGACAAGCAGAAGATATTGAAGAACTCTTTCTACATCAGATGGCCAAGCTCTCAAAGAAGCATGACATAGTGATTATGGGAGATTTTAACTATCCAGACATATGTTGGGAATCTCTTTCAGGTAAAACTAATGGATCCAACAAATTCGTATCCGCTCTTGCTGATAACTTTATCTTTCAAAAGGTAGAAAAGAAAACTAAGGAATTTGCTATCTTGGACCTAATTCTTACCAACAGAAAGGAAATGGTCAAGGAAGTATGGGTGGCTGGGACCTTAGGAGGCAGTGATCATGCTACTCTTGAATTTTGGATAGGGAGAGGTAGATCTGAAAGGACTTAAGGCTCATTTACACGCAAAGACAATCTTTCAAACGATTGAAAGATTGACAGTTTTAGCGATCATTTTGCATAAAGTACTAATGGGCACTAATGCCCATTAGTACTTTATAAGCTTCATTTGTGTGCAAATGAGCCTCCAGGAGCTGCTTGCAGAACTCAGCAGGTGGTCTGAGCTCTGCAATCAGCTCCTTTGTTTTCGCATGGACTGTCAGGGGCTGATGGCATGAATACAATGTAATCAGCTGCTCCTATGCAGAACACAGTATGCGTTCTGATTTCTCGCACAGGCTGCAGAGAGAACACAATGTTATTTCTAGCTCCCATGGAGAAGACAGCGTGTGGTCTGAACAAAGGTTTTTAAATTCACCCAAAAATCATTGTTCAGGCAAAAAGTGCACAATGATAGCATTTACACGCAACGATTAGCCCTCATTTACTATCGTTTTAATGAATTTTGAGCGATAATCGTTGCGTGTAAAAGGGCCTTCAGATTTCAAGTTTGGTTTTTCAGAAAGGCAGATTGGAATGTCACTGTTCTCAATAAAAGAAGCAAAGTAATCTTGTAGATTTAATAGAAAGGTAGATTTTAATGGACTCAGGAAGATGGTACGAAGAATCTAATGGATGGACGTTCTTAACGTTAGAAATGTCCAAGAAAGATGAGAATTTTGCGAAATAATCCCTGAAAGAAAAAAGAATAGTACACATTTAAAGAGACCAGGATGGATGAACACAAAACTTACACATATAGTAAAAGAAGAAAAGCAATGTTTAGCAAATGTAAAGAGGGGGGCAAATCAAAGGAACAATATAATGCAGCCTGCAGAAATGATAGGGCTAGTGTCAGAATAGCTAAAGCTAATAGTGAATTGAGGCTTGCGAGATAGGCTAAAAGCAATAAAAAATATTTTTTTTGCAAAAAAGGACAAAAGCAATAGAAAAGTCAAAGATGCTATAGGATTTTTACAGAATAAAAATGGTGAATTGGTCAAAATGTTGAGAAGGCCAAACTTTTAAATACCTATTTTGTATCTATTTTTTTCAAAGTAAATGTAACAACTGATCTTCCCTGTGCTATTGAAAGAATAAAAAAATGAAGGCTATCTATAAGCAGAGAGATGATGAGGAAACAGTTAAGTTAAATTAATTCAAGTCTCCAGGTCCAGAGGAATCCTAGGGTACTGAGGGAAGCAGCAGTGGTAATTGCTGAACCACCCATGTACTTTGAAAATTCCTGGAGAACAGGAGAAGTCCCAGAAGATTGGAAATGGGCAAATGTTGTCCCTATCTTCAAAAAAAGGGAAGAAGGCGGAACCAGGAAACTACAGGCCTGTGAGACTGACTTCTATACCAGGAAAGATCTTTCAACAAATTATTAAACAGCATGTATGCAAGTAATTGGGTGAGAATGGAATAATTAACCAGAGCCTGCATGGGTTTGTAACAAACAAGTCATGCCAGACTAGTCTAATTTACAGAACAGAATGACCAACTGGGTTGATCAGGGAAATTTGGTAGCTATAGTATATCTTGATTTCAGCAAAGCATTTAACAAAGTATCTCATACCATCCTTATTGAAATTATTCTGTCCAGGGCCCAGTGTTGTTCAACATTTTTATAAATGATCTAAATGAGGGTATTGAGGGAAAACTGATCAAATTTGCTGATGACACAAAGCTAGGAAGGAAGGCTAACACTGGAGAAGAGAGAAAGAGGATTCAAAAATAAGAATAAAATAAAATAAATCTTGTTATTTGTATAGCACCAACTTATTCCGCAGTGCTTTCAGGTAATTTATTTATTACCCCCCACCAAGCTGGGTACTCATTTTACCAACCTCGGAAGGATGGAAAGCTGAGTCAACATTGAGCCAGCTACCTGAATCATTGAACTCGCAACCTTCAGGTCAGGAGGGACAGTTAAGGACTGCATTTCTGCTGCCTTAGCACTCTGCGCCACACAAAAGATCTAGACAGGCTTGAACAATGGGCTGACAACTAATATAATGATATTTAACAGGGAGAAAAAAAATCACATAGAGAATGGGAGGAATAGGGCTAAACAGCAGCACATGGGAGAAAAACATGGGTATACTAATAGTTCACAGACTGAACATGAGTCAAAAGTGTGATGCAGCAGCAAATAAGGCATACACAGTTCTAGGATGTACTAATAAAAGCATGGAGTATAGATCATGAGAAGTAATTACCCTCTATATTTTCTTTGGTCTGACCTCATCTGGTGTACTGTGCCCAATTCTGGGCACCTCAATTTTAAAAAGTCATTGACAAACTGAAACAAGTTCAGAGAAGAGCTATCTGGATAGTGAGTGGTCTGTAAGTCATGTCCTATGAAGATCGGTTAAAGGATCTGGGAATGTATATTTTGCAAAAAAGAAGGCAAAGAGGAGACTTAATAGCTGTCTACAAATATTTGAAGGGCTGTCACAGTGCAGAGGGATCAGCCCTACTGTCATCTGTACAAGGATGAAACTGAAAGGGAGGAGACACAAATTAGATATTAGACAATGAGGATGATCAATGAGTGGAACAGGTTACCACGGGAGGTGGTTAGTTCTCCTTCAATGAAAGTGTTCAAACAGAGGCTGGACAAATATCTGTCTGGGATGATTTAGTGATCCTGCACTGAGCAGGGGGTTGGACCAGATAACCCTGGAGGTCTCTTCCAACTGTATGATTCTACATTGGTTTTCTCCTGTTCCTAACCCTTTTACTTCCACAAAATATGAACATACCACAATGTATATTTAAGATGCTTTTAAAAAAAATTAATTTAGTATCTCCACTCTTATTTTTCAGCATAGTGTCCCAAATCAATTAAGTTTATGGCATCTTTAAGCTGATCAAATTTCGCATTCCTGAACTTCAGTGCTGTTGTCGCTCCTTGACAAAACTTTCTATTGTAAGACTGGTGGAAATTTCTTTAGTCTTCTAGGTGCCCCCACCATGCTTCTTTGTTATTCTACCAGATTTGTTGATTCATATTTAGTCCAAAAGCCCCCTGTTCCCCCTCCAGTTAGGTCCTGCACCAGTTGGGAATGGTAATTTTATTTAGTTGTTGACAGAATCTTGTTTACTTTATAAGATCCACGGGTTTCAGTTCTCCAGTTATATCTGATAAGTTGAAGTTCCCCGTAATAATTAGCTCATTGTGATTTGCTGCTTGATCGATTTGCCTTAGGGATAGAGTCTTTGGAGTCTGTTATCTTTGGGGACATAGTAAATTATCTGTATTTTTTCCTTGCATGTATTTCTACCCACAGAGACACCACACGATCATTTCCCTCGAAGTTATCTTCCTGTAGTGTAGGCTTTAAACTGTACTTTACACTAAGGCACCCCCCTGTTTCCAGTCATAAAAAGGCATGCCCTGCATCTAAATTTAAGGAAATGAGGAAATTAAAGTGACTCATGAACCTGCCGGCATTGCCTTTATATCAGTACATAGACATATTGACACTGCACTCAATTAAAAACAATTGAATAGATGCTTGACTTGTTTTTCGGTGCTATATGTAACTATGCTATATAATTTGTATGACTGTAGAAGAAACCTGAAGCACAGAAGTGAAGATTCCAGTTTGGAAGATATGAAGAAGCGTCTATACAAAAACCAGAACCTTTTTTTTATTCATTTTCTCTGGAAAGAAGCTTATTAACTTTCTTTCCTTTCTCATTTCCAGTAAATTGTGGCACTGGGCCATGCTTTCAAGCTCTTCTAAGCATTCAGAATTAGAGAAATGCCTGAAAGGACCGCATTTGAATAACAATGTTATTTTCTGAATGGCATGAATCACTTACATATTACCTCCTAGGAGTCAATATTCTGCAAGTCAAGGAAAAAAAAAGAAATAATAAGAGAAGGAAAAAACACGTAGCGTAATTTCATGTAACAAACGCGAGGCTAATATTAAACAATTATTGCTGAGCTTGGCTGAATAGAGTGATTCTCTTCATTTGTCTTACTAATAGTAAGTACTAATGGACGCAAAAGAAATGTTACAAGGGATATAACAGCTGAACAAAGACTAAATCCAATCCATTTATTGATCCCATGGTTTACTGTTAATACAATATTTACATATATGCAATGATGAATTGCTTTCATCAGCTTACATCAGTGACAGAACTGTATGAAATACTGAATGCATATCAGGCATATATTATGGCTCAAGTGTCCGGGGATCAATTGATTTTACTTATCTAGTTCAGCTAAAATGATTTTTGCGTCCTACAATCCATTCGTTGACCAGACTGACTGCAAATCAACCCTCTTAAATTCAACTTCGGTAAATTTTTTTCTTTTCTAGATTAAGGACGGGTTTACACACAGGTTTATAAAATGCTGCATGTATAATGCAGCGTTTTACCACTATGGGAGCTAATTAGAGATGAGCGAACGTGTTCGTCCGAGCTTGATATTCGTGCGAATATTAGGGTGTTCGGGATGTTCGTTATTCGTAACGAACACCATGCGGTGTTCGGGTTACTTTCACTTCCTTCCCTGAGACGTTAGCGCGCTTTTTTGGCCAATTGAAAGACAGGGAAGGCATTACAACTTCCCCCTGTGTTGTTCCAGCCCTATACCACCCCCCTGCTGTGAGTGGCTGGGGTGATCAGGTGTCCACCGAATATAAAAGTCGGCCCCTCCCGCGGCTCGCCTCAGATGCCGTGTGAGTTAGATGAGGGACAGTGCTGTTTGTACCGGAGCTGCTGTAGGGAAAGAATTGGTAGTTAGTGTAGGCTTCAAGACCCCCAAAGGTCCTTATTAGGGCCACTGATAGCTGTGTGTTGGCTGCTGTTAGCAGTGGCAATTAATTTTTTTCTCAAAATCGCCTCTGAAGAGCGTTGCACCCGGCATTAGGGACAGAAGTGCTGCATAGGCAGGGAGAGTGTTAGGAGTGAGTGTAGCCTTCAAGAACCTCAACGGTCCTTTCTAGGGCCATATTTAACCGTGTGCAGTACTGTGCTGGCTGCTGTTAGCTGTGCTGCATTTTTTTTTCTTCTCAAAATCGCCTCTGCAGAGCATTGCACCCTCCATTGATACTGCAGGGAAAGAATTGTGTAGGCAGGGCCACAACACAGTTATTATTCATTGAATATACGCAGTGCTGCCTTTTGGTGGAAAAAAACTGAAAATAATTGTATTTGTCCTGCCTCTGTCCGTCCTAAGGGCGGTGGACACGTGTCGGCTGCGTGTGCAACGTTTAAAAATCAGACGCACCCAGCTACGTTTTACTCCTGGCTTCGCCATTTGCTTTCCTTAATTGGGAAAAAAAATACCTGCTCTGCCAGAGTTAATAACTCTGCTACCCTCACGTTCTGTGCCACATTAGCAGGGCCACAGCACAGTTATTAAACTTCTCATGTTCATTGAATATACGCAGTGCTGCCTTTTGGTGGAAAAAAACTGAAAATACTTCTATTTGTCCTGCCTCTGTCCGTCCTAAGGGCGGTGGACACGTGTCGGCTGCATGTGCAACGTTTAAAAATCAGACGCACCCAGCTACGTTTTACTCCTGGCTTCGCCATTTGCTTTCCTTAATTGGGAAAAAAAATACCTGCTCTGCCAGAGTTAATAACTCTGCTACCCTCACGTTCTGTGCCACATTAGCAGGGCCACAGCACAGTTATTAAACTTCTCATGTTCATTGAATATACGCAGTGCTGCCTTTTGGTGGAAAAAAACTGAAAATAATTCTATTTGTCCTGCCTCTGTCCGTCCTAAGGGCGGTGGACACGTGTCGGCTGCATGTGCAACATTTAAAAATCAGACGCACCCAGCTACGTTTTACTCCTGGCTTCGCCATTTGCTTTCCTTAATTGGGAAAAAAAATACCTGCTCTGCCAGAGTTAATAACTCTGCTACCCTCACGTTCTGTGCCACATTAGCAGGGCCACAGCACAGTTATTAAACTTAGATTATTCATTCACTAGAGGCAGTGGGGCCTTTCATTTTCAAAAAACGGAAAAAATTATATTTGGCTGCAGTCTTGCGCCAATTTATTTCCTGCCTGTGAAATCAAATCACTGGTAATACAGCATGCTGAGGGGTAGGGGTAGGCCTAGAGGACGTGGACGCGGCCGAGGATGCGGAGGGCCAAGTCAGGGTGTGGGCACAGGCCGAGCTCCTGATCCAGGTGTGTCGCAGCCGACTGCTGCGCGATTAGGAGAGAGGCACGTTTCTGGCGTCCCCACATTCATCGCCCAATTAATGGGTCCACGCGGGAGACGGTTATTAGAAAATGAGCAGTGTGAGCAGGTCCTGTCCTGGATGGCAGAAAGTGCTTCGAGCAACCTATCGTCAACACGCAGTTCTGAGCCGTCCACTGCTGCAAATCCGAATCCTCTGTCTGCTGCTCCTCCTTCCTCCCAGCCTCCTCACTCCACTACAATGACACCTGCTCAGGAGCGGGAACACTCCCAGGAACTGTTCTCGGGCCCCTGCTTAGATTGGGCAGCAGCGGTTCCTCTCCCACCAGAGGAGTTTATCGTCACTGATGCCCAACCATTCGAAAGTTCCCGGGGTCCGAGGGAAGAGGCTGGGGACTTCCGCCAACTGTCTCAACAACTTTCTGTGGGTGAGGAGGACGATGACGATCAGACACAGTTGTCTTGCAGTGAGGTAGTAGTAAGGGCAGTAAGTCCGAGGGAGCAGCGCACAGAGGATTCGGAGGAAGAGCAGCAGGACGATGAGGTGACTGACCCCACCTGGTGTGCAACGCTTACTCAGGAGGACAGGTCTTCAGAGGGGGAGTCAAGGGCATCAGCAGGGCAGGTTGCAAGAGGCAGTGCGGTGGCCAGGGGTAGAGGCAGGGCCAGACCGAATAATCCACCAACTGTTTCCCAAAGCGCCCCCTCGCGCCATGCCACCCTGCAGAGGCTGAGGTGCTCTAAGGTCTGGCAGTTTTTCACAGAGACGCCTGACGACCGACGAACAGTGGTGTGCAACCTTTGTCGCGCAAAGCTCAGCCGGGGAGCCAACACCAACAGCCTCACCACCACCACCATGCGCAGACATATGATGGCCAAGCACCCCACAAGGTGGGACGAAGGCCGTTCAGCGCCTCCGGTTTGCACCCCTGCCTCTCCCCCTGTGCCCCAACCTGCCACTGAGATGCAACCCCCCTCTCAGGACACAGGCACTACCGCCTCATGGCCTGCACCCACACCCTCATCTCCGCTGTCCTCGGCCCCATCCAGCAGTGTAGTTCAGCGCACCGTCCAGCCGTCGCTTGCGCAACTGTTGGAGCGCAAGCGCAAGTACGCCGCCACGCACCCGCACGCTCAAACGTTAACCGTCCGCATAGCAAAATTCATCAGCCTTGAGATGCTGCCGTATAGGGTTGTGGAAACGGAGTCCTTCAAAAGTATCATGGAGGCGGCGGCCCCGCGCTACTCAGTTCCCAGTCGCCACTACTTTTCCCGATGTGCCGTCCCAGCCCTGCACGACCACGTCTCCCGCAACATTGTACGCGCCCTCACCAACGCGGTTACTGCCACGGTCCACTTAACAACGGACACGTGGACAAGCACAGGCGGGCAGGGCCACTACATCTCCCTGACGGCACATTGGGTGAATTTAGTGGAGGCTGGGACAGAGTCAGAGCCTGGGACCGCTCATGTCCTACCCACCCCCAGAATTGCGGGCCCCAGCTCGGTGGTGGTATCTGCGGAGGTGTATGCTTCCTCCACTAAAGCACCCTCCTCCTCCTCCTCCTCCTCTGTCTCGCAAACAAGATGTGTTAGCAGCAGCATGTCGCCAGCAGTCGGTGTCGCGCGGTGTGGCAGCACAGCGGTGGGCAAGTGTCAGCAGGCCGTGCTGAAACTACTCAGCTTAGGCGATAAGAGGCACACGGCCCACGAACTGCTGCAGGGTCTGACACAGCAGACCGACCGCTGGCTTGCGCCGCTGAGCCTCCAACCGGGCATGGTCGTGTGTGACAATGGCCGTAACCTGGTGGCGGCTCTGCAGCTCGGCAGCCTCACGCACGTGCCATGCCTGGCCCACGTCTTTAATTTGGTGGTTCAGTGCTTTCTGAAAAGCTACCCACGCTTGTCAGACCTGCTCGTAAAGGCGCGCCGGCTCTGCGCACATTTCCGCAAGTCCCACACGGACGCTGCCACCCTGCGCACCCTGCAACATCACTTTAAGCTGCCAGTGCACCGACTGCTGTGCGACGTGCCCACACGGTGGAACTCTACGCTCCACATGTTGGCCAGGCTCTATGAACAACGTAGAGCTATAGTCGAATACCAACTCCAACATGGGCGGCGCAGTGGGAGTCAGCCTCCTCAATTCCTTTCAGAAGAGTGGGCCTGGTTGGCAGACATCTGCCATGTCCTTGGTAATTTTGAGGAGTCTACCCAGGTGGTGAGCGGCGATGCTACAATCATTAGCGTCACCATTCCTCTGCTATGCATCTTGAGAAATTCCCTGCAAACCATAAAGGCAGCTGCTTTGCGCTCGGAAACGGGGGCGGGGGAAGACAGTATGCCGCTGGATAGTCAGGGCACCCTCCTGTCTATTTCTCAGCGCGTACAGGAGGAGGAGGAGGAGCATGAGGAGGATGAGGAGGAGGGGGAAGAGACAGCTTGGCCCGCTGCTGACGGTACACCGGCTGATTGCCTGTCATCCTTTCAGCGTGTATGGCCTGAGGAGGAGGAGGAGGATCCTGAAAGTGATCTTCCTAGTGAAGACAGCCATGTGTTGCATACTGGTACCCTGGCACACATGGCTGACTTCATGTTAGGATGCCTTTCTCGTGACCCTCGCGTTGCACGCATTCTGGCCACAACGGATTACTGGGTGTACACACTGCTCGACCCACGCTATAAGGAGAACCTGCCCACTCTCATTCCCGAAGAGGAAAGGGGTTCGAGAGTGTTGCTATACCACAGGACCCTTGCGGACAAGCTGATGGTAAAATTCCCAGCCGACAGCGCTAGTGGCAGAAGGCGCAGTACCGAGGGCAAGGTAGCAGGGGATGTGCGTAGATCGAGCAGCATGTACATCCCAGGCAGTGCAACAGTCTTTAAGGGCCTGGCCAGCTTTATGGCTCCCCACCAAGACTGTGTCACAGCTCCCCAGTCAAGGCTGAGTCAGCGGGAGCACTGTAGAAGAATGGTGAGGGAGTACGTAGCCGATCGCACGACCATCCTCGGTGACGCCTCTGCCCCCTACAACTACTGGGTGTCGAAGCTGGACACGTGGCCTGAACTAGCGCTGTATGCCCTGGAGGTGCTTGCTTGTCCTGCGGCTAGCGTCTTGTCGGAGAGGGTGTTTAGTGCGGCTGGGGGAATCATCACAGATAAGCGTACCCGCTTGTCAACCGACAGTGCCGACAGGCTAACACTCATCAAGATGAACAAAGGCTGGATTTCCCCAGACTTCTGTTCTCCACCAGCGGACAGCAGCGATACGTAAGCAATACGTAGGCTGCACCCGCGGATGGAAGCTACGTTCTCTCTCACCATCCAAAACGGGGACATTTCTGCTTCATCAATCTGTGTCTAATATTCCTCCTCCTCCTCCTGCTCCTCCTCCTGAAACCTCACGTAATCACGCTGAACGGGCAATTTTTCTTAGGGCCACAAGGCTCACTCAAATAATTTTTCTGAACAATTTTTATAAGTTTCAATGCACTTAAAAGCGTTGGAACTTTAACTTGAACCAATTTTTCGTTACACTGGGCTGCCTCCAGGCCTAGTTACCACTTAAGCCACATTAACCAAAGCGATTAATGGGTTTCACCTGCCCTCTTGGCTGGCCATGGCCAATTTTTGGGATGTACATTAGTACTGTTGATACAGCAATTTTTGTGGGCCCTCGCCTGCAGTGTAATCAAATTAATTTTTAGCCCACCTGCATTCCAGCTGACGTTACCTCAGCTGTGTTGGGCAATGCAATGGGATATTTCTATGTACCGCCGGTGGCTTCCTGGCACCCACCCAGGCAGTGGGTCCACAGGGAGTTTAACCTACATGTGTCCACTTCTAAAGAACCCCAGTCAGACTGGGGCATGCAGTGTGGGCCGAAGCCCACCTGTATTACGCACGACATTACTACCTCAGCTGTGTTGGGCAATGCAATGGGATATTTTTGTGTACCGCCGGTGGGTTCCAGGGAGCCACCCATGCTGTAGGTGCACACGGAGTGTAACCTACATGTGTCCACTTGTAAAGAACCCCAGTCTGACTGGGGCATGCAGTGTGGGCCGAAGCCCACCTGTATTACGCACGACATTACTACCTCAGCTGTGTTGGGCAATGCAATGGGATATTTCTATGTACCGCCGGTGGCTTCCTGGCACCCACCCAGGCAGTGGGTCCACAGGGAATTATAAATGCATCTGTTTCCACTTGTAAAGAACCCCAGTCTGACTGGGGCATGCAGTGTGGGCCGAAGCCCACCTGTATTACGCACGACATTACTACCTCAGCTGTGTTGGGCAATGCAATGGGATATTTTTGTGTACCGCCGGTGGGTTCCAGGGAGCCACCCATGCTGTCGGTCGATAGGGACTTCACAATAGGGAGTTGTACCTGCCTGTGTCTATGAATTAAAAAGCCCGGTCTAACTGGGGCATGCAGACACCTTGACAGAATGAATAGTGTGTGGCACATAGGTTCCCCATTGCTATGCCCACGTGTGCAGCTCCTGATGGCGGTGGCACAGGATTCTATTTCTCATTGCTTCTGTACAGCATTGTGGGCTATCGCCCCGCCCCTTTTAAAGAGGGTCGCTGCCTAGCCGTGCCAACCCTGTGCAGTGTGTGCCTGCGGTCCCTCATCATAGCAGACGCACTTCTAAATAGACATGAGGGTGGTGTGGCATGAGGGCAGCTGAAGGCTGCGCAGGGACACTTTGGTGTGCGCTGTGGGGGGGAGGGGGGGCGGTTGGGCAGCATGTAACCCAGTAGAAGTGGCAGTGGAGTGTCATGCAGGCGGTGATTGTGCTTTGTTGGAGGTAGTGTGGTGCTTAGCAAAGGTATGCCATGCTAATGATGGCTTTTCAGAAGTAAAAGTTGTTGGGAGGGGGGGGCCCCACTCTTGCCGGTATTCTGGCTTAATAGTGGGACCTGTGAACTTGAGATGCAGCCCAACATGTAGCCCCTCGCCTGCCCTATCCGTTGCTGTGTCGTTCCCATCACTTTCTTGAATTGCCCAGATTTTCACACATGAAAACCTTAGCGAGCATCGGCGAAATACAAAAATGTTCTGGTCGCCCATTGACTTCAATGGGGTTCGTTATTCGAAACGAACCCTCGAACATCGCGGGAAGTTCGTTTCGAATAACGAACACCCGAACATTTTGGTGTTCACTCATCTCTAGAGCTAATCTATCGCCGCATATGGCAGCAATTTTGGACCATGCATGACAGTGTATCTCCCGCACGCAGACATGCAGTCTTCATAGTTTTTTTTTATTTCCCGCTCTATCATTTATCGACGTTGTGTATAAACGCCACTAATGCGCATGGTAATTGTGTCTGTATAGAGTTTATTATGCACCCATAGAGAACAATAGGACTCTATCATGCATAATACGCAGTGAAATAGAACATGCTGTGTTCTTTTTTATGTGCGTACTATATGTAATGTATATACACAAGTGTGAATGGATCAATAAAAATCAATGTATTTTCATTGACTTCATTCACAGCGTATTATGCATACTTGTGCAGCGTCCGCAGAGCAGGCCCACAGCCAAGGAGACAGCGGGGGGTAGAGATGGTCACTTGTCACAGTGTCTCTACCGTCCCCTCCCCAGACAGGGATGGTAACCAGGCAAAGTTACCTGAAAGTCTTTAGCTGTCACAGGTGACACCACCTTTCCTTTCCTTTGGTGCGACTCTTCTTTGGAATAAACAGAGCCCACACAAAGTAGTACTTTTCTAGACACAGGAAACAGTTGATGATGTCTGCTTTACCGAACAACACAGAATACAATCCAATTCTGGAATTTGGCAAAGCAGCAGTTGATGTACATGGGCCATAAGTACAAAGTCCACAGTCCCAGTTATCTGTGTCTTGCTTTCTGTCCTGGAATCAATGCTCTCAACCCTGGCTTGCGCACAATAAGTCACTGATGGCTTGCATGACTCCTTCCCACTCAGTACCAGACATTAGTACTGAGGATGCTTTAGATTATCTGCTTAAATCCCTGCCAGGCTGTGCGACTGCCTCCCTCCTCCTCCCCCTGCTCTTCTCTGCTTCCTCTCAGGCTGGCCACACTGCCTGTCGTATGATTGGTGCAGTACTGCAGACAAAGTGACCAGCCAGTAATGCACTGAATGTGCATATGTATATGGTGCAGGGCGGCCTCTGGGCCCACTCAGCGCAGGGGCCGGGTCGCCACTGCGACCCCTGACTGTATGCCTATGTGGTGGTCCCTTCCAACTCTACCATTCTATGGTTCTACTTGCTTTAGGTATACTTGAGAAAACACCTGATTTGCAAATGTGTGGTCTTATGAGGGTTTCTATTCAGGGGATTGAATAATTCTGAGACTGCAGTAATTATTAACCCCTTAAGGACATGGCCTATTTTGGCGTTGAGGACACAACGATTTTTGGGGGAGTTTTATCTCCACTTTTCAAAAGCCATAACTTATTTATTTTTCTGTCAACATAGCTGTATGAGGGCTTGTTTTTTGCTAGGTGAACTATAGTTTGTCGCTTTTTGCTGTGCAGCGTAAAAAATAATGTTCAATTTGTTGTACAAGTCATCACAGATATGACGATACCAAATATGTGGGATTTTCATTTTGAACATTTTTTTTATACTAATATGGGAAAAAGCACAACAAAAGACTCTTTACTTTTTTTTTTACATTTTTTTTATTTTGACACTGACTTGATCTTTTTTGTTTTACATTATTTATGTCCCTCTGTGGGACTTGTACCAT
The DNA here is from genome assembly GCF_035609145.1 of Eleutherodactylus coqui. Classification (NCBI taxonomy): domain Eukaryota; kingdom Metazoa; phylum Chordata; class Amphibia; order Anura; family Eleutherodactylidae; genus Eleutherodactylus; species Eleutherodactylus coqui. The sequence continues at coordinate 191,680,392 of NC_089837.1, read as the reverse complement.
AGCACCTATGATCGCTATGATAAAGCATTGCAGGACTTCTGCCCTACAATGCCTTATCGCTTGTTGTAGCGATCATAGGCTCTGACAATGTAGGACGCCTGTATCTGGCGTCCTGTTGCCATTGTAACCCGACTGGCTCTTCGCGATTACATAGAGTGCTCCCTCTATGTAGATCGCGTAGTGTAAGGGGTTAACAGTGGTGTTTGCTGTCTAATGTACCCCCGCTGTTGCAGAAGAAGGCCGGCTTTCAGTGACAGCTGGCTCCCGCTGTCGGATAGAGTGCGTTCTCTTCTGATCTCGCGCTATCTACAAGGCATAACTGTACCTCCTGTTGCGTTAAGTACCACCCTGTCAGGACGTACAGTTACACCCTGTGGCGTTAAAGGGTTAAAAGTGAAACTTTGTGATAATTCAGGATATACCACTTATATTAGTTGTGATGAGCCATTAAATTAATAAGGCTCAGTTCAGGGTTCTGTGTCTCTGCTCCATTTTTGGAGGAGAGAAACTGAAATAAAAGTGAAAGAAAGACAAGGATCAATTTTTTCCTCAATTGATTTAAAAAAAACTGAAATCAAATGGAAAAGCTTCTATTTGCTTTCATTGCGATTTTTGGACAGAAAAATAATGCAGTCTGCAGCAATATTTTTCCATAAAAAAAAAACAAAACAGAAATCTGATGGAGTGAAAGCAAAAGGAAGCCTTTCCTTTTGCTTTTTTTTTTTTTGGTTTATCTTTTTGAAACCCCATTGAGAACATTTTTTTCAGTTTTATTTTAGTTTCTCACCTCTAAAAACGGACAGCCACAAACCCTAAACTGAGCCCAACGCCGGTGTGAAGGCAGCCGTAGACTGTTTTTTTCTTTGCATAGCAGCTGAATGTTTGTAAATTTGGCAAATTCACCTCATTTGAAATGCGGGTTGAATAATTTTGATTGTAACTGTACATATGAGAAAATCACTTGCCTGGATCCAGATATTTATTGAATTTATATTAGGGTTGTTTCCAAACTCAAACGTCAGAGCACAATTAATAGCAGGAGTTCGAATAAGCATTTCCAGAAAGCATTATTGTTATATGTGGTGATAGTGCTATGTAAATACTATAAATGCTGGCCAAACCACACTTTGTAGCAAATGTCTCCTAATAATATTGGCAGATTATTACCTCTTATCACAGAATAAACCTGATGTCTGGTTCTGCCTGTTTAAAAAGGGCGTTATAAATACTAAATGGCAAAAGGTTACTTTTCTTGTCAAACACAGTTCTACCATTGTATGCCATGAATGAAGGATTGTTAACTGATGATTAGCAATGTTTAACCATGGCTCGAAAATTTACAAAAAAAGTAAATGAACATAAAACATTGGGGCAAACATACAGTTAGGGCCAGAAATATTTGGACAGTGACACAAATTTTGTTATTTTAGCTGTTTACAAAAACATGTTCAGAAATACAATTATATATATAATATGGGCTGAAAGTGCACACTCCCAGCTGCAATATGAGAGTTTCCACATCCAAATCGGAGAAAGGGTTTAGGAATCATAGCTCTGTAATGTATAGCCTCCTTTTTTTCAAGGGACCAAAAGTAATTGGACAATGGACTCTAAGGGCTGCAATTAACTCAGAAGGCATCCCCCTCGTTAACCTGTAATCAATTAAGTAGTTAAAAGGTCTGGGGTTGATTCCAGGTGTGTGGTTTTGGATTTGGAAGCTGTTGCTGTGACCAGACAACATGCGGTCAAAGGAACTCTCAATTGAGGTGAAGCAGAACATCCTGAGGCTGAAAAAAAAGAAAAAATCCATCAGAGAGATAGCAGACATACTTGGAGTAGCAAAATCAACAGTCGGGTACATTCTGAGAAAAAAGGAATTCACTGGTGAGCTTGGGAACTCAAAAAGGCCTGGTCGTCCACGGAAGACAACGGTGGTGGATGATCGCCGCATACTTTCTTTGGTGAAGAAGAACCCGTTCACAACATCAACTGAAGTCCAGAACACTCTCAGGGAAGTAGGTGTATCTGTCTCTAAGTCAACAGTAAAGAGAAGACTCCATGAAAGTAAATATAAAGGGTTCACATCTAGATGCAAACCATTCATCAATTCCAAAAATAGACAGGCCAGAGTTAAATTTGCCGAAAAACACCTCAAGAAGCCAGCCCAGTTCTGGAAAAGTATTCTATGGACAGATGAGACAAAGATCAACCTGTACCAGAATGATGGGAAGAAAAAAGTTTGGAGAAGAAAGGGAGCAGCACATGATCCAAGGCACACCACATCCTCTGTAAAACATGGTGGAGGCAACGTGATGGCATGGGCATGCATGGCTTTCAATGGCACTGGGTCACTTGTGTTTATTGATGACATAACAGCAGACAAGAGTAGCCGGATGAATTCTGAAGTGTACTGGGATATACTTTCAGCCCAGATTCAGCCAAATGCTGCAAAGTTGATCGGACGGCGCTTCACAGTACAGATGGACAATGACCCCAAGCATACAGCCAAAGCTACCCAGGAGTTCATGAGTGCAAAAAAGTGGAACATTCTGCAATGGCCAAGTCAATCACCAGATCTTAACCCAATTGAGCATGCATTTCACTTGCTCAAATCCAGACTTCAGACGGAAAGACCCACAAACAAGCAAGACCTGAAGGCTGCGGCTGTAAAGGCCTGGCAAAGCATTAAGAAGGAGGAAACCCAGCGTTTGGTGATGTCCATGGGTTCCAGACTTAAGGCAGTGATTGCCTCCAAAGGATTCACAACAAAATATTGAAAAAAAAATATTTTGTTTGGGTTATGTTTATTTGTCCAATTACTTTTGAGCTCCTAAAATGTGGAGTGTTTGTAAAGAAATGTGTACAATTCCTACATTTTCTATCAGATATTTTTGTTCAACCCTTTAAATTAAACGTTACAATCTGCACTTGAATTCTGTTGTAGAGGCTTCATTTCAAATCCAATGCGGTGGCATGCAGAGCCCAACTCGCGAAAATTGTGTTACTGTCCAAATATTTCTGGCCCTAACTGTATAAGAACAATGAACATAGAGGAAATAATGGGGGAAGCTCATACATCAGAGTCGTAAAGCATCAACTTTATTGTGTCTGCCTCAAGTCTTACATCTTTCAGTTTGGGGTGTATGGTGATTCGCTGAAAATATCTTGCCAATCCTTAGAACATGTAAGACATTTTTGTATAACAGAAACATATGGAATTGCCAAAACGGCTGTTTTTAGATTAGATGGTACCCCGTACAGAACTATTTTTGGCAGCACCCATCCGTCATAAGAAAAAAATTATATATATATTGCACTAATGAACAGTCTGCTTGTATTCTGCTTGTTAATAGCATACCCACACCACAATAGCTCAGTCAATAAATATGGTACCAAGCTGATAACAAAAATGCAGTACCAGAACCAAGAACATAGCATAAATAAAGCAGCAGAAGCAACCTCGGAACATAATTACAGCACCAGATCCAAGGTAAATAGATAACGCACTAGAACCAAGCTGAAGGAATAAGTAGAGTAAGGCCCCCTGTCCATGGCCGTGGGGGAGGAGAGCCGACAGGTCTCCGAGATGAGCCTACCTAATAGATAGGCTCACCTCGGAGAATCGCGGCAATCGCAGCATGACACGATTTAGATCTGGTGAGCAGAGAATTGCTAGGATTCTCAACTCGTGGACGCTGGCGCTGCGCTTTCCATAGCAACCCTATGGAGAGCTTTACAGAGTGTGATCCGCAGGCGATTTCTCACCCGCAGATCATCACCCGTGGACAGGCAGTCTAAAGGAAACAAGATCATTGAATAGTAATACAGCACCAGAAAAACCTCAGTACCAAACAAAACTCATAAAATAAGTATGAACAAGCCTGGTGAATAAATGCAGTATGAAAACCAAGTACATAACCTAAATAAATCATTAGAACCAAGATCAGAATGAGCACTGGAAAATCACACAGGTGTGTAAATCGCATGAGAGAAACACAAATCTCGCACGAATAGGAGCCCCATTCAAATGAATGGGGTCATAAACATGAGTGATGTTTTCCCACATGGCACTGTAAAGTGATGCAGGAAACAAATCACGGCATGTTCTATCTTGTGCATGCCCTCGCATTGCATCTTCCATTGTTTTCAACGCTGCTAGGTGCATGCGATGTCAGGTCTCCTATTGAAAATAATGGGAGAAACTCCATGGTACTCCGCCATGGCTGTCTGCTACAACAGAGGATCCCTTCTTCTCAGAAGTGATGCAAGGCGGTTTTGACATAAAAATACCTCGCATCTGCAGGGAATTCACATGTGAGCGAGTGCGATATCGGGCCCTGAATCACAGCCAGATATCGCACTCGCCCATGTGAAGTTAGCCTAACAGTAAAACTTCTGCAATATTGCAAATACTTTCTTTGTATTATTGTGAAGAAACGATACTGCGAGAAAATCGTGTGATTTTTGAGCAACACATGAGTGCGAGAAAACTTTGAAAATCATAGGTTTCATAATTCTATGACTTCATTCCCATGTGCGAGGTTTCCTGTCATGTGATGTTGCGAGATTTGGAAATTGCTGCCTACCCAATCTTTCTGCGTTTTGCTATTTTTTCTTGCCTTTGTTCCCCTATGGAGCCTCTGATTTATCGCAATGCACGAACTTGTGATGTACGATGTGTTTTTAACATAGCAACTAGTAGTAGCAACTCCTGTAGTAGTCCATCACACAAGAAAATCGCAGGCAGCAGTGATGCGATGCGAGATTATTTTCCAAGAAAAAGCATTGCTGACGCTCAGACACTGCATGAGCAAATATGCAATATTGCCGCGAGTTTCTCGCAGCGATATCGCGTTCACCTATGTGATGTAAGTCTAAGGCCTTGTTCAGACAAGCGTGTTATATGTGCGTGGAAAATTAATGGTCCTAAAAGAACCAATGGGTTCTTATTGAAGTGTTCATATGTGAGGAATTAGCAGAGCAAAACGGCGCGTACCTAAAAAGATGGAACATGCACTACCTTTGGCGCGCACCAGCAAGAGTTTCCATTGACTTCTATGGGAGAAGGAGTTAATGGAAACTCCTGCGCTGAGAATAGCTTCCCTGCTGCTTATAGCAGAGCATTTAAAAGGTGCAACTGGCCAAAAGCACCTTTTAAATGTCCCGGCTGTTAACTCCTGTTGGTCCCTATAGGGATGAGGGGACTCCCCGAAGGTTCTGTTAATCCCTGTGGGGACAGACAGGATTTTACAACAGTACATTTAAATGGTGCTTCTGGGCAGCACTTTTTAAATTTCCTGCTGTAAGCAGCAGGGTATTCATCCTGTTCCCTTGCTGGGCAATTCCCCAGCAGCGGAGGGTAGTAGGTGACTCCCCCCAACTCTCTCCCCTAGGGAATTCCCTATACTGGGGAGAGAGAAAGGGCGTGGTTTCAGGGCTTTTCCTATGGCTTCCCCCAAGAGCGTGGGAGTAGGGGCGGGGCTAGAGAATCCCTATAGCAAAGCATGGAGGGGGTGTGACTAGGGGGGACATCCATCTAGCCCCACCCCTCTACCAAATCCCCACCCACTCTCTCTGCGCTATGGGAATATCCCTCAGGATTTCCCCATAGCAGGGACAGTGAGCGGCGCTATGGGGGGTTTCCACATAGTCCCGCTCCAACTCACCATGCTATTGGGTAACTCCCCATAGCTCTGCTCACTCTCCCTGCTCTGAGGAAATCTCGAAGCCCTGCTCTGGGCTTCTCCTCTCTTCCCCTGGAGCAGCGGTGCGCATATGAAACATTGCCCGTTTATGCATTTTCAGCACATGCTAGTGAGGCCTTAGACTATTTCCTGCCAAGGAGAGATCATGAATAATTCATTCAACTGCCTCTCACACCTGTACCATTGGTCTCATTTGCTGCTGTTGGGACCAGCAAGGAAGCCTTTTGTTGTAGGAATAACAAAATTAGCCATTTGCAGGAGACCCAATTCTCTCCCTGCCCCTTCAATACGTATACCCCAGACTTGCTGACTGCAATTTCCCACTATTGAGATGGAACAAAGAAAAAATTAATAATGGAGATTATGGGACATTTGATGGTCCCAGCTCAATAGCAATTACATTTTAAAAACTGTGAGTGTACTATGGACACAGCGCATTCACTCTTGTCGCTATGCGACCCCCAGAACCACATACCTGCGAAGCTAGTCATCTGTCACATATCTTGTTTGTTATCCACTTGTAGGTTAATTCATCATATAAAACATTGTGGCCATAGCTTCTTTATTGTAGTGCCTCCAAGGGAAATATGGCCAAATATTAACTTGTGTTTCCATGCAAAAGATCTGTGCATCTACTTTGACTTCAATGGATCCGCAGTCAAATGGAGCATGCTGTGATTTTTTTTCCAGACCAAAAGGTCTGCAAATCAAATCTGCATGCTTTATTCATTTGCGGATGCCCATGTATCCCTATGGGCAGCTTGATTTGTGGATCATCCATGCAGGAGACCCACACGGATTCTGCAAATCAGATCCGCCCGTGGACATTGGGCCTAATACCGAATTGGGGACTAGATATGGCATTATTACTGAGCGAGGACCAATAAGATGCACTATTACTGAATCGGGACCTGTGAGGGGCATTATCACTAAATAGGGGCCTATACGGTGCATTATTAATAAAGCCTGTGACGGGCATTTTTATTGAGTGGAGGCCAAATTTTTTTGTTTTCTTTTACTTTTTACTTTTCATTATAATTACAGAAAAGGATTGTTTTTTTTTAACTTTTAATATCCTTTAGTTTTTACAATAATAAAAAAACCTTTTTTTCACTTAGTTTTACTTCCCATAGGAGACTTGGATTTGCGATCAAATGTATGCTTATATCATATATGGTATTCCTGCAGGCATTCTATTAAGGCAGACCACAGGCCTGTCCTAATAGGCAGAAATACATGGCAGCCCTGGGGGCCTTCAGAAGACCCTGGGCTGCGATGATGACCGAACATCATGGTTGCATAGTTTGCATAGCTCTGCTGTCATCTGTTTTCTTTGCCTGCTACTCACCCCATCCTAGCTATCTCTAGATTTGGCTCCCAACAGTGTGAATGTGTCAAATGGGGGCGGTCTTCCCACTGATTGTCAATCACATCTGATGTCACCCATTGACAGTAAGCAATGGAGACCTCCCACTTGACACATTCACAGTGCTGGGAGCCAAATCTAAAAAGACTCGGTATGGGGGTTATGGGGGTGAGTATCAACAAGAAAAATCTGGAAACAGAGCCAGCAGGGCGGCAGCTGCAAAGCTATGCAACGGGTGCAGCTGACATGAGGACATGTCCTCTTTGACGTTATTTCTAGAAGAATTCGGTAAATTCTTGCAGTGCTAGCATTGATGCTTTAACTAACTAAACATCTGTTCAGACAGATGTTTTAATGAGTTGAGATCCTAGACACTATGTAACCCTAGCACTCAGTCAGCGACTACACTCTATACACTTTTGTATCTACGGTTTCTCTGGACAGGACTGGATTTTGTGACTTTCAAATGTTTATTTTCCAGCATTTCAGACAGTAGAAGTTCAATGTGAAGATAAAAGGAAGTAAACTGGAGCAATTACTGTATAGCCCAAGACAACTAGCAGGCACGCTCTTCTGTTTCACTTCCCCATACTTTTTAGGAGTTTAGCAATCCTATTAAAGACCACGTCTAACCGAAACTTCAAATAATAAGCACAGGGTGACTTTCTTACAACCCATTTTGCTTACTGTTATTTGGATAAATGGGAGAGGTATTTGCACTTAATTACAGCCAGGGTGTGAACTTCTTCATGTCTCACTTCAAAAAGCACTTATTCTGATAGCAAGACAATCATTAGGCAGTTAAGTCCTACTCCTCTGTCCTAAAGAATCTTTATCCTAATGGCCGAGGGCGAGGATGGGGTGGTGGGGGGTGGGGGTGGAGGGTCATTCTTTTTATATTTGCACTTTAATAGAGTTTTCATGAACACATTTTCCCCCTCCATGTCATTTAAGAAATGGTACTTTGTGGACTTCTACCTAGTTCCCTTCTCACATCAGCAGCTACAATAAATGCTATGTACGAGTATTTCCTATTGTGCATACTGTATACTGTCTTGTGCTGTTAGGCAAACACATTAGGCAAGTAATGCATGAAATTAACTATTCAAACACTGTAGTTTGGATGTATAGAAGGATCTGTGTATCATTAGTAGACACATTCTTATGCTAAGAGTTGTCATGAATAAAGACTTTACAGTGAAAACTAATCAGCCATAGCATGAAAAGCACTGACAGGTGAGATGAAGAACATTGATTATCTCACGACAAAGACACTAGTCAAGGGGTGGGAGGTGTTAGGATACCTTCACATGAGCGTATGCATTTTGGTGGTCTCTCACAAATGCCGTTAAATCGCATGAATGAAGAAAAGATGCAATCAAGTCACGATCTTAATTAGCGTTTTCTAATTCACATTAGTGGGAAAATACACCACAGCCCAAAAATCCCTAGCTCAGCATAAATCCTTCAAATGCCTAAATAGAGGCACCTGTAAGCTTTTCCCCTGCGTTGGACACTGCTAAACTCCTTCCCCCTCCCTTTTTCCCCCAGCTCCCATAGGAGTCTATGGGAGCCACCAGCGCATATTGGTCGAAAGCTAGATCCAGAACTAACTTTTCACACAGCGTATAATTGCAGTTGCCGATTGCGGTTCTATTTTTACACAATGTTTTTAAATATCCACGTAAAAATGCTCTTGTAAATAAAGCCTTAGTGCAATTGCTGTGTGCAATTTGCAATGAAATACCCACAGCAATTCTGTTGCAAATCTGCACCTAAGGGCTCATTCAAACAGGAGTATGTGTGCCTCGTATTACAGACGTTTTTTAACACACATAAAGTACATGTATGTTAAATCCCCATAGCTTATATTGTTACGTGTTATGTACTAAAATAGGACATACTGCACTCTTTTTCACATGCATAACATGTGTGTTAAAAAAAACGCATGTGTGATTGGTCCAATAGAAATCAATGGGTTTTTAGCACGTGAAAAAGGAAGGAAGGGCAATTAGAATCATAGAATGGTAGAGTTGGAAGTGACCTCCAGGGTCATCGGGTCCAACCAATTAGTGACAGGGTTGTGGGCACCCAAGGCTTAGTGATACATGTGTTGAGAGAAGAGGGAAAGGTAGCCCAGGATGCACTATGGAAAGAAGCCAAGCTGGCAGAAGCAGTGTGACGCTCTGGGCAATGTTTTTCTGGGAGACCTTGGGTCCAGGCATTCATATGAATGTTACTTGGACACATCCCGCCTATCTGACCAAGTACAATGCTTCATGGCAACATTATTCCCTAATGGCCGTGGCCTCTGCCACAGATAATGTGTCCTTGCCAAAGGTCAAACTGTAAAAATTGTTCAGGAGCGATTTGAGAAACAATAGTTTAAGGGGGTGACTTGGCCACCAAATTCCCCAGCTCTCAATACCATTTAACATTTGTGGGATGTACTGGGAAAACAAGTCTGATCCATGGAGGCTCCATGTTACAAATTGCAGAATTTCAGGATAGGTCACCAATAGTTGATCGGCGAGGATCAGCTATTTAAAATCCCTGGTGATCAGCTGATCCTCAGGCCCGCTGTCAGTGTAATAGACAGTTTCACTCCCATTAAAATGTTTGGAAGAAAAGGCTTCTATTACACTTCTGGCTCTGATTGCAATAAGGAGCCAGAAATGTAATGGGAGGCATCACTCCCATTGATTTCAATAGAAGTGAAGTCATCTACTACACTTCCAGCCCTGACACCAAAGTGAATGTCCGGCCCTGCTGCACTGACAGGGGGCTGGAGGATCAGCCGATTGGAGAGGATTCCGAGCAGTAGATCCCCACAAATCAACTATTGATAACCTAAATCACCTAAATCATCAATAGTAAATGCCTGGAATACCCCTTTAAATGACCTATAAAATATTATTCTTATTACTCCAAAAGCAGGCAAGTTGTTTAAATGTTATGGCAGATTGGTGTATATACCAGTAACAGAATGCTTTTGGGGTTTTTTAAAAGATGTGAGCTCCGGGATCAGGTTTATGTTTTTCCTGGATATGCTGAAAAGTAAAACCATATCATCACTATAAAGCCCTCTACTAGGAGGACTTTATAGATTGTGGTTACACGTGCATCATTGCTCTGGTGTCAGAAGATATGCTGAGCAGTCGCAGTTGCAGTAATGCCATGTCACTCATTTGCTCAGAATCTCAGAAGATTCTGCAGACAATTATAACAGTTATTTTCTATTGTACATTATTGACAATTTTCAGTACTTGAAAATGTGCAAACTTGTTTGTACATTTGTACGACATGGCAAACATGTTTTAAATAGATTTACTTGACCAAGTCATATCGTTCTAGAAATGTTGTTGTCAAAATTTGTCAGTGACCCTCTTGGCCGCTATCTTTTCTCTTTAGGAAGTGCACCAAGACGGTGAGTGAGGAGACTTAAAAGGCCATTCATGCTCCTCTGGGTAATATGCAAATAAGGGAGATGGAATAATATCTCCACAGTGCCACCCATTGGAAGGCAGCATTCCTTCAAGCGAAAGTTAGACTCTTTATACAAGCCTTGTATTGGAAGGCAGCATTTCTTCAAGCCAAAGTTAGAAACTTTACACAAGCCTATCACTCACCATCTAGGTGCTCTCCCTAAGGAGAAAAGATAGCGTTTATGACCCTCATCCAGGTCTTTCACTAGCAAAGCCAGACTCCTACTGTACACTGATGAAGGGCAAATACCCTGAAACAGCTGTCTGTGCATGGAGTCTCGCTTTGCTTTTAATTCCCAGTCATTGCTACAAGGCTTGTTTGGGGCATCAGTCTTAGTGTATGTCTACACGTGAATCTAGTTTACAGTTCACTTACTCTTGGTGTTCCATGTGTGCATTTGCGAAGTGTTTTAGGTTACGGAACTAGCGTGTCCCATTTGGATGTAATAGAAAAGTAGTGAACCAAAGCACTTTGAAGAGCTGAAGCCTTTTAGTGTGAAGCACATAACAATTTCCTCCCACCATGATATAGTTAAACTCTCATACTGCTTAGTAATACCGTATTCTTGATTCTCTCTGTTTTCTGAGACACAGAAATTAGAGCATGCTGCCCTAACACATTGTAAATGTGCTAAAAAGTCTTCAAAACTTTCAAATGCTTGATCATCTTTTAAAGGTTCTCTCCCATAGCTAGATAAGTAGTTGGTAGGTTAGGTTTCTGAAGCAGTGTTGAAATGCCTAGCTACAACAATAACTGTCTGGTTGACACACTCATAGGAGTCTACTCTGATATCCTGATGTGTGGTGCAATACAAATTTGCACTATAAAAATCTGACCCCCCCACCAGCTTGGCCTGTGTCGGGAGGATTGCAGTAAATATACAAGACTAAACAATAATAATCATAACCAGTAACGTTTTATTTGCAGCATAGTTCTTATCATTCTTAAAGTTCTTTTTTTGTTATTCTCTGGCTGATCATCTTTACACATTGTATCTGTTCTTGCTCCCCTTCTCACGCTGTCTGAGGACATCTGGATACTGTTAAAATTCAGTAGCATCATCATAAAAGGAGAACGTAGAGTCCTCTTTGGGGTCCTAAGAAAAGAGGTGTATCAGTTCTAACCAGGGAATGCCACATTTTCCTCTGTACTAGCTGCGATGGAGACTCTGGTCCTAGATGTGCAGAAACTGAATGGTTACATTTGATCAACATCCTAATCATGTGGATAGGAATGTAAGGTATCATCAATATGCCATCATCAATCTTCAGTGAAGTGGTCTTACCACCCCTACATCCACAAGCACCAGAGAACACAGCAAGGAGTGATTGCCATCCTGGCGCTGACAGCTGATGAGATTCTGTAAAGGAGACTACAGGATCTGGGCCTTTAATATGTTTGCTTACATCAGCAGTTATCATCTCAGGATATTGGGCTATTCCTATCAAAACTTTGGTCTATTCCTACCTACATAGGCATTGCCATTGTGTGGGTCTGATATCAATTTCTGGTGACCTTTGATTTTGCAGAAGGGTCTCAGATTGGGATATTCTTTCCCACACTGTATGATATCAGAGAAGACTGTAATATGTAAGAGGGGCCTATTCTGGAATCCACCATCCTTCCACCTTAACCTGCAAGTCTCTTGCCTCAAAATCAATGACCCATTGATCCATGCAGTGAGAAATAACTCTACATGCTTTGCCCTTCAGTAAGGTCTTCAAAATGGTGTGTGGGATCTGTAAAATCGGTGGTGCAAAGCCTACAACAAGGTTTATCATCCAATGTACATCTAGGAGGTGTTTCATGCAGGAAGTGTACCCCTTAGTGTGAGCAGTCCAGAGTTATACTACAAAGCTTGTAACTGTATCACAGATTTTTGTTTTTGCCATTTCTAAAGCAAAACTGCACCCATATCTACTTGTATGTAAAAGAACTGGGAGGGGTCCGGACTGATGAGGGCTCTTGTGTGAGCAAGTGCTTGCTTGAGCCGTTCAAACAATTGCAATGCCTCACCAGTTACAATCACAGAGGATTTGGATTCCTCTGCACATTTTAAAAGATCATACAAAAGCTTAATGATAAGGCAAAAACTTCAATGACTTCTATGGAACAATTGACAAGTCCCAAGAACTTTCTTAATTCTGTGATGTTAGTAAGTACAGGGACAGACAGAATGGCTTTAACACGTTCCTGCATGGGCTTCTTCCCAGCAGCTCAGATCGGTACACCCAAAAATTAGACCTCTGATTTCATCTATTGTACTTTGTCCAGGCTCATTTTTAAAGCTGCCTGAGGACCTATTTACATAATGACTGCAAAGTAGGTCACTGAAAGTCTGACCAACATTGCACACGTTTAACCTGCGGTTTTCTGAATATGTGATCCACTGTAAATGCGTTTTCATGTTTGTGAGAAAACATTGCCTGTGGTTCCAATAGCTAAAACGGTAAACAAAAATACATCGCACTCGTGTGCAGCTCTTTTTTTCTTGATGCTGATCTGTTTTCATGTCAACGAGCAGCAAACAATCCAAGGATGAGGAATCAATATCTGGGGAACGGAGCATTTTGGAAATAAACATCTTATGGGTGAGTGCATTGTATTGCAATTTTGAATACACTGAAATAGCATTCCAGAGATTGGAATACCCCTTTAAATCTTCCAATGCTACTACATATGGTAAAGAGCCCACTGACGTTTGAAGGGAGATAATCTTCTCCCTGGGTCTAGTGGGTGCAAGTGGTGATGCAGACGGGGTGTGAGAGACAGGATTAACTCTTTGCAGACCATTGCACTGTTGGTTTTACGTTGGGTCTTTTTAACCATGCTGCTCCAACATCTGAGGCTTGTTAGATTCTCTATCCCGGTTAACCCTTGATCACAAACTTAAGTCTCCCTTGTGAATAGGGTGACAGCTAATGCTTTTTTCTTTCTGTCTCTGAAGATAATCTACAAGAGTGGAGATATTAAATAAAGAAAATATTGTTCTCCTGTACTTTAAGGTATCTCTATATGGGACAACTGTTGGTGGTTTCTTCCACTGAGCTGTCAGCTTGCACCTTCATTCTCCTTCTTCTGATGGACTACAAAAGAGGTTAGGGAACAAGTACTTACATCATAAAGATAGTACTCATATATGATACCTAGCGTCTCCATATAGATTGGTTTCCATCTAGAGAGGAGGGTGTTTAGAGGCACCTCAAATTAAATAATGAACCCCTCAATCTCTGCCTAGTTCTCTAGTTCTTCCTTTGCTGGTCAGGTGGGAAACTATAAACCTAGTAGATTAAATGACTCTATCTATCTATCTATCTATCTATCTATCTATCTATCGAGCTTGGATTTAGGCTACAGAGGGAAGTATATACAGGCGCCTGGTGCCTAGGGTTGGAGTATACGTAAACTTCTGGAGCCTAGAATAAATATAAGGAAGAATAGAATCTTAACACTTAGAGTCACACACATATGTCTTTCATAGAGTAGTCTAAGATAACACACATATGTCTGAATCTAGTCTTAGCCAGGTCCAATGAAGTATTATGCAAGTTATGGTTCAAAAGTATTTTATTAACTGCATCAGAAATAACAAAGCAGCTCATGAGACATCAAAATATAATAATGACATATCAACATGGTCTCACTTCTTCATGTTTCAAAATTATCCGACAACTTATGCAGAGTCTCTAGAATAATATAGCCCCCCTACAACTTTCTCAGAAATATTTCGCAATCTGGGGGAACTAGAATAAAGAGATAAAAATATCCCATCTGAAAAGAAAGAGATAAAAGGGGTTAAAAGATGGGGGAGGGGAAGAGTCCAGGGAGAAAGGGGGAACCAGGGGAACAAGGGAAGTCTATCCAGATTGAGCAAGCATCTAATGTAGTCATACAGTTACATCATAATCGTGATTCTAATAATGTAGGGCATGTCATGCCAGTTCAAGGAGTGACAGCACCACTAATTAACCAAGCATTCATCTCTGGCAAAGCCCGGAACTGCAACCACACCGCCCATGTAGCGTAAAATTTAGTAAATCGCATCTCATCCTTGGCACACAGTTCCTTCATATATTTTAGGTTGTCCATGGCTTCCAGCCACATCAATCTTGAAAGGAGAGTCTAGACTTCCATCTCCTTGGGATAATCTGCCTTGTGGCTAATATAAAAAAATTGCAACAAAGAGCTTTTTACTCAAGACGAGCCTGGAATCATGGACTACAGCGCCTTTTCAGGGGTAAGATTAAACAAACATTTGCAGACAGCTGCATATAAGGCTTCCACCTCATGCCATAGTGGCTGGATTATTGCACAGGACCGCCACAAGTGGACAAAGGTGCCTTGCTCACGGCGACACCTCCAGGATAGATCCCGATATTTGGGGCATACCCTGGCTAGCCCTACTGGAGTTCTATACCATTGCATCAGTATTTTATAAATAAGTTCTTGTATTTTACTGGATATGTTCAACTTATGGGTCATGATGTATGCCTTCTCCCATGACTCCCCTTGAAAGTCCATTCCCAACTCCCTTTCCCAAGCCAACTCTAGTGTCCTGCCTCTCCCTGATGTGTCCGTCTCTAAGTGATTTGCAAAGAGAAGAGATATTTGGTGGAATGTCATGATTTGACATGCAGGTCTTCTCGAAGGGCGTGATCGGTCTTCCCAGTTGTTGTAGACTACCCAAGGACCTAATGACTACCTAAGAACATAATTACACAATTGTAGGTACTGGTACCATGCTCCAGTCAGGGGGGGGGGGGGGGGGAGTGAGAGAGCACCAAGGGTAAGAAAGTGACCCCCACTCTAGACATATATAAACATACTGACCTCAATAAGGTCTAAAATAATGAACCCTGGGCACCAGCAGCCCAACAAACTTACGTAAAGAACCATTCCTCTCTGTCCCACTCAGGTGGCAAGCTCTCTAAAACAGAACCCCAAATATAAATATCAGAAACAAGCCTAACATTCCCAACGGTCGAAAACAAACCCCGCTGTACAACCCCACACTAGTGTCTATTGAGCAATCTGACTCCAACATCCCCATGCGGGAGATGCCTCCTGCCATCTCTTTAAAGCTCAAATCTTCAGATCTTCATATTCAAGTTCAAGTGACAGGTTCTCTTCCTCTGCGGCCCTCTCGCTGTCTCCTGGGCTGAGCTCTCTGCCACTGTTCCGGTGCAGCTTGCTTAAGCAAATTAGGGGATATGGGTCACACAGGAAGCGCTATCATAGACAATTCAAACACCCCCCAAAATTTGGAAGGTCGCCAAGTGAGCGGAAGACAGCAGATCTACCATCCTGTTTAGCTGATAGGGAGAATGGAAAACCCCACTGGTAATGAAATCCCCACTTCTTGAGTGCCGACAGGGGGGGCTGCAGAGCTTTTCTTAACTGCAGTGTGTGACGTACGAAGTCCTGCAATATGATGATAGATTTGCCTTCACTGGCAAGAAGGTCTGGCTGATCTCTCGCTTTGTGAATTATGCCATCCTAGTCCCTTAAAAAGTGTATTCTGCATACAACATCTCTGGGACAGTTGACATCAGTGGCCCTGGGGCCCAATGCTCTATGGATCCTGTCAATTCAATAGGACGCTCAGGCAGTCTGCCTAACAGGCGCATAAAGATAGCTGGAGCCCATGACTCTAGCTGATTCCCTTCAATTTCCTCCGGGAGGCCTCTAATGTGCAAATTATTTCTTCTATGTCTATTCTCCAAGTCATCTAGATACATAGTGAGGCTAGCAATCTGATCCGCCTGCGCCTGTATAGCTTATTTGTGTGACTCCAAGATGGCTGCAGTCTCATCCTGTGCCTCCTCCACCTGATGGAGTCTGTGATCAATCTGATGCACTTCAGTGTAAATAAACTCAAGGGCTTGTTTGTTGGATGCCTCAAATTTAGTGAATAGGGTGCTCAGCTCATCTCTTGTAGGAATCGCCATTATGTGGGTCTTCCAGGTTTCTTCTCCTGCATTTTGTGGGGATACAGCAGTTCCTGCCTTCCTTGCTATACGTGCAGTCACAGCAGTACTGCCTGGTGAGGTCTGTGGCATGTCCCATGGGGGACTACTACCCTCTCAGGTGTCTGTCCTTGCTGGGGGGGGGGAGTGAGGCTGATGTGCAGTGTGGCTGCTGCTGGCTGTACTTATAGTTGCCCAGTCTTGATAGAGTCACTGGGGTGTTGATAAAGTCACTGGGGCTGCTGGGGGCCGCGGATCCCTGTGTGGGAGATCCCCTCTTCTCCTCTGTGCTGCCAGCATCCGTGGGAGCATTCACCGCTCTTATCTTTGGAGCAGGAGTCTCCTGCACATGCCATTCTGGGGGATCCGGCGCCATCTTGGATCTGCTGGGTGCAGAGCGTGGGGTGCTGAGAAAACACTCCAACACCCCACTGTCTCCTTCCTCCTGTCTCCAGGTCTGCCGGTACTCCGCCTTCCCATCTCTGCAGTTCGGGCTCTGGTGGTGAAGTCTGCCGGTGCCCAGAGTCTCCAAACGGGAAGGTGCAGCGGGAGCCTTCAGAAGCTGTGTCCTATCCTCTATGCGCTGGTAAAGCACCCCCATATCATGCAAGTTAGACTGTTTGTTACATGGCTGATTTAGGCCAAGCCTAATTCTTCTATACTTATCAGAGTGCTTTCTATACTTAGGGGGTCTAGATTGGAAATCTAACCAACCTACATTCCAACATACATACATGGAACATAGGAAGCATTTGATTAGATTGAAGCGCCTTGAATTCTAATTTTTTAAAATATTTGTGTTATTTCATCTTTGCAGTATTGGGTACAGATAACTGATTATACAGGGATCTGGCTTGAACTATGTATAGAGTAATCTAGTCAGTTTCTTGCTGTCTTGGTTGAGATTTTACCAATATATGACTTAAAAATGGGTCATACAGCAACTTTGACTATGAGACACGTTACTTCACCAAAGATTGCTAAGTATATCACATTCTAATATAAGTAAATGCAAAGGTGCCTTGATAATCATGAAAACTCCAAACCTGATGAATTTATTGCATTTTTCAAGTCATGGTTACAACAACTTACAAGTCGCAATGTCTTCGTATTCAGTTACATTAGGATGCGATGTATAGTGCTACCTTTGGCTGCAAAACAAAAGTCATCATTGATATTGTGAGTGAATTGCTTGTGGCAGTTTCTTGCATTCTTGTACACGAGGATTGCATAAACATGATTGGAGACCGTATTAGAAGATATGTTAGTATGTCTTCTATGTAAAAAGAAACTTTAAAGGCCATAATATATAGCCAGTTTCTATATAGACAGTTGTACTTCAAAGTAACGTAATATGTAAGGCTGAAAAAAAGACACATGCCTATCCAGTTCAGCCTATTACCCCAAATGTTCATCAAGAGGAAGGCAAAAAATCCCCATGAGGAAAAAGCCAATTTCCCTCATGTTAAGGGCGCCCACCCACTGGCGTTTTTTTACCTGCGTTTTGCGTTTTTCCTGCACAGGCATAGAGATAACATGTGTTCCTGTCCACTGGCGTTTTTTTTTGCGTTGCGTTTGCGTTTTTAACATAGGACCTGTCAGTTGCATATGTGTCCTTATTTTTCTCCTTATGCACCTATGAATGTCAATGGAAATTAACGGAAAAGCCGCGAAAACGCCGCGAAAAACGCGCGGAAAAATCGCGGAAAACGCTTTTTTACACTCAATAATTATTACACTCAAGAAAGACGCCCAGGCCCCTCTTGAACTTCTTTAGTGAGTTTGCCATCACTACGTCCTCAGGCAGAGAGTTCCATAGTCTCACTGCTCTTACAGTAAAGAACCCCCTTCTATGTTGGTGTAAAAACCTTCTTTCCTCTAGACATAGAGAGCGCCCCCTTGTTACTATACATAGTTATAAAGTCACTGCTCAGCTGTTTTTTTTCTAAACTAAATAACCCCAATTTTGATAACCTCTCTAGGTACTGTAGTCCACCCATTCCATTTATTACTTTAGTTGCCTGTCTTTGTACCCGTTCAAGCTCTGATATGTCCTTCCCAAGTACTGATGCCCAAAACTATACACAATATTCCATGTGTGGTCTGACTAGTGACTTGTAAAGAGGACGAACAATGTACTCATCATGTGCCCCTAGACCTCTTTTGATGCACCCCATGATCCTATGTGTCATAGCAGCAGCTGCCTGACACTGGTTGCTCCGGTTAAGCCTATCTCACACAGGCACTTTTACCGCGATTAACAGTATAACGCTCCTATTGAAATCAATAGGGCCTCGCACACATGCATTTGATCGTGGCACTTGACAGCGGTTTCCAGCGCCACGATTTTCGAGCGATGTCTACTCTATCTTTGACCGTTTAGCACACCTCATCACCCATCACAATGATGGGGTGGACTAAAACATGCTGTCGGCTGCAGGGAGCTGTGGCTGAAAGCGAAGGTAAAATTGCGGAGCTTTACCGCGTTCATGTGTAAGAGGACCCTAAAGTTTACCATTAACTAATACCCCCAAGTCTTTTCCATGTCAGTGTTCCCCAGTGGTTTCCCATTTAGTGTGTAATGGTGACATGTATTTATGTATTTCCTCTGCCCAGGTACATAACCTTACATTTACAAGTGTTAAACCTCATTTGCCACTTTCTGCCCAAGTCTCCATCTTATGCAGATCGATTTACAACCGCATTCTGCCTTCTCTTGTGGTAATTACGTTGCATAGTTTTGCATCATCTGCAAATATTGATATCTTACTGTATGATCCCTCTACAAAGTTATTAAATATATTGAAAAGAATTGAACCTAGTACTGACCCCCATGGTACCCCACTAGTGACGGTGACCCAATCAGCATGTGCACCATTATTAACCAGTCTCTGGTTTCTATCACTGAGGCAGTTACTTACCCACTTACACACATTCTCACCCAGACCAAGCATTCTCATTTTATATACCAACCTTTTATGCGGCACAGTATCAAAGACTTTGGAAAAATCAAGATACACAAGATCCAGTGACTCTCCCCGGTCCAGTCTAGAACCTATCTAATAGAAGCTGATCAGATTGACAGGAGTGACACCTCATAAACCCATGCTGATATGGAGTTATACAGCTATTTTCCTTGAGTTACTCAGGATACATTTTTTTGAAATCTCTTGAACATTTTGGCCCCCCTGTACTTTCTAGGTTCACTTTTTGATCCCTTTTTGAATATTGACACCACATTTGCTATGTGCCAATCTAGCGGAATAGACCCCATCACTATAGAATCCCTAATACAAGAAACAATGGTCTATCACATTACTTAATTCCTTTAGAACTCAGGGGTGTATGGGGCCTAGTGATTTCTCTATTTTTTTAATGCAATTTCAGTACCATGACATATGTATTGTTGAATCTGCAATGCGTTGTTGCATAACAATAAAGCTAGTGTTCCTTCTGACTAGAGAGAGAATAATTACCAGGTTAATAAGATACATCACTTAAGTACCTTATAGTAACTCCGAACGAAAAACTTGTGCATACCACTTGACGAATGTTACCTTATGGTACAGATATTTGGTAGGGTCGTTTGTAAAGAGATTGGTATGCTCGATAGTTGAGGATGATCTGACGGCCAAATGTTGCATTTGGATATAAAAAATCTAGTATTCCATTTTGAATTGCTAGCATTTTTTCATAGGTGCCGTTAGATAAGACTATAGAGATTATTTCTTCTATGGAAGAAACTTTAGAGCTTTTCCAGTTGCGTGCGATAGTGAGATACATTGCATGTAATATGTGGCAGACAATGGTTCTGCATTCCAATGGAAAATTGTTAAAATAAGTTATCTTCTGGGAACGTGCCTTCAGTCATAGCTAAGTTGAAAATAGTCCCAGAGATGTGGGAGTAGAATGGAAACATCTCATGTACTTGTTGGAAAGTCCGTCAATACCTGGGGCCTGCCCTAGTGTTGACTTCTGAATAGTCAAGAGTATTTCTTGTTTGGAGATTGACTTATTGAGTAACTGTAGTTGAGTTTGTGTTAGGCTAGGAAGGTTTAATCCTTTAAAGGTGACTACCCACAAGCGTTTTTTTTCACTGCGTAATTCGCAGTGTTTTTTTTTTTCTGCAGGGGTCTATGGGACTTGTAATGTTAAAATCGCGATCGCAATTTTAGCTTTACATATCCCATAGCCCAAAGACCCCTGCAGAAAAAAAAAACACTGCGAATTTCGCAGTAAAAAAAACGCTAGTGGGTAGTCACCCTAAGGAAGTCGTGAATCAGCATTGGGGTTGTGGGGTGGAAGGGTCAAGCATTAAGTTGAAAAGGTTGTGGTATGGCTGAATTCATCCACTATGGCTTTGAGATCCCAAGCTTTGAGATCTCAAGTGTATTATTCTATTTTTGCTTGATTTGTAATTAGCTTGCTCCCTTTGTTTTAAGAGTTGTAGCATTTTATGTTTAGTGTTTTGTCATTTTTTTTAATCCTAGATACATGTGGCTACATATGGAGTTATGAGCTTCTTTGAGAAGTGATTGTGTTGATAGATTTGATTTAATTTTTTCCTCAAGTAGTTTGATGTTATCTAATAATTTTTGTATGTTTTTGAGTCTATAAAGAGAAATCATTCCTTGCTGTTGTGGTGTTAGAGAAAAATTCTGAGAGTTGATTAACTATAACTTTCTGTGCTTGTTTTAAAGACATGATATATGTGTTATTTTTCTATTAGGATGTTATTATTATTTTACCTCCATGTGTTTTCAACCCATAGAGACTCCACATGTCCATTTCCCTCACATATATCTTCCCGTAGCATTACAAGCTTTAATTGGATCTTTGCACAAAGACAAATCCCTCCCCATTTCAAGTTTTTACAATCCTTTTTGAACAAACTGTAAGGGCGCCTTTAGACGAATTGCAATGGAAGGGGGGGAGCTAGGTTCTGAAACATAGCCCCGCCCCATCCCCTCCCATTGCAAATAGTGGCGAGGGATGGAAAGGGGGCGGGAGCTCAGTGCACTGCTCCCGGCTCTTCCAGCCTCCTCCCCCTGCAGAGGGGGGCACCGTATATTGGCACCCGGCCGATATACGGTCGTCTGAAGGTGCCCTTACACTGTAAGTTCACTTCCCAGTCACAGCTTTCAATCAACCAGGTCTCAGTTCTACCCACTATGTTATAGTTTTCCCCAAATATCATTACTTCCAGTTCATCAACTATATTGGTCAGCCTTCTAGCATTAGTCAACATGCACTTTAGAAGTTTTTGGTTATTTTTTTATTTTAAATGTGTCCCTATTTACTGTTATGCCAGTTCTAACGGTACTAGCTCTTCCCACCATTCTGCTCCCAATTTCATTAGTCCCGGGTCACTGCATCTTTCCCTCTATCTGTAGTTTTACTTCCCCCAGTCCCTAGTGTTAACTCTCCTCCAACCTTCTAGCCATCTTCTCCCTGAGCACAGCTGCACCCCAGCCATTAAAAAAGCAGCCCTTCCCTATGGTAGAACCTATAACCAAAAGCAAGATTGGCCCAGCTCTCCAGGAACCCAAGCCCTTCCTTCCTACGCCAGCTCCTGAACCACTTGTTTACTTCCATAAACTCCATTTGCCTTTCTGGTGTGGCACATGGTACAGGTAGTATTTTAGAAAATACTGCTTTGGAAGTCCTTGCCCTAAGCTTACATCCTAGGTCCCTGAAATAATTTTTAAAGATCTACTACCTACATTTAACGTTGTCATAGGTGCCAATGTGTGCCATGACCACTGGGTCCTCACCAGCCCCTCCCAGTAATCTGTCAAACCAATCCACGATGTGTCAGACTTGAGCGCCAGGGAGACAACACACCGTTCGATGATCCCAATCTTTGTGACAGATTGCCTGTCTGTCCCCCTTATAATCAAGTCACCCACTACCAGGACTTGTCTAGCCTGCCCTGCGCTCCTATTCCCCTTCTTACCAGAGCAGACGTTCCCTGATGGTCAGAAGATATGTCATGCTGCAGTACTAACTCTGATGTTGATCGTGTATTATAACTGGATTTTGCAAAAGATTTGAATATTTTATGCACACCATTGAATGTTGGAGCTTCCTTGCAAGGCTTCTGTTTTAAATGGGGATAGTACAGATAAATTAGATAAAAGTGATATATACAAGTGGAAATTAAAAGATAAGCAGTAAATAAATATAAGTTACTCCCTTCTAAAGTCCCTGAATCCAAAGTCACTTAATCTTAAATCACAAACCTAAGACACAGCACACTTTAGATTACAGCACACACATGCACGCTGCTACACTCACTTTTTGTTCCCTTGATATAGCTGCTAGCTGCAATACTCCTACTTCTCCTCTATTTGGAAAGGACACAGCAACTTCAACAGGTGCAATTTATCACACCTTGATTATGGAACTCCGCCCTTAATTAATCACCTGTGCAAAACACTGGAGATTGAACCCACTAGCAAACTAAGGGCTTTTACCCACTAGCGGTTTTTTAACACTGTGATACCACAGTTTTTTTTACTGCAATTGTCATTGGGACTTTCTAATGTTAAAATCGAATCACAAGTTTGTGCTTTGCGATTTTTGTGCAATGCGTTTTTAACATTAGAAAGTCCCATTGACAATCGCGTTAAAAAATACACAGCAATATCGCGTTAAAAAAAACGCAAGTGGGTAGAAGCCTTAGGCCTCATGTCCACGGGGAAAATCAAATCTGCTCCGGATTTGTAACGCGGATTTGGGCCGCGGATGCAGTGCGGATGAGCTTAAAATAGTATTTTATTGCATGCGGATGACACGCGGATGCGTTTTTCTTCACGCGTGTATGCACGCGGATGGCATTTTTGCATCTGCGCGTGAAAAAAAATGCAAGGCCACTGAAAAAGAAGCCAAACTTGTAATCCGCATGCAGATTTCACGCACCCAAATAAATGGCATTTAACACCCGCAGCGGATTTCCCGCACCCCATAGAGATCAATGGGGCCATCCGGAGCGTGATCCGCACCTAAATGGAGCATGTCCATTTTTTTTCATGCTCCATGATTTTTCTAATTCACATTTATTGACCATCCGCGGGTATTTAGCTACCCGCGGGTGGTCAATGCATTCCTATGGGGCGCGGATCCGCGCGCGGGTGATCCGCTGCGGATTTTAATTATTATTTTCCCCGTGGACATGAGGCCTTAAGGGTGCATTCAGACAAGTGTGTTTATGTGCGTACATATGTGCGCACATAACCCACGCGTCTATTAGAACCATTGGTTCCCTATGGTGCGTTCACATGTCCGTGTTTTATAGGTGTGCAAACCCGTAAAAGATAGGACATGCGTGCACCACATAGATCCATGGTGCGTGTCTATATTCCCCGCAGGAAGTCCCCTCATCACTGAACACTGTGACAGCACTGTTACATTGTTTAGTGACAAGGGTACTCCCCGTGGGGATTAAAGAATCCCCTGCCACAGCTGCCCCATTGAAAGCAATAGGATGCCGGCACCCCCACAGTGATTTTTCGGGGAAGGGCTTTAAATATAAGCCCTTCCCTGAAAATCAATCCTAGTTGTAGTAAAAAATAAAAAAAAATACATACTTTAATGAATTCAGTGAATGGCTGAGTGTTGCCTGTGATTGGCTGAGTGCTCAGCCAATCAGATGCAGCCCTTTCAGCAGGTGGGGATTTAAAATCCCCACCTGCTGAAAGAACTTCATTACAGTGACAGGACCCAAGCGCCTAGACGTGCCTGAGCCCCGGCAGCACCAGAGAGATGATTATATATATTTTTTTATTTTTTCACTTGCTAAGGATGATTTTCAGGGAAGGAATTATATTTAAAGCCCTTCCCTGAAAATCACTGCAGAGGTTGCCGGCAGACCATTGCTTTCAATGGGGCCGCTGGCAGCAGCCGAGGCCCCATTTAAAGCAATGCTGCACGGACCTGTGTTCACTCGTCTTTGTGCATGTACGTGGGCGCGCCGGTTTTGTGCGCGCGTATGTACGCTTTGGCACACACATGTGAACAAGCTCTAAATGTGTTTTTTTAAAGTCCTCATTCACATGAGCGGTGCGACTTGATGCCATCCACATCACAGCTGAAAATTGCATCACGGAAAAATAGCCGCGATCGAGTCCTGCGATTAATTAGTCTTTTCTTGCCTATTCACATGGGCGTATCCCGGGGAAAAACGCTGCAGCATGGAATTCCGTTAGTCGGCAGAAATCCTCATGATGACTTCTAATGCTTAAATAGAGCCAACTGTTTTTTTTTCCCAAGTGCCGGACACAAGAAAACTCCCTTCTCCTCCTTCTTTTACAGCGTGAAAAATGGGTGACCAAAAACGATTGGCGATTTGATGTTTCAACGGTGCGATTGTTTCAGGCGTCGGAAAATCGCCCATTTACAAACTATAAAACTACTATGACTTGATACAAAACACTAATAAATGCAAATAAAAATAATCAGAGCTGCAGTGTCCACTTATCTCAAGCCCCACACAAGACGGCACCCTTCAGCTCACAGCACAAACACTCGCAGGTTCCCACATTCTCTTTGTTTGCTTTATATAGCTTCATTCGGCCTGATGATAACAGACTGGTAGGAGCTGCTCTGTGCTTTGTAGCTGCTAATCCTCCTGCTATATAATTTTAAAAGAAAACCTGGTTTCAGTTACAACACACTTGCCTAAAATAAATATCATTTCTCTGATTTCTTTGCTTTCTCAGAACATTTTTCATGGAAAAGAGTAATTAAACCGTCCACACAGAACAGAAGAAGAAACATAATTGTATTTAACCACTTAGAGACCAGATTTTTTTTACATTTTCGTTTTTTCTCCACGCTGTCAAAAAATCATAACTTTTATTTCTCTATCAATGTAGCTGTCTGAGGGCTGCTTTTTGTGGGACGAGTTGTATTTTTCAATGGTACTATTTAATGTAGCATATACTGTAGTGAAAACTTAAATATTTCTAAGTGAAGTGAAATGGAAAAAAAAACACAATTTCACCAACTTTGGGCAGGTGTTTGTTTTCACAGTACTGTGGCAAAAATGAAATGATATCATTATTCTATGGCTCATTTCACTATTGGAACCATGTGTGATTTTTTTTTAATCACGTGTGTGAAAAAACAATGCAAATCACGTCTCAAACACACATTGCACATGCAGGAAAATTGCCATAAAATCTCTGGTGAAATGGTCAATTTTCCACTGACCTACATCACACTCACCTGTGTCCATGTGAATACAGCCTTAGCTATTTCTGAGTGTGCGTTCAATATCAAGCTCCTACTCCCAGGCTCTTCTATATAGAGAGACAACCTCTATAGATTGAGATACTTAATGTTTTTTTTAAATTTTCAAGATTTCCCTTGGGGTTTCCTTCACGGAAGCAATGATTTGTTCCAACTGAGATTGGTCCCTGAGAAGAGAGCCATTTGATGTTAGTTTTTTAAAGTCAGATATAAGGTGGGAATATATTAGAAAATCAATCATTGCTTGGGAAATATATTATTTAGTGATGCTGTGGAGGAAAATGTACAATACTCTGATATGTCACCTATACATTTTACTAATAGTTTAGTCTGTAGAGGGTACAACAATGAGCTGCCTAGAGTATTAAAGCCCAATTGATTTCCTACTTTAATTAACGGAGAAGGGTTGGCCATAGATCGCGGTTTGTTGAAACTCCACAATTCTATAGATTCTCTTCTTAGAGCATTCAGTTTCTGAGAATGCTTTAATTTAACCACTGGCTGGATTAGAGCCCCTGTGAGAGATAATCCACAGAGTGATTCTTAAATATCTATATAAGGTTTATGACTGGGCTCCCTCAGTCAGTCTAAGTCTAAGATTCTGCTTAAAGGGGTTGTCTCACGGCAGCAAGTGGGGTTATACACTTTTGTATGGCCATATTATGAGCCATACAGAAGTTATTCACTTACCTGCTCCGTTGCTGGCGTCCCCATCTCCATGGCGCCGACTAATTTCGGTGTCTTCTGGCTTTTTTAGATGCGCTTGCGCAGTCCGGTCTTCTGCTCTGAGGACGAGCCGCTTCAGCGTGCTTGCGCGATACAGCTCTTCTGCGCATGCGCAGACGAGCTGTAACTTCTCGGGAGCGCACTGGAGCGGCCATTCTGCTACCATCCTCTCTTAGAGAAAGGTGCAGAAACTTGAGCAGCTGCCCAGCCAAGCAGCTGCCCAGCCAAGCAGCTGCTCAGCCTAGCCGAGAAGCCGCCCAGCCGTGAAGCCGCCCATCCGTGAAGCCGCCCAGCCGTGAAGCCGCCCAGCCGCCCATGTAAGTGAGAGGTCGGGGGTGCTGTGTGCGCTGGGGGGACTGTATAGGCCCCGGACTAACTGGCGTGGGCCCCTGCTTTACTCCGGGTGTCCTAACGCTGGGCCCCGGGGCCTACTGCTGGTGCCAGGGGACTACCGATGGGGCCAAGGGACTACCGATGGGGGCAGGGGACTAACGATGGGGCCAGGGGACTACCGATGGGGCCAGGGGTCTACCGCTGGGCCCCGGGGCCTAGCGCGGGGGAGCCGGGGCCTAGCACCGGTTACCTGCTGCCTGGCGGTGGGTGACTGTGGCCCAAGAGCGTGTGCCGTGGTCGGCCGCGTTCAATCCCGAGGCCCGGTCGGTGGCTGTGGGGTCCGGTCGGTGGCCGCGGTGGGTCCGGTCGGCAGCTGCGGGGTGTCTGGTTGTCAGGGAGACACAGCTGGTAGCGTCTCGGGAGCGCGCACGTCGGGCTACAGCAAGCGCGGTGCACCATGAGAGAAAACCACGGTGCAGCTTGGGAAAGGACCGGCGGCCATCTTTGGAAGAAGTTTTATAAGTTGATGAAACGCTAGAATGGTGAGTAGCAACCTTCTTTAAAAGCAATTTACACGTGTACATTGTAATGTTTGATTTAGAAGGGGGACTGGGCAGAAAAAAAAATGTCACTTTTGCCTCTGGACAACCCCTTTAACTGAATCGCTTGGTAAAGGACCCTGATATTGGTAAGGATTATACCTCCTAATTGTTTAGGTCTTGTGAAAAATTTTGTAGGCTATTCTATGTCCAGTTTTTTGCCATGTATAACCCAGAAGTTTTTTATGTAGAGTAGCAAAGAAATTATTGGGGAGATGAAGTGAACACATTAGATATGTTATTTTGGGAATAATCGTCACTTTAACTTAATTGGATCTTCCGATCAGGGAGAGAAATAGAATTCTCCAATTATTAACTATTCTTTCAAGTTTAGACAGCAAGAGCTCATGATCCAACAAGAACCAGGAGTCTGGAGAGGCTGAGATCTGTACGGCTAGATACATTCAAAATGAGTGTTTTCTTGGGCTTTAGTAACTACCTTCTTATAGCAGGAGATGTTTAATGTTATTGACTTGTTCAGGTTGATTTTAAAATTGGAGATATTTTGGGAATGATTAAATACAGATGTAAGAGTTGGGAAAGAAATACTGCATCTCTATTTGAAGCAGGGATAAGAAATTCACTTGCAAATGCGGCAGAGTAGTGAATCTTATTATTAAGCCTGAACCCCTGGGTAAGTGGATGCTGACAAATATGTGGTATCAGTGATTCAATCGTAAGGAGAGGGGAGAGAAGGCAGACCTGTCTTGTCCTGTTAGACATATTAAAATAAGGGGATAATGTGCCATTTTGCCTGATTATCGCAGAAGGACATGTGTATAGGGCCATAATTTGCTGTACTGTGGCATCAGGCAATCCATAATTCCATAATTCAAGATGCATAAAAATCCAGTCTACCTTTTTGGTCTCTGTAGAGAAAAGGGCTAGTGGGAAGACCCTATACTGGCAAACTATACCACATGAAAAATCCTATTGTATTGTCCTTTCCCTCCCTATGAGGAATAAAATCTACTTGTTCAGCCTTTTTGTAAATCTGGGGGGAATAATTTTTAGTCTATTGGCAAGTACTGTGTTTTCCCCAAAATAAGACACTGTCTTATATTAATTTTTGCCTCAAAAGAGGTACAGTGTCTTATTTTTGAGGGGTGTCTAATAATACTTAACTAGCAGCTGGCATTTGGGTCCCTTGCGATGGCCGTCGGTGCTACTGCAGGCTGCCATGTCTTTCTGCCCACCGACACAGCAGTTCTTCCTGGAAGCGGGGCTGGAATACCCCGCCTCCAGCAAGTTAATGCTCTGATTAGTTAATTGAGCGCCACCTTAGCCAATCACAGACATTCATTAAATGACATAATTAAATGGCTGCGATTGGTTAATCAAGTACCAGCTTTCAATGGCTGACGCGGCACTCGATTAACCAATCAGAGCATTAGCCTTACTGGAAGCGGGGTATTCAAGCCCCCGCTGCCAGGAAGAAATGCTCTGTCAGCGTGAAGCAAGACACGCCAGCCTGCAGCAGTGCCGCGGGCCAATGCGAGGGACCCGAACGCTATTGTGCTATTGTTTTTATTTTTACATGTAGCCTAGCTAGGGCTTATTTTCAGGGAATGGCTTATATTTCATATCCCCACCTCGAAAATCGGGGTAGGACTTATTATCGGTGAAACACGGTAGCTTAGCATATTATTTTATATCCACATCAAGCCCTCGGATTGAAGCAAAGTATTAACCTTTTGCAATCCAATTTTGGATTCAGGGTTTCCTAGGGGGCTTTCTCTATCTGCCATTATACAATGGCGTCATCTTCTGGCTAGAGCCAGTACTGTGGTATGGGACATGCTGGAGAGGCCCCCCGACAACAGAGCGGCCAGTAATATACAGTAAGAATACCCTGCCGGACGTCATCCGACATCGGAGCTGCACAGCCTTCAATCAGAATGTCTTCAGACGTCAGACAGTGGATTGAAAAGGGTTAAAGGTGTCAGGGGAAAAGGGTTTATGTAGTGTTTCTTGTTTTTAGGGCCCCAGAACAGAAGATTTAAATGATCAATAAAGTGTTGTATCTTTGCTCACTCTGTAAAGGGCATCTCTGGACTCCTGGTGTCTCAGGTTGTGTAAAGATTCATAATACTTTTATAATTGTTCTACTATATCTCTTGTATTTGAATAGGAAAAGCCGCAGGGAGATATCTTTTAGATATAGGATTGCTCTAGTCAATGTTTGGCCATTAAAGCCATCAATTTAGAACACTTGTTGCTATGCACATATATTTAGTGTTTGCAATATAAGAAAACGTTGGCAGTAGAGATGAGCGAACACCAAAATGCTCAGGTGCTCGTTACTCGGGACGAAATTATCGCGATGCTCGAGGGTTCGTTTCGAATAACGAACCCCATTGAAGTCAATGGGCGACCCGAGCATTTTTGTATATCGCCGATGCTCGCTAAGGTTTCCATTTGTGAAAATCTGGGCAATTCAAGAAAGTGATGGGAACGACACAGAAACGGATAGGGCAGGCGAGGGGCTACATGTTGGGCTGCATCTCAAGTTCCCAGGTCCCACTATTAAGCCACAATAGCAGCAAGAGTGGGCCCCCCCCCAACAATTTTTACTTCTGAAAAGCCCTCATTAGCAATGCATACCTTAGCTAAGCACCACACTACCTCCAACAAAGCACAATCACTGCCTGCATGACACTCCGCTGCCACTTCTCCAGGGTTACATGCTGCCCAACCCCCCCCACCCCCCACACGACCCAGTGTCCACAGTGCACACCAAATTGTCCCTGCGCAGCCTTCAGCTGCACTCATGCCACACCACCCTCATGTCTATTTATAAGTACGTCTGCCATGAGAAGGAACCGCAGGCACACACTGCAGAGGGTTGGCACGGCTAGGCAGCGACCCTCTTTAAAAGGGGCGGGGCGATAGCCCACAATGCTGTACAGAAGCAATGAGAAATATAATCCTGTGCCACCGCCATCAGGAGCTGCACACGTGGGCATAGCAATGGGGAACCTATGTGCCACACACTATTCATTCTGTCAAGGTGTCTGCATGCCCCAGTCAGACCGCGATTTTTTATAAATAGTCACAGGCAGGTACAACTCCGCAATGGGAATTCCGTGTGCACCCACAGCATGGGTGGCTCCCTGGAACCCACCGGCGGTACATAAATTTATCCCATTGCATTGCCCATCACAGCTGAGGTAATGTCATGTTAAATGCAGGTGGGCTTCGGCCCACACTGCATGCCCCAGTCAGACTGGGGTTCTTTAGAAGTGGACACATGCAGTTACAACTCCGTGTGGACCGACAGCATGGGTGGGTGCCAGGAAGCCACTGGCGGTACATAAATATATATCCCATTGCATTGCCCATCACAGCTGAGGTACTGTCATGTTAAATGCAGGTGGGCTTCGGCCCACACTGCATGCCCCAGTCAGACTGGGGTTCTTTAGAAGTAGACACATGCAGTTACAACTCCCTGTGGACCCACAGCATGGGTGGCTCCCTGGAACCCACCGGCGGTACATAAATATATCCCATTGCAGTGCCCAGCACAGCTGATGTAACGTCAGCTTTAATGCAGGTGGGCAAAAAATTAATTGGATTACACTGTAGGCGAGGGCCCCAAAAAATTGGTGTACCAACAGTACTAATGTACCTCAGAAAAATTGCCCATGCCCAACCAAGAGGGCAGGTGAAACCCATTAATCGCTTTGGTTAATGTGGCTTAATTTGTAACTAGGCCTGGAGGCAGCCCAGTTAAAATAAAAATTGGTTCAGGTGCAAGTTTCAACGCTTTAATGAGCATTGAAACGTATAAAAATTGTTTACAAAAATTATATGACTGAGCCTTGTGGGCCTAAGAAAAATTGCCCGTTCGGCGTGATTACGTGAGGTTTCAGGAGGAGGAGCAGGAGGAGGAGGATGAATATAATACACAGATTGATGAAGCAAAAAGGTCCCCGCTTTTGATGGTGATAGAGAACGATGCTTCCATCCGTGGGTGCAGCCTACGTATGGCTTAGGTATCGCTGCTGTCCGCTGGTGGAGAAGAGAAGTCTGGGGAAATCCAGGCTTTGTTCATCTTTATGAGTCTAAGCCTGTCGGCACTGTCGGTTGACAGGTGGGTACGCTTATCCGTGATGATTCCCCCAGCCGCACTAAACACCCTCTCTGACAAGACGCTAGCCGCAGGACAAGCAAGCACCTCCAGGGCATAGAGCGCGAGTTCAGGCCACGTGTCCAGCTTCGACACCCAGTAGTTGTAGGGGGAAGAGGCGTCACGGAGGACGGTCGTGCGATCGGCTACGTACTCCCTCACCATCCTTTTACAGTGCTCCCGCCGACTTAGCCTTGACTGGGGAGCGGTGACACATTCTTGCTGGGGAGCCAGAAAGCTGTCAAAGGCCTTAGACAGTGTTCCCCTGCCTGTGCTGTACATGCTGCCTGATCTCCGTGCCTCCCCTGCTACCTGGCCCTCGGAACTGTGCCTTCTGTCACTAGCGCTGTCGGATGGGAATTTAACCATCAGCTTCTCCGCCAGGGTCCTGTGGTATAGCATCACTCTCGAACCCCTTTCCTCTTCGGGTATGAGAGTGGAAAGGTTCTCCTTATACCGTGGGTCGAGCAGTGTGTACACCCAGTAATCCGTAGTGGCCAGAATGCGTGTAACGCGAGGGTCACGAGAAAGGCATCCTAACATGAAGTCAGCCATGTGTGCCAGGGTACCTGTACGCAATAAATGGCTGTCCTCACTAGGAAGATCACTTTCAGGATCCTCCTCCTCCTCCTCCTCCTCAGGCCATACACACTGAAAGGATGACAGGCAAGCAGCATGGGTACCCTCAGCAGTGGGCCAAGCTGTCTCTTCCCCCTCCCCCTCATGCTTCTCCACCTCCTCCTCCTCAATGCGCTGAGATATAGACAGGAGGGTGCTCTGACTAACCAGCGACATACTGTCTTCCCCCGCCTCCGTTTCTGAGCGCAAAGCGTCTGCCTTTATGCTTTGCAGGGAACTTCTCAAAAGGCATAGCAGAGGAATGGTGACGCTAATGATTGCAGCATTGCCGCTCACCATCTGGGTAGACTCCTCAAAGTTTCCAAGGACCTGGCAGATGTCTGCCAACCAGGCCCACTCTTCTGTAAAGAATTGAGGAGGCTGACTCCCACTGCGCCGCCCATGTTGGAGTTGGTATTCCACTATAGCTCTACGCTGCTCATAGAGCCTGGCCAACATGTGGAGCGTAGAGTTCCACCGTGTGGGCACGTCGCACAGCAGTCGGTGCACTGGCAGATTAAACCGATGTTGCAGGGTGCGCAGGGTGGCAGCATCCGTGTGGGACTTGTGGAAATGTGCGCAGAGCCGGCGCACCTTTCCGAGCAGGTCTGACAAGCGTGGGTAGCTTTTCAGAAAGCGCTGAACCACCAAATTAAAGACGTGGGCCAGGCATGGCACGTGCATGAGGCTGCCGAGCTGCAGAGCCGCCACCAGGTTATGGCCGTTGTCACACACGACCATGCCCGGTTGGAGGCTCAGCGGCGCAAGCCAGCGGTCGGTCTGCTCTGTCAGACCCTGCAACAGTTCGTGGGCCGTGTGCCTCTTCTCTCCTATGCTGAGTAGTTTCAGCACGGCCTGCTGGCGCTTGCCCACCGCTGTGCTGCCACGCCGCGTGACACCGACTGCTGGCGACGTGCTGCTGCTGACACATCTTGATTGCGAGACAGAGGTTGCGTAGGAGGAGGTGGAGGAGGGTGGTTTAGTGGAGGAAGCATACACCGCCGCAGATACCACCACCGAGCTGGGGCCCGCAATTCTGGGGTGGGTACGAGGGGAGCGGTCCCAGGCTCTGACTCTGTCCCAGCCTCCACTAAATTCACCCAATGTGCCGTCAGGGAGATATAGTGGCCCTGCCCGCCTGTGCTTGTCCACGTGTCCGTTGTTAAGTGGACCTTGGCAGTAACCGCGTTGGTGAGGGCGCGTACAATGTTGCGGGAGACGTGGTCGTGCAGGGCTGGGACGGCACATCGGGAAAAGTAGTGGCGACTGGGAACCGAGTAGCGCGGGGCCGCCGCCGCCATCATGCCTTTGAAAGCCTCCGTTTCCACAAGCCTATACGGCAGCATCTTCAGGCTGATCAATTTGGCTATGTGCACGTTTAACGCTTGAGCGTGCGGGTGCGTGGCGGCGTACTTGTGCTTGCGTTTCAACACTTGCGCTAGCGACGGCTGGACGCTGCGCTGAGAGACATTGGTGGATGGGGCCGAGGACAGCGGAGGTGAGGATGTGGGTGCAGGCCAGGAGACGGTAGTGCCTGTGTCCTGAGAGGGGGGTTGGATCTCAGTGGCAGGTTGGGGCACAGCGGGAGAGGCAGTGGTGCAAACCGGAGGCGGTGAACGGCCTTCATCCCACCTTGTGGGGTGCTTAGCCATCATATGTCTGCGCATGCTGGTGGTGGTGAGGCTGGTGGTGGTGGCTCCCCGACTGATCTTGGCGCGACAAAGGTTGCACACCACTGTTCGTCGGTCATCTGCACTCTCAGTGAAAAACTGCCAGACCTTTGAGCACCTCGGCCTCTGCAGGGTGGCATGGCGCGAGGGGACGCTTTGGGAAACAGTTGGTGGATTATTCGGTCTGGCCCTGCCTCTACCCCTGGCCACCGCACTGGCTCTTCCAACCTGCCCTGCTGCTGCACTTGCCTCCCCCTCTGAAGACCTGTCCTCAGTAGGCTTAGCAAACCGGGTAGGGTCAGTCACCTCATCGTCCTGCTGCTCTTCCTCCGAATCCTCTGTGCGCTCCTCCCTCGGACTTACTCCAATTACTACTACCTGAGTGATAGACAACTGTGTCTCATCGTCATCGTCCTCCTCATCCACCCACTGAAAGCTCTTGAGACAGTTGCTGGAAGTCCCCAGCCTCATCCCCCGGACCCCGGGAACTTTCCAAAGGTTGGGCATCGGTCACGACAAACTCCTCCGGTGGGAGAGGAACCATTGCTGCCCATTCTGGGCAGGGGCCCGGGAACAGTTCCTGGGAGTCTGCCTGCTCCTCAGAATGTGTCATTGTAATGGAGTGAGGAGGCTGGGAGGAAGGAGGAGCAACAGCCAGAGGATTCAGAGTTGCAACAGTGGACGGCGCAGAACTCTGGGTGGTCGATAGATTGCTGGATGCACTTTCTACCATCCACGACAGGACCTGCTCACGCTGCTCATTTTCTAATAAAGGTCTACCGCGTGGACCCATTAATTGTGAGATGAATGTGGGGACGCCAGAAACGTGCCTTTCTCCTAATCCCGCAGCAGTCGGCTGCGATACACCTGGATCAGGAGCTCGGCCTGTGCCCACACCCTGACTTGGGCGTCCGCGTCCTCGCCCGCGTACACGTCCTCTAGGCCTACCCCTACCCCTCAGCATGGTGTATTACCAGTAGTGCAGAAACAGAACGCTGTAATTAAATGTGCCGCTTATTGGCCTGTGGTTGGAGGCTGACTTCGCTTACAGAACGCACAGCAGAGCCAGGAAAGAATTTTGCGCAAGCCTGCTGTAACACTTAGCTGGCTGCGTATTAATTAGGACTACTACCCCCAGCAGAGACACAGTACAGTCAGGAGGGTCACAGGCAGCCCAAATAGATTTTTTTGTCCCAATTTATTTTGGAAAAGCCCACAGCCTATATAGACAGTATATGTCTTTCACGTTTTTCACTGTCCCTGCCTCAGCACTACTGGCCCTATACTATGTAAAATTACTGCAGACTGTTTCCCTCTGGACAGGATGACAGCAATGATGTAACGGGCAACGCAGAGCCAGGAAAGAATTTTGCGCAAGCCTGCTGTAACACTTAGCTGGCTGCGTATTAATTAGGACTACTACCCCCAGCAGAGACGCAGTACAGTCAGGACGGTCACAGGCAGCCCAAATATATTTTTTTGTCCCAAATTTTTTTGGAAAAGCCCACTGCCTATATAGACAGTATATGTCTTTCACGTTTTTCACTGTCCCTGCCTCAGCACTACTGGCCCTATACTATGTAAAATTACTGCAGACTGTTTCCCTTTGGACGGGATGACGGCGGTGATGTAACGGGCAACGCCGAGCCAGGAAAGAATTTTGCGCAAGCCTGCTGTAACACTTAGCTGGCTGCGTATTAATTAGGACTACTACCCTCAGCAGAGACGCAGTACAGTGAGGACGGTCACAGGCAGCCCAAATATATTTTTTTGTCCCAAATTTTTTTGGAAAAGCCCACTGCCTATATAGACAGTATATGTCTTTCACGTTTTTCACTGTCCCTGCCTCAGCACTACTGGCCCTATACTATGTAAAATTACTGCAGACTGAGGACGCAATGCTCTGCACGGCCGATATACAAAAAAAAAAAAGTGCAACACTGCAAAAAGCAGCCTCAACAGTACTGCACACGGTCAGATGTGGCCCTAAGAAGGACTGTTGGAGTTCTTGAAGCCTATAATCACTCCTAACCCTCACCCTATAGCAGCTCCAGCATCAGCAGCACTTTCCCTGATCTCTGTCAGAATGCATCTGTGGCGAGTGGGAGGGCCGATTTATATACTCGGGTGACACCTGATCTCGCCAGCCACTCACTGCAGGAGGGTGGTATAGGGCTTGAACGTCGCAGGGGGAAGTTGTAATGCCTTCCCTGTCTTTCTATTGGCCAGAAAAGCGCGCTAACGTCTCAGAGATGAAAGTGAAAGTAACCCGAACATCGCGTGGTGCTCGCCTCTAGTAACGAGCATCTCGAACACGCTAATACTCGAACGAGTATCAAGCTCAGACGAGTACGTTCGCTCATCTCTAGTTGGCAGCTTTGAGATTTTTTAAAGGTTACAGTTTCTTCCTCTGAAGGAACAAATTCACAATAGTTAATTCAGCCAGATTACTTATGTTGTCCCTCTAATTCAAGGATTTTAGTAAGTTTTTCATCAAACTCTTTGCTTCTAATTTTTTTACATAAGAACATATGGAAATTAACTCTCCCCTTATCAAGGATGTATGTGCTTCCCACATCAGAGGTTGAGAAATAGATGCTTGTTTGTTCACCTGAAGCAATTTTTAAAGACTCTTGTGCTTCAGTTCCTTCCCAAACTGGATCCTGAGCTGCTTATTTTAGGTCTAGTACTTTAAAGGGGTTGTCTCGCGAAAGCAAGTGGGTCTATACACTTCTGTATGGCCATATTAATGCACTTTGTAATGTACATTGTGCATTAAATATGAGCCATACAGAAGTTATTCACTTACCTGCTCCGTTGCTAGCGTCCCCGTTGCCATGGTTCCGTCTAACTTCGGTGTCTTCTTGCTTTTTTAGACGCGCTTGCGCAGATGCATCTTCTCCCTTCGGCTGGTCTTGGAAGCATCGGCGTTTTGGCTCCGCCCCCTTTTCACGTCATCGCGTAGCTCCGCCCCCGTCATGTGCCGATTCCAGCCAATCAGGAGGCTGGAACCGGCACACGTCATGGGGCAGAGCTACGCGATGATGCGTACAAGGGGGCGGAGCCAAAATGCCGATGCTGCCGAGCGGAGCCGAAGGGAGAAGAAGGGAGAAGACGGATCTGCGCAAGCGCGTCTAAAAAGGCAAGAAGAC
Source organism: Eleutherodactylus coqui (assembly GCF_035609145.1). Taxonomy (NCBI): domain Eukaryota; kingdom Metazoa; phylum Chordata; class Amphibia; order Anura; family Eleutherodactylidae; genus Eleutherodactylus; species Eleutherodactylus coqui. The sequence goes on along the minus strand of NC_089837.1, from coordinate 191,643,390 downwards.
ACCGAAATTAGACGGAACCATGGCGACGGGGACGCTAGCAACGGAGCAGGTAAGTGAATAACTTCTGTATGGCTCATATTTAATGCACGATGTATATTACAAAGTGCATTAATATGGCCATACAGAAGTGTATAGACCCACTTGCTTTCGCGAGACCACCCCTTTAAGTCTCACTGTCTTTTAATAGGCCTCTGTGGTCCTGATGAATCACTGCAGCCTAGTCCATGATTCCACCTTACTGACATAGCACTTACACATTGTCTATTCCCCATCCGGTGAGTATTCCAAATTGCTAGATTAGAAGAACAGTGCCTTAGAAACAGGCAAACATATTGGCTAAGTGAATATGTTTTCCCTGGCTATCCTTTTTGCAGTATCGAGACTCCATGCATAGGATTACTGGCTCCCAAATTCCACAAGCTGGTTGATGTTAGATCTTGCTGACATGTCTTAGCATATTCTCTGTGCCGATTTTCTATGGTACTACAACATGTATCTTTTTATGCATTATTATGAAGATTTTTTCAAGAGTGAGCCTAACAGAGAAAGCCTTGGCTATATATTGGGACATTCTGACATTAGATGGAACCTTAAGGGCTCGGTCAGACAGGGTGTTTTAGGTCCATGTAAAATGAACGCTTCTAAAAGAACTAATCTAATACCATGGCAGCTGTGACCTACATACATGTCGCATGTCACCAAGGGGTTAATGAATTTGACTTATACATGCCTAGAAATGTCATTGCTCACTTGTATAGATTACATGAATATTATTGCACTGTCACGCTAATAGATATAGTGTATTTATTAGTAATAAATATCAGCCTTGTATTCTTTCATAAGCCCTAGTCCTGCATTTTCACGGTTTCAAAAATTTGTCCAAAATTTTCTGTATTTTTTTTGTACACGCACACACAGTGTTGGTACTTTGGCATATTATCCCATACCCCCATCTGTGGAACTTTTTGTGTCTTTTCCAAACAGAGGAGAAATAATAATAATAATAATCTTTATTTGTATAGCGTTAACTTATTCCACAGCGCTAAGGTATTATAGATAAGTGCTATGTAAGTCAAACATACGTGAGTATATGAGCTGAGTGAGCATGCGTGTTGCATCCTAAGTGTACTGTGTCTTTAGTGTGTGACTTGACATTAGTTACTTTAGAAGAGTAACCTTTATTTAATCACTGCTTATTTATTTGAATTTTTGCATATATTACTTTTTAATTTACCTGTATGATCCCCATTTAGAATGTGTTCCACGATTGACAATGCCATACAGTGTACATCTTTTGCCATGTATGCAATTTATGCATGATTGAATAGACATTGTCTTTGTAGGTTGTATATCCTCTAAGCCAAGGAAAAGTTTGCCTGAAACCACTAGTCTTTATAGCTGCATTTCTTGCCACTAGAATCTCTTCAGCTAATTACTGGCTGCGAGAAGAACTCTGAACCACATAGCAAAAGCCACATTTTGTGCATGCAATTTGGCACCAGTGACCTTCATCTCCCCACAGGCAAGGATCTACCGACAGAAGAGGAGAACAAAGAAGAGGGGAACAGGCACACCGCAAGTCTAATGACTAAAAACACATGTAAGCTCCACAACATCATGGAAGTACCCAGCTATATATATGCTCACGTGCTCCCTGGCCATGAAATGACCTATTGGGCAGGGAGGCCACCCAATGGACAATTTTCCCCCTATTTTAAAAACTTTCGGGCAGATTTATTACTACTATAATAACAAGATAAACCTTGACATGAGAGGCAAAAAGTACACCATATTTATCATAGTTAAACATTTATACACACATCAGGCAGGTTTTTCTTATTTATACCAGATCTTTGTTGGCTGTTTTTAGTGCTAAATTGTAGCACCTGCTATTAACAAGTACAGGCATTTTGCAACTCTGCTTAATAATGTCTCATTTGTAGAGACTTTTGAAAGAAAATGTCTTGTTAGGTGCAAAAAAGTGAATAAAATCCATTACAAATCTTGCGTAAGACCTTGTGCAATATGTTTTTTGGTGCAATTTGAATCAGAATTCTGGAACTTAAGCTTTCTCTGAAAATTCTGCAGTGTTCCGGAGTAAAACAGAGTTCTTTTTAATTAGGGAACCTGTCAGTATTTCATGCCACCCGTGGTTAGGGTAACATGAATCTGCTTACAGTTTCTCTTTAACCCATTAAGGACCAAGCACAGTAAATTTACGGCGGCTGGTCCTGGGCTTAAAGGGGTTGTCCCGCGCCAAAACGTTTTTTTTTTAAATTCAATAGGCCCCCCGTTTGGCGCGAGACAAACCCAATGCATGGGTTAAAAAAAAAAAACGTTTAGTACTTACCCGAATCCCCGCGCTGCGGCGACTTCTTACTTACCTTACCAAGATGGCCGCCGGATCTTCACCCACGATGCACCGCGGGTCTTCTCCCATGGTGCACCGTGGGCTCTGTGCGGTCCATTGCCGATTCCAGCCTCCTGATTGGCTGGAATCGGCACACGTGACGGGGCGGAGCTACGAGGACCAGCTCCCTGGCACGAGCGGCCCCATTCACCAGGGAGAAGACCGGACTGCGCAAGAGCGTCTAATCGGGCGATTAGACGCTGAAATTAGACGGCACCATGGAGACGAGGACGCTAGCAACGGAACAGGTAAGTGAATAACTTCTGTATGGCTCATAATTAATGCACGATGTACATTACAAAGTGCATTAATATGGCCATACTGAAGTGTATAACCCCACTTGCTTTCGCGGGACAACCCCTTTAAAACACCGCCGATAGTAAAATTACAGCGGCACTTTAAGCCTCCTGGCTCTGCAATCAATCAGCGGCAGAAACGGGTTACCAGCTGTTAGTGACAGTTGATAACTCGGAAAAGAAGGCAGGAGGAGTTTTTAACCCTTTCTGCCTTCTGCTTTCCCCAGTACACAGTGCTCAATGAGCACTGTGTACTGAAAGTGAAAGTATAGTGTAACTTTCACTTCGGGAGACGGGGTGTTATGCTACCACCTGGGTTCCCTGCTACAGCAGAGCTGCAGGGTCATACTAGACCCTAGCCAGCTCTGCCAGTGACTATTGTCACTACAGGGGTTATTTTCCCCTGTAACTGGGGCTCCTATCGATGCCCCAGCTAAAGTAGGAAAGTGTCAAATTAAAAAAAAAAAAATGAATGTCCTCCCCAGAGGTCATATATGACATCACGGGGGACATAATTCTATACATAAGTAGAGCAATAATACAGAATAAAACAACAATATATACACCAGAAAGAAGATAACACAAAGCCGACGCCAACAAAAACTGTCGTCGTATGCGTCCTGTAATCCAAAGCCATACACATTATATATCAAAACATCTGAAACAAATAGAGGAACCCATTCCCATACTTTATTTTAGCATTAATATATTTTATAAAAAAAAGATTTTTTTAAAAAATTATTTTTTTTAGCATTTTACCCCCAATAAAACTAAAAAACGGAGAAAAAACGGCAGTGAAAAAGACATTTTAAAAATAGCCCTATATGTCACGGAAAAAAACGCAGCAAAAATAATTTTGGTAGCTAAAGGAAACAAAAAAGGGCAGTAAAACCGCCACATGGGTAAAATCCCTAATAAGTTTCTGGTCCTTAAGGTACAAAACAGCCTGGTCCTTAAGGGGTTAAATAGTAGATTTAGCGTAACAAAAAAATGTACATGTAGCCTGCCTAAATTGGATCTATTTCTATTCATTTGCATGTCATCTGTAAAAGCAATCCTTATTATTTTTCCTTGCCTGCTTTATGATAGGGCAGGAGTTTTGCTTGGTGATGGGTGTCCTGCTGCCCCCACATCCTATAATGCTGTGTATAGCTCCTTGTCAATGATTTATCTCTCTGAGGGCTTAGTCAGACGGGCGTTTATTGCCGCGATTTGCGCATGCGCATGCGTCCGGCGATTTTTTAAAACCATTGCTTTGCAATGGTATCGGACACATGAGCTCTTTTTATGCGCTCGTCCGATAAATTAGAGAACAGAAATCGCAGATCGCACCTATCTGCGATCTGCGATTCCTGTTCTCTTCTGTATATGCGCTCAATGGGGCCGGCGGCAGCAGCGCCGACCCCAATGAGAACATATAGAAGACAAATCATTCTTCTCTGCCACAGCTGGAACAGCTGTGGCAGAGAAGAACGATGTTTGCATATTGAATTCAATGGAGCGGCAATACAGCCGCTCCATTGAAAGCAATGGGCTGCCGGCGTGCGCGGGGTTAATTGTCGGGAAGGGGTTAAATATATAACCCCTTTCCCGCAATGCATCCTGAAAAGTGAAAAAATTAAAAAAAAGGATGTACTCACCTGCTCCCGGCAGCTTGAGATCCTCGCAGCGGTCCTGCAGTGGGTGTGAAGGGGGTGTGACTCAGGCTTGCCCCTGATTGGCTCAGCCTGAGCCAATCAGAGGCTGATCTCAGTCACACCCATTCATGAATTCATGAATGGGTGTGACTGAGACTTGCTTCTGATTGGCTCAGCGCTGAGCCAATCAGGGGCAAGCCTGAGTCACACCCCCTTCACACCCACTGCAGGCCGGCCGCCGGGATCTCCAGCTGCCGGGAGCAGGTAAGTACATACATTTTTTTTATTTTTTCACTTTTCAGGATGCATTGCAGGAAAGGGGTTATATATTTAACCCCTTCCCGACAATTCATCCCACACTCGCCCGCAGCGCTTGCATTCAATGGAGCCGCTGTATTGCCGTCTCCATTGAATGCAATGCGCTGGACAGCTCCGGCCCGTTTCTAATGAAACGCGGCTAGGAGCAGATTTTCGGGCGATTTTTGGGCCGATTTTTCGGCGCCGGTCACGCGATTTGCGCATGCGCATCCGTCATGCGATGCGCAAATCGCGTGAAAAAACGCCCGTGTGACTAAGGCCTAATGCTGCTCCCCCTCTCCTCTCACAGCATGCTGTTTCACAAGAATGCAGCAAAGCTGTAGGCGAATTGTCCTTTGCGTTCTGGTAGCTGCATTAGTGCAGATATATAGTTTTTTGAAGGGTGGAGGTTGAGGAGGTTTCTAAACATTTACAGTGTGTTTTTGAACTGGGAAAAGACATTACAGATTATGGAAGGTAAGGCATGTTACTTTTTAGAAATATTATATATGAGATATTTTAGACAGAGATGTTATAAAATTAAGTATAGTTTTAGACTGTCATAGGAGACCCATTACTCTGTACAGTTAAACAGTCAATAACTTTTCAAACAACTTGTGCTTATATGATAGGCAATGTGATAACTAGCAAAACTGAAATTTAAATCACTGTAAATGACTGTAAACTGCTGGCCAGTAGGGGGTCTGCCGTCCTTCAAAAGTGCTGTCCATTTTTTATGTGTTAAATGTTGTTATCTCTGTTACTTGAGTCAGCAAGACAAAAGACTAGAAGAGGAGAAGGGGGATGGGTCATTGTGCTTATTGAAGTCTATGTGAACAGAGGGGAGGGGAGAAGAGAAGAAGAGATGGAAAGACACACAGACATGCTGCTAGAGCTAATGTTGAGGGAATTACTATTTATTTACATCTGCACCACTCAGTACTGCTGTACACTGTTCTCCATGATGCTGTTATGTCTTTGTGGGTATATGACACAGACAGAGAGCATGATCTGCAGTTTTTCCTGTGCACAGTGTTTAGATCACAGTATAACAACAAGCTCCTCCCACTAATTCTGAGAGAACCAAAATCAGATATACAGTCTGAGAAAGGAAAAACTGGCGATAAATGCAGTAAATAAGTCATTTAATGGGCAGAAATCGTATTATTCTGTACAGTCCCCTGAAATGCTAGATATACTTTAAAGGTATTCTGTCATCAGGTTCATGCTGCCCAAACCATGGACAGCATGACCTTGGACAGGGATAGACGAAAGGAGAGAGGTGGCACGGCCCTCCCCTCTAAGTTGAAGCTCAGCTCAAAGTAAAACTTCAAAGGGACTTTTCATACAGAACAGAGTTGTCCATAGGACACGCAGATGTGAATTTTGTCAAATAGTGTAAATTGTACTACATTTTTAACTACCGTTCTGCGAAACTTTTTGCGGAATTTCTTGCATTTTTTTTTCTCACAGACTTTAGCTGTGGAATTTCGTCTCCTGCATGTTAGAAATCCACAATTCCATAAGATGTCCTTAATTCCACAGCAGAAAACTTTTCCGTAGTGGAATTGAGTCCGGTAGTTTTTAAGTAAAGACGTGCGCATTTTACCAGGTGCAAAATTCTAGCCCCATAGGGACAACATTGTGACAGGTCCCAAAGTTCATTTATTCTGAACTGCAGCAGTGTTTCAGAATAAAAGACCCATGGAGACAACAGGCATCTCTGCTTTGGGATCATGCTGGCCGTGGTTCGGGCAGCATGAACCTGATGACAGAATCTGTTTAAGTCAGTTTCTCTCTATGTTCTACCACTGGCAATGATACAATCTCTGGAGGTTTTGTCAGTTTTTGGTACATTACATCTGCATCTACAAATGTCTTCCATTTACAAAGGATGTCAGTCTTTTGTATAATAGCACATAATATTATGAAGTATTCATCACAAGCAGCAGTAGCAGCAGGAGGCATTACTTACACATCACAGGTGATAAGACTTCGCTATAAAGATTCCCTTTAAAGCACCAACAACCATTTATTTAGCTTAGACTTTACAGCCACACAACATTTTTTGATTTTTCATCCTACCAATCCATAACTTTTTTCTTTATTTTTGCACCAGCAAAACAATATGGGGTCTTGTTTTTTGAAGGATGAATTGTAGTTGGTACATATGTTATTTTGGGGTGCATATAGGTAAGGCCTCATGTCCACTTGCATGCATGGATACCACTGTTGAATCCCGCAGTGGTATCCGTGCATGCCCACAGCCATGGAGAGGAAAAGAATGCTTTTTACCTCTCGAGGTCCAGCACTCATCTTATCGGAGTTGGCCAGATCCTCTTTCTTCAGCACGGCAGATGCGTCTAGAAGTGCCGTCCGCCGGGCCTGGCGAATGCACAGTGCTTACTTTTTTGTTTTCGAATCTGCAGCACGTATACAGTGACAGCTGCGGATGTGTCACTGCGGGCAGCTTCCAATGACTTCAATGGAAGCCGTCCCTGCGAGATCCGCAGGAAAATGGAGCATGCTGCGATTTCTTCCCGTGCGTGCGGGGGAAAAAAAAATCACATCTGCATGCAATAAGTTGCCCTACAGATGCTAATGCATCCCTATGGGCAGCTAGAGCTGCGGATCTTCTGTGTGGGGGCCACACAAAAATTTTATAATTAAAATCCGCCAGTGGACATTGAGCCTTATATTTCAATTTTTACAAATTTTTTGGGGGAAAGCAAGAAAAAGCACTGAATTAAACTTGTTTACAGTTCTTGTTGCAACAGTGCTAAAAAATAAAATGTTACTTTAATAAAATGTGTTTCCCTTTTTATAATGCCCTAAAGGACTTTCTTTAGGGGCTCTTACCCACTGGCAATAGGTTTTCTAGCGATGTGAGTGTGAGTGAAAACGCATGATTAGGCTGCTTCGTGATCTTCTCCCCTTGATTTCAATGCTGCCCCAGTCCCATTGAAAACAATGGGCGATATCGCAGATTTTTTTTATCGGAGCGCGGCTTGAGTGAACACATCGCAAATGAGAATGAAACCATTGAAAATCATTGGTTTAATAATCATGTGTTTTCACTCACTCTCGCATCGCTAGAAAACCTAGCGCCAGTGGGTAAAAGCCCTAAACATTATTTTCTTTATTACGCATCCTGCCATACTTATAAAATTCAGCATATTGCTGCTGTGTCCTAAAGTACACATAATCACCTGTTAGGGCAGGTCATTATTAAGGTCTTTCAGGCTTTCAAAAAAAGATAGTGCTGGGAACATTTATCTGGTCCCTGGCTGTCTCTACAGTGATGCCGGCACTGTTAATCTTATTACTGGGCTGGTGCACACAGCTACAAAGAGTTACTCCCTTGTACAGCGCTGTAGTCAGGCTTGATAGAAGAGGGATAACTGCTGGGATCAGAATTTACTCTGTGTATTGGGCCACTTCCACACGGACGATTTTCTGGCGCGATTTTGTCGCAATACGACAGTGCTACAAATCTCATGTCTTCCATACAAGCGATGTTTTGTAGCCTGCGACATTGCGAGACTACAAAATCGCGGCATGCTCTATACAGCCGCAATTTGCGATTTATTTTTTTCTAGCCCATGTTTCCCTATGAAGCCTTCCTTTTTGTTGCATCACATCGCATGAAAACTCAGTTTTCGTGCGGTGCGATGCAACTTTTACAGTAGGAAATCCTACTCTAAAAGCCCTAGCTGCAGTAAAAAAGCAAAAAAATATTAATACATCACCTCAGAAGCACTGTCATCCCCAGTGCAGGTCTTCAGTCTTCTGCCAGCCCTTCCTGGTTTGGAGGATCAAAATCCCCGCCTCCAGGAAGGGTTGGCTGTGATTGGTTCGCGATCACAGTGGCTCAGCCAATCAGAGGCAGTGCTCAATGAACCAATCAGAGCCATTCAGCCTCGCAAGCTGTCAGGATATGCTGGGACTTATAGTTTCCCGGAAGGAAAAGGAATGATGAGAATGTCAAAATAAATATATTTTGATTATCCAGTGGGAGAGGGAACACAATGCTTTCTTTTCAGTAGTAGCCTGCTTCCTGGCCTTTGCTTCAGATTGTTCTCTTCTGGGGTGCCTGCTCATTAGCTTGCTGCCAGGCACTTGTTTTGGACTAGTGGCCTTTAGCATTGTGAGCCCAGTATAAGTGCTGACACCTGTTCCCCTGTGGGCCAGTGATGAGTGTCAGGTCAGTTTGGCTTCCTTCACCTAAGATCCTTAGAAGAGCTCTGTCCAAGCCTTGGTTAGATGGGACAAGAGATCTAGTGGATTGCAGTAGTTGGGATCTGGACTGGCCAGGTGGTGAACCAGTATGACCAGCAGTAGGTGATAAGATCAATGAGGATTATTGCGTATATATTACTGAAACTAAATTGCCGTGACTAATCACCAGGGACTATTATTTGTATGACAACCACAAGTTTGTTTGTACTCACTATGTGAAAACTGTACATATTGTAACCACAAGCCAGTTGCCTGAAGAAAAGTAAAGTTGAGGGGTTGCACCAGTGTCATTTGTGTCCAGACACAGCCTCATTCATACACCATTCCTTTGGGAGAACTTGTAGTCATGTACCGCTCTAGTGCTTGAGCCTGCTTACACTCATGCCAGGGGGCAAAGTGCAGCTTTGCCCTATAGTTAAAGGGGTTGTCCCGCGGCAGCAAGTGGGGTTATACACTTCTGCATGGCCATATTAATGCACTTTGTACTATACATCGTGCATTAAATATGAGCCATACGGAAGTTATTCACTTACCTGCTCCGTTGCTGGCGTCCCCGTCGCCATGGTGCCGTCTAATTTCAGCGTCTAATCTCCCAATTAGATGCGCTTGCGCAGAAGGGTCTTCTCCCTTCTCTTCGGTCTCGGCACGAGCGGCGTTCTGGCTCCGCCCCTTCTATGCGTCATCGCGTAGCTCCACCCTGTCACGTGTGCCGATTCCAGCCAATCAGGAGGCTGGAATCGGCAATGGACCGCACAGAGCCCATGGTGCACCATGGGAGAAGACCTGCGGTGCATCGTGGGTGAAGATCCCGGCGGCCATCTTGGCTGCAAAGAAGAAAGAAGCTGCAGAGACGGGATTTGGGTAAGTAAAATTTTTTTTTTTTTTATCACGTCCCTTGGGCTTGTCCCGCGTTGAACGGGGGGTCTATGAGAAAAAAAAAAAACGTTTCGGCACGGGACAACCACTTTAAAGTTATCCTGGTGACATCTTGACTGGTCTGCAATGATGCCTGTCAACAAGTAATGGAAACACAGGGCACAGACTGTCACTAGATGAGACTATGAAGACCTGTGTCTCTGAAAGTATATGTCCAATAACTAGTCCTAGCCTAGATCACACAAAAATATGCCTTTTGTCCTCGTTTTTTTTTAGGACAGATGACCTGACACTGGCTGCAAAGGTTTTTGTGTGGATCTTACTGGCCTGGAACATAGTGACCTTGTACTGTACATTATGTTTTAATTCTTTCCATGTATTTTACTATGCTCCTTCCCTCCATTCGTAAGTACTGAATAATACACTGCTATTTGTGTTCTTGTTGCTCTGAAACACAACGTTTTAGGTCATTTTAAGTTATAATCTGGAGGAAGTGTTGAATTAGTAAAAGAATAATAATTTGCAGTGCTAAGGGTGACAACCTGAATTTTTCGTCATTCTAGACAACTTATTTAAAAATCATAGACAGACAACATTTTTTACGGACACATCGAAAAACCATACTGAATGCTACGGATTATAAATAGTGCATGCCTATAGGTCAGATACTGATATGAACTTATTATCAGCATTTATTGTGAAATGCAAAATGCTAACAATTACCATCATAATAACTCGATCAAGTACCAAAATGTGCTCAATAAAAGACATGAACAGTACAGCTGTTTGCTTGTTATTAGTTTAGTTACATTTTGTATGTACAGTGACTTAGATAACAATCAGAACACATTCTATTAGTAATCAACACAGAAATCCAGGTAATTCCAAAGGTTTCAGTTACATTTTTGCATGTCTTCTTGATGGTTTGCTCCATTTGAATAGAGTTAAATTTTCTAATTGTAGAGATTCATTATGTATGTAAAGCCTCTTTCAGACGAATGTACTTGTCAGTATTTGTCCATAAGGCCTCATTCATACAAGTGCTGTTTTAGCGCCTATACTGCGCTAAAAATCGTGTGAACGGGCAGCTGCTAGCTAGAGCAGCTGCACTTAAAAAAGTGCAGCTGCTCCAGGAGGAGAGAGAAGTCCTGCAGGGCTTCGGGATTTCCCCATAGCAGGGAGAGAGAGCAGGGCTACAGGGGATTAACCCATAGGCCGCCTCTGTCTCTCCCTGCTATGGGCTAATAGAATTTCCCTATAGCAAGGAGAGAGAGAGCAGGGCTACAGGGGATTAACCCATAGCGACGTTCTCTCTCTCCCTGCTATAGGGAATTAACCCATAGCCCCGAAGAATATCCCCATAGCAGATAGAGTAGGTGGGGCTAGAGAGGGGGAGCTGCTATAGAGCTTCTCACAGAGATTCCCCAGAGCAAAGATAGAGGTGTTCGAGGGATGGGGCTAGAGGGTGGATCCTCCAGCTCCACCAGCAGGGCTGGAGGTATACCCCACTACTTACAGCAGGACATTTAAAACGTGTTGCCCAGAAGCACATTTTAAATGTCCCACTGTAAATTCCTGTTAGTTCTCTCAGGGATTAAGGGAACACTCGAGAAGTGTCTGATCTATCAAATGTCTGATTTATCAAACTAACGCATTATTTACCCCTCACGGTGAACGCCATAAGGAAAGGAAAAGCCAGAATTGCACTGTTTTGCGCTTTTGATCACCCCGTCTCCCAGAAAAAAGTAATAAAAAGCAATCAAAAATTCATTTGTACTCCAAAGTGGTGCCAAAAGAAACTACAGGATGTTCCGCAAAAATGAGCCCACGAACAACTATGAAGACGGAAAAATAATAAACCTATGGCTGTCAGAAGACAAATACATTTTATATTTTAAAAGTAGTACAGCAAAAAATCAAAAACAATATAAATTTGATATTGTAGTAATCATACTGGCCCATGGAATAAAGTAATCTTGTCATTTTCGCTGCAGTGTGTGCACCGTAGAAACAAGAACAACCTCCTTCCCCAAGATGGCGGAATTTCGGATTTTTTCCATTTCACTCCACTATGAATTTTTTAAAGTTTTGCAGTACATTGTATGGTGCATTAAATAGTAGCATTGAAAAATACGAGTAATCCAGCAATAAACGACAAGTCCTCAAAGATCAGCTACATTGATGGGTAAATAAAAGAGTTATGATTTTTTTAAAGTGGGGGGTGGGGGCGACTAAAATGAAAAAATCCTTAAGAGGTTAATCACTATGGGGTGGTAATATGTGATCATGGTGTGGTGGGATTATTTGGCCCTCATGTAGCGTTATTATTGGTAATGCCGGTCTTGGTATAGTGTGTTTTGTTGAGTGACAGTATGGATGTAATCATATGGGCCATGATGATTACAGTGATGCTGTCTGTCGTTTTCTATGGTTATTTTTTTAGATCTAGTAGGGACATCACAATGTGATCTTTGGCATACTCAGTAATTATTCCATGTGTGTCTAAAACAGCAATCTATTAGGTTGTGCTGAAGGTTCATCCTAATAGGCATGCCTGCGGGTCTTTCCTAGGCAACTGGTTTCCATGCTTAGAATGGGCATCCCCCAATTTTTGAGGGGCTGATAGGGACATAAGATACCATAGTTGCTATTGACTGTTACATTAGGAAGTTAAATGACAGGGATCAGAGTCTTCCTGATTTTGGTCATTATAGCAAGAGCTCAGCTTTCAGTCAACACAGGGATCATGTGGGTGCAGGACACATGACATAAATGTCATAGAACCTAAAGACAAAGCAGTCTATTATGTTCATTTACGTCATGGAGGCTTCACGGTTAGAAATAGCACGTCACATAGGCTTCTCCCCTCCTATGACCTCTGTGGCTGCGGCAGGTGATTTTCTGTCCCCTACCTATTTGTATCCGCACCACTCGCTGCTGGTTTGGACCCACCAAAAACAAGGGCCCACTTTGATTTGCCAATCCGCCCCTGCAGGTTTCGGTCGAAATTAACTATCACACTCTATAATAATCTTGATCAAGATATATACGGTATATGTGTTAAAAAGGCTTAATGTCAGAACCAGTAAAGTCTAGATGCTACAGATGTCAAAACTGACCTACAATGGCGTTTGACATTTCTGTAGTTTGCCTCAAGGGCTTGTACGTCTGAGGGTAAAATAGAACAGTACTGATGCTCTGAACCATCTGTAGGGCCTGTAGGCGTAACTGTGAGATGCTACGTGAACGGTGGAGCTCTTCGTTACAGGAAGACTTAATGAAGTGCTCTTATGTTTTGTTTCATGGGGCTGTGCTTCTGTAATTCATGGCTTTATTTTAGAACAAGCAAAGAGCTATGCAACAAAATACATGTCCTATATTCATTTGGAGACATTCAGAAGACAGCCAGGTCCATTTGAGACTCTGTTTTTTTAATGGTCCATCTAATGTTGTAATTGTATAGTGTGTCAGCCCTTTGAGTCACAAGCCTTACTCAACATTAAGAATAAAGCTCAGAAAAAGATAATCATTAGGGTGTCTACCCACTTGCGATTTTTTTTCCTGTGATGTTTTGCGTTTTTTCTCAAGAGCAATTAGTATAGATTGTGTTCTTGTCCATCTGGGTTTTTTTTCCCGTTTCGTGGGGTTTTTTCACATAGGAACTGTTGCATATGTCTCCTTATTTTTCTCTTAATGCACCCATGATTGTCAATGGAGGGCTGCAAAAAACGCGCAAAAAATGCCGTGGAAAACGCACAAAAAACGCGCGAAAACGCCGCGTTTGTCACGCGCGAAAATCGGCAACGCAAGTGGGTAGGCGCCCTTATGGATGTGAAAGAAAAGAATAACTCTTGTTATGACTGCATCTCAAGCAAAATGAGCAATTAAAGAAGGTATGTCAGCAGCACTCAAAAAACGGGTGCACTAGGCAAACTGGTGGAGGAAAAGTCTGTTCATTTACGTCAAATGCGCATAAAGGATGCCAAGCCAACCTCAAGGTTGTAGACCTTCAACAAAAGGTAATGCAGATATATAGGAAAGAGGTGGCAGCATAAACGGTGCTTCAAAGTATTATAAAACTCAAATCTTTATTGTTCCATTATCCATCAAGAGGTAACGTTTCGACCTGTTACAATCTTTATCAAGCCGCAAAACTGTGAAACAAAGTGGAAAGTCCATGTTCCAGGATGGCAGAGTCCTGGAACATGGACTTTCCGCTTTGTTTCACAGTTTTTGTGGCTTGATAAAGCAAAATGTGCAAGGTGGACTAGTACGTGTAATACGTCAATGTACATAAAGTATAACCAAGAGAAAAACTGTCATTGATGTAGACAATAGAGATGAGCGAGTATACTCGGTAAAGGCAATTGCTCGAGACTGCAGGTTCGGGTGTCGGCGCGGGGGAGCGGTGAGTAGCGGCCGTCAGCAGGAGAGAGCGGGGGGGAGAGAGGGAGAGAGAGAGATCTCCCCTCCGTTCCGCCCCGCTCTCCCCCGCAGCTCCGTGCCCGCTGTCGGCACCCGAACCTGCAGTCTCGAGCGGGGGAGATACTCGCTAAAGGCAATGCTCGCTTGAGCAATTGCCTTTAGCGAGTATGCTCGCTCATCTATAGTAGACAACCATTTTACGATCTGCGGTTATCATGGACTATAAGAAATATTTTCTGACTTTTACTTGATTTAGATGAAGCACATGAATCTGAAGGCCCATTTAGATACAGCGATTATCGTTCAAAATTCACTCAAAAGCCATCTTTTGAGCGATAATCATTTTGTGTAAATGTGCCCATCTTTCACTTTTCTGCTGAATGATGAATTTCAATGAAATCCATTGTTCAGCAGAACAGCTGATAAGATGGACCGCATGCTGTGTTCTGCCCAGGGACCACTGATTACAGCTGACTACATTCTCTCAACTGTCAGCCCTGTGGCAGAACAAAGGGAATTTATTCAGAGAACAGCGGGTGGTCTGTTCTCTGAATACAGCTCCCGGGGGCTCACATGCTAGTAATTGGTACTAATAGGCATTAGTACCAAGTAGTAGTTTATGCAAAATGATCGCTCAAAAGCCATCTTTTGACAGATCATCTTTGTGTCTAAATGCACCGTAAGTCTACACTTTCCATTATCCAACAGATTTTTTAGAACCAGGTTTGACATAGTCAACATGGATAGTGAAAGTGGAGCTAAACCTATTCTACAACTTGGTGGAGTTGACTACTGTTTGGATGAAGACATTTAGATGTCTTCCTACATTGCAAAAGTGTATTTTGGATCCATGGGGTTAACATGCTTTTATTTTATCCACTTTTTTTTTAGTAAGTTCTTTTCCACATTGTGTAAAAAGTCACATGCAAGTTATGTACTAGTGCTATCCCTATGACTGTCATGCTGCAAGATGTGAGAGCTACCTTCCTTTTTTTGGCACAGTTTTGCTGCTTGATAGATGTGAAATAGTTTTACATGGGTTCAGCTCAGAGGCGTAACTTGAAGCTTCTGCGCCCCAATGCAAAACCTGGAACGGGGCCCCCAACTATAATGCTTTATTCATAGTACTGGGCCTGCTATATGGAGAAGAGAGGCCTTATGGGCCCCCCAAGGCTCCTGGGCCCGGGTGCAACCGCATCCCCTGCATCCTCTATAGTTACGCCCCTGGTTCAGCTGCAATAGAGCAGAGAGAGAGAATTTAGTTGCTGCTCTTTTAACCCCTTGAGTGGCGGGTTTCCTACCCCCCTGTCGTGCCCATCAGGGCAGGTTTTTTAAATGGGCTATTCATTTAATTTCAACTAATTTTGCAGTCGTGTTCCAAGAGCCATAACTTTTTCATTTTTCCATTGACACGGCCATGTGAGGGCTTGTTTTTTGCTGGAGAAGTTGTACTTTTTGATGGCATCATTTTTGGGTATATATAATGTATTGCATAACTTTTGTGAAAAAATTTGTAGGGAGATTAGGGAAAAAAAAGTAATACAAGTTAAATCACCCTCCTTTTGCCATATCTATTATAAAAAAAATCTAAATCATAAAAGAAAAATACATATTTGGTATCGCTACGTCCGTAAATGTCTGATCTATCAAAATAGTGCATTATTTAATCCCCACGCTGAACGTAATCCAAAAAAAAAAAAAAAAGAACGCCAGAAATGCACTTTCAATCACCCTGTCTCCCAGAAAAAATGCAATAAAAAGCGATCATAAAGTCGTATGTATTCCAAAATGCTACCAACGTTAACTACAGGACGTCCTGCAAAAAATGAGCCCTTGCTCAATTACGTCGATGGAAAAATAAAGGAGTTATGATTTTTTAAACGGGGGGAGGAAAAAAAGAAATGGGGAAAGAAGAAAAAAAGGGACCGTTTCATTAAGGGTTTAAATAATGTACTAACTTCCTTCTCTGGGTCATTACAACGCAGGCATACCACATGTGTAATTTTATTTTTAATTTTTCACAAAGTAAAGGGAGACAAGTGTTTTTAATTTTATTTATTTTATTTTTTTAAAAATTTTTAACTTTTTTTTTTTATTTTTGTCCCTTTAGTGGACTTCCACAGAGACCCATCAGGACTCCCTGATCACATTCTGGGGGGAAGGGGGGGTCCGATGGTGACAGCCCTTTACATGCTGCAGTCACGTAGACTGCAGCATTTAAAGGGTTAACACAGCAGAGATCGGAGGTTTTCTCTGATCTCTGCTGTAAGAGCTTGTACCTAGCTGTCCTCTGACAGCCAAGAACCAGTTCTCCCTGCCACAGAGACCATCGGCTTGCTTCTGACAAGCCGATGGTCTCTATAGCAACCTGTAAACAAAGCAGGACATTAGAAGCGGAGATTGCCGGCATATCTGCAATATCTTCTGCTTCTGTCATAGCCCTTGCTTTGTTTTCTGTGGGACTGTGCAGGCAGAGCACACTGCCACAGCTTGTGGCATTGTGCTCTGCAGCTCCCATAGTGATACATAGCCCAGAAATCTTCCGGGCTATATCGCTATGAGCAGTGGAGCTCGTCCCGGAAAATTTCCGGGCGTGCCACTCAAGGGGTTAAGGGGAAAATTCTGATGTTTCCATGTCAGAATGCTGAAGAAGATGGACATTAAGGTCACTGCCACATAAGTGTTCAGTTAAACGCCACTCAAAACTGCAGAATTTTACCAGGATTTCGAGCTGTGTTTTTGAATGCATGGTACAGTGTTTGACAGTGCTCTTTAACGCACCCCATCATTGTGATGAGTGATGAGGTGCATTCAAGAATGCGAAAACACAGAAAAATAGAACAAAAAAGCGCTCAAAAATTGCAGTGTTAGAAACACTGCGTTTGAGCGCAGGTCTGTGAGGTCCCATAGAAATCAATGGGAGCATTGTACTGTGATTAGTGCGGTGCTCGGGACTCTGCACTAATCACGGTAAAAAGCAGCCAGCCTCAAGGTTATGGACACCTTTGTGAAGAACATTTTTTTTTCAGTTAAATGTATGTACTCTATGTTTTGGACTGACAATCATTTTTGCAATAAAGTTTGATAAAACATTTTGCACCATTTGTCTTCCGCAACTTCTACATATCACTGTATATACAAAATGCAGTCTAAGTCTCAATAGGAGAGGCTCGAATGACAGCATAGTTTTGATCACCCACTGATTACTCCAATACACTTATTGGCAGCTGAATGGTTAATGCAGCTGCCTGGGGACTGGGGGGGGGGGGAGAATAGAGTAGGATTGGGTGACTGAGATTGTGTTTGGGTTTGGGAGGAGCTAGAGCTAAGAAAAGTTTGGTGTACTGAGATGGTAGAATATTCTGGAGCCAGGATAGGAAAGAAGAAGACACCCACCCAGGAGGATAAGGGAAGGGAGGGGTTAGTAGGAAATGTTGTTGTAAAAGTTTTTAAAAGTTGTCACAGCTAGGTTATGTGGAAAGCTTCCCATGCCAGCTTTGGGTTTTAGAGAAAGGCAGGCCTTCAAGCCTGGTTTAGGTCTAAACAGGCTTTCTGGCACCTTACAGGACTTTTAAAAGTTAGTTTGGGGATGCATGGGGTTAAGAAGGAGCTGCACAGATAAGGTTATTGCACCCCCAGCCCTGAAATATCTCTGCTGTACAGTGTATTATCTATCAGTAGTTATAGATTGTACAGTCATGGCAGACCTGAAGGCTATTGTTGGCCTCTGGCTGCAATAGCAGGCAATCAATCCCCGTGATCATGTTAGGCTGAAAGAGGGAGCAACAGGACTGCTTTGTTTTTTTACCCTGTTCCTACAAATACAAGTTATACAGTACATTATTTATACCCCAAAGTGATCCCTTAAAAAATACAACTTGTAATGCTAAAATAAGCCCACATGCAGTATTGTTATATTGGCAGAAATATAAAAAACTTATGGCTTTTGAAAAGTGGTGATGATAAAAAATGTAAAAAAAAAAAATCGCCAACAGTTGTACAATTAACCCCTTAGTGACGAAGCCTGTTTGCACCTTAGTGACGGAGCCAAATTTTGGAAATCTGACATGTGTCACTTAACATATCATAACTCCGTGAAGGCTTTACATATCCAAGTGATTCTGACATTGTTTTTTCGCCACATGTTGTACTTCACTTAGGTGGTAAAAGTAGACCCATAGAATTTGTGTATATTTATTAAAAACCCCAAAAATGGGAACATTTTGAAAAAATTGTCATTTTTTCACGTTTTCAACTGTAATATCTCAAATATGTGCAAACATACTGTACAAATTTTTGCTCAGATATATATTTCCATCTGTTCATTTTATTCTGGACGCACGTTTGAAAAACTTTCGTTTTTTTTAACCATTTAGGAGACGTATAAATTTAACATTACTTATCAACATTTTGAGGAACACTTTATTTTTTGGCACCAAGCCAAGATTGTAAATTCTCATAGGTGTCAGAATTATAGATAACCCCACAAATGACCCCATTTTAAAAACTACACCCCTTAGTGTATTCACGGAGGGGGGTCAGGAGTATTTTGACTCCACAGTTTCTTTTCAGGAATTAATGCAATTTAGAGTAAAAAAAATAAAATTTCATATTTTTGCAAATATGTAATTTTTAACACAGAATTTTTTTCTATAGTGCACATGAAAATGAGGATTTACACCTCAAAATGCATACCCCCGTTTGTCCCGTGTTCAGAAACATACCCATTGTGGCCCTAATCTTCTGTCCGTATGTACAACGGGGCCAAAACTGAAAGGAGCAGCCAGTGGCTTTCAGATCAGACATTTTGCTTGAAGGCGTTTTAGGCCCCATTGGTCACTTGTAGAGCCCTCGAGCGGCCAAAACGATAGAGAACCCCCACAAATAACCTCATTTTGGAAACTAGACCTCTTAGCGCATTAATCTAGGGGTGTACTGCAAATTTTTACCCAACAGTTTTTGAATGAAGCAAAGCAAAGCAGAAGGAAAAAATTGCGATTTTTGTTTTTCTTTATCAATTATGTGATTTTAAAAACATTTTTTTTGGACAGCAGACATATAAATGGAGGCTTTCACCCAAAAATGGATACCCCCGTTTGTCCCGTGTTCAGAAACATACTCATTGTGGGCCTAATCTTCTGTCCGTATGCACAACGGGGCCCAAACTGGAAGGAGCAGCGGGTGGTTTTCTGAACAGACATTTTGGTTGAAGGTGTTTCTGGCCCCATTGCCCACTTATAGAACCCATTAGCGACCAAAACGACAGAGGACCCCCACAAATGACCCCATTTTAAAAACTAGACCCCTTAACGCATTCATCTAGCGGTGTACTGCGTATTTTGACCACACCGGTTTTAAATGAATTGAAGCAAAGCAGAAGGAAAAAATTACAATTTTTGTTTTTTTGGCAATTATGTAATTTTAAAAATAGTGTTCTTTGTACAGCACGCACAGGAATGAAGACGTTCAGCCCAAAATGTATACCCCCATTTGTCCCGTGTTCAGAAACATATGCATTGTGGCCCTAATCTTCTGTCGGGATGCACAACGGGGCCCAAACTGAACAGAGCGTCAAACTTTAACTGTCTTTTGACTTTTACGTGACCGCCATTATCCATTGGATAATGGCGATCACGTGACCTAAGACCGCTCACTGCAGCCCCCTGTGACATCTCTAAGCTCTTGGCTACCTTTAGTAGTCAGTAGCAAGGAGATTTTAAATTTTCTCTTGCCCTCCCCAGCTTCTGCGCTTGCGTCCACCATTTTGGCGACGGGCGCATGTGCCAAAACTGGGGGAAGGTCCGCGGATTAGGATCCCGTCAGGGAACCTTGCTCGTGGCCTTATTTAAGTAATTTCACCTCCCCTCACGGATCGGATCCGTGATGGGAGGTGAAAATTGAGCTTTTTTTTACTTTTACGTGATCGCCGTTATCCAATGGATGCATAAAACTACGTCCTCTAGGAATAAAGCCCAGTCGGCCAGGACGTAGTTTCCCGATGGGGCCGTCGTTAAGGGGTTAAATACCAAACTAGACTCCATTCTTAAAGAGTTAAAATGGATTCAGACCAAAATGGTGTATATGATGTCTTAAGCATGACATTAGGTATAAATAAAACAACTAAAAACATTTTTTTCTTAAGATTAATTCATTAACCCCTTAAGGACATGGCCTATTTTGGCATTGAGGACACAACAATTTTTGGGGCATTTTCATTTCCACATTTCAAAACCCATAACTTTTTTATTTTTCCATTGACGCGGCCGTATAAGGGCTTGCTTTTTTGTGTGGCGAACTGTAGTTTTCATTGGTGCCATTGTTGGGTACATAAGACTATATTGTAAAACTTTTATTATATTTTTGTAATCACAGGGAGAGAAAGCACATCAATTCTGCCATTGCTTTTTGTGGTTTTTTTACAGTGTTAATCACACAGCATAAATGACAAAATATATTTTTTCCGTGCATCGGTATCATTACAACGATACCAAAATTCTTATTTTTTTTAGGTTTTTCCACTTTTCCGCAATAAAACGCTGTTTAAAAAAATATATATTTGTTTTTCTAAATGGCTGAATTCAAAGTCCCATAACTTTTTTATTTTCCCATGGACGGAGCTCTGTGAGGGCTTTTTTTTTTGCGAAACGAGCTGCAAATGTTTCTGGATACCATTTTGGGGTACATACGGCATTTTTGATCACTTTTATTGCTTTTTTTGGGAGGCAAAATGAAAAAAAAGAAACATTTTGCCTCCGTTTTTAAGGGGTTTTTCTTACGCTTTTTCTGAGCAGTTTAAAAAGTGTGTTCAATTTGTTGTGCGAGTCGTTACAGATACGACAATACCAAATATGTGGGATTTTAATTTTTAAAAAATCTTTTTATACTAATAGGGGAAAAAACACCAAAACTTTTTTTTTTCATTTTTTTAATTTTGACACTGTTTTGATCTTTTTTTTTTTATGTCCCTGTAGGGGACTTGTACAATAGCACCTATGATCGCTATGATAAAGCATTGCAGGACTTCTGTCCTGCAATGTCTTAATGCAAGTTATAGCGATCACAGGCACTGTCAATGCAGGACGCCTATATCTGGCATCCTGTTGCCATGGTTAAACAACATCTATTGCACAGAACAAGCACTTTTACCTCCTATGCTAGCCCTTTTTTCCTCATGGGTTTTTAGCACTGACACGTATTTTTAAGGTTGTTGATTAGTTTGTGACACTATAATGCCTGATTTTATTTATGCATATACCCTCTCAGTTGTAAAGTGCTGTGAAATATGTTGGTGCTGTAAAAAGAAAGATTATTAATATTATATAGATTGCATCAAACATTCCACCAAACAATACGTGAAAAATCAAACTTTGATTTAGTGCAACTGAGACCAGAAAGGAGGAGAGTGAAGGGATTCTCTAGATGAACTGGTGACTAATAGGATGATCTGTAAGAGTAAATATATCTGACAATGCTAGTTGCTCCAGAAGGTGAGGGCACTAGAGTCCTACAGCACAAATGGCTGCAATTGTTGCTGCACAGGATTCAGATGAATGGTCTAGTTGTTAGTCAAGTTTTTCCTTGTGGCTACAAGTATCATTAAACCTTTGCAATCCAATTTTGGATTCAGGATTTCCTAGGGGGCTTCTCTTTCTGCCATTATACAATGGCGCCATCTGCTGAGTAGAGCCAGCACTGCGGTATGTGATATGCTGGAGAGGCCCCCGACAACAGAGCGGCCAGTAATATACAGTAGGAATAGCCTACCAGATTTCGGAGCTGTACAGCCTTCAATCAGAATGTCTTCAGACGTCAGACAGTGGATTGGAAAGGGTTAAGACTTGTTTCAATACAGTTAACCCTTTCTGGAAAGCCAGAATCCTGGTTATAAGCTGATTGCTATGGTTTTACCTGCTGCATTTCCTGATATTTGCAGATAGGTGTACAGTCATATATCTACTTTGGTTGCCTTCTTCTTTCGCTGGTTTCCAGTTATGCCAGTTTAAAGCTGTTAATGGATTGCTTTAATCACAGCCATTCATGGATGAATGGCTGTGATTGGAGCATCCAGCACTGGCTGTGATTGGCTGAGCGGGCTGTCACTCAGCCCACTCAGCCAGTCAGGGCAATATCTTGCTGGAGGCGGGGAATTCAATCCCCTCACTAGCAAGATGTTCTGCTGACTTGACAAGTGCCCAGCTGCCTGCACGTAGGTCTGAAAAGTGGCCCCCAGGACACCGATGGCACCTGCAAGGTGAGTATTGATTTTTTTTCCCTCAGGTAGTGTAGCTAGGATGTTTAGGGCTATCAAAAATGCGGTACCAAGTTTTGCCGCTGCCCATTCATTTCAATGGGCGACGCAGGGCAAAAACAATTGTGGGAACAACCCCATGGAAATGAATGGAAGCGACGTACAGCGTTTAGCGCTGCGCTGAAAAAGCAGCGCTAAACACTTTAGAAAAATGTGGATGGTGTGTTTTTTGAAAGGTCTAGAATGAATTAGTTGAATTTACATTGATTCCTCTGGAAATAATTGCATTGAGTTTCATTGGTTTCAAGTTTAGCCGATTGCTTTGCTTTCGGACAGATTACCAAAAAAGTAGAGGTTTGACTGTATTTCTCCAGACTTTCCTTGCAGTTCCAATTGTACAAGATTTGAGGTATTACCAGATAAAATAAATGGCCATTATTGGATAACCATGTAGTACATAAATGGTAGGGGAAATCTCTCTGTGATGTACACATTTCCTACTAAGACTCATAGCTAGGATGTGTCAAGTTAAACAACTATTTAACATACATTTCATTACTCAGTTAATCTATTCAGAAAACCAGCTTTCAACACTACATAATGTACGCTTTCGTGTTGTTTTTGAAATCTGTTAAAAAGCTAAAATTTCTCGTAGTTCCTTTCAATGCAAGTTGATGGTTGAAAGTAAGTTGAAACTAAGAAATGGTTATCACACGGCCACAGACGTGCACTATGTAACTGTTAATAGATATGGATCACTAGATTTCATATCACATCATTGAAACTGAAGATAAATAAATACTGAGTGTTGCAAAACATGAAGTGCGTTTATAACAGTATTTCTCAAGCTTGAAACAGACTTCAGGTGGATTTCAAAAATGGCAACAATTTGTGAATGAAGAAACACTTCTTTCTATTTTAGAGTGCAGCTCTTGATTGTTTTGAAAACCTACATGTATTCTTCCCATACTTCAGAAATGTTGTTTGTCATCACTTCTCTACTTGAAACAAGCAATTAAGTATGAAAACCTACCAATATGTCTATATTAAAGCTCAAGAGAGTTATGAAATGCTTGAATTCAAATCAGCATAAGTATTTGGTTGCACTTTTTACGCAACTAATGTTTATGCAAGAATGTATTAAAAGAGTTATATGACATGGTGGGGCTAAACTGAAGTACCAAAAGCAGCCCATAGTCACAAGTAGTGCTGTGTCTGGAAAAAAGTGTTTTTTTTTGTTTTTTTTAATCCACTACATACCTTTTAGGGTTTTGGCTACACTCCAGCTTAACTCATAATACGACATTCGTTTTTACATGTGGGGAAAAAGTAGCATAATTTCTCAGAAGTTTGTAACTTTTTTGACCCCTGGAAAATGTTTGAAGTAACATTGTAACTGATTTGTGTGTCTAGTACAAGCTTCCTAAAATGCAATATAGGTGTAAACAACTCTGTACATACAACAATCTATGGAATATGTCATTTGTATGAAATAGGGGGGGGGGGGGAAACTGCTCTTCTGCAGACAAATGTAGGCACAGCAAAAGCCTATACACTTGTTTAGCTGCTGTATTATGGCAAACTGAGTTGTATGGAGCTGAAATATGGCCATATGCATGAGCATTTACTTCAATTTGTGCAAAAGCTGAAATCTAACAGGTCATCTTCTGTTAT